>NC_134276.1:83320880-83955426 GCF_949628215.1 Phalacrocorax aristotelis
GGTGCAACCCCACTGACTCCAGAAGCCTTTGATTTCCCCAGCTCCCCCATGCAGGAAGATTGGAATAAATTATTCAAAATGCCAGCTCCCCTCTTTCCTTTCCACTGGTGTGGGAGAAATGGGGCTTGGAGTGGACAGAGCACACCTGCTCTTCTGGAGCTGTGAGACTGAGAAAAGAAGGGAAGGGAAAGGTTAGAAAAGCACTCACGGCCAGGGTCCATATAAATTAGAATCTGGGAATTAGGAAGCATCCACTGGATGTCACAAGCTTTATCTCCAATGGGCTTTTTTCCCCCGGATGAACAAAGACAGTAATATTGGTCAATAATTTAGCCCAGGTGTTGCAAATGACTGACAGCACGTGCCTTTGTCCACAAGAGCAAAGCAGGCCAGCATTGCTACATATCCATTAGGTGACCAGTGGAGCAGTTCACACAGCTAGGATTGCCTATTGATGGGGAGGGGATTGTATATTCAGAAACAAAGTTAGCCACACCTGAAGATCAAGTAGTCTCGTTATATGCTAATTAAAACACTAAAATATCTTGTGACCTTCATGCAATATTTCCCTATTTATATCCACTACTGCACAATCTGTTGAACTCTATGTAAAATATTATTAGGACAGTTTCTGATTAATTACTAAGATGTTGCAATAAATACCTGTTAATATGCTTATATTGGGCTTTCTGTTATTAACAGTTAAACAGAAAAGTTTCTCTCTCATCCCACTGGAACTGAGGGCCAAATACAACTTCAGAAGTTCCTGTTCATGTTCCTGTTTTGCTCCCTCATTGCTCCTAGCTTTACTAAAATAATTTTCTTAGGTGAGTGCTACTGTAAATGCTTCTATAGGTACTGCTAATGACTCATCATCATCCCTCCCAACTACCCAGCTGTACCTCTCCTGGCATCACAAGAGAACTCTAAGTCAACTGGGGAAAAAAAAAAACCCAACACAGAAAAAATAATCAAGGTATGATCATTTCCAGTCTGCTTTGATTTAGCTTCTTTTTGTATTTATCAGAGGACTGATATATACCTCTGCCAAAGGGGAGATGTGCTATGGGTGGAACAAATGTGATCAGGCGAGGATGGGATAAGGTTTATTCAGCATCTGCTCACAACATGAAGCCAACCTCCCGGCCCCTTGGCAAGACTGCTTTCTTACATCCACAGTCGTCACAGTGACACCCAAAATCTCCTTGAGGACATGCCACTGTGGGACTGCTTCCTCCATCTGACCCTAACCGAACACAGCTAAATGTGAGGAGGTTTAAAATGCAGCATAGTCCATTCTTTCCAAGATCAGCTGAGACATTTATTATCAGCTATATGATGCCTCTATAAATGAGCATGCTGGGAGGAAGACAGCATAAGCAAGAGAGGAGAGAGATGGAGAAAGGGGTAAAGAGAGCTTGAGAGATGAGAGTTTGGAAAGGAAAGGAGATGCAGAGAGAGAGAATCATGTGGGAAAACTGCCTGTCATTTCTCTGAGAGATGGATGCTGCTCAGCGACAGCGCTGCTCCTCATGCAAGCAGGCAATGCAGTTACTGCTTGCTGAAGGAATCTGTCATCAAGCAGGCAAATATGGAAGAAACCCCACAAAACTTTCTACCTTTTTTTATGAAAGGTTTTCGGGGAGTTTTTAAACAATCATGTCAGGCCTTGCCTGCAGGCTATTGTTGTCCACAGTGACTCTCCATCTGTCTCAGCTGCACACAGGGAAGAAACCACATTCATCATTATTGATTACTTTTGGTCTTGAAGGGCTTTGTAATGGAAAGGCCGATGTCAGTGTAAGACAATAGATATGGTGAGACCTTCCCCAGGCTTCTTTGTTTAGGCTCAGTGGGTGCCTCAGGCACTTTGTGTATATGTCTAAACCAAACATCAGTCAGAAGCCTGCCATGTCCATGGGATACAATAAGCTGGTATCTCAGCGCGTGAGAGAATTTCACAGCCAGGGTCAAGTTTACTTTGAAGACTATGTTGTGAGGGGAGAAATGCCTTGGATTTTTAATAGGAAAAAAGTCAGTGTTGTTCACTTCTAGGGTCTCAGATCATCTTAAAACTAGAGATAGGAACCAGAGCTATGTTGTAGCTGGAACTTTCACATTATGAACTCACACAGACACTGGGACTCGCCTACGCTCACTGCTTGTTTGCAAACCTTCCCCATAAAATCAGTGGGCAAAACTACTCCTGTTGAGAAAACCCACAATACTTCAGCCTATAGGAGCATCCTGGGATACAGAAAGATGATATGCAAAACTGAAATGCAGTAGCAGTACCAATTCCTGTTGACATTTTTGTGTCATCTGCTATAAGAAACCAGGGAACGACCATGGCTAGATTCCCTGCATTGTAAACTGATGCAGAATCAAGGTTAAAAGGCTTTACCTTTTGCTGTTTTCCTTCAAAACAATTACAAAAAGTCATTCCATTTTGGGAAGGCAAAGTGAGTGAAAAGTGGGAACAAATATTTAGAAACATATAGAGGGATTAAGCAAAGAGATTTCTTTGTTTTCTTTCCTTTTTGCCCCTCATTGTTCTCTATATAAAGAAACCCAACAATTATGTAAGTCCATCTAACTTCATGGTCAGTGAAAGGTTTTAACCATTTCCTTCTTTCTGTTTCTGATTTTATCTGAAAATAAAACATGGCATTTTGCTATCTTGAAATTTCAGCTTAGACAACAGAAAGGTCCTAATGGATAACTCTCTGTGTTGAAGAGCTCAGCTCTCTCTGCAAAGGAATACAAATAATCTAATTAGAAACAGAGATCCAGCTCTTCCGCTTGTAGATTATCAGCCTGAGATCGTGTGAGCAGCTTGAGCTACTTATACATAAGCTAGAAGAAATGTGGAAACAAAAAGAAAGTTGAAGATGGTAACCGAAAGACCTACCTTAAGTCCATCTGCAGGTCAGTCAACTAAAAAGCTGATTGTGGAGTAAAACAGGCTCTCCGTCAAGAGGAAACAGGAAATAGTAGAAGTTCTATTGGGGTTTTTTGTGAGTTGCACCTTCCAAGATTAATTTCTGAACCATATCAGTTCACTGAAAAAGTCAGGTTTCTGAAGACTGCACCACTACCCCCAGCAGAATATTAATTAGGAAAACATAAGTAAACAGTGTTTTACTAACAGCAGCTCCATGATTCAAAATCTCTGCAGCTGGATTCACTAGACGTTATAAAGGCTTCCCCCACAGACTGACCGGCAAAATTCTCACATTAGAGCGACTTGCTACATCATGGGACGTTCTAAGACCTGCACTAGCCTCTCATTCGGACGAGGGGTGTGCCCACCTCTCAGAAAACAAAGAAGGGATCTGCAAAAATGGAAAATTTTCAGGTAGTTTAGTAGCTGTTTAAGAGTGTTCATACAGGATGTTCTGTGTGACACTATCCGTGCTATGTTTGGCCAAGTGCTCCCACTCACACAAACCCCACGGTAGTGGCTAAAGCAGTATAAGGAGTAAGCCGTGGCCCTGTCTTTAAGTTTAGCCATTCCTCTCAGGGTACTCTGAAGTGCTTTGCACTACTACCACTGTGAAACTTCCTCGGAAGAGCACTGAAGCCAAGGACTTCCAGGGTAGCATTTAGACACTTGCATCCAAGAAAGAAATAATAATAAAAAAAAATCTCCCAAAGCCCATCTTTAGTTGGAAGTCCTTAATGACAGGCATTTTTGCAACCGCCCCTACCCAAAAGCCATCTTGACTCTGCAGGGCACCTCAGCACCTTGACTTGCAAGCTGTCACCCTCACTCCAAGTATGGTGAAGCTTCCAAGTGTTTCATTAGTAAATGAAATGGTGCATGGGAGCATTTCTGGCTACTGGAATTGGTTTGTCTAGACTAATAACTCTGAGGATAGCCCATGGCATGAGATATGCCCACCCTCAGCCAGCTTTCTCCCAGGCATTTCCTGAGCATGGTTTGGGATTTCGAGGGTCCGAGGGACCTTTCCCAATAGGCAGCGTGTATGCAGTCACCCAGCTGCCAGATGAAAAAAATTTGCTTCCATAGGTGAGGGCTATTCTCTGGGCCAGTTGGCTTCAGTGCCCAGGAAGACTTTCAATCCATTTAATTTATTAATGCAGATCTAGCTGAAGGCAGCCCAATCCAGCATATTATTGGGTTTAACTAACACTCAGCAGAACTGATGTCGGAGCACTGAAGGCCCATCAGCATGCAGGAAGGAGTGACAGATCAATAAGGAAAGAAAGTAAGTAAAAAAGGATCTGCATTTAGCCTGTTGCCTAGAGTGCTCCCGTGGTTTGGTGAGTGGGTTCTTGTTCCTGCTGAGGAGTTGATTGTGCGTTTTTATCTAATGACTCTTTAATGGATATATATTGCCCCAGAGCTGGAGCAGGAAAACAGCTGTAATTGTGTCACAACATTAACAAGCTCTATGAAGCTCGATTTCCATTTGAAGGGAGGAATTTTTAAGGATATTTATGAAACACAAACATCATGCAAGCCATTAGTTGCTCCACTCAATGACCAAAGAAAGTAGTATACAATTTAAATATGCATTTGGAAAAAAAATGGATGAATCAGTACTAAATTAATTTTTAACAATGGCAAACTTCCAGGAATAATTAATTGGTTAGGCTGATATCTAAGATAACAGAGGCTAGTATATCCAAACTAGAGCTGGATAAAATTTGAAAAATAATTTTTAAAACTATTTCCCCAAATACTGATTCAAATCAACTGAAGTTAGTAAAAAAATAATGCTGATTCAGCCAATATTTAATCCCTTTAATATGGGGGAAACGATTTTTTGTTACAAATAAGCTCAATGGTTTTAAATAAAAGGTAAAGCTGACCAATCTCTCCAGAAAGTGAACTAAGTTTTATGTATCAGTTAATTAATTAATTAATTACGTTTATTCAGGTTTTAATTTTGGCATTAAAGATAATCAAACAAACAAACCCCAGGACTGTCCAAATTAAAAAAAAAAAAATTAGTTATTGCACATCTTTCTTTCAAACACGCTAATAGAGCTTAATGTGATTTTTGGAACATGTGTTCAAAGCTATTTTGGGGAGACATGGGAAGACTAAGACATGGGCCATGTTGGATTCTATTTCAATGTTCTCAGAAGTTTATATTTGTACTAGCTCTTATTTTTATTAACTAATTATTTTCTGTATTTTTTCAGTGTTCTACTCTTAATGTTTTTCTGGTATTATTTTCTAGGGTGTTCATCAAAACTGCAAAGGTGTTAGATTGTGCACTCAAGTGTTCACATGCAATTCCTACAGAAAATTGTGTTTATTTTTATGGCACCTGTTATTGTGATGTCACACACAAATGAATATTATATCCTCATTCTTAAAAGGCAGAGACTTTAAGTGATAGAGATCTGAGAAAAAGACAAAGACTCAGAATGGAGCTGTCTGCAGACTAAGGTAATAGTAAGGGTTAAGGGAAGGCAGAATCAACCAGGTGAAAGGTCTCTCAGGATAACTACAGAATAAATAGGTGGGATCACAGGTTTCTAAATTCAAAACCACAGCTGCAGTTATAAAAGCATCTTTAAGTCAACAATATATTTGACTCTGTTTTTTTCCTTTTTTTAAACACAGAATTGAAATCCCTACCTTTGTCAGGACTCAGGTGTGGACATGTTCGCTTCAAAATTATGAGAGTACTTGTATGACAAGATCACGCTTGGTAGATGCAAAGAATAAAAAAACCCCTTCTAATAGAGTGGCTGTGATTTTAATTCCCATTGAAATTGAATACAAGAATAAGTGAAAGAATTTACTTTTTGCATCGCTTACCTAGAATGATGTTAACAAGCAGTAATACTAATTTGTGTGAGCTATTCCAACATAAAAACAGCAGGAAGCTCTAGCTGTACTCCAAGATAATTCAATAACTGTCAAGGAAGACAACAGAATTGATTTTGCTGAGTTTGCCTCATAGTAAAATTGAAGTACTTTGTCTTCACTGAGTTTTTTCCAATGGTATAGAAAAGCACATTATCTATCCCGAAGTAAAAATACATCTCTTCCAATAAAAACATGACTTCTGTTTTTTATGGAGAGTTCTGAAAATCATATACCCCTTCTCATGCTTTTCCAGCCATTTTATTGATTGCTACATAAAATTACTGAGTTATTTCAGCTGTCACTGTCTTTTGAAGGTTATGCCACTTAAAATAGTTAAACTAACCTTTAGTTTGACCTTTGTAAGCCATCAAAACATTCTTGGAAGCAGTTCTGTTTAACCATTGATGATTTTTAGGCATATTTAAAGTAATATCTGAAAACTGAAGGCCAGTGTCTCCTCTGGGAAGATTAAATTCCACTTCCCACACAGGATTTTCTACCATTTCTAAACTTTGAAAATAAATCAGCCATTGACTGAAGGAACATTTTCTACTATTTATGAAATGAACAAGCCAAGCAAGCAAAAACCATCAGTTAGATATCAGTTTCCTCATCCATTTGACCCCCACAAAGACAGATTCCTTACTAAGGAATTCAGATATTATATACTCTCTCAAAAGCAGCCTGGAGAAACAGTTGCAGGAGTGGATGCAGCAAAAAGCACGAGGTAACAAACCACACTGTGAAGGGGATGATCTAGTCATCAGAACAGAAGCCTTCATCCTTTAGACAAGCTCTGGAGAAAACAAGCAAAATTGAAGGGGGGGCCACAGTAGGGCAAGAAGAAGGGAATCCATCTGAAATGCTCAACATTTTGTTCATATAAACAAAATAATTGCATATTCAACATCAGATGGTAGGTAGTCAGGATGCATTCTTGTAAACTGAGGGGAAAAAAAAAAAGAGAGTTGGTCCTGTGCACAGTGATTTAAGAGGAAGGGAGTGGTGGCCCTTTGCAGAGCAGTGATCTGGAACTGTGGACGTGGTGGAAGGAGGCTGGCAAGGGTTGCAGGCTGATGTCATCGCTGCCTGACAACACTTTCCTGGCTCCCCTTGGTATTTCTCTTGGTGTTTCTTGCTGGACTGACTATATTCCATTTGTCACCATTCCCTGGATTGTGCAGCAACAAACATATGTAAAATTAATTTTCTAATATCACATATTTAACCTTAGAGTGTACAAGCTTGGATGTCCTATTTTGCCTTATTCTAGTGCTATTGCTGATATTATGTCATTATTCCATTTCCCGTCCATAGGAGTGAATTTAAAAGATTTTCAAATAACACCATTAAGGATTCTAAGCCTTGACAGGTGAACATTTTCAGAGAAGAGCCGGCTAACCAAGAGTCTTGTTCCAAAAGAAGCCTAAAGAAGAAGTGTGATTTGCGCCAGAATATCACAGCTTCACCAGACTCTGCTCTGAAATCAGAAACACAATTTTCTGGATCAGCCATAACCACATGCTTAGTGCTGGGGCAACAAGACAACTTTTCTAACACTGTGTGCTCTGTAAGATGTGAGATGAGAAAAATAGTGATCACTCTTGGTCTCCCAAGCTATAAAGCTCTCCACAAAAATTATCTGGAATAGTAAAATTAGGATATGAACCTCAGGAAGGTTGAAGGTTTATTACACATCCCTGTTTGCCTTATAGCAGAATTTCCTCTTCTCCCATCTAAGACTCCCACACCTCTTCTTACAGAAGAGAAAATATCTCCAGGTTAAACCCTACCTGCACTGAACAAGAGAAGATGCCTTAATGAGACAGATGTTATGAGAAGAGACCCATTTTTCATCTTTCCTCTCATATTGAAGGATTTAGATGATAGAGTGAAAAAATACAGATACCAGACTTTCATGCACTGTTACTTTAAATATGTTTCCTTGTACAGTCCATGCTAGCCACACCTCAGTGATTATTAACACAAAACAGTGTCTCTTCTTGCTCTCAGAAATGTTCCATAAAGTCATCTGTAGCTTCCAGTAAAGGGTTAACAAGGCCAAAACAATGACTTCTGACAATACAAGTGAAGTAAAAGAGAGTTTGTAATTTTAAAGAACAAATCCTTTTGTTTATTACCAATAAAAAAGATGTAAAGGGACAAAAAGATAACATTTGATCCAGTAAGATGTAATATCCATTTATGCTTTGTTCTGTACAGGTGGGGGGAATTATGTGCATCACGACTTGCCAGTTCAAGTATGATGCAAGAAATAAGACTGTTTCTCCATGCTGTTCCCCTGTATACACTAAGCTTGCCTGCCAATGAATGTAAAACTGGGAATTTGCTGTCAGGACAGCTCCTGTGGGCAAGCCGACCCGCACGTGTAAAGCAGCCATGTGTACAAAGTGCATGATTTTTGGCAATTCTAGCCCTGTCCTATAGTTCAAACATAGAGACTTGGGTAACAAGTTCCTACTTCTTTGCTGCCCACTCTCTTTGTTACGCTGATTAAAGCCAGTGTTTAAATCTGGACCCTGACTGCTACAAAACATTCTTCACGTAAGTCCATCCTCCTCAATGAGGCACTTTACTTGGAGGACAATCGGGAGACTGCTGCTGTCACAGCACGTGACAGTCTTTGTTCCTTCCAGAGGTGTTGAAACATTTTAAAAGGATGAAAACACTCAATGGCTTTTAATACCCAGGTGGCCAATAACAATAGATAGCTAATTCAAAAACAGAGTTTTTTGTATTGAAAATGTTGGGCTAGTGGTTTGAAATGTGTACTTATGTGCCTAGCTATAGATGGCCCATAGTGAAACACTGGAGGCAGATAAGTCTAGAGGTTTTACTTGGTAAAATCATTTTCCTTCAATTTGTATTGAGATAGAGCAAAAAGGTTAGTGTTACAGTCACAGAGGCAAGTTAATTCAGATTTGGGTGGGAGTAATTGGGTTTGGCAGAAATGCTATTAGTGCTGAGTAAGGGGACTTAAAACTGTGAATTATCTTGGGTTGCAGTCCCAACGGAGTCCAGATGCTCCATTCTCCATTCTCAGGCTCCAGTGCTGCAGAGCTAACACTAAAGAGAGAAAATACAAAACAGAGATTTGTCTGTAACCAGTTAGTCTGATACCCAAGTAATAACATCAGTAGCTCAGGTGCATCACCATTTTGGCAGAACAGCTGCTCACATACAGAAGACTTAGTGCTCAGGCCTCTACTAGGAAGCTGGGATTTATTCTTTGTACATCAAAGGTGGAGTATCAACAAGCTGGATAGAGCTGGACCATTAAAAGGAGTTTGTAGTAGCTGGACAGCAAATAGGTTGAGCTTGTTTGTTCATTTTCATTGTGTTTTAAAAAGCAGGAGGAGCACTTTTTAGTCTACAGGTGTGGCCAAGTACAAGCTCTTCAGCTCTAGGCAGGCATTCAAAGGAGTGGTGCTCTAATGGAGCTTTCTGGCCAGTGTGCCACTGCACAACCACGGCCACTAAACTGGTAAAGGGGTTGCTGGTTAATTTAATCCCAATGGAGTGAGTAGTCATTGCTAATATCACTCATTTGCTCTGCATTCAGCTGTCACGCCAGCACAGCCCATCCCTCATGGAGCCCTGGGACCCTGGGTGAGCCATTGGCTGCTTCTGCCTCTGAATTGCTTCTGGAGCTCTCCCTCCTCTTGTCCTCCTGGACCATGGGGCGCATGCCTCTGCCACATGAAGATTTTACTATGTGACTTGTGAGCTCAGGAAGATCGGCTGCCTCAGTCTAGAACAGTCACTTATTGTGGGGTCACAACATACAATACAAGAACAGCTACCATGAAGGTGGGATGGTGATCCAGTGCATTGGCTCTTCTGAGGCAACGTGCACACTCTCATCCCACGGTTGATGGCAAGAAGCTGCCCCAGTTGCACAGAAGGATCAGTTTCATTGAGTTCCCTCAGAGAGGATGACTGCTGGAGTAGCCCACATGATATACCTACCTTACCATGAGGGAAATTCCTTCTGTGCCCCTGCCCTAAGCACATGGCAAGGGTCAGATAGGTTTGAGTCTACTACCTAAAATCATCCTCCTTACCAGAAATACAGAACTCTGAAATCACTGTGGTGATCAATACACTACAACTTAGCAATCTAAATACATAACTATTCCAGACGAGTGAACTTGAAAATGTTTCTTGTGACCTTTCTCAAATGCCATTGTTTATCATTGCCAAATAGAATTCCAACCAGTTTAATCAGAGTTGGAGTGGTGATGGATGTGTTTGGAGGTTATTATTATTTTTCAGCTTTGTGGTTCTTTTTCAGGACAAGCTGAGTGATGTTCTTTAAGACTCCTAGATGTTTGATCAATTCAGAAAGTTGTTTCCCTTCACCACATCATCCTCATCATATTAAAAAAAGTTGCAAGTAGCTTTCTGTTTTATTTCAGTCCAGTGGCACACATTTCATCTTGTCATGCAAAGCACCAGAGGGAAGGAAGCAAGGCGGTAAGGGAGAAGAGTGAATTTACTCTACCTGCCTAAGCCCACAGGTAGGTTACGCATGTCGTGCTCACCGGAACATGACCCAGCACAGCACTGAGGTGAAGTAATTTAACAGGTGGTAGAACAGCAGTGATGTGAAGCAAACACTGTACCAATGATTTCAACTTCTGTTTGCATGCACAGGTGTCACAGTTAAGCCCTTCCATTTCAGGAGGCACTCCTGATCCTAAGCACCCTTCATTTACCAAAGATAATGAGCAGAAACTGTGAAATGAAAGTTAGAAGCTAATTGCTGTAACAGCTCTTCTTGTAGACAAATTGCCAATGACACCTTTTATCTGTATTCATTGGCCGAAAAGAACGAAGCCAGTTCCAGCCACGGCTTCGTTCCACATATAAACAGCCACAAATGCTTCTCCTACTAGATAGGTATTTGACCCCACAAACCGGAGAGAGAACAGCTGTTTACACATAAAGCGGACACCTTCTCCCCATAACTAATTGGCACACAACCACAAAGATGCCTTTGGTATCCTGAACTCCAGATTTGAGCCCTGTGGATGTCAGTCAAAACACTCCTGAGACAGCATCGCTGTGCACTCCCAATCAGGCCATTGGGACACTTGGAATAAGCAGTTCATGACAAAGACCTTCCAGCTTCCTTCTCTACACGTGCACTGGGGAAGTCTTTTTTGTGGAAGGAGAGGTGGGTGCCCTTCTCCACACTGCAATTGCTTTTCTGAAGCCTTTACAGGTTTTTAGAGCAGGAAGGGGCTTAATGAGCCTCTCTTTTTAGACTCTGTATGCCTCTAGGCTGAGGCAAGGCACTTCAGGTTGCAGGCAGGTAAGTCACAATGCAAAGTGGTTTCAAAGGTATCTTTTTTTTTTTTTTTTCCTTTGACTTAATTCTAAATCCCAGACTTGTTAGGCACTTAACAACCTAGAAGAAAATAAATGCTTCTCAGCTGATGCTATCAAAGGCAGACAGAGAGACAATTACTCTAGAGCACTGGGAGCAGCATTATTATTTAAAGATAGCATTAAGAGGAGCCTGCCATGTGACTTCTGTTCTGATCATGTCGATCAGTCATTACACTACCAGAAAATCCCTGGGAGCTGTTTGTGCTCTCTCTGTTAGCCAGATTACTTTTGTACAGTTTGGTGTCCTCCTGCTTTGCTACTATAATAGAAGTTGTATTAAGTTGAACAAAAATTAGGGTAAAAATATTTAGTCCCCTTGGAGACGGAAGGGAAAGCCATGATAGTAAGCAAAAATGTGTCATGCTTATAAAAACCCTGGTAGGTCCTTCATTAGAAAAGTGAGTGTGATTCAATACCACAGCATATGACACACTTCCCACTTAGAGTCTCATTGGGAGCCACTGGCTCCAAATGAGCTGCCGCAATTCTGCTGAGAGAAAGAAAAGACTAGAGAACAATGCTAATGAACTACTTTTAAAGGCATCTGTATTTCTTAAGAAAACAATAAGTTATGGGGGACTAAACTTTTAAACTGCATAATAAACTGTAGGCACTTTACTACTAGGTAAAAAAGATTGTTGTAGAGTTTGTGCTGGTTTCATGGCTCATGGCTCTATGATCTGTGTGAATGACAAATGATGGAGAAATTCAGTTCTTTCCTGTAATACATATCCAAATACAAAGAAGCATCTAATCAGTGAGCAACATGTGAAGATGCCTTAGTAGGCCTTTCCTGAGAACACGGAGTGAAATCAAGCTTCCTCTATTTGAGACTAATGCTTAAAAGAAACTGTTTAATCAAGGGGGTTTTTTTTGTGCAGGTTTCTTTGTATTTACGCTGAGAACAAGTCTTGAAGATCTTACTTTTAAGCGTACAAAAGAAAAAATTCATCTTGCATCAAGTTCTTTATGACTGGTCACCCTCTTAAATCATGTTGCTAGCTCTCAACATTTAGATTTGCATTGTATGTAGTACATAGTGTGGAGCAAGAGCAAAGAGCATTCTAGCTGGAGGATGTAGTACACAGAAAATTTCTCCACCTATTTCTTTTTCTTCTGTCTTCATAACGGCAGCTGTCAACCTTATGCATTTCAGAAGGACTAAGAGAAATGAAATGTTTTTTTATCCTCTTGTGAATTTTTTTTTTTAAAAAAAGTCATTTTCCCAAACACCACATAAGTATCACTTAAACTTTTACAGATGGATAATAATGTATGTGATACTTTGGGGCCTAGTGTTTAAAAGATCTCCCACCCACTACTTTTTTATTCATAGTATCTTTTTGAAGTGAAAATTATGTTTTGCAAAGCTCCTGATCTTAACAGTGTCCTCCATGCTTCCATCAAGCCTAGAAATATCAATTTGTTTATTCATCCCTTCGACATTTTTCTTTCATTCATCAGAAGGAATTTGCATTTGCACAAGAAGAAATTAAATCTAAGTTTCCCGTCTTCCCCTCTAATTCAGAGAACAAAAGTAACAAAAAAAGAATAATCTTATTGATCAATGATTCATTATAGATCTTGTTTTTGCGTACTCTCAGAGTAAATTCATGAGGCACAGGAAAAGGTGGGTTAAACTAAACTGTCTTGTAGCCAACGGAAAGGTCAGCTGTGCTGTGCAATGGTTACGGACCAAGAACAGCTACTGTGATTTTAAAGAAAATTGCCATGTCAAACAAACCCGGTTTTGTTCTCTGAAGCTGCAAGTTTCATTCAAAAAGCAAGTAGGGAGATTTCATACTCTTAGGTAACTGCCCAGCACATGATTTCATATTACGCTTGTGCCATTCTATACTAACTATAGGAAAAATGGAATCCTATAAGCCATCTCTGGAGCACATGTTAAGTTGATTAAGGACTGGTTGATTCACAGGTCTTTAAAAAGTGGTGGGCAAGCAGCAAGTGCAGAATCACGATTTTCATTAATCATCTGAAAATAATTTCAAAATTGCTGATACAATATGCAGGTATCATAAAGGTTAGAAGAGCAGTCCGAGCAATTTGTCTGCCCTGTACACTATGCCCAGTCAAGCAAAACATGTTTTCAAAACAAAAGCTTGGACAGCTGGGAAGAAAGAATGGAGATCAGCCCTCCACAATGGGGAACTGCCTCGGGGCTCTACAAGACAGCTAATTGAGCAGAACAGCTCATATTTAAACGCATAAAAGATTTTTGCATGAAGAAACAGGGAAATAATAGTGAGTGGCAGAGAGATGGTACTTTCTCTGCCTATGTCATCAGTGAGCTCATTGCTAGAACACAGTGTCTTTTGGGGGAATTCACACTACAAAAAAAAAGGAGGCTGAAAGTTTGCAAAGGGCTTAGGAGAGAATGGTTAAAGCAGAAGAATACAGCTGTTCAGTGGAGACTGAAGAAACTTTATTTAAGTTTATTCTAGAGGTTAACAAATTACTTGATTACAGCCTATATGTGTTTACAGTGAGGAACAGATATAACAAAAATAGTGCCTAATCAGACATAGTTGGAAGACAAAATTCAAGAAAATTCAGCCTTGAACTATAAAGTTCAGTGAAGGTAACAAACCACTAGCTAGTAGATGTATAACAGATTTTCCATCACTTAAAGTTTTGAGGACAAAAGTGAATGTTGGACCCAGTTTTCCTCACATAGCCCCCTTTGGATCATAGCATTGCTGAAATAACAGAAAATTAACCCAGAAATGGGCTTCTACTTGTCCACACCACCAAACCCAAGAGCTCACTCCCTGGCCCTGCTTTGGACCACTCCAAGTAGCTCTCCCTGAAACAGTACACGCTCAGTGTGGCCAGTCCTCAACCACACAGACCCACACTCATGCCTTCTGCGATATCCTCAGTAGAGAAATCGGTACGGTTTCTCTAGTGGTTATGGCAAATTTACCTCAGCTGAGAAACTGTTACACAGAAGAAATAAATCAATCAGTTCTGCTCTCAAACAGCCTAGCTTCCCTTAACTATGCTCACAGTAACTCTTTCCCCACTTTCTTATACTGCTGTACCTTTCACAGTTTTAGCTTACAGCACATAATACGCCAATTCTGGCTACCTCCTTGCAACTGTTCCGTCAATCATTCAGGCAATAAAAAATTCAGGGCGATTTCAAATGCTAAATAAAAATGCCTCTGTAGCAAGGAATCTGATGCTATACAAGGTATTGACTGATGATATATCATGTGTAATAATACATATTATCTTAGTATTATCTATTATATGCTATATTTCACATTCATATATTTTAATGTATCTAATGTATAATATATATAGAGAGAGACTAATATACACACATAATATAATGTGTTAGATAAAACCTGCCAAGAATCCTTTCTCTGTGGCAGGAAACGTGGCTCTTCTGGTTTTTGCATGGTATCAAGAGAGCATTTCCTTTAATGACTAAAAATTTATTAATGATCTTTGAATCATCCAAAGCCTCTGCAAGTAAAAGGGTAACTTCATATAATTGCAAGGCTTCTTAAAAGAGTTATTCTTCAAAGAACGCAAGCATAAAGGAAATATAGTTAGAGGCCTGTAAATTGTCTAAATTTACAAGGAAACAATTTTTACATGCTTTCTTCTTAGCTAATTCCCAGATGCCTGATGGTCCTCCCATGAGCTCCATGAATACTGATCACCAGTCATTCACGCCTGACCCCTACGCACTGTACTGTGCCATCATTAACGTTTCTACGCAAATCATCTTGATCTCAGGTGGCCATTAATCCCAAAGTCACTGGCATGACAGATCGTGAGAATTGAAACTCAAGTCTTTGAACTAGCATGGGACCCTTAATCCTCTGGCTGACATGCATTGTCCTATAATTGCTTCCTCCAAGAGATGATAGCCTATCTTGTGAGTCTATACATTTAGATATATAATTGGTGGGTCGTCAGTATGATGGGGCAAGATATTGGAATTTCTGTTACTAATTGTTTAAGGCAACAGGCAGGATAATAATTCATAACATGGTAGTGATAGTAAAAGTCATCACAAAACATATTAGCTACCTTAGGTGGCTGACTGTCAGAGCTGGTTGAAGTATTTTATCCCGTTTGTGTTATGGCAGATACACATCGCAACAGAGAAACTTCTTGAATGCCTCAGCCTGCCCAACTTCTATTCATAGCACCATAGAGTGTCATATAATGCAGACCACATTTCTGGCCAAATAATCATAAAGCTTCCGCTAGTATCAACAAAACTCAAACTCACAGGTGTAGAGATATAAAAATCCAAAAATAGCAAATATCTTCCCAGCATGCAAATAATAACTGACGTAGCTGGCATCTTTAATTTTGTAACACCTACATCTGATTTATAGGAAAGTCTCTTTTGAATGGGGAGCACTCCATCCAGTAGTGATGCCTGCAGTTTGTGATTAGTTCTGCAGCTCATGAAACAATTTAGGAAAGTTGATTTCCTATGAAATCGCATCCTTCGTTTCTTTATTCCCCTGCCACACAATAGCTCAGAACTGCCCCTAATGTGTTTGTTGCCATCTCCTTACTACTGCCCTGAGGAAAGAGCTGAGGCAGTGCTGGCTGGGCAGCCCAGGGGCACACACTGGGTGGGCAGCTGGCCGAGCTCTAGCTGTCTCTTCTTTTGCAGTAGCACAGGTGTGTCCCACCTCCACCCAGAACAACAATTTTCATAAAAGTTGAAATATGCAGACTGTAATGACACTGAGATTGTCACTCATCTGACAGTCTGGAGTTAAAGTGGCCAAAGATTTAGTGAGATATTAGGAAAAGAATGGGAAGGAGTTGGACAGACACTGTGATCACATAAGTCACATTTCCTATAGAAACCATGCTAGTAGTTTCATGGGAGTGCAAAAAAGGCACAAAAATATTCCTTGACTGTAGAATTTGATATACCAAGACACCTACAGAGCTTGTTCTGCTCAATTTGTCAAAACAGGGACTTAGATGTAACATGGTTACAGTGAATAAATGCTCTCACAAGAGGAAAATAAAGATTTTTTTGATACAGTAGAATAAACTGTAACAAGAGCCAATACTTTCAAGCTGTAAAGTCAGACAAATCTGAAGAAATAGGTAGGTTAACAATGAAGATGATTAATTTCTGGCATGTAGTGAGCAAGTTCTGGGTTCAGCATCCTTCAGTGTGTTCAGATAGGGAACTAGTGACTTTACCACAGGACACCATTTGGTCAGAAGCAACGTGCCGGGCTCGGTGTAAAGACTGGCTAAGTAATAATTGAGAATCCAAATCACTGAAAATGTCATTTCGGATGATCTTATGGATCTTTTGGAGTTTAAAAATCCTTGAGTAAAAAATTAAATGCCAAGTTAAAGATGTCTGAAATCAAGATATATGATGTAACCGACAACCTTCAGTTACAAGTACAAGGGCTAGTAGTACACACCATTACTGAATTATAATAGCACATCTTCCTCCCTTTCTCCCTTCTTGCTGAAGTGTCGTTTAGAGGGATTAATAAACTGACTAATGTATTAAAAGCCTAAAGTTTTGGCCACATTAGCCATAGAAAGACTCTTACAAAGGTCAGAGTGAACATTGCAAGAATGCCCATATTAGAACATAACTTTTCTGTTGTAACAAACCACAATGCTGCAGCTCACAACAGCAATAAAACTGCAGTGCTTCTAAATCACTGCATAAAACAGAATGACATATATTTTTTTCATGATAGCAAGGCTAGGAATATTTAGTCGGAACTGACTAAAACAATTCTTTGTTTAAATAGGAAGGAAGCCTGGGAAAAAATCAAGGAAAGCTGGATACACTGCGCTTGGAGGGAGAGCGTTATAAGTCACTAATGACAATGTATTATTTTGAATGAGGAGAGGAAAGGGAAAACAGTGACATAGCAAAGACATGTTTTAACAATAACACTTTGGAAGTCTCATGAATAGACTCTTGACCTTTGCTGCAAAACACTGAGGCACAAGGGCCCCAACAGACGTCTACATTCATTTCACAAAAATAAATAGTATCACGCCATTGTTTTAACCCGCCAGAGCAAACACACATGTGAGGGTTAGTGCTTCAGTGTTGTGCTTCAGGCAAACACAGTGGCGACGCCTCAGAACAAAAAAAGTAAAGCACGATGGAGGGGAGATAGTGAGTTTCACTCAGTCCTTCCTGACTTCTCACTTTAATTAACATGTTTTCCATGTTTTTGGAGTGGTGAACGAGAGTTTTAGTTAATTCTGCAGACTTCTCTCAATAAGCCTATTCTACCCTGACATAGCACACCGTGTCAGTCTAATGCGTGGTACCGCAGATAAGGTGGGGAGCTGCACAATCATAGAGTTGAATAGTACTTGCAGAAATAATGAGCTACATTTCCGTATGCAAGTAAACACCTCAGTCATCAGCACACGACTACCACTGCCCAGCCAGGCCAGCGTCAGTTAAACAGACAAGCTTCTCCTGCTCCTTCTTATGCACAGGCAGTATTAAACTGTGTAGTCTCTGGGACATTACAAACATGCAAAACCTTACAGACTAGAGCAACATGTTACAAACAGTAGCTCTTCTACATATATACAAGTAATTTCCTTGGCTGAAAAACTATCAGCTTCCAGCAATTACAGACCGCCATTGCTGTAAAAATGGGACAAAATGTGAAATGGAAATCATTTGCATTGAACTCACAGCCTATATTCACTCACGTCCGCTAGCCCACAACACACACTCTGGTATAAGTTGTACAGCCTCCAGGCTTTAGCAAAGATCTGAATTTTCAAGGTGAGAGAAGCCAAAGCAAGGTGATATTTGTGATCAGCAATACAGTCCTAGGATACTATGCCCTTTAAAATAAACAAGAGGCCACAGGGGAAGAGTTTGTAAAAAGCAGTTCATTTGTTTTAACCACAGCTCACAACCAGTACTGGAAAGCAGCGAAGCAAAAGCATCCCTCAGAGCGGCACAGAAAGCTCATTGTAAGGAGAGCACGAGTGACTCAGGGCACTGGAATGGGATATGGCACCTTTCACCTCCAGGTCACTGATTTCCATCCATTTTCAACTAGCTGGGACTAGAAGTTATTACCATCAGAGGGGCGTTCAGTGAAACGAGTCAGTTGTCTCCATGCAGCCTGGAAAGGACAGCTGCCCAGATCACACAGACCAGCCCCGCAGTTATTACCCAACATGTACTGTTCTCCCAGGCTCCAGCCATGGCCATTCAGTAATCATCCAAATGGCCTGAAGCTCTGAAGACCACCAGGCATACACTATTGCCTTCTGTTTCACACAATGACAGGCATGTTCACCCACTGAGAAACAGACAAAGGCCTTCTCATGTCCCCTTTGTTCCTCAGTTCTTTCTTCCATTAGAAAGATCTGCAAGAAATGTTGTCCACACTTTTTTGTAATTTTTTCCACTTTTGCCAAGCCCAAGCATCGAAAAGTGATTGGCCATGCCACAAAAATCATAAGTAGTAAAAAGCATATTCCATTTTATATTGTTCAGTTCTCTTTTGATTTTTGGATTTGGCTCATATTTTCAACTGCTTTTTCTTCTATTTTTTTCCTTCTTTAAGGAATGTTGAGATACTTATACTCACACAGATCCCAAAGCACAGCCTTCAAGGAATATTTCAGACATTGTGATTATTTCTTCATAAAAAATAGGAGTTGGCAACACTGTAGGCTCGTGCTGATTTAACACACTGATACTCAGATTCCATGCACAGTGCAAATGTCAGTAACTCACTCCCAATGGAGCTCAGAGGAGGTTAGTAAAATGGAGAACCAGCTATAACATGCTTGGTTCACGGCCAGAGAGATGAATATTGGGTCTTTGTCTATTGCAAGTCTCACAAAAAGCCCTGTGAAGAAATTAAGACTCTCTGGTACAAATTCAACAGAGCTGCGGACCCAGTTGCTTTTTACCTGTCCCTGCAGAGGCAGTTGGAGGCTAAATCTTTGTGCTCTGTTAGAGAGCATAAAGGTCCCTTGATCATTTCACAAAAAATATTTCACACTTTTTGTTTTGACTCTGAAAGTTAATTTCCCCCTTCGTGTCATTATCCACCCTACAAAAGGATTCATTTAAAAGATTATGGCAAAGAACATTGTGACTTCAGAACATTAATTTCTTCTTTCTGTGGTGAATGGAGTTAAATCCAGTCGGTGGCCAGTCACAAGCAGTGCTCCCCAGGGCTCAGTATTGGGGCCAGTTCTCTTTAATATCTTTATCAATGATCTGGACGAGGGGACCGAGGGCACCCTCAGTAAGTTTGCATACGACACCAAGTTGGGCAGGTGTGTTGATCTGCTCGAGGGTAGGAAAGCTCTGCAGAGGGACCTGGAAAGGCTGGATCAATGAGACGAGGCCAACTGTATGGGGTTCAGCAAGGCCAAGTGCCAGGTCCTGCACTTTGGTCACAACAACCCCATGCAGCGCTACAGGCTTGGGGAAGAGCGGCTGGAGAGCTGCCCAGCGGTGAAGGACCTGGGGGTGCTGGTTGACAGTCGCCTGAACATGAGCCAGCAGTGTGTCCAGGTGGCCAATGTGGCCAACAGCATCCTGGCTTGTATTAGGACTAGTGTGGCCAGCAGGAGTAGGGAAGCGATCATCCCCCTGTACTCGGCACTGGTGAGGCCGCATCTTGAATACTGTGTTCAGTTTTGGGCCCCTCGGTACAGGAAAGATGTTGAGGAGCTGAAGCGTGTCCAGAGAAGGGCAACAAAACTGGTGAAGAATCTAGAGGACAAGTCTTATAAGGAGCAGCTGAGGGAACTGGGGTTGTTTGGCCTGGAGAAGAGGAGGCTGAGGGAGACCTTATAGCTTTCTACAACTACCTGAAAGGAGGCTGTAGTGAGGGGGATGTTGGTCTCTTCTCCCAAGTAAGAAGTGATAGGACAAGAGGAAATGGCCTCAGGTTGCAGCAGGGGAGGTTTACATTGGATATTAGGAAAATTTTTTTTCAATGAAAAGGTTGTCGAGCACTGGAACAAGCTGCCCAGGGAAGTGGTTGAGTCACTATCTGTCACGTTCCAACCTGAGAGGAGGAGGAAGAGTGACCAAGGTTCTAATGAACCCCTCCAGACTAAATTAAGGTGAAATGACACCAAACAATCAACTAAACACTGTATTTCAATGTAGAAGTAACTTGATCTTGAAAATGCACCTTGGACTTGAAAACATGGAAAAGTGTTGACAGTGGGGGTTCTTATTAAAAATATTTATAAAAGAAGAAGAGGAAAAGAAAGCAGGGCGGGGGGAGGGGAGAAAGAGAGAGATAGGGAAAGATAGGGAGATATCACCACCCTTTGATCCAGTGCCGGTGACAACAGACATGACGCTCCTCCGGTGGTGGGCACACCAGTCTTTTTGTTGTAGTGTCTTTTATAGACACTACACTTGCCCCGCCTTCATTTATGCCTCCTGTGAGCTTATATGATTCTTGTTCCAGAAGTTTCATGATCTTCTGCACAGGCACCATTGTAAGGGGTGGTCACGAGGGGTCTTTCGGGCAGCCATAAGCCCCTTCCTCAAATAAACTTTGTATGACCTCAGCAAGTTGCTATGTGAGGCCCACCAGAACCTGGGGCTGCACATCTTCCAGTGTGCTCCCCTCGCCATGTCCATCATTTTCCTGTCTGCAGTTTGCTACATCCCACTTTACAACCATGTTTAAGACATTAACTCTTTCAGTCCCTTACACCATCCCTGGATGTATTTAAAAGACATGTAGATGTGGTGCTTCAGGACATGGTTTAGTGGTGAACTTAGCAGTGCTAGGTTAAGGGTTGTACTTGATGATCTTAAAGGTCTTTTCCAACCCAAACAATTCTATGATTCTTGCATTTGCATAAATGCCCTGCAATTTATTAGCCCATTATGTGCTTCTTCCATGTCCTTGTGCTTCCTGTACTTCCAGGCTGCCCACTACAGCTTCCCAGAGTTGCTGGCCACCGGCCAGGACCACAGAAACTGGATAAATCAATCATTTCAGCATTTAAATCACACCCTTCCCCCTTCTATCAAGGAAATGGCCTGCAATTCTCATAGATGTCACATTCACGAATGAAAACCTAATCACTGCCCAGTCAAGCCGTAACAGGACAGCGCTGGACCTTTCCACACAGCAGCCAGGCATTGCAGGGCACTGCAGCAATACACCAGGGTAGCAAACCCACTCCTGCTAATCTGGTAATCCAAGATCCCACGTCAGCTCCCCTCTGACTTCAAGTCCTGCAAGCTGTTCACTGGAAGCTTTGTCTGACATCAGAGTAGGCAAAAACATTTTGCCTCCCTTATAACTCCGGAGACAAGCACGAGGTTGGAACTATAAATGCTTCCTTCCCTGGAAACATTCAAAACCCGCCTGGACAGGTTCCTGCACCCCCTGCCCTAGGTGTCCCTGCTCAAGCAGGGGGGTTGGACAAGATGATCTCTGGAGGTCCCTTCCAACCCCTACCCTTCTGTGATTCTGTGAAGGCACTTGATCCTAGGAATGGAAGTCATAGTCAAAAATCCCTAGACAAAATTAAGCACTTAAAAATTTAGTTTCATAATACATGACATTCAGCACCGAAGTGAAGAGTGAAAAGAAGTATGTGAATTTTTCTGCTACCCAGCAAGAGGTTCCAGTGCAGATTCCTCACACGAAGTTGACAAATATGCTTGGATACTCGTTATTGCTTTATATGTGTGTGTCTTTAGTTTTTAAAACATGGCTCAAGGAGGAGCTGTTGCCATTTACTTTTAAGCTCCCTGTTCACTCTCAGGACAAATGGCATTCAGAAGAGCACCTGGTACTTCAGAAGGCACACCTTAGCCACCACCTTATGCACTCTGTTGGGTAACGTGAAAGAACAAAGACAATATTTAACCCTTTTGAAACTGGGCACACATGAAGGCAGGCATGTAAGATTCAAAGGCTCAGAAAGAGCGTGTCTCATTAAACCTGTCACCGCAACCCAGAAAGAACTGTTATGGGCTCCAGTCCCGGCTCCCAGGACCTGTGTGCGTTTGCTGATAGTGATTGGAGATAATAATGAGAACAAACATCTAAGACATTATATGGATTTTTTTATAGATCACACTCACAGAGTTAAGTGTCTACAGTGAAATTTAAGTCTCGTGTCTGAGCCTCAGTCAATAATAGGCCTTGTATTTGTCACTATATTACACATGAAGTATGCCTTAATGAGTGTTTATGTGCACTCCAGAGACTTGAGCAAGTATCTGAGCCAAAATTGCTAGGATCAGCAATTTTTCAGTGCAGTATCCTGTTTAAAATAATTATTTCAGGGTGATCTAAGACTCAGTATTTTTTCCCTGGCCTTTCTAATAAATGCAAAGAACTAGATTTCTAAGGGACTTAGATGATGCTAAAAAAGTTGAGGTATTGTTAATGACATTCTCCTGGAATGCAGGACACTGGTTTAACTATTTCTGCTGCCTGTCAGCTGAATTGGGGCAATCAAATCCCACTGATTTGAATAAAACAAACAAAAAAGCAAGCTAAAATAAAACCCCACTCTTGGAGTTTAGATTCTTCTTACCTAGTTTGACCTGAACTCCTTTGTCTTTTGAGGCCCACTTATTGCTTGTAATAATAGTTAGGTATTCTTTTATTACACAAGAATTGCTTGAAGCTATATTCCTGTTTCTAATAAAATCAAGCTTTAAATATAGCAGATTATTTTCTCCACCCTGTCTGACATGAGCTATAATCTGATTTTTTTTCCCTTTCATGAACACCATCTGTTTGTGACCATTAAAATCCATTTTCTATGCCGAAGAGATGGGAATTCAGAGGGATGTGTTCAGCCACTGTCCCAACAGTACTGCCATTCCTAAGAGATCCATTACAGTCTGACGCACCCAAGTATTTATGAGCCATAAACCGCCTGCCTAAAATGGCGATTCATCACTCCATGCATGGGAGACACTGACAATGACAGAGCATGTTGTAGCTGCAAAGGGGGTGGGGAGGAACTCTGTGTGTGTGTGTGTGTGTATGTGTTAAGATTTTTTTGAACCAGCAGTGTTACACAGCATCAGGTTTTTTTTCACTCTGGCACCTCGTTTCCAAGCCATTTGCTCCAACAGTTCTCACAGCCAATGTTAAATTAACAGATGTCTTGGAACTAGACCCCGAATGAGGTAGCTACAAGGTCACCACTTCTTTGCATCATCATCTGCTCTGGACTCAGTGCTCACTTGGTGTCAAAGCAGAGGGTCCAGATGCTTTTTTTGGTGCAATGCTCCCATCAGGGCTGGTTGAGGGACAGGGTGCCGCTCTCACACTGGCGTGACTGAGCACCCTTCTCATTGCATCCAGGTGCAAACATGCACATGAACGAGATTCCTACAGACTTTTTTTGCCTGCTATCTCTGAAGCAGATTGTATCCCCCCCATTACAAAAGTGATGTTGTTAGAAAACTGATTAGAGAAGCAGCACTGTCTCTGAGGAAGTCAGACAAGGCAGCAAATGGGTTTTTCCAGCTGAGATTTAATACCAAAGACAGATAATTCAAGACTTTTGCTCCATATGGCAGGTGGAGCATACCACATAGTTCCCACACCCACAAGAGGAACTGCATAAGGGAACAAAGAAAAGGAAATACTGGTAAGAAAATATAAGTGCAAGGACTGTCTTGTATGAAAACTGGCTCTGAACGCTTCCAAAGCTTTGTGAACTCAACAGACTACCGTAAAATTTAGATGGAATTTATATACCAACACCCAAAAAATCACAACCACTGTAGGAGCCATTTTATTTTTACACTTGCCAGCCTAATATGCTAGCATTGCGCATGCCCAGATAAGCAACCGTCTTGGCTAAGCTGTGCTTCTCAGCACCTACCACCCTTGGGAGATTTACAAACAAGGCTCCTGCTGCTTACATTCCCCAGGGAACCCAAGCGGACAGGCACGCTCAGCAAACACCAGCACACACCGACAGCATTTTGTTAAGCAGAAAGCACCATAGTCACAATTCTGTTTCATTCAAAAAAAAAAAAAAAAAAAGACTGGGAAAATTAAGGACAAATGGGAGAAGGAGATTTTCATTCTGGTCCCAGATTTAGTAACTGCTGTGCATTGAATAAGGCATCAAATGACAGACACACAGAGACACTTGGGACTGAAACTGCACTGCCCACCCCCAGCCCTTGCTAAGTGTTTTCACCAGTGGATTGCAAAGCCTGAACTCCAAAAGCCTGTTCCCAAGCATTCCTCCCCTCTGATCCTTCAACTGCTTTTTCCACAGTGGGACAGCCTCAGCGGTGCTCCCAGCCTCCCAGCAGCAGCCTGGGCATTCTCCCTCAGGCCCCAGCTCCTCATTTTCCTGGCTAGTTCTCCCAGCAAAGTAGGGAGATGCTGTATAAAAAACCACCATTACCTCTGGTTACTTTGAAAATAAATGCATTATGTTATCACCTGCATCCAGTGGGATGACTTTAAGCCCCTGCTGAGTCCTGTTTTGGTCTGAGCATCCTGCAGGGTATGTGAGCTGGTAATAGGTGCCTACGCTTCATAGTGTCAGCTATCAACTAACTTTCAGGTACCTTCCCATTTAATGCACCGTTCTGACTGCCTTCTCCAAGCACCTCCCATGAAACCTGTACGTGCAGTTTAGATGCCTAATTCATATTGATAAATCCCAGGCCCCAAAACCAAGAGGATCGCCATTCTTCAACCTGGTAGTGGATCTGAGCCCATAGTTCCTTACGGCTGTGCCCCTTAAAGACAGTTAATAAGAGAATCTTTATCAGATGCTTAGTGAGGTGCCACTGAAATGGGAGCATCCTAAACAGCAAGAACAAGGAGACAAAGAAAGACAAAGCACACAAGGCTCCTTCAGTGACTAGACGAAAAAAACATTTGCAGGCCTGCTGCAGTCAGTTTACATCTTTCAGTAAGTACCATTTTGCCACGCTCACAGGAAACGTGGATCAGAGTGCAGCTTATGCATTTTACATACATCAAACTGTGGAAAAAGCTCTTGGACATTTTCTCCCTATTCTTGGGTTATACCTCATGGACTAATCATAATTATAGACCCCTGCAGCAGCTGAGTAGTTTTTTCATCTGTATCCTATGAGATCAAAAAGCTGTATGCAAGTGAACCCTAGTAAAGAAGCACAACGCATTCTTTGCCTGCTCCCAAACACTGCAAGCTCTCCGATTTTCTCTGCTGCATTAGGCAAATGAAGAGGAAATAAGACCCACCTACACAGTTTGGTTCTAGCTCTAAAATTTATGCATTTCAGATATTGAGAGGTTTAGGGGATTA
Source organism: Phalacrocorax aristotelis (assembly GCF_949628215.1). Classification (NCBI taxonomy): domain Eukaryota; kingdom Metazoa; phylum Chordata; class Aves; order Suliformes; family Phalacrocoracidae; genus Phalacrocorax; species Phalacrocorax aristotelis. The sequence goes on from NC_134276.1 coordinate 83,346,454, forward strand.
ACCCAGCTATTAATAGGTAATGGGAAAAATATTACAGTGTGTGCTATTCTTAACAAATACTATACAAGCCCTGAGTGTAAATATATTGATAAAAGAGTCAGGAGTTAAAAAAAAAAACAAACCTGCCACCCCACAAAACACGCAAACTATTTGCTTTCAGGGGCTTTGGCCAAAGATATAAACAAAAGTCTGAAGGAATGCACATTAAAAATTGTGCCTTTTCTTGGCACGCTCAGTACTGGGACACGCTGAAACTCTCATACGTGGGGAAAGACGACGGCTTGCAAAGCTTGTGGCTTTCTGGTGTTTTGGCTGGCTGACAACGACCAGGCCGAGAGGGCGTACAACGGCTGGCAGCGATGGCTGGCGAGCCCTCCTCGCCGTGGCGGCGGCGGAGGCGCCGGCCCCAGGGCAAAGTGAACCGCTGGACGCTGTCGCTCGCTGGAGTGAAGAGCATCCTTCGGGGGGTACCCTGAGTGTCCGTACCCCTCCTCGGCGACAACAGCGGGGGCTCTGGGGGGTGTCTGCTGGATTCTACATACTACCGAGAAATAAAAGGGCGGCCATTCACTGCAGAGAAAATGGCTTAATGCTCTTTTTATTGCGTGGATGTGACTTCCCTTCCATGGCAAGCTCCGCTTACCACCCTGCACGGACACGGAGCTCTGCACATGCGTGGGCACGTACCGCCATTTCTGTACTTCTCCGCAGGGTGTTTCTGCATGCTAATTCAGCTGGGCGGCACTCCTCCCAAAGCGCCGCCGGGCGCGGTACCGGCATCGGCATCGCCACCGCCGCCGCCGCCGCCGTCGCTGCTGCTGCTGGGGGAGGAGACGGCCGCTCGCCCTTCCCCTGCACCCCGCAGCCACCCTCTCCTTTCTCTCCCTCCAAGTCCCCGACGCCGGAATGACAGAGCTACGGAGCAGGTCGCATCCCCCCGCGCCAAAACACCCCGCCCTCCCCCGGGGCTCCCGCCTCCCTCCCCGGCCGCAGGGGCGGGTTCCCTTTGTCAAAGGCTCCCGGGGGCGCCCTGCCCGCCCAGCCTCCCCCGCCCCGCCTCCGTGCCCGGCTCGGGGGAGCACGACACACCCGGTGGGCCGTGGGGGGGTGTTAGTTAATGGCGCCACCGGGGCCCGCCCCAGCTCGGGCCCGGCCCCCGGGGCGGCACCGTCACCCCCGGCGCGGGGCGGGGCGGGGCGGGGCGGGAGCCCGAGGCGCCGCCGCCGCGCACTTGGGCGCCACCTACTGGCCTCCGGCGGCGCCACAGCACCGCTGGTGCCCAGCAGGGCGGGGCCGGAGCGGGGCGGGGGGACCGGCCTCCCCCTCCCCCCCCCCGGTCTCTCTCGAGGAAAAGTCGCTTCTCGAGGCATTTCCCTGCTCTGGTTTGGGGGTTTTGTTTCCCCCGTTTCCTGTTAGCTGAGCTGGGCTTTGCAGCCGCCCGCGGGCAGCGGCGGGGGGGGGGAGCAGCGGCCTCCCGCGACAGGCGCAAGTGATCCCCAGTTTCTGTACCAGCAGCTGGTGGAGGAGCAGAAACTGCAACGGGAGTATTTTTTTCTAAAAGGAAGACAATTTGCTTCCCCCCATTTTTTTGGGTAGTACATCAGCTGCACCACTGTTCGCCTCACTGAAGAAGGAGGGCGTCAGGTAAGGACACCGGGCTGCGTTCCTCACCCATACACACTCAACTGGAATTAGCTGTGCTGAATTTTATCCAGAAGATTTGCATTACTTTAAATGAAGACAAGCTGCCCCTTCCAGGAGGATGTTGAAATGACAGGGGATCCGGTCCGAGCTTCACCTCCCAAGCTATCGGCAAAAGCTAGTTTTCATTTCCAGACATTTCCTTTGGAGTCACTGAGAAACCCTGACCAAGGAGCACCAAGATGCTATGAAACACCCCTGTTCTTGGCAAATAAAAACATCTCAAAAAGAGTCTGAGCTTCTGCTCAGAATCTTGGCTCCGCATATTCACTTCTTGCTTTGCTGTTCGTGCTGCAAAACATCCTTCTCATTCTGAGAAAGCAGGAGCTGCCATCACCTTCCTACTGGGAATAACCCTTGGGCTGAGCACTACATCCTGGTGCCACTTCGTTAGGAGACCTAGGAAGGCCTGGCAGCTCCTCCCCAGCTGAGCAAACACAGAAGCCCCCTCTTGCTAAGGGAAAATGGGAAAATAGAAGGACAGCCTTTCCCATGCTCCTCCCTCACCATATGCCTGGCTCGCAATGAAGACAAGTTACACACATACATATGCAGCTGCGAGCAGGAGGAGGGAAGCAATTTTCTCTGCAGCCACATATGACAAGGACACAAGTGAAACCATCCCTTAAATTACACAGACAATATGACTCAGCTACACAGTGCTGTGGATTCATCAAAAGAATCTAGCTGCTTTCTGTTTAAGTGGTATTCTCCTCTCCTGGTTTTGCCCAGTCCAACTCTCACTTGCATGAAGAACAGCAACACCCTAGAGCTATTTATTCACGTGTTCTTGGAAAGGGGGTGGTTATTGTTGCTGGTGGCCCTCAGAAGAAACACATGTTAAGATCTAAGGAGAAATTGAAAAGAAACAGCAGCCATTTGGTACCACTGGAACAGTCATTGGACTGTTCTCCAAGGGTGACATTTTCAAGCAAGTGTTGATTTGTGGGGTCAATGAGAAGCTAACATGGGTGGGAAGAAAGCTGACATGAATAATATGCACACACTGACAGGCTTGACCAAAGTTGAAAAGTTTACAGGCCATCTCATAAAATTTCCACTGATCCCTTGTTGTAGGCCACATTGGAAAGGTCATATGAGGAGCCCATCACAAAAGGGTTCATGTCACTGGTTTCTCATTCTGACAAAAAAAGCAAAAGAATCCATACTTATGTCAAGCCAACTATAAGCTTTGAACCCAAAATGGGAAAAGTCTTAAAAGTAACATCTTTGAAGAGAATGATGTTAAAGAGAAAACACACATTGCATTGTGAATGCAGACACCGGTATTTGAAATATGGACAGTTCATGGCTGCTAAACTAGGCATTCACTCCATTTTCCCATTTTCCTTTTTGTGCTAATCTTGCCTCTGTGGCTGGGGCCCACGGGGTGACTCACGCACCTGCAAGGACACATTGCAGCCATCTTCCTCCATTCCTGAAAGGCACAGCTAGTGGCACTGCTCCCAAGCAGAGACCACTACCTGCTGCCAGGACTGAAATCATAGAATCATAGAATAGTCTGGGTTGGAAGGGACCTTTAAAGGTCATCTACTCCAACCCCCCTGCAGTGAGCAGGGACATTTTCAACTAGATCATGTTGCTCAGAGCCCCGTCCAACCTGACCTTTAATATTTCTAGGGATGGGGTATCTACCGCCTCTCTGGGCAACCTGTTCCAGTGTTTAACCACCCTCATTGTGAAAATTTTTTTCCTTATATCCAGTCTAAATCTACACCCCTTTAGTTTAAAACCATCACTCCTTGTCCTGTCACAATAGGCCTTGCTACAGAGGTTGCCCCCATCTTTCCTACAGTCCCCCTTCAAGTACTGAAAGGCTGCAATAACGTCTCCCTGCAGCCTTCTCTTCTCCCAGCTGAAAAACCCCAACTCTCTCAGCCTGTCCTCATAGGAGAGGTGCTCCAGCCCTCGGATCATTTTTGTGGCCCTCCTCTGGACCCGCTCCAACAGGTCCATGTCCTTCTTGTGCTGAGGGCTCCAGAGCTGGACGCAGCACTGCAGGTGGGGTCTCACCAAGCGGAGCAGAGGGGCAGAATCACCTTCCTTGACCTGAAATGAGGGAGGATGCTTGCACAGATGGGCTCCAGTCTCAGCAGGGAAGCATACAGCTGAGAGGCAGCTAGAAACTGTTTCTTAAACCCCTTCTCAGCTGTGATTTGCCATTTGACCCCCAGGCAGGTAGCTAGCTCCCCTCTGAGCTCCAGGGGCTCTGGGAGGGCTCCAAAAGCAAGTTAAGGGGTGTCATGGGCCTTTGGGGTTTGCCCGAGGGTGCAAGTGTGGAGTTAATGTTGACATAACCTTTATCAACTTGAAATACTGCAGCAGGACCTGCTCAAAAACCTCTGAATAAATTGCATTGTAAATTGCCAGAGCAAGATATTTGTGTTTCATTACTGGTTCTGCCACCGGATTACTCTGACATATTTCAGTCTCTGTGCTTCTGTTTTGCCCATCTGCAGGACAATATTCTCACCTTTTATTGCATGTGGATTTTTTTAACATATATTTCAAGGATCAAAGCTGTGGGCTGGATTCCCAGTGTGACAGTCTTCTTTTTTCTATTTTGTTAAGCACCTAGCATCATACCTAGTGCATGCTTTGGCTAGGGTAGAATCAGCAGGAACATCCACTTTCTTCTCTTTTTTGGCGGAATATTGGTTTCATCCATGTGAAGCTTCAGGATATGATGGATCTGAATGTATGTTGTTACAGAGCATGTGCAGTACTGCAATATGCAGATGTTAGGAGCAGCAATTAGAAATGATTTGGAAATAGTTATAGTAGATCTTATAAAGAAATTAATTGAAGTAGTTTATAATTAAAAGAAAATAATAATATAGTTTTGGAAGAGACTTTTGCTTTTATTTTGAAGAAACAAGTAATAGCAAACACCAAAATAATCAGCTTTATTATATCATCTTGGTAATACTAAGGCAGTAATTAAAATCCAACTGTGTTCTTTATAACACTGACGGGAATCTTGAAATTAAGCCACAAAATATTCAGCTGTGCTTTTTTTGCCTTTTTTGCAACACAAGCCACATAATTGTTCTTAGGCATCAGTTTTTTGAAAACTGAAACTTCATTTTCCTTGAACTCTCTCTCTGTGGTAAAGGTGCATGAAGTAAAAAGGAAGTCAGATGGATGTTCTTGAACTAAAAAGGTCATTGAGCACCAAGCACATTTTCACCAGATACACATTCATGTTTTCTGGATGAGAGGTAGAAGCAACTAAAATACATGATAAGCCAGGCACTGTTGGTCAGTGAAACTTTTGTTGATTTGCATAGGGTCTGTCTAATACTGTAGCCTATAATACATGAAGAATAATATACCCTGAGCCACTGTTCTGAAGATTATTTTTGTTTCCAAAAGGTTGGTTTAAACTTAAACAAAAAGCAAGGAAGTACAACAGAGATATTTGGAACCTATCTGTATTGGTTTTGCTTTTCACAATACATTTTTAGTGAACTTTTTTTTCCAGCAAAAAGTCAGATTGTCCTTGAGGCTTTATTGCCATGTTCAAGCCTCCAGAAGCTTCCTTTAAAAACTTGGTATGTCCCAATTTATTTTTTTTTAATATTGTATTCTTCAGAATTAAAAAAGGCCAACTAAATGAGTTATAATAAAGGGAATATTTTGTGGGTCAAAAGGAAAAGCAAGATGTGTGAAGACTGTAGCAGATGTGCTCTTATGCTTAAAGTGAAGATTAACAAAATTCATTCAGCAAGTGCAGTCAGAGCAGTGAACTCAAGGAAGAATTCACCACTTCATACACGTACGCCATTGTCACTGAGTCAGAAACTGGGAGTAATGACACCAACATATACATCTTAAAAATGTTTGGTATGAACGCTCTTTCCTTTCCCTTTGCCCCACAGTTCCCAAAAACGCAACTCTATTTTCAGTTTGAATATCTTCCAGTGAACCGCCTCCTCTGAGTGCAATATAATAATTCATGCTGTAAGGTACTGCCACTCTGAGAGGATCGGATTAGACCCATTAAAGACCCTAGGCTGAGATGTAGCACTCTCTCCAAACCTTCCTGCTCTCTGTTTTTGCTTTTTGCTGCCATACAGCTGTTCAGTGCATGCCCACCAAGCCCATTTTAGCTAGAGACACAGGAGGCCGATTCATTGTCCACATTCCCCAGTCAGCCACGTGCTTTCTGTATGATTCCAATCAAATCATGCTCAGACCCTCCAACACACAGAGGAATTTCTGCCATGTAGGAGTCAGGCACCTCACTGGGCTTGGGAATCTGAGCCATAGAATGTCTGTGCTTCTGGTCTTTCCCTGTGTGACTAGGTTTTGAAAGAAAAAAAAACGCAAAGCCTTCCATGTTTCATATGGAAGCCAAAAGAAAAAAACTCATCTAAGACTGAGACACTCAGTGATGGAAATCTGAAGCAGGGTTAAAAACAAATATCTGAGAAAGAAAGTCTATGTGGAAAACAAAAGTATTGATACAAGGGCACCTTCTATAAGGCTTGGCAAGGATCCCACCCCACTGAGAACCTAGTTATTAAAATGAAGGGATAAGAGTGGACTGGCCCAAGCAAGGGCAAGTGGTGGCTGTCATCTCATATGTATGCTCAAAGCTGCTTTTCCAGCTCAGCTCCTGCATTACCAAAGCACTAATCACTAGGATTCCTGTGGAAGAAAAGAGACGTGTAGGTGAGAGTTTCTCTGCCCAGATCTACCACTTGGGTTGTTTTCCTAAGGTAACTGTCTCTTATAAGAAAATAAATGTGTAAAGGAAACACAAAATTTTGAACTTTAGTAGTGTATGTGAAGCTACTGTAAGGGTTTTTCCCCTGCAAACCCACAGGGAGAAATGCTTGATCATCTCTATGCAATAGATTTCTTCTTGCATGCATAGAAGAACTCCAGTTTCTTCACTGCTTAGTGAGTTTATTCACTGGTCAGATAGGATTGATTATGCTTTAGCATTAATTGGCTTGACTTACATATATGGATTTCTTTGCTTTGAAATGTACTTTTACTATCTGCTTGACTTTCAGTCCACACTCTTATCAGGAACAGAAGAAATTGAGTTGCACACTACTGATGTTCTAATACAGGTTTTTACAAAGCCCCCAAATCTGGAAGCGGTACAAGAAGGTAAATCACAAAATCATAGAATAGTTTGGGTTGGAAGGGATCTTTGAAGGTCATCTAGTCAAACCCCTCATGCAGTGAGCAGGGACATCTTCAACTAGATCAGGTTGCTCAATAAATAGCTTATTCTAGAAGAATGGTGACAAAATAATTCATCATTAGAGGAGCAAATAGAAATAATTGTTTACTGGCAAGCATCTTAATGGATGCCTAGAGACTTAGTTACGAGCTGCATATGCTGGGCACCAGCCACCACCAAACTAACCACCATTCACTCACTTGGATGGGAGACACTCAGGCACCCGCATGTCTCTGCGGGTCTCGGCTCATAATAAAACTTATTCATTCTGTAATGTTAACTTCCAGATGTTTCAACTGGGTGCAAATTCCACCACATTAAACATGCCCCAGTGAATTAACCATCTCATTTAATATGAAAGGTTTTCTTGTATCAAAAAAACAAATGCAGTCATCACCATGGGTCCTTAAGCATGAGGTGCTACAGTCATACAACAGTCATTCGTTAGGGGTAGTCCGACTAAGCTTGTTTAAACAAACTAGTTTAGTACATAAACTTTCTGTATATGCTTCCTTGAAAGAAGGAGAATTCCTTTCAGAACTGGCATTTTGTATGCATCTGCAGCCTGTCACGTGGATATTGTCTGCTCTCTTAAGGTGTGTCGACGCTTCTAAATAAAAGAAAAAAACAGGTTGAGCAGGCTCAAGTGCTGGATTTCACACTGCTTAACTGGCAGCCTCCTCCTCTGCTCTCGTTTGCATCACGCCAACTATCTGACCCCAAGACTCATGCTCTGGAGGGGACTGACCATAAGCATTTTGGACCTGAGCCTGTCTATACTCTTGGTCACAGAGCTAAGGTTCAGAAAGCTGGTCCTGTTTTATTTAGCAAAACAGGCACAGCCTTGAGTAGTCTGGTTTTGTTTTTCCTGGTAGCATAAAATAGCTCAAAGTGAAAGTCTCTGAGCATTTGTGGGACAAGGGAGCAAAAATGCACCATCAGTCAACTGCTATCCATAGAAAACCTACAAAGAGGTTTATCTAAAAAGCAAACACCTTACACTTTCAGAGGCAAAAGCCTGAATGAACAATTGAATTACAGACTCAGTCATACCTTAAAGTAAGGGATTTTGCATTCCTAAGGATGCCTAGAAAAGTGAATTCCCAAATAAAAGGATCATACATTGAGAGCATTCTGCTATCAGCTGCCCAAGACCCAATCTAGGCTGTCACCTCTAGGTCATCAGCCTATATGGACATTCATCCTAGTTAGACAGTACGCTGTGGAGTTTTTTAAAGGTCATCTTTCATCCCCTGCAATCTTGTGTAAACTGCCACGAATCCAGAGCTTTGCAAAGTGTGAATTCAAGCATGCAAACTCCTAACTGTACAGCAGGAACTTGCAGCAACACAATCTGTCTGCTGCTTTAAGGTCAGGCTAGGAGGTCTCTGTCATACTGTCAGAGATACCAGTCATCAGCAAACTCCCAAATGTGCCCATTCGGGTAGAAAATAAAACTCACCTCAGTGGCAGGAGACAGCATGTGACTCTTTCACAATATTTACATATATTCCAGTACCATCAAGCATTGAAACACAAAAGACTTTGGAAATGACATATGTAAGGATCTTTTCTCCATCAGCTGAATTTGTGCTGAGGTTGACAGCTCACAGTGAAATCTGTAGCAGAAAGCAGAAGAGAAGCCCTTACCTCCTGCACCTTCCTGACATGTAACTGCATTTCCCCCCTCCCTAGACATAGACACCCCACATCTGCCTGCTCTGATCCAGCCTTTGTACGGAGAAAAGTAGTTGCACTAGTTAATTTTGCTATAGCTTGGTAGCAGGCATATTTAGTATGGCAGCAATACCCTAACGCAGTTCTCTGATGCCCCTCTCCAAATCCTCATTTGTGATGAAGACGTATTTATTCTCTGCTTGAAAATGTTTACTCAACAAGCAATAATAATTCCACGCTGCCAACCATCCATGACATTTGTTGCACTTTCACAGGAACCGTAATTTCCTTTCACAAAAAGGAGGAGTTCTGGCAGCACGACTCAGCAAGGCAGATTATCTTTTCTGCAAGACAAACTGCCTGGGGAAGAAACACCCCATTTTGTGAATATATTTGAGATTTTTTTCTCTACAAGAAATTCTCAAAGTTTTCAATGAAAAAGAATTAAGACAATCAATGATAAATTTGTAGTACAATCCTGGAATGGATGCAAGCTTTGTGTTTATGGCATTCATCAGGGATATAAAGAATCAATCCTGAAAAAGAGACTTTGGATGCTGTCTTTCTTCCTCCCCTCCAAATGTCTTTACACCGCCATATTTAGATCCTTCACATAGGATACAGGATAGTCATGTTCAACCCCTTGCTCCAATGTGTATTTAAATTATTTAAACTTAAAGAGCTCCACCAGGAGCAGTAAAAGAAATCTGACCCACAAAAAAATCGTAGCCTTCATGGTCAAGGCAATTGCCATTGCCCTTTGCAAATTGTGTCAGAGCAAGAGCTGAACGTGGGGCTTACACCAAGCAATTGTCCTATTCACCGTATCAGTGACTTTTCTGAATTGTGGCTGTGAGACACTTACTTCCACCTGGATATTCCAGCATGAGGCGAAGAAACCCTTCCTGACTAAACCTGCAAAAAATACGGCCTGTTCCCAAGAAACACTTCTTTTGAAGTATAAGCCATTTTCAATTTTCATAAGAGAAGCCCTGGATGAGCTGTACCCCCACATCTTCGAACACTTGCTGTTACACATAGCAAAGCTAAAGGGAAACCAGATTTGTCAAGAACCCTTATGATCTCTAATTTTTTTGTTCCCACGTTGGTTTTCTTATCCCAGATGGGGCCATCTTCTCTGTTCTCCCACCATTCCTGAGAAGAGCTTAGCTCCCGGGACACTAAAACCCTTCAGCACCGGGGCGGCCCCAGCCCTGCCATCGGGCACCTCCCTGGGGACGGGGCCGGGCCGGGGCCGGGCCAGGCCGCGGGCCCGCGGGTGGGCCCGGCTCGGCGGGGCCCGTGGCCGGGCAGGGCGGGGCTGTGGGGAGCTGGAGGCCGGCCCTGCCGCGGCGTCGCTGGGGCAGGGGCTGGCGGTCCCGGGGGGGGCTGATGTGGGGTCCGGGGTCCTGGGCCCTGGGCAGGGTGCGGGGGGCCCCGGGGCGCTGGGCAGAGGCAGGCAGGGACATGAGTGCTCTTAGAGCACTGATACACATTTGAAATCCTCTTTTCTGTTTTGGGCAGGCAAACATGATTAATGAATGTGCACTTCTTATTGCCTTCATTACCCGAAGACTTTAATGGAGAATTTTATTTTTAAAAATTTTAATCATTTTTATAAAACATATCCAGCTTGCCAGGAATTGCATTAAGGACTATTAAGGTATTCATGCACTCATGGGAAAAAGCTATATTGAACAGCTGGAGGTGACCTAGTGCAATCTACTCAAAGCAGGGCCAACTTCAAATTAGATAAGTTTCAAAAATCTCCAAGCATGTTGTTTCATAGACCTCTTTGGGCATCTGTTCTTGGGCTTAACCCCTCCCATGGTAACAAATTCCTCCCTACATTCGGTCAAAATATTTTTGCTGCAGCTTGTGTCCATTGTCACTTGTCCTGCTACTGTGTACCTCCAAGAGGAGTCTAGATCCATATTTTCTGTAACTATCCATTAGGTAGCTGAAGACAGCAATTAGACTAACTTACCCTTACCCCTGTTCAGGCAAAGCAATTACAATTCTCTGCTTCTCCTCGTATATCGTATGCTCCCATTTTGTCAATATCTTGCAGGTACCGAGAAACCTGAAGCTATTTCAAATGCAGTCTTATGAATGAGAAAGGAGTAATCACTTCCTTCAGCTTTTTGCTACTGTAGCCCAATATATGTTTGCTGTAAGGACGCAATGCTGCCTCATGTTCACTTTGTCTTCAGTGTCCTTTTCTGTGGCAGTTATCTCTACAGTCCATCACTGGTACAGGACTTTGTTTACCTTCATGGTGTTTCTGCTAGCCCATTTCTTTAGCTGTCAAGGTCCCTCTGAATGGCAGTCTAGCCCTACAGTGTATTAACTACTCATTCTAGTTTGGAGTCATCCATGAATGTGATGAGTATACATCCCATCCCATCAAGTAATTTGTTAAAGAAGATGTTAGAAAACAATATAATCCCTAGCATCAACCTTTGAAAAATGCTGCTTTTATCAGACTGCCAATTAAGCTTCTAAACACTGATCTCCACGCTTTGAGCCAAACAATCTAACCACCTCATAGCCCAGCTGTCCAGTTTGTATCTCCTCCATGTGGATATAAGGATTTCTAACAAACAGTATCAAGAGCCTGGCTGGACCCAAGGTAGTCTACAGCCACTGCTCTCATCCACAGAACAAATTATCTCACTAGCAGGTAATTAGGCTGGTCAGGCAAAATTTGCCCTTGGTGAATCCACATCGGCTCTTCCCACTCACCTTCATTTCCTTCACATGACTGGAAGTGGTTTCCAGGATTTTCTCCCTAATTTTCTAATGCGCTGAGGTAAGGCTCACAAGCTTGCTGTTTCCCAGATCCTCTTTCTTACCATTTTTGAAGCTGGGCATGACATTTCTCTTTTTCAAGTCATCAAAAACCTGCTATCAACATGACCTTTTAAAGATAAGAGAGGAGTCTAGCAATGACATGCACCAACTTCCTCAGCACCTTCAGATGCATCTCATCCAGGCAGCTCCCTGAACAAGCCCCTGAAGTCCAGGGTCTTTAGACTGCTATTCCCCTTCTTTAAGTCCATCAGGATCTGTTTATGGTCACTGCAGCTAAGACTGCCTTCCCATTCCATGCCAGTTCTTACATATTCAGGACAGTAGGTCAGCAAAGCATCTCATCGAATTTGTCTATGCAGCACCTGAATCAAAAACTTGTCCCACATGTACTCCAGAAATCTCATTACTTGCTTGCACTCTGCTATGGTGTCCACCCAGCAGATGTTAGAGTGGTTCAAGAACCCCCTGAGAAGCAGGGCCTATGATCAGGGGACTTCTTCCTTTTATTTAAGGAACACTTTGTTCACCCTCTCTTCTTGACTAGGCAGTGCATAGCAGACTTCTACCACTGTGTCTTGCTTTGTGACTTACCTTCTGATCCCATAAACTGTTGACAGACTTATTGTTCTTTCCATAGCAAAGCTCCATGCGTCTGATAATTTCTTTGTGTAAAGCATAACCCACCACAGCACCTTAGTAATGGGGTCTATCCTACAACATCGTGACTGACTGAAGAAGCTTTGATGCATTGTTGCAATCTGGTGAATGGTTGATTTCCCAGTGCTTTTCTTATAAGGCTTACCTGCTTCGTAGCTCTGACACAGAGCTGACCATGCAGGAAGACAGCACTTTTATGCTTCCCTCTTCTTACAGAGCAGTAATCAACTGCTTTTAGACAGGTCACTTTTTCGACAAGCAGCTTCTACAGTAGTTCAGCAAATGGGAGATGTTCTGATGAAGACCAGAATAAATTTTCTCATTCTTTAGCTAGTGGAAATGTAACTTTTCTCAGTTGCTTTAAGGTTGTGAAGTAGCATTTTAAAAGAGCATCTTAATCCACTGCTTGGCATTGCAAGTTTCGCACATGGACCATCTGCCTCTTGTTTATCCTCCTCTCATGGATATTCTCTTTCATTCTCACTTCATATTAAATTTCTGGCTGAAGATATGCTGAACAGTTGGTCCAAACAGCAGAGCCACCTGATGTCTATTTTCAGAAAACAAACGAATCTATTGACAAGTCAAGGACCAGACCTTTTTTCACATGCACTTCTGAGCAGTTATTGACAACAGTGTTGCCAAAAACTCTGGACATAATGCTTTATGAGAGTAATGTCTCACTAACCTGAGAAAACACCTCATGACTTTGTCCAAAGCAAACTCTTGAGCATTACAGCTATTATTCTCTAATGAGTTTTAAGGATTGTATACAAACCTTTCCTTCTTCATAGCCTATAGATAATAACATTCTGCATGATACACAGAAAATAAAGGTAGTTTTATATCATATATGATATTGTATCTGTATGCCCAGTGTGCATACACATGCATATCTACAGCTTTCTGGTGTCTCTCTCAATACAAGTACAAACATAGTATAGAAAGAGAGGCCTTGGGAAAGTATTTGTTTATAGCTGCTTTAGAATACATCATAAATTTCTATGTAACATAAGGAAAAAATGTTCAGAAGTTCCTAATGAGGTAATATATTGAATACATAAAAGAACAGGAGACTAGAACTTAAATTTAGTCCCAGCTCTGGCACTGCTCTGACAAATGACTGCCTGCCTGCACCACAGGTTCTTCAGCTATAAAGCTGAGAATACACTGGGTAAGACTCTTGGGGACTGAGTTACTTGGTAAATCTCAGAGCTAACCTGAGCACCAGGACATGAGCCAGATAGCTGCCTTAGTTTACTAAATTAAATAGCTATTGCCACCTACTGGCTATATTGCAATATTGATATAACAAATTGGTGATTTGAAGCGTACAAAATCAACCATCTGTGTTTTGTCCATATGAAAATAATATACAATAATAATAGAATAATTAATAGTTTCTTTTTCAGTGAGGAAATGATACTTAACAGTGTTTTCTCTTTTTACAAGGTATATCAGTAAAGCAGTTTTGTACATTTAGAAGTTCCATCATTTGGCCATATTTGGCTATGCTAGAGGGAATAATATGACTATTCATAAATTTAGTTCATGTCCTGGCCTGCCTGTAACTGCCCCTTTTCTTAGACACACAAGTTGTCTGAGGCAGGAGGGCACATTTTTGGCCTGTTTGCCTAAAGCAGGATAGATACCAATCGCTGGCTGTGTGTAGGTGCTAGAAATATCACCATATTTAAGCATGGCTATGGTCATGGTCTGCCTGAAGAGTGGGCATGCATCAATAAATATACTGCATCATTTCTGCTGTTAGTAATCAACGAATTTAACTGCAGTCAACGTACTTCTAATTCTCCTACATCTACATAGCATCAGAGAAGACTGGCACCATGTTATGAAGAAAAAAAATCCGTTATATAAGCAGAGTTAATCATATCTGCAATATTTTCCCAAGATAATCCATAGAAGGTAGAACAAGAGGTATTTCAAGGAATTTTAGTAAATGAGAAAGAAAGGCTGCTGTTAATTCTGTCTAACCCCAGCTTTGCCAGTAAAAACTCAAAGAGTATGCAGGATGAAGAAATTCACCTTCATTCACAGCAGCTCAAAATTTTATCTCCTGCCTTCTTCCAGCTGATTGTTGCTGTATCATCTAATGAACATTATTCTACTGGTTCAGCCAGTAAAGTGCTTTTTCAAAGTTTTGATGCAAATTACATGACTTAGTTTGAAAAAAAAAAAAGTATGAATGTCGTTGGCCTAAATTGGTACTGAAAGAGGTTGAGAGTGCTCATCCAACCTGCATCAACTGTATGGATAAAGACAGCAACCTTTGACTGCTGAATGGTAATGTGTAGTTGCAGAAAGTAGTTTCTTGGTTCAGTTTAGCCAGACTCACAAGAGGATGTTTTCACACATCCTAAATTCGAGCCTATTACATAGTGTGAATGTTCTCATTCAGTTGTGAAGTAATTTTACCATTTGGCTTAGTCTGCAGTACACTGAAATTACTCTACTTGAGAATGAAATTATCCACAGAGGAGTTTAAGATATTGTCATTTAGGTGTATCGACTTTATATGTTCAGCTTATTTCCTTACATTTATAGATCGTTCCTGTGCAGATAAGCCCTCTTAAGTTTCACGTATGGATATGTCTTCAAATTTCATTACTGTCAAGCACAATGCAGTCAAGGAAAATTACGCATTCAGCAGAAACCCATATTAGATAATTACATAAATGCTCTGTAAAAATTGGCAGCAGCAGTCAGCATTTCAAGTGGGACACATACCAACAAGCAGTCTCAAACAAACAGGTACTTGACTTTCATAAACAGAAAACTGCTCGGTCCTTTCCTCCAATTATTGGGATTTACACTGAGAATTTCTATTGAAAACAGAAACTGTAGTCTTACATTAAGAGACCTCTGAAGCCATTCTACAGATGATGCTTGGGGACCAAGCAGTTGATGCTAGCTTATTTTAGAAAGCATCTGTAAAAATGTTTATGAAGGATAAACTATCATGAGTCCCTAAACAACATTAGGTATTAGACCATCTCCTGTGAGAATCTACAGCATAGTGAAGTACTATGCTATTATGTAATTACTGTAGCCTCGCAGCTTGCGTCTTTACCAAGGGAAGTTTAGGTTCAGGAATGAACTTGGCCATAGCTCTGCTATAGCATTTAGCTTGGCAAGCACAGATGCAACAACAACCAAAATGCTTCTTTCATGATGCCAAAATAACTATTATTTTTTAGCCTGAGGGACTATACTATAGGTCCATTTTAATCTGGCTATGTGACGCTTTTGTTTTAATCTGTCCCCTGTGCGCTCCTCCCTTTTGGTAACTTTTCAGAGCTATGAAAGTTACCTGTGATAGGCAACTAAAGTTGCAGGTTTTTGGCAGCTAGGAAGAAGATTAACACAATGCACAGCATGGCAAAACAGAATAGTTAAGATACGGTGAGGACAAAGTGTTATCTTTTGTTTAAGCACAACCACCCTGCAAAGAGAGATGGTGAGGGGACAGCCATTGTTTGCTGGAATCACCATGAAAATTAATCTGTGACCAGCCATGGGATGGCGGTCTTGATTCACACAAGTACAGCTTAAACACCATACTGCAGAAAGACTTGCATGTCCACAAAATAAGCAATTCCAGGCACTTACTCTTCATCCAAATCCGTAGCAAGTTAATCAATTCCTTTTCTCTCAGCTAGGCTTGGTGTTATTAATGCTACCAAGACCTAAAGGCTGAGAAGTTTAATGTTTCTCCACCAAGCAACAGAGATGCCTTTTCTAGAAAAATCTTATCTTATTCCAGATTTCAAATACAGGCTAAAGACACGAGCATTCAAAGATAATTTAGTAAAATGAAATGGTATAAGGTATATGCAGTGGCATAAACAATAGTGGCACTTTTAAAAAAGTAATCAATTTTATATTCAGATTCTTTATACTCTTTAAATTCTAATTTGTACATTATTTTCTATTTCAGGTGCATTAAGTTTTTTCTCAGGCATCAGATGAAACTTCAGGGGAGCTGCTGTTGAACAGGTCCAATTAAAAGAATTTTATCAGATAGAGGAAGTAAGCTGTAGCATTAGAGATGGCAGTAGAATAAAGGAAGGTAATTTTTTTAAAATACAAAACCTTGTCACACAACAGTGGTGATAACCTTGTAGTTCCCAGTCCGCAGATCCAATTCTGATGAGTTTAATAAAGCTGGAGCTGAACTGTCTTCAGGTATGTCACAGACAACTTGAGGTCTCTATGCAAAAACAGGAGGTCAAGCAAACATGGATTGCATCAGCAAAACCACAAATAAATAATGCAGCAAAGCACCTTAAAATATTCCAAGTTTCAGCTCTACATTTTGAAACTAATCCAAGTTTACCAAGTGTTTTCCATCTTCAGACCTATTTGAATTAAAATTCACTCTGTGAAAAAAAACAGCAGACATCAGAACAAGAAATTACAACCTATAATTGTGTAGGGACAGGCCATCGCTCATGAACGTACAGCACTACAGTAGATTACAGAAACAGTGAAAAATACCTCATGATATGCTTTGAACTCATTGACTTGCAGGAACATATTTCAGACCTGCTTGATTGCTTACCAGTCCCTATCTGCTAGGGGATATGAAAGTATGTACATTGGGGCACATAAAACTAGCTAAAGTTCTAATAGATTTAAAGTCGAAAGACTTTAGTTATTCTGTGTCTTTTCAGTCACCTGGAATTTCCCTCAGCCTTCTCTGAAGATTAAAACAAATTAAGCCAAACACTTTTATTAAAATCTGAGACTGTATCCAGCTTTGAGATTGCCTCAAAGGGGACTTCCAACCGAAGTTGAAAGCACAAAAAACCAGAGAACAGCCAAAGGTGTTTATCTGAGAGCTGTCGGGCATCGCATGCTGCTGGTGCTGCATTCTGATTTTCAGAAGATCTGCACCTTTGAGAAATGCTCCTACCAAGTGGATGCAGCTAATCCGATCATTGAACTGGTTTTACTTGTAGCATCCTACAGTTAGAGATTATGTTGAAAACAGCAGAAAGGCTGAATTTCCCAGTCATGTCCTGGATGTTTAATTTTTGTTAAGTTCACAAGTTCTCTGACGACCATTTACCAGATGCCTGATATAGCGCTCTGTAGGTGTTCAAGCAGAGAAATAGTGTAACATCTCTGGGCAGTTATTAAGTTCACAGCTTAATTTACTCTGCACTGACTTCTCTATGCGAACAAGCCCTATAGCTTAAGCAAGATCAAGAGGAGAGTGTGTCTAATTGACAAGTGAGCTTTTCTCTGAAGACTTTACTCCAGGAACCTGAAGCTAGCAGACAAAATATCTTCCGTTTAAAAAAGGCAGCAGTTAAGGGTGAGTGGCTGAGCCCTTGTGGGAAAACCCACTCAAATGGCTTGTTTTTTTTCAAGCAAATTAACTTATAAGCATATTTGGTGGTCATGCCATAGTACTGTATAGAGCTCTAGACCTTCATCTGAACTAAGGCTTCAGTTGCACTGGAGTTGTATTAACAAACTGGCGCTGATCCCGTCACAAATACCATACATGTGTTTAAATGTCTTTTTCAGATACCTGGCTGCATTGAAATAAAAGTGTTTCTAGTGTGGCTTGCTTGTCACATACTGTGTGTACCCTGTTTCTACAAAAATGCAATATTCACAAATGCATGTTACTAAAACCCCGGTCTCATTGCTTTTAAACAGAGAAGCCCATATCACAAGGCAGGTGGGGCTTTCTGTGTTTTAACGTCACCTAAAATACCTACCTGCCCCAAACTGAACCCATAGTCCAAATTAGAGGCTGCATTATTTCACCTGATGGGTTGCAAAGTACAAAAGCAAATGAAGATGAGTGGTGGTACACCAGTACTAGTGTACCACCGCCCCGGACTAGTGACATTCAGAAAGGCTAAAAGCATGACAAGCCCGAATAAGATACCACAAGCATTTACTACCATTTTTCTGATCCCCTTAGCTAAGAGCAAAATATTTGTTTTGAAAAAGTTTTGTGCATTTAAGTTGATAGTTTGCTAGCATTTTTGTAGTTGTATCCATGCTGTATGTGCTTAAGAAAATTTTTCTTTCTTTTCAATATCTGTCTTGAAGGTGTGAAGTATAGCTCTGAGTAACATTTATTCTATAACTTCTTGACATGGAGACAGCTTTTATGTACCACTTAGGTGGTAATCCATCGCTGTGTATATAGTATAATATTTTTTAGTTTTGTCAAGTTTTCTTTTGAACCAGACTTTGGTAGATGTTACCTTTTCACCTGAGGAAAGCACGTGCCCCCAAAATTGAAGATATATTTAAACTTTTATGTAAAGGTAAAATAGAGGAAAAGCCATATACCGTAGTTAAGCCATAGTTAAACATTTTGTAGCTTAACATTTCTTGTATATAACTACACTTTATTCAGAGGCTAATATCTAAGGTTGAACAGTTGGTTCTCCAGACAATCATGCAGTAGACTAATTATGGAGAATATGTGCATCCCAGTCAATGCACATCTCTTGCCTGCCTTCCAAGTTCTTAGCTGTGTAGAAAATATGTAGGTCTATTAGACATAGTATAATAACAGGAACATTTTTCCCTTCCTTGATTTTAAGATGCTGAATCAGAAACAGAGGAGTGTGTGTATACTGTCGTGCTTTTTAAGTTGCTTGGCTGCACACAGAATGTATTTCCTTACTTCTCTTTCATCCACAGAGTTGTCCTTTGCAGCTGAAAATTGTTACTGTTAACTTGCAAATCCTGTTAGCGTTACCATAACATTCTGCTTCCGTATACTCATCCAAGCAAACAGTAACGCAGACCAGTGTCTACCACCACATCTCTCTGCTTAATCACTACAGGTGAAATGCTTTGACACTCCAAAATCATTAAGGAGAAGCTTGGAAAAATACTGGTTTTCAAAAATATAAACTGTTCCCAAAATTTGTGGTAACACATGAAAAATACTCCATCACAATTCTGAACAAAATGATTACCTTAAGAAATCATCTTTGCCATTTAAGGCAATCTTCTATACCTCAACTCCGGCGTTGTTATTGTAAGTCAGAAAACGAGCAAGGTGAAAAATTAGGAACTGTTACGAAAAAAACCTGGGTGTTTTTTTCCAGTTACAGTTCTTTTTTGCCTTTTCATTAACACTTTATCAAATAGTACGGAGGTTGAACCAGAATCATTTTGGCATGTGTTTATTAATTAGGTGTTTCTTGATGATGAGCACCTACCTGTGCATCCTACTCAGGATAGAGAGTCAAACTAAATCATTCAGTCATTACTGAATAGATCTCATTTTCTCATGATCTTAGAAGGTGACGGTGTTTTAAGAGCAGAGGTTGCCACTTCAGTTCCTGTTATTCAATTGCTAACGCTTAAGAAATCTTCTCTGAAAATAAGCAAATGAGTATATGATAGTATTTGTTGGATTCACGAGCCCTCTGCAAAACTTTAAGGTGAAGGAAAAAGACTGTGGCCCTAAATTCCGTTTCCTCAGCAAAGAGCTACTCCCTGAACAAGAGTTATATATTACATTGAGATCTTTACAATGGACCTTGTGCTCAAAAGCTCCTCTAACTTTTCCAGTTATACCACATGGTCTAAAAAAATATATTATCTCTACCTACAAATATTATCCTACACACTTCCTCAGAACACCATGCCACAGTAAAATACTACTACTACATATTTCATTTGGCATTTGTTGATGATTATAATGAAACAGCTACAAAATCATTGTTAAGCAATTAAGGCTTATATCAGCTGAATAGATCAACCCTGGCAATACCTTCTTATGCAGAAACAAAAGTTGGCATCACAGTCTTCTATGATGGTAGTGCGCAGCCCAACTGCTAAATCACCACTCTGCCCCATAGCTTTTCCCCAGTTGCAAGGGAATAGCATTCATCCTATTGCCTTTTTAAATTTTTTTTTTTCATGTGACAACTGGCGGGCTGCTGCCCAGACTTTGAGAGTTCAATGCCATAAACAAGTGCAAGAAGATTCCCTGATCTAATTCCCTGAAGCTCTCTAAAATACAAATGATCACTGACAAGCAAATCAAAGGCTCAATCCTTACCAAGGAACTGGAGAAGAAGGGAAAGGAGCAAAAAAGAAAGTTGCAACTAATGTGAGACAGAGGAAGTTGTCCTGATGCTTGGCAATAAGCAGCATTGGCACCAGACACAGAAACGCACATGCCATTGTATTCCATGACATCTCTTGTGTGCGTGGGGAAGGGGGAATAGCTCTGGAAATATTCAGAAAGGCTCAGTACAGCTTAGGCAGGTTGATCTTCCTTGTTATGAGTTTTGGCAGAGGTTTTCAACATATGGTCTGCAGAGCACCAATGCTTCAAATGGCTCAGCAAACATATCTGAGAAGAGTGAGCCTAATATTAGGAAGCTGCAGCTTATACTCAAGTCTGAACTTCCACTTGGGAAACAAACAGGTTCTTCAAGCTGGTGAAAGACTGCAAAGTGGTGATCCACTACACTACTGGGGAGACGCTTTTGCAGGGCATGTGGATGCAGGGTTAAGCAACTGCTTAAGAGTAACCTGATGGTCACCGTTGACTGTAAACAGAACCCAAAAAGACTATCCTCCCTCGATCAAAGCTAATATTTGTGACTATCCATTATAGGACTCCAGGGATCAACATATGGGACTCCAGGAATCCACCTGGCTGGAGAGCAGCTCTGTGGAAAGGGACCTGGGGGTCCTGGTGGACAGGAAGCTCAACATGAGCGAACAGTGTGCTGCTGCGGCCAAGAAGGCCAACAGGATGCTGGGTTGCATCAAAAAGGGCATCGCCAGCAGAGAGAAAGAAGTCATTATCCCGCTCTACTCAGCGCTTGTCAGGCCACACCTGGAGTACTGTGTACAGTTCTGGTCCCCGCTATACAAAAAAGATGTGGACAGGCTGGAAGGGGTCCAGAGAAGGGCCACCAAGATGATCAGAGGACTGGGAAGCCTGCCATATGAGGATAGGCTGAGAGAACTGCATTTGTTCAGCCTTGAGAAAAGGAGGCTCAGAGGGGATCTCATCACCGTGTACCAGTACTTAAGTACCCTGGGTAGCTACAAAGAAGATGGAGACTCCCTTTTTACACGGAGTCACATGGAGAGGACAAGGGGGAATGGACACAAGTTGCTCTTGGGGAGATTCCGATTGGACACGGGAGGGAAATTTTTCACACTGAGGACAGTCACCATTGGAATAATCTCCCCAGGGAAGTGATTGACTCGGCCACATTGGACACTTTCAAGATTCGTCTGGGCAGGGTGCTGGGCCATATTGTTTAGACTCTGCTCTTCCTAGAAAGGTTGGATTAGATGATCCCTGAGGTCCCTTCCAACCTGGGATTCTGTGATTCTGTGATTCTGTGATTTAAGTTTGTGTGTTTACAGACCTTGTGGAAGGAGTATTAGTGAGCAAATCAATGAATGCAACAATACAGATCCATTATTGCTCATCGCCATACTGCTTCTCTACATTATTTCTCATGATCCCCCAATTAGCAGTGCTTCTTTATTTTCCCTGGGTTTTCTTGTGGCAGATACATGTATCTGAATAAGACTGTTTTAATAACTGGAGGTATATTACTATTCCAAAGTCATGTCATCACAGCCTATTGTTGCGAAGATATGTCATAATATACAATACAAAACTATCACAGATTCTTCAACAGGGATTTAGTCCACAATCAAGCAAGAAGAGAAGACTTTTCACTCATTTACTGCAGTCTAAACAGATGAGAACTGATGAAAAAAGTACTTGGGAGCATGTTTTGTGACTGCAAAAAGGCAGAATGTAACATTTCTTGTGCCTGATCACAAAGGATCAGTTTACTACCGATACTAATGAAAAAATTCCTTGAATTTATGTGGCAGAAATCTAAATCAGGGTATTGTACACTATTAACTTAATGCAGGCCATAAATATGACAGTCCTTACAAAGACAAGCAACTCTGCATTTGCTGTGTGGGGTCTGCAAGAACAGAGAGAAGCCTGTGTTTTGTAGAGAATTGGTCTCTTTTCCATTCATACCCTAACTTGCTCTGTGCTTACCTCAGCCCCCTGTAGCTTCATCTACCCAGTCATATCATTACAAGAAAAAAGGTACAATTTTACAACTGCTGACTTTGCAATATATGCAGGACCTCTCTGAGTGGGCTGCTCTGTGTTAGTGGATAAATGGACTCCCAGTACACATGCAGACTTAAAATACAGCTTGATAAGGAAAAAAAATCCAAACTAGGAAAACCTGAATATATGATAACCCTATTCATACATCATTTTTATTTTGCCATATCAGATTATGTTGCACCTGGATGTTTGATGTCATCAAGGATGATTTAAATTAAGGTTGTGTAGCCTATCTGTTAACACAACCCCTCACATTCCCTCAGACTCTTCAGTACGAAGATGATATCTTTGACTTCTGTGAAGTGCCTGAAAGAGAGCCCTAAAAAGCCATGAAAGATATGAGTATTATCTTCAGAAACAATGATGTGGTATACAAAGCGCACATTGAGTATATAAGGAAGATTTCTCTATGTTTGAGCAAAAGATAATAAAAGCAAATACAAACATGATAATTCCTTTTCTTCCATGAATTCAACCCACACAATGCACAATGAAGATACATTTCAGCTAAGCTGATGTCGTGTCCGTACCATAGGAAAAAGGTTTCAGTGTAAGAAAGTGAGAAGTGCCATTTCCAGTCATTATATTAAAACCTGACTCCAAATTCCATTAATCTATGATTCATGTTTTTGCTTGCTATTAAAAAAAAAAAAAACAACAAACCAAAACTCTGCTTTAATCTGGTGATTCTAATTATTAAAATCTCTGCTTTAATGTGCTTAAATCGTGTTGCCTCTGGAGACTAGAAAAAACTTTATAATCACTCTAAATATGAATTGGTCTTTTACACTTGCCATGTTTTAGAGTCCTGAAAGCTTAATCCTTACATTAAAAGACCTAGTCTGCCTCAAAAATCTCATCCCTGAGGCCAAAAAACTGTTTAAGAATTCATGGAGCATGATATGAACACTAGCATATTTAACACATTTGAAAACGTTATCAGATGGCCGTAGCAGACACCATCAAAAGCAGAGTAGAACAAGCTATGTATAGTAAGTAGTACTTGAACAAACACTTTCCAATTGGGAAACAGTTGTGATTTGTAGAAAATCTGTTAACAGCCTGCTTTAAACAGATGAATAGTACTTCGGATCCCATTCCTACTGTATCCGCACACTGTTATTTTGTGGTATTTACAACAACAAATTCTCACCAGCACCTTCAGAACTTGCGATGCTGGACCTTTCAAGGAAACAGAAATACCGCTGATGCTCCTCCTCAAGCAAAGAATTCAACCAGAAGAGTACCAGATCCCTCTTGATACTGAGAAATGCTACTGGCATCCCAAAAGGCAGCTTCTCAAACAAACAAGAAAAAGACAGACATGTGAAGTAGGATAGTGGTATACTAGCAGGAATGCTTTCTGGTTTTTCGTGTGTAAACTTCAGTAGAAAGCTTTGTAAAAAAGCTTAGGTAAAGAGGAGACTTAAGTGGATGCAAATATAAATAGATGTTATGCAATGCATCTAAAAAGATATGTTAGAATATTATTTTATGGGGGAGAGTTTAAGTTAAGGACATCCTCTTTAAGAATATAACACATAAGCATATTCCAAAACATACTTGGTTGGTGAGTAGGGTGAAAGCACATGAAGTGAGGGGAAAGAAATTTGCTACGCTAGTGATGAGTTAAAAATGTCTTATGGGTCTTGAACTGACACATGGAGGTTTTGGTGAAATGAAGAGCAAAAACTGCCAGCGACCACTCGATCGCTCTTGCAAACTTCCCAATTTTTCCTGCTTTTTGCCCTTTCTTTAATTTGAGTGATATTTACCTCTTCAGGAAAGGCTATTGAAAGGACATCAAAGCCTCAAGTGTCCTGATGACCCACACTAAGCAGGGACTCTATCCTGTGGCCACCTCACAAGATGGGGGCTTGGAGGCTGAGGGCACCAGTCAAGTAACACAAGAGGCCATCTTGTACTTGCATGAGGCCCCCCAAAACCTGCACTGAAGCTGAATTCCTCTCATCCCACAGTTCTGGGAGAAGTGCAGCACCAGACTTAACTTGTAACAATTTAGGCTGAACTCAACAGGATTTTGGCGTTTTTTCTCTCCACCTGTGATTCTTAGGATAACTTTTCCATGAGGCATTGATGAATTCCAGAATCTCAGGCAACAGCAGTCTGCTATCCAGGATTGTAATTATCTGGGAGAAAAATGAAAGGTGTTTTCCACAGCCACAGGATGAAGCTCTTCCTATAGTTACCTACAGCTCAAACAACTGCTTCCACACAAGACCCCTGCTCAACCCCTCAGCAGGGCAGCCTGAATGACACATACTTAGGGCAGAGGCAAAGGGCAAATTGTGTATGTTACTCCTGCCTCTGAGCAGGAAATGGGGGGGAGGCAAAGGGACTGAGCACAGGACCCCTGGCAGCGGGAATATGGTGAATTCAGGAGTGGAGGAAGAAGACAAAGCTTCTCACATGACTGTCTGCTCTTAGCAAAAAGAACAGGAAGAAGTGGGCAGTGAGGAAGATCAGAGACGCTGGATATACACAGTGTCTCACAGATATTACACCATCCTTTCCACAGGCAGAAATGGGATGTTGCTGCCAGGGAGATCATGTAGTGGGACAGTGAAGGGAGGCACAGAGCAGGCTCCCAGTGAGCCGCGAAGCGTGAACACATTTTGCTTTACGTTGGAGAGAGAGGAAAGCTGTAGCAGAAGTTACGTTGCCATGGAAGCACAGGAAAAAACAGAGCAAAGGACCCCTCCTATATGAGATTGGTTATTCTTTATTTCAAGGTGTTGGTCAACACAACGCAGCTCTGCTGTACTTATACAGCAGCGCAGCTGTTAGCGTTGTATTTCAGGAATATTCAGAACTTGATAAAGATCTCCTGGGGTTCTTTCCAGCCCTGTTTTCTATGATTTGGTGCAGGAGAACTTTGGCTTTCTGACTGAATTTTTTAACTGCCATCTGGGGATTTATTTATCCACTTACTGTGCCCATTCAAAGCAATTGTGGGCAATTGAGTTGAATGAACCTTGAGAACACCTGAGAGCCACAAACAGAGCTCTTCACTGGAGGAAAGTCACATTTTGACAGAGCTATGAAGGGGTTAATGGCTTTGTTCCATCAAATACAATGGGCCCACAGACAGTTGAGATATAAAGAAACTCTTTTAATAGAGAAGCAGAATGAAGGGTGGGGATTGCTTCAGCCCACTGCAGCGTGAGGACTGCAGTTTTTGTTAGAGTGAAATCTAACATTGCAAATTTATTCTACGCTTTGGAGCTGGGAGTGGGGGGAAGGGAAGTGGAGGAGTCCTTACTCTGCTTTCTTCTTTAGTCAACAAATTTGGGTACTTCGAGGTCCATTAACTTATTGTCCTCTTGGCTGAATTTTATTTCAAGTCTTGTCCTTTCTATGACATTTAGACATGCATTAATTTTCAACATTGATTTGGGGGGGGTTCCTGATCTTTGCATTACTGTGTATGAACCCATTTAAAGACTGGCAAACAAACCACTACTTTAGGATGAATCCTCTAAACCTGTTTCTTCTTGTGCTGTTTCTTTCACTTTCGTACATGGCACGCATTCTAACACATAAAGAGAGATACATACATATATGTGTCCTGTAACTACTTGTGACATGGGAAATGCATCCACTAGCATACCAAAATAGTACATTATGCATATCTGTATGTTATAGCCTTTTTTAAAAAAAAAGGAAGTTACTGGAGTAACTGGTAATACTGGAGTTAAGCTATGTATTCTTTTATTCATAATCATAATATGCCTGATAAACGAATGCAAATATCACGAGGTGTATGCCTGTTTGTAAAATCACCATATCCTTCAATGCAATAATGCCTATGTTTCCTAGATCAGGCAGCGCTAGAGAAAAGCATTTTTCTGTTAAGTACAGAGTGACTGAGAATGAAGAGCCTGAACAGCTCAACTTCATTAACTGGCCTTTCATAAATTTTTTTAACCATTATTATAGTCAATTTATCAGTATCAATTTTCAGCAAACGACCATTTCATCTAAACTGGAAGCAGCTGTATAAATAAAAGAAAGAAAAATGACCTTTCTGAAAGCTGAATTGCACATCCTTGTAGGGGACAGCATGTGCTAACACTCATGAGCTTCCTTCTGTCCTGCTTTCCATTCTTTCTGATCCTTGCATAATTTTGCTCTTACAATTGACTCTGAAATAAGCTTAACTCAGTGTAACTGTTGTTCTGCTTTATCCTTTGACAAGACGTGGTACTGAGCCACAGAATGGCAGCACCAAGGGAGTCCATGTGAACCGTGACAAAGAAGAAACAAACCCTGAACCTTTCTTCATGTCAAGCTTAAAACTTCTTTTTCTTCTCACCAATTCTATAACATTCCTCCTCATTCACAATGTGCTTGCAAATGTTAGAGGTTCATATTAATAACAAGAATATCCCAGGATGTTATGTACAACTAGAGCCCAGAGAATCTTATGTTTTACTCTGTCAGACTGCCTAACGGGGATCCCAAACTACCTCCTGTTAATTAACAAATAAAGCTGTCACTGATATCAATGGGAGCAGACCCAAAATTCATATTTGAATAGTGGAGTTCAAAACTAAACCTTTATGTATGATTTTGAACTTACGGAAATTTTTCATCATTTTAGCATTTCAGTGTTTTAGAGTTAACATAATAACAGTGTTTACGCACAAAAGAGGCATTTATAAAGAAGCTATTTACTATCTTATGCATGCACTTTAATTTTCCCTTTCTTCACAACCCAGTCCTTTCATGTATTTCCCTTTTCTCTTCCAGATTTTCCTTGCAACATGTTCTCCCGTTAAAACAGATTGAAAGAAGGTTGAAGGAGTACATGGGAGCAGGCTTTATGCTCTCTATTTCATATTAATTTCAATTTCATATCATTAATACTGTAATAGCTCATAGTTGCCCCAAATATGCCCCCTACATAGCAAGTGTAATGATTTTGAGAAAGAGGGAAATATAGAGAAGTCATACTTAAAAATCTTGTTTTCTAATTCCTCTGAGACTTTTCCTTAAGATAAGTTCTGAAGTACCCAAATTCTGAAGACTCTGAAGAGCAACCAAAAATGAAGGAAAAAGTAAACTAAACAAGCAATAGAATAGGAGTATTCTTTCACAAAACACTGACACAAACAGATACAGCAGAAATTAAATTGACAAAAGATAAGAGGCTTTTCTTTGGGGCCCTAAGGGAGTCTAATTAACTGATTTCTAGAAATGGAATAGAAACATCTTACTGATTTTACTGTCAGATATTTGGCTAGAAATCAAGGGCTTCAAAAGACATTAATGGGGAAAAAGGTAATGAAGCAGACAAGCTCATATAAACTCTGGGCTCCTTAATTTAAGAATTCCTGAGGACATACTGAAAGCAGACAAATGGTGGACTGCAAAAGAGAATCTGAAGTACCAAAGATGAATCGTACCAAAAATAGATTATCAGCAAAACAGCAATTTCCTTTCCATGTAGTAAGAGCTACTACCAGTCTGAAAAATAAGCAATAAAGCTCAGAAAATAGGTTACAGTGTTTGCTTTGACCTGCTGCGGCTGCTATAGGATTCAGGCCATCAGCATATCAGCATTGCATGTGGGTACATGAAATCATTAATGACATATAGGCACGCTGCCTCCTCATTTCCATTTATTTTGGCAAGGTCATGAAAGAGTTCCTGATGAGGATGCAGTATTCCAGATGATGTTACAACTAACAGAGCAGGCCACATGCTAGCCTTCATTTATTTGATATTGCTTACTGACTGAAGCTCTTTTCAAAGTTGAATTTAGGTCAGTGTTACTCTCTATGATATTCCACTTTTTATGAGCAGTGTTGTCAGAGCCACCTGCTACAGGCAAAAAAAGGTCCATCATCTTCAGAAATTTACCATTTGTAAGCTAGAAAATGTAAGCTATTACCAAATGTGTTTAAAGAAAAATCAGAAAGGAAGAAGGTTGTTAATGGTGCTATACGCATTTCTCCTGAGACAATAAGCTTTCTAAGGAATGCTATTTATAATCTACTGTACTATACTTTTTAGATCTGGGCAGGTACAGCTCCTTTCCAAACATATATATAATGTAAATGTATACATCTAAATTCTCTTAGAAAAGTAAGTTTGGAGACAAAAATTCCAAAACTGAGATATTCAGAACTGTGATGGAGATACTCTGGCTTTCAGCAATACTCTAAAAGGAAACATGGAAGCTATTTTTTCTGTAATAAAACAGATTTTCAATTAGAGCTGTAAGCAATAAACTGTTCTTCTAATTGTAATTTTCATGAATGGTCACCAGTTTGCCTTTAGATGATCATTTTCAGCCATTCCCATACTACCTGTTTCCCCCTTACCAGATATTTCTGCTCCCTCAGGTCACACACTGGACTGGACACATGGAACAACTGCAGAAACAGAAAACTCCAGCAGCAAATAATTTTCTGAAAGAATTCAGATGTAATCTCTTACAGTAAGATCCATTTCAGGTAGTTGCCTGCACCCTTGACTCTGCCTGCTTTTTTCTCTTTCCCATGCAGCTGTCTTCACATCCCCAAATATGCCAAATCCCAATGCTGCTGTTTCTGTAGCCATACTGTAACTGATGTGATAAAAACCTCTTGCTAGGAGACAATAGTGGTAACTGCGGTTAATCTTACCCGAGCTTCCCTCCTCCACCCAGTAAATGATAGGCAATATTTAGAAGAACCAAGAAATATTTCTGGTTTCAATAGATATAGCTCCAGTTTTAACATATAATTTCTAAACTTCTAAAATAAATTTGACCTGCTAGGTCCTGCTAGGATCCCAGCTCTCTCCCTTTCTACTTGTCATTAAATTTTTATGCTGTTTAAAATTTTTAGCCCTTAGAGCAACAGAATACAGGAATTATGTAAAATAAGATCCCTTAAGACCAACAAAGTCACAATGACTACAAAGCAAAAAGACAGAATGGTATTCAAGCACAGAACTTAATGTAAACTGCTATTGTAAATGACAGAACATTTCAGTAAATTGCTAGCTGTATATGGCAGTGTAATGACTTTAAGAGAAAAAGAAGGATAGGGAAAAAATACTTTCAGATAAAATCACTATGAATTTAGTTCCTATTTCAGGAAAATAAGGTAGATGATAAAAAAAAGTATTGCTACTGGGCTTTTTAAAAGGGGGGTGGGGGAAGAGAAAAACCCAACTGACTCCTACTTCATTTATTCCACAGCAACACTTCTGGGATAAGACAATAGGCAAGTTACTTGCAAAGAAACTGGCTGGCTACTCAGCACGAGTAAATCAGTGTAGCTCCTCTGACATCACCTGACTGTTGTGAATGTGTAATTTCTCCCAGGCTGCTTCTTCTACACACTTACAGCACTTTCAGCTAACTCTGGAACTACATACCAGCTGAGGAAACAGCCTTGAGCAGTGCCAATCATAACATTTTTTAAATTGTGAAAAGTTTAAAATATCACTCAGGTCTAGCACGGAGTGAAGTCGTACGTATCACCGTATGACTTCCCCCCTCCTCATATCCTACACAGGAGACAGGTTCCTGGTGACTTGCCCAGAGGTACACCACATCTTTTAGCCAAGTAGGAACCAAAGACAGCTTCTAGCCAACTCCCTTTAACAATGGCCATTTCTTTTTTTTTTCCAAGGCAACAAAACTGCAGTTTCAAAATCACTTAGCCTTGAGCATTCCTGGACACACTCCTCTGCACCTGGAGCTGGAAGGATGTTTGCTATTACAAAATGCATTCTTTCCAGGCTTTAAATTTCAAGATGATGTGAATAGTGATAAAAGAGATGAATGTGTCTGTGAGTAACCGACAACCACTAACCTCATGTCTGCAAGAGATGTACATACATATATGCATACAGAGTTGAAACATATGCCATATATTCCCACATGCGAAATACTTAACAGTCCATTCTCATCCCTCTCAGGAATCTAGCTATAGTTAAGCAACAGTGTTAAGGAAAGAAGGGGACACTCACAGATTGCTGTGGGGAAACTAAATTACTTGGCATTTTTCTAGTTTAACTAGCAATGACCTTTCCAGTTATGTCCAAAATTGACAGGTCCATTTTTAGATCTGGCTTCTCCACTTCGTGCCAGCAATTCTTCTCTGGATGCTAACAATAGTGTCATTAGCATCTCACGGGGCTATTGGTATCCATACCTCTGAGCGTGGCTCTGAGCAGACAGACCGCCAAGGTACCTTACAAAAATAACTAGGAAGCAGGTGATAACGTGTGTCACAGAGGTCAGTATTTGGTAGCTCCCAAATCACCACTTCTGTGTTGTCAGGTCCCATGACCTGTGAGCTACTTTCTGTAGTGCTGAAAGCCAAAGAGCAGCGTGGAAGAGGCTGGGAGGAAACATTCACTGCAGTAAAGCCGTGTGCAGCTTTTAACTCAGAGCATGAATAGGAAAGGTACAGTTTCATCATAAACTTAAGCCAAAATCAACTAAATTTACATAGGAGTCATTCTGCTGACTTTAGAGCTTTGGTGAGGAACAATCCTTTAAAAGGTATATAGTTCAGCTCTCCGGTCTGGTGACAATCAGCTGGTCCAAGATACAAGAAATACAAACTATTCAGTTTTGTGTGTGTTTGCACAGAACTGAGTCCCAGTCTTGGTGGGTCTGCAGGCACCACCACAGTAAGAAAGATTAATAATAAAATCTCACTCATCCTAATTATATTGTGGTGTTTCTGTTTCTTTATAATTTCACAGTAAGAGGGTACATGTTGTAAAGTGCTATTCTCTCTAACAGACGGTCAGGTACCTATAGCTGTAAAACAGAAAAATTGTTCAGTCTTATCAGACCTCTTGAGTGTCCTACCTGAAATCAGACTGCTGCACTTAGACTGGGAACAGGCCCCAAAATACAGACTGCTCAAGAATAGTCATGCATGTACTAGCTCAGAAAGCTACTGGGAAAGGCAGATGTGAAGGGGAAGGATAGAAGTATTTCCATCCAAGAAAGACGTACAGATGTTTACAAATATTTCACACTTATTCTTCAGACCAATAATTCAAAAATATTACCAGCTGCTTTATAAACTGGGCAAAAGTTTTCATCAAAATTTTCTTTGCTGAAAACGCTAAACTGGAGCAAAGACATATTTCACAGATTGATGTGGTTGGCAGCTAAAGGATGATGCCAAGTACAGTGCTGGAAATATACACTCTATGCTTTACAGGTGCTTTTTATGATGATAGCCAGACTATTTTTGCTAGAAATGTGAAACTTCATATTTTCTTTGTAAAAAATATTCAGCACTACTAACATCTTCTCAGAGCATTTGATTTGAAATGTGATAACATGGGTTTTTTTAATATAATTTTGCACATTCAATAAAAATCTATATTTTAAATGTTGTATTTGGAATTACTTATTGCTGGTAAATTCAGCTGATAGTTTCCCACAAGTCAGAGCACCTTTTAGGCAAGAACAGCTAGCCAAAAAAAGAAAAAAATCAAGGTCTTGTAGGTAGAAAATGAGAATGCCAAGAGATAGATGTTGCTCCTGTGCAATGCTGTAAAAGTATTTGCAAATTATTTCAAAAGTTCTGGTTTCCCAGCAAAAATCAAGCCTTGCTAATGGTTCCAAGCACCTTCTCCTGACAGTACTTAGCTCAAATGTTCTTCCTATCCTTTATCACGGCCCTAAACAAAATGCTTTTTTAGACTGTTTTGGGTTTTTTTTCTCCTTCTTTTACATCTTTGATTTTTCTGCTCCCCTTTCATAGCCTTTCACTTACAAGCTAATCTGGGCTTGCTCACTGTCCCTTAGTGTCCTGCAAGTTCATGTCAGTGTTTGCTTTTGAGAATTATATTATTTCAGGTGTCTTATAAATGAGCTTAAATTTTCCTGCACTTATGTTAAAAGAAAGGCTGTGATCACATACAATCTTTAACAAAATAATATTACTGCAGAAGTAATAAGCTGAAGGCATACAACTGCAGGTCATTCTGAGGCTCTTGGTACTTCTTGCTTCCTAAAAATATCTATTTAGCGTTACAATTTCATGACACTTAGCATGCCTAACAGCCAACAGTAGAGAATAATTCACTCTGTACAGACAGAAAAGTTTCTTATCCAGAGAACACTTCACAAATATCCTCAGATATCATGTTGCAAAATGGTCTGAAGTCTCCTTTTAATCTATAATCATAAAGTTACAGTGTCAAAGTACTTTTCAGCAGCATATGAATTACATGTGAAAGCTTTGGTATAAATATTAACATTCCTTAGCTAATCGGTGAGAAGTGAGGAAATGTTAAAACTAAGACTTGTTCGTGCAGTCACCAAAGTGCATTGCAATGACAAGACCTGCAGTTCTCTAGTTATGAGGCCATATAACACTACAACTCAAAGAACTGTTTTTACTCTTCCACAGCCCAGCTTAAAGCCAGAAGGACCCTCTCAGATCTTCACCATCTCCTTCTACTGCAGAGGTTGCTGCAACTGTTTAGACGCTCCCTAATCAAAGTTCAGTCAGATTTATCTCATGTGTATCCTCCAAGACCACCTTTCCTAAGGTAACCCCTGTAGATCCACTAAAGTGAACAAAAAATGCCTCCACAGCAGTATGCATGGGTGACATGAAGACTAAATGAAATACCAGATGCATGACACATTTAGAATTTGTGATGCTTTCCTACAATCTAATCAAAACACACAGAGTGCACCTACAGCCATTTATACGCAAATGAAAATAGTGCCACCAGTGATGATATTTCTTTTAGAGAAGAAAATACCTCTACTGCCATCATCCTCAAGGAATATTTTGTGTATTTGTAGTATCCAACCTCATTTGCATCTTGTTTTAGGACAAGAAAGGATGCAAACTGCATATTAAGCCAGTGAAAATCCTAAATAACTCTAGTACAAACTAGGCACAAGTGTCAGGTGCCTGTAATACTGCCATTCTGTGGGGAGATAGTAGTTATTCATCAGTTTAAGTCTGTTGAATTTTACCAGAGAAAGTATATCTGGCCATATGTTAGAAGCCTCCCTTTACTTCTGTGGACATTGGACAGATAATGCCACAACGGCCAGATGAGACTGTCTGTTCCATTTAATAATGTGCATGATTATTGAGACGATGATGATTTGGGTCTACCAGAAATTTAGAGGCAACTGGTATGTGTAAAGAGGTGATTTGAACCAGATCCTAGAGTACAATGAAGGAAAGCAGTAGCTGAAAGTCATCTGCCCTGGTTGGGGTGTCTAAAACGCCTACGCACAAGCTAGCCTTCCTTGGTTCACTTTACAGCAAGGATATAGCCACCTTCAGAGAGCTGCACATCCCAACCTAAGATTGGTCAGTGTCATGGTTTAACCCCGGCCGGCAACTCAGCCCCACACAGCTGCTTGCTCACTGCTCCCCTCCCCCACGCCCCCGCCCCCACCCCACTGGGATGGGGGAGAGAATCAGGAGATTAGAAGTGAGAAAACTCGTGGGTTGATATAAAAACCAGTTTAATAGGTAAAGCAATAGCTGCGTGGGGAAGCAAAGCAAAACAAGGAATTCATTCACTACTTCCCATGGGCAGGCAGGTGTTCAGCCATCTCCAGGAAAGCAGGGCTCCATCACATGTAACGGTTACTTGGGAAGACAAATGCCATCACTCCAAATATGTCCCCCCTTCCTTCTTCTTCCCCCAGCTTTATATGCTGAGCATGACGCCATATGGTGTGGGATATCCCTTTGGTCAGTTGGGGTCAGCTGTCCCGTCTGTGCCCCCTCCCAGCTCCTTGTGCACCCCCAGCCCACTCGCTGGTGGGGTGGGGTGAGAAGCAGGAAAGCCTTAGCTCTGTGTAAGCACTGCTCGGCAGTCACTGAAACATCCCTGTGTTATCAACGCTGTTTTCAGCATAAATCCAAAACACAGTCCCATACTAGCTACTGTGAAGAAAATTAACTCTATCCCAGCCAAAATCAGCACAGTCAGAAAAATGCTAGGTGAGATGAATCACACTCTTACACTTGATTAGATGCTTCCATACAACTTTGTAAGAACCAAACCACCACCCATCAGTCAGCGATAGGGGGTTATTTAACAGAACATATGTGGGAGCTCAACAGCTAATGCCTGCTGATTATCCAAGTGATTATCTGATCATTCAGCTGTTACCTCAGTCAGAAAGCTTCTCTGTACTTCGGTGATAGGTCCTCAGGAGGTCTTTTCTGACAGTTTCCTTCTTGTTTCAGCACAAGCAAATTCAAAGATCTCCAGGCTGTGAATCTTTACTTACAATCTTTCTTGTACAGTCAACCTATGCAATGATTTCCTTCAGCTATCCCATTGCTGACTTAGTAATCTTGTCTTTAACTTTGTTAAATGCATGACTATGCATAAGCTATTAGTAATTTAAGTTCAAAGCCAAAGCAATAAGAATTAAAAGCTCATTATTTATTCTTTATTTTACATTCCAACAGAAGAAAGTAATTCCTATATTTCTCTCCCCTTTTTACATAAGTGGAATTTTTCAACAACAGAAATTCAATAGGCAAATGTTCGTTACCAAAACCAAGGCTAAGGCCTTCTCCACCCATGGTGAATAATGAGAAACTACTTCAATGCTGCAAACATTCATTTCTAATTATTTTCAAGAAAATACTTTATGAATGTAGAGCTATGATTTTAGCAGAGGACACCCAGTACCAGTCACATTGACTGTGATTGACTTACTCCAACTTCTTTTCTAGGTATTAAGCCACAGCTAAATGCTGTAAATTAACACAAATCTAACAGTCAAACATGCATCCAACAGCATGTGGAGCCAGCACCAGTTAAAACCCAGTATCAGATAGCAACTTTTAGTCAACTCTGTCCAGAAAAACGTCAAAATATTAAAGAATGGTCTTCTTGTATGATGGCTTTGCAGTAGTAATGGGTGACCTCTCTACAAGTTCTTTCAATCAGTGTAACCAGTGTGCATGACATGTTCCTTTTAGCAGCCTTTTGAGTGTACAAGTGCCATTAATATCTCTGGGATACCAAAACAAGGCCTGACAACATACAGAAGGCAAATATTCATGAACTTTCAAGAGCTAAAAGAAATATGGGTTTATGTTTCAGAGCAATACAGAAGAAATCTAACCACTATGGAGATAGAAAAGCTATAGAGACAAAAGAGGCAAAGAAATGTCTCAAACCCCTTTTACTAAGTTGGAGAGGACAACAGGGGTGAGAAACATGGTTTGGTTTGGTTTGGTTTCCAAGAAATGTAGTCTCACAACAGGCACAATGTATTTTATGTTTTACTCTCAGGAGGCTGATCATAGAGTCAGGTCTGAAAAACCTTGTTGCAAGGCCAAGTTCCTCCCTTTGAGGCACATACTTAGTTTCCATTAAGAAGACAAACCATAATACCTCCCAGGCTAGGATCTGATCCTTTTCTATTCTTCGGTCTCCTGGTGGCTATTAATGGGTTGACTAGAACCGGAACACACTTTACGTGTCGAAGTTTCCTACTTACATGCCAGACCTGTGTGGAATTAATACATTTGAATTATAAAGTTTCATTTCTCTTACTTGAAAAGCTTTCTGCAAATTAACCCCTAATTTGGTGAAGTAAGACACCCTTAACCAGCATAATAACATAATATCACAGGAAATGGGCATTGCACAAAAGCATGAATGTGTTTGAACTAGTCTCCATTAGTTTCTATATCCCCAACTCAATAATACTATGAACGTGCTCCTTCCTGTTCTGGTGCTTAAGAGAGGATAAATGGTACCTTGAGACCTGTATTTTACCACAGAGACACAGAAATATAGACATTTGTGATATTAAACATGTGCTCATGTGTTCATGATTACCATGAAATATGGTTTTCTTGTAGCTGAGGAAAGCAGCATCCCCCTCTGTTTAAAAATTATGTTCACAAGACCAGTTAAGAGCTCTGGCAAACACTGACTGTGACAGACTTGGTGTGGTCCAACAGAGCAGAGAGAAGCAAGAATTAACACAGCCGTATATCCAGTTTTATATATACCACCTCACACCATTTCACAGTAGCATTCTCCTCAGAAAGCTCAGCGAGTGTAAAGCAATTCTGTCTACAGCAACAACTAACGGGACTTGGGTCAGATTCAGCCTGAAACATGTCACTCAACTGATAACACACAGTCACTGTGGCCAAATATCCACCGTCCAGCCAAGCAGAGAACAGGATACGGGTTCCTCGTTTAGCTCGTCATCTGCAGTACATTTCCACAGTGCAGTGGACAGACCACCACCATGTATCCTGAAGGAAAGGTAGGAAGGGTACAAACTTGAACCTGAAATGCCTATTTGCTTGGGTTTGAATGGGGATCAAGAAGACTAATAACTTTGTAGACTTTAGAACAATCATACTCAAACACATCATTTTATTGACAAATCTTTAAAAAAATTAGATCTACTCCGCTCTCCTTGTTCAGCGACGAAAGGAATCTAAATCTTTGTTATAATCTGTTTTTCATATTTTCAGGCATGATTCACCTTTTACTAATGTTAGTATATTCTTACTGTAAAATACTTTGTATGCTAAGAATGACAATGATTCTGAACATGAAATTCTTGTTTTGTTTTGTTTTGTTTTGTTTTAATTATAACTAGAGTACCCAAGCTTATTTTTTGTTGGAAGCTATCCCTTGAAGGCTTTTCTGGAGACCCTGCAAGAGCAGATCTTAGAACATACAGGTTGGTTTCAATTCAAAAAAGGCAGAGATAAATAACATTGTTTTAGCACTGTGAAGGGAATAAAACAATGTAAGCATCAGTCTATACAGAGTTTAGACATAATGAAATAGCATTTATGCAACCTTACTGTTATCAACTCTTGGACCAGAGAGTGAACTTTTGTGACCACATATGGGGTAATTTTCTCATGTGCTCTAGCCAGCATCGTGCCAGAAACCAATGGTAGGACCAGGTTCTAAAAACACAAAATTTCCAAATTTCAGTCCATAAGCTTTAGCAAAATGCTCTACCTCCTTTTACTAAACTAGATATAGGCCTGAACATCCCTCCACCCTGAATTCAGAACAGATTCAAGGTCCATTTTTATAAGCTGCCTAGTCAGAGTTTCAGATTTTGATTTCTGTTCATAACATGGTAGCATAGTCTCTGCTCTGCTGAGGCAGGCAATTCTAATATGAGGAAATGGCTCCCACAAATCTGGGAGATAGCCTGCTGAGCTATAAAATTCGTTTCCACCCCTTGCTTCCTTCTTCCAGGCCTATAGCTCTTTCTAGAAATAATCCACACAGAGATAACCAGTAATGTAGGAGCAGGTTTACACTCATACTGTCAAAATGTGGAGCATATACTCAATATGTAATGTCCTGATTTAATAGAAAGATTATCTCTGTTTTTCAATGTTAATATTATAACTTTCATGTTATGAAATGCCTCCAATTCTACAAAGGCAACATTTGCTACACAAACTCATTTTGCAAGTGATTGCTTTGTAGTTGTGATAATCCCCTTGACAGATTTAATGGCAATTTTCAAAACTGAGGAAACAACACCGTTTACCCCTCTTACCATTAATTTGAACAGAGGATTAAAAAAGGAAAAAGTTACGTATTTAGCTTAGTACCTCTCAAATTTCAAGTGTATTTTGTTACAACTGGCACCTTTAAGAAAATGCTAAAAATACATTTTTGAGAGTAATGTGGAAGAAATTAGATTATAATAATAATAATTCCCTGTTTAGTAACAAAGGGAAAATAGTTTTCTACCTCTTCTCAGTCTCTGTTACAGCTCAGCTACCCCAGCGTCTCTCCAAAATGAAGTTAATGAGAAAGATGTATCTATTTAAAGTCTATCAAAAGCATAAAAATGAAACTAGTATATTTAAGAAAATATGTACACAGCCACCATTTTGCTCACTAAGCGGGCCACAGAGGAAAAAATGAAGCTGTAGTGGTAGTTAATTAAGGCTTTATATTTTTCTATACCATGAGATTTTTTTCTCCCATGTTGGTACAATGGAAGCAATCCAAGTGTAAGAGTACATAGTTTTCCTCACACTTCTGTTTTCCTTGCATCATTTAGTAATGATACAGAGGGAGTCCCAATTCAAAAAAAAGCAAGCAAAACCTTGCATATAAATATCTCTGAGTAGGCAACTCATTAACCTCTCTGTAACTGAGACCTGACTCTCTCTTTCTCTACTTATCAATATCTCATAGGAAAAAGACAGTCAGATATTTGCAAAACAACTATAATGGCCCAATAGTGTGGCTCTGAGGACAAGAACGAGCAGATGGAGGTGGAAAATGTTCAACCCAAAACTGCTGACAGAAAAATGCACATCAAATTACTCCCCCAAAGTGCTCCAGAAGTCAGAAGCCTCCTATAAGCCTGAAGTGGTTATGGCCAGGGTTTGGGGTGTTGTGAAGTCCTACAGCACGAATGAAAGCAAATTGGAAAAAGAATATGGCCAGTCTCCAGTGTTTCCCTGATTTAGTGAACTGAAATCTAATTCTAAATTCCTGTCCCCTTTTGGAAAACTTTAGCTTTCTCTGTCCTTTAAGAAAAGCATTTGACTGACAGATCTTGAAGAGGAAGGAGACGTTTTACCAGGTCTGAATACCTTAGATTTCATTATGGTCCAGGAATGAACTGTGCCTAGGTGCCCTCTTTCTCTAAAGACTACTGATATGACAGATCACAAACAAGCAGGTCTGTGCTTATGTGTATCTATTAATCTATATATATTCATAGATATATGTAAATATATGTAAAGGAGTGGCTTGCATGCATGGAGGTTTGTCCTGCGACAGGTGACAAACAAGTAGAGAGAAATCACACTGAACCAACCTGATTGTCTTCTCCGAAAAGGTGACTAACCCTGGCGGCTAGTCAAAACACAGCCTTTGCGCACAGTCTCCTTACCTCCAAAGTAGTGGTCAGTAAATTGGGTAGAAAATTGGACAGATTGGGGTCTCAATGAGCTGTGATGGGTGGTGCAAAGTCCAGCTGGCAGACAGTAACCAGTGGCATCCCTCAGGTATACATACTGGGGTCCATACTGCTTAACACCAATGCCAGGACAAAGTGCCTTCTCAGTAAGCTTACAGATGACACTGAACTGGGATGACTGGTCATTATGCTAGAGGGCAGGGTTGCTATTCAAAGGGTCCTGAACAGGCTCGAAAAATGGGCTGAGGAGAACCACATGAAGTTCAATAAAAGCAAACCCAAATTCTTGCATCTGGGATGGAATACCACCACATAACTGTAGAGACTAGGGGAAGACTGTCTGGGAAGCGGCTTTGCAGAAAAGGACCTGGGGGTCCTGGTGGGCAACAAGCTGGGAAAAGACAGTAATGTGCCCTGGCACCAAAAATTGCCAACTGCATCCTTGACTGCATTAGGCAAGATTGTGGCCACTGAGTCAAAAGGCATGATCATTTCTATCTATTCAGCACTTGTGAGACCACATCTGGAGTGGTGTGTCCACTTCTACATTCCCCAGTACAAGAAAGACACTGACATACTGGAGCGAATTCAGTGGAGGGCCACCAAACTGGTCAGGGAGCTGGAACACGTGACATGTGAAAAGGCTGTGAGAGAGGAGTTTATTCACCCTTAACAGGAGAAGGTTAAAGGGAGACCTTACTCATCACTTACAACTACTTGACTGAAAGGTATAGAGAAGATGGAGCCAGGCTTTCTCTCAGAGGTACACTGGAATAAGACAGGAGGCAATGGACACAGAATCACAGAATCACAGAATCCCAGGATCACAGGTTGGAAGGGACCTCAGGGATCATCTAGTCCAACCTTTCTAGGAAGAGCAGAGTCTAAACAATATGGCCCAGCACCCTGTCCAGACGAATCTTGAAAGTGTCCAATGTGGCCGAGTCAATCACTTCCCTGGGGAGATTATTCCAATGGTGACTGTCCTCAGTGTGAAAAATTTCCCTCTCGTGTCCAATCGGAATCTCCCCAAGAGCAACTTGTGTCCATTCCCCCTTGTCATCTCCATGTGACTCCGTGTAAAAAGGGAGTCTCCATCTTCTTTGTAGCTATGCCTTAAGTACTGGTACACGGTGATGAGATCCCCTCTGAGCCTCCTTTTCTCAAGGCTGAACAAATGCAGTTCTCTCAGCCTATCCTCATATGGCAGGCAACTTAGACATAACTTAGAACATGGGAAATTTCAAATATGTATAAAGAATACATTTTTTTTTTTTCAGTGAGGTTGGTCAAATACTGGAACAGATGTCCAGTGAAGCCATGGGATGTCCATCCTTGGAGATATTTGACACCTGACAGGGCACAGCCCTCAGTAATCTGATCTAATCAGAGCTGCTTTGAGCCGGGGAGTAGAATAGATGACCTCTGGAAGTCCCTTCCAACCTAACTTATGATTCTATAGATTGAGCAATCAATTG
Organism: Phalacrocorax aristotelis; assembly: GCF_949628215.1. NCBI lineage: Eukaryota > Metazoa > Chordata > Aves > Suliformes > Phalacrocoracidae > Phalacrocorax > Phalacrocorax aristotelis. Next base: position 83,387,073 of record NC_134276.1, read on the forward strand.
GTCTATCTGTCTATCTATCTAACTATTAAGACACACACACACACAAAATCTATATCCAAAGTCTGAGGATGGATGGAGTGAGAGGAGGTAGGTTTCTTCCAGAATGCAAGCTGGGGATTATTATTAGTACTACTAATAAGAATTATCTCTGAAGATACGCAAGAGTGAAATTCAGTTGTTCCCTAGGTTCCCATTTTAATTTGCCTTTTCTTTCTTTCCCTCAAAAAAATTTACCGTCATTGAGAGGAATCATTTATGATTCACACAGCTTATCAGTAGGGTGTTGTGGGAGGACAGATTAGTGAGTTTTATTGCTGTGTCTCTTGTAAAAGCATAAATCAAGAGAAACAATAACTTAGAGCTCTTGTAGCAATGATAAAGCAGATAGTCTTCAGGATGACCTATCTGGTGATTCTGAAATACACAGCAAAGAAAGATACCCTTCTGAGCTGCGGAGTGCCACATAAGAGACGTGATTTCTTTGTTAAGAGCCATTTATATGCACTGATTTTTATACCAGTTTTGTTTAAGGCATTTACTCGCTGTTCTGTGTGCCATGATATCTTTTGAGAGAAATAAATTAAAAAATTAAATCAAATGTTTTGATGTCTGGAGGAGAATTTCCCCAAGTTACCAAAACTAATTTTCTGTTCTACTCAGGTCACTAGTAACAATGCCACTGTCCCAGCAGGAAAAAAGTGGAAGTCTGCAGAATCATTCTGAAAAATCACCAAGTTATGTTATGTTAGATCAGAGAAGGTGGAGAAAAGGAACAGTAACACTAAGACATCAAGTTAAAGACAACCTGCAACTCAATCTCTTACTCTTTCAGTAAGGAATGCCATTAGCCAGTGTGATACAGAGAGAGACAGAGTTTGGTGTCATCATAACCATAAACCTTGGTTAAGTTGCCTACTGAAGGCAAAGGACTGCTCCCTGATTATCTTTGATGTGTCTGTGATCACTACCTGCAGGTCAAAATCAATACCTTTTCTCAGAAACAGATTAGAATCTAGTACAGAATATACCTACTGGTTTATGCTGCCATCCATACCCTGAGTGTCTAAACACTATTATCAGGCAGTACCACCCCAAGAGGGGAGTCCAGCCTATGCATAATCTATGTATCATGATGAAAGAGCTGCGTGTTTCTACAGTTATGGCTGGTTTGGGTTTTGGTTTCTGGGTTTTGGTTTGGGTTTTTTTGCTATCAGTAGATTAATCTTGGCTTGATGGTGTCACATGCCAAATTCCAGACTGGTGCAAGCAACAGTAATAGTCATAGTGGGACTTCTGCTGCTGGCCTGCCTGAAGAAGCCTTCAGATGCTGTAATTGCACCATCAAATGATAACTTAAGAGTGCCTTCATCCCTGTCTGCCAACTTGTCCCCACCTTGATTGTCTGCATCATATTTACACTTAGAACAGTGGATAGTCTGGCAGTACATACTCGCTAAATATCAAAGTTCCAAACTGAGTTTGTGCCATGTGAATTCACCAGTGGTATAATTTTGTGTTTTGCTGAACATGAGGCTTGTTAGAAGAAAGAAGGAGGATTTCACATTCTCATTTCCTGCAGAAATCCTCCTCAGCCAGAAGTACAGGTCGATCTCGTCCTCAAGGAGAAAGAAACAAAAAGAAAAAATTGTGAGAACCCAGGAGAAGAGATATTTTTTGATGAGTGATCTCTTCAGTAAATTAGTTGTTCAAGAAACCTAGCATAACATTCCTACACAGACCTGAGTCACAAAATTGATGCTCAGCCATTTAGTTCCTGTCATAGGCCAGGGCTCAGAGGCTGAAGTTTCTCAGGAATGCCCCCAACATACAGGAATGACCTAGTCACTTCTAAATCAAGAGCTGCATCCTAGATGAGTAAAACACACACAGTTAAGAAATTAAAAAAAAAAAAAAAATAAAGAATGCACCACATTGTGTGCAGCACGAAAGAGCACAGGTTTTGTGGTGAGATGGCTGGGATTTCTTCACTTTATATTTCCTGTCATTCTTTCTCACATGGGGCTCTTTCATCAATTAGCAGCACACCTGTGAAATAAATGCTCAGTTAAATAAACAGAACCAGCACAAACATGCACAAAACACAGACACTGGCGTTTATTCAGTAGTGTAATCCTTCTCCAGAAACCAGTGAACACTCTGTGACACAAAGCTGTACAGTTCTCTTTCTAGAGAAGGTATTCTCTCCAGAGATCACTCTTGTTCGAGACAGGAGATGTAACTTCACTCGCTTAAACAGATTGCTGGGGAGAAGCAGGGCACTATACATTGTTTTCTGATCTCAAGAGATGCAAACACATGTTGCCTCTCTGTACATTATTAACTGCTCAGACTTACACTGAAAACAGCACTGATTTCAAGAACAGAAAATCCCACCTCCTACAGGTCAATGACAAAAACAGCCCACTTCAAACACTGAACCAAAACAGTTTTAATGCTCTAAAGCTCTTATTTGTTCCTTCCCTCTTTTGAGCAAGAAGCCAAGTCTACCCTGGGCAGACAGACGTCCTGGATCACAACTCATCTTTTTCCTTTGTAGTCCTCCTTCTCCTGGCCCCCTGTTGCTTACGTGGCCCACAGGGTCTGCACAGCTTCCCCCACCACCAGAGCTCATTATTACTCCACTGACTAATGCACTGGATCCCTCCCATCATTCAGACTCCCCTTTTTAACAAACTGCGTATCATATGATTGATATTTAAGTTTAATAAACATGTCCATTTTACTGATAATGGTATTGGAAATGGAAGACTGCTGTGAAATGTTAGACAGCTTCCTGCAGCCTCATAATCACAGATGCAGAAGGATTTACTAGCTGCTAGTGCAATCCCCAACCATGGCATATCAGTTTCTGCTGCTTCTAGCAAGACGAAATTCAATTTCTTCAATGTGCTGATTGAAATTAAGGATAAAGAAAATAAATTCAAAATCATCAAGCAAGCTAGATGACTGATATTTCTGGAAATGAGCTGTTTTTCTTTTCAGTCTCCTGTCAGAACATTTTCATCAAGATATAATCAATGGACAAAGAATCAACTCCTACTTGTAGGATTTTTCCAGAAAATAGTGATTATATTACTGAAAAAGTAAAATGCAGCAAGATAAGACAGAGCTGACCTTGAAAAAGACAAATATCTTTCAAAAGGATAGCACTTGGACAGTAACTAGTTTTCCATCTGTGCTTTGCTATAGCACTGCATCGTACTGTAGGTGACCAAGCATCACTCCAAAAGCATCAAGAGCTAGCTCTAAAGACCTCAAAATGAATGAAGCCTTTGAAAAAAATCTCTTGCATTTCTCCTTCAGAAGAGTACATATGCTGTTTATACAGAAGACTAAAGTCCTCCTCCTGTAGTGATCCAGTTTTGGTGATGAAGGCACACCACCAAGCTGCTAACAGAAGGGAGAGGCTTAGATGAATGGCTGAACAAGGCACTAATGGGACTGCAGGTGTAGTCTATGAAACCTGGATCAGGCCTTTGTGCAACAGTTCCCAACCGGACGCTGGGGCCGCACTGGTGAGGTGCTAATGAAGCACACTATAGATGACACATGACAAACGGGACACGCTAACAGGCTCAGCTGGTCCTGCGCAGGTTCCTTAGTGCACCATGAGGTGCAGAGCACTGACTCCTTTCAGGTGAGGCTCACATGCAGAAAAGTTGGGAAGCACTGTCATAAAGGACTGAATTACCTAGAAATGTCATATAGATATACTTCTGATTTCCCCTTCACATACTCACAGACCCTTAGTGGGAAAGGAGAATTTATTCCGCAACAAGCACAGAGAAAGTTGAAGTCAATAGACATTTCCAGTCCTCAGTTTCATCCTGAAAGCTTCCGAAATCTGTGCACTTCATCTGCTAGGAAGCTGTGCATTATTGGTATGCAGGAAATGGGACTGAAAAATACTTGTTACAATGGCACTGATCCCACACTGGTATTTTAGCCATGTGGATGCTTGTATGCATTTGCTCGCTAAGGAACATCCCAGGTCCAATCCCACATGGCAGCCCCTTCCAGGAGAACTGTGATTACACAGTACAGAGCAATATGACAGCCAAATGCAATCACTGAGCAGTGGCAAAGAGTCTGCAAATTCCACCCAACCTAAATTGGATTTTTCTTTAGCAGGGGAGGATTAGCTGTTACGCATTTATATAAACCATCTGAAGTTACTATGCATGGTCAAGAATGATGATACACAAAACACATGGTGCCCAGTAACATCACACTGGGGCAGTTGTTGTAACTGCTGATACGAGGGCTATGAGTCTGGTCTTTTTTACTAGCACTGTTGAGCTCTACAGATTACATCATACAGATTATTTCTATACCTGGCATCCATTCAGCCTGCATGTATACTTATCCACCTCCACCTGTCTGCTTAGACAAATCAGCAATGGGGGGAAAAAAAAGTCGGACACCATATAAATCCGTCTGCCATGAATTACAGAAGAGTTAATGTTAAATGCTGTGCAATGGAGAAGTACTTTAGATGTTTAGATGGAACAACTTCCATCTAGAGAAGCAGGGGGTCCAGTCCACAATAGGATCAGAAAAACTGAACCCTCTTACGTGTTTAAGCACAGCAGTTACCAGTGGGATACAATTTACAAAAGAAACAGCCAGCCATCTACTCAATCCTACCATCAGCCAGTATTGCCTCCTCCTGTTAGTCTACAATGTCTGGTTTTTCAAGTCTTTGGTATGTGTTGCCTCAAACACAATGGCATCAAAATCCCACAGTTTATTGCAAGGGGGTATAAGTGAAGCCACAGGGGAAGCACCTACACAGTTGAACAAATCTTTTTTTTTTTTTTTCACAAAATAAGAATTCTGAAACAGGCCAGTGCTGAAAATGTAAAAAAAGAAATTCATGATACTCGAGGGATAATGATATAATCCATTTCTTGTCCAAAGAAAGGTAATCCTCAAGCTGGAGGTTAAAAGCTTTCTCAGTCTCAGCATTATCACACACGACCTCATAGAATTTGAATAGGACAGAGAGATGGCCTCTCCTTATTAAATATTGCATTGACACTGGCATTTTTTTTTTTCTTATGTGGCTAGAAGTAGGAGCAGGTGTGGGTTTTGGTTATATTCAGCTTTCCTACAAGCTTTAGAGTTATGCAGCTTTCTGAGTTGCTGTGTTTGCCGTAATGTGTTCTCATAATGAACCACATACCACTCCTCTCTTTTCATGGTATGGGGAGAGCACCAGTTATTCATGAAGCCTAAGTCCTGCAAAGCTGTACTTCCAAGATTTCCTAGAATTGTAACCAGGGTGTAGAGACTGGTAACGTGCCTTGAGGTTGGCAAGAATTAAATATGAATGGAGATGTACATGTGAAAGAGAAAGCACCAGAAGAAACAGCAGAACAAGGGTTAAAAAATAACCTAATGAAGAACACTGTTCCCAGTTAATCACACTGAGGAATGTGTCAAACCCAGACAACATGCAGTGTGATAAGAACTGCAGCAGTGACTCATTAATGGAAGATACTCTGAGGAGAATGGACGACAAGAAGGCTGCAGAACATCATATATGCCATTCCCTCCTCTGTTATCACAACAGAAGGATAATAACAAAGCACTATTCCTAAATGGACATGAGAGATCTGTCCAAAAACTAGTTCATCATTGTGAATCATGAGGAACCCCAGAGCTGTGATGAGGGCTCAGCAGCCAGTGCCCCTGGTCCTTAGTGTCACACACAATTCCAGACCACTCAGACACACTTGGTGCTTGTGAGTAAATGGAAGTTAGAGTGTGAATGAAGACAATCACTGAGAGAATGAGTGTGAGTAAAATTAATTTACTCAGAGCTTTTGCAAATAACTTGTACCTTCCCCTTCCTTTTAAATCTGACACTGGGTTTTGCTACACCAATTACCAACAAGGTTCTCTGTATAAGCATCTATAGTAACTCTGTGCAGCCAGGTCCACAAGGGTGGCCTGTCTTATAAGGATTCAAAAGAGTTCAAAAGCCTTTATGCCAGATAATAAGGTCTTCTAGAAATTAATATTAATTATAATGTTATTAACTTCCTTGTCCATTAAGGACTTTTCGCTATAACACACATTCCTCAACACTTCTTGGACAATAGCAAAGAACAGAACTTTTCCAGCTTCCTGAACCCAGACCACAAGCAACTGTAGATCAAATGAGAGAACACCTACCAGGCAGGCAGAAACACTGATTGCTTTCAAGCTTTCATCAGCTGGCTGGATTAATTTAGAACCATGCTATGCATTCATGGGAACAAACTGCTTGTTAGTGGTGTGAATAAGGAGGTTCTGTGATATTGCATAAGTTTTAAAACACCAGCTATTATTTTAGCAGCAGTCATTTTCCAGTTATTGTGGTAAGCACGCCACCCAATGTGACTTGAAGACTGATGGGTATAAGAATGGGATATTTCAAGAGGTTGAGCTTCCAGGCAAGGAACCAGGCATCATGGAAGAGCTGTTGAAAGCCTTCTTGAGAGTTTATGTTGAGAAAATAACAAAGCTCTTCAAGAAAAAAGCTGGGAGGTCCTCTTTCTCTGAAAATGGCCATGCAAAGGTTAAACGTGGAAACTTCTTAATGAGCTCTGTGATTGTTTTCTGTTTGACACAGAGAGTAATAGAAAGCAGATGTTTCTGAATAGCCACCTCTAAGGAAAGGAGAGTAGGGATGGATGAGGGAGAAAGGCAGTTGGACATAAACATTATGGCTTCATAGTACAAATTTATTTACAGTATGTACACAGCTGAGAAGGAAAAAAAAAAGCAGCAAAAATATTTTCCAGGAGGGACCTAAGGCATACACTTAGGTTTACATTGTGCATATTAGCAACAGATAGATGTTAAACAGATGTTTGTTGTAAAAATACCCATAATAATACATCTCCACATATAGGCTTAAGAAAAAACTGGCTCGTGTGCAAAATTTAAGGGAGAGGAATACATATTAGAGGAACAAGTTCCAGGACAGAGTGGTTAAGACCAAAGAGGTGGGCGTCTACTCAGCAATACAAATGAAGCAATAAGATTAAGTGCCACTCTAGAAGACACAGTGGCATGGTACAAAAGTGCTGAGTGATGAAAGATGTCTGTATTACCTAAGGAAACGAATAGTTTTCAACTCCTAAAGCATTCAAAGATTTCTAGACCTGGGAGCAAGACAGCAGATCAACTTCAAGAGGACAGTCCTGATTCTGCATGAAACACAACTCAGAGATCTTTTACCTGGATCTCAGACTGGGACCAAAGCCAAGGATAACAGTTTCAAAAGCACTGACACAACAAAGAATGAAATGTGTGCACTTCTATATATGAAACTGTATCAACTGAATGTTTATGTGAATAGTCATTACTGAAAAGCAAACTAAGTTTTCTAAAATATTGCATGTTTAGATATCTTTTCATTTGACTTAATTCTGCATCGCTTCTGTTTTTATTGAATCTCCTCTGGATTCTGTTAAGATTTGTATGAGGGCAGGAGAATCCATAACATTCATGAAAAAAAAGGAGGTCAAGAGCATTGACCAAATGTTGAGGGAATTCAGAAAGTTCGGCAGAAGTATAAGAACATGACCTCCAAAACTCTTACTTGACATTTCAGTATCTTACTCGACTGGACTCCAAACTCCTGAATGATTCATGCATGGCTGCTAGGCAGTGCCTAGAGCATTTAAGCAATAAAATCTCTGTGAGGCTTTTCCTTTCCAAGTATGATTTTAATCAGAAAATGTTTGCATGCTTTTTGTCTATCTCATAATTTATAGATGGTGAAGGAATTTTTGGTTAGTTTATAGCCAGCTTTATAAGCATCAGAAGATGCCACGAGAAGGATTACAAGGTATGTTGTACTTGAAAGTCACTGCATACTCATGGCCTGAGAGACATTTTTGCAGGAGTTCCTAGGAGCCCAGAGACTTTGGAGATATCATTCCTTTTCCCTTTCCTTTCCCCTTTCCCCTTTCCTTTCCTTTCTTTTCTCTTCCCCTTTCCTTTCCTTCCCCTTCCTTTCCTTTCCTTTCCTTTCCTTTCCTTTCCTTTCCTTTCCTTTCCTTTCCTTTCCTTTCCTTTCCTTTCCTTTCCTTTCCTTTCCTTTCCTTTCCTTTCCTTTCCTTTCCTTTCCTTTCCTTTCCTTTCCTTTCCTTTCCTTTCCTTTCCTTTCCTTTCCTTTCCTTTCCTTTCCTTTCCTTTCCTTTCCTTTCCTTTCCTTTCCTTTCCTTTCCTTTCCTTTCCTTTCCTTTCCTTTCCTTTCCTTTCCTTTCCTTTCCTTTCCTTTCCTTTCCTTCCTTTCCTTTCCTTTCCTTCCCTTTCCTTTCCTTTCCTTTCCTTTCCTTTCCTTTCCTTTCCTTTCCTTTCCTTTCCTTTCCTTTCCTTTCCTTTCCTTTCCTTTCCTTTCCTTTCCTTTCCTTTCCTTTCCTTTCTTTTCTCTTCCCCTTTCCTTTCTTTTCTCTTCCCCTTTCCTTCCTTCTCCTCTCCTCTCCTCTCCTCTCCTCTCCTCTCCTCTCTCTCCTCTCCTCTCCTCTCCTCTCCTCTCCTCTCCTCTCCTCTCCTCTCCTCTCCTCTCCTCTCCTCTCCTCTCCTCTCCTCTCCTCTCCTCTCCTCTCCTCTCCTCTCCTCTCTTCTCTTCCCCTCCCTCCCCTCCCCTTTCCTCCCCTTCCCTCCCCTTCCCTCCCCTCCCCTTTCCCATTCTGAGGCTAATCAGAAGGAGAAAGCATGCAAAATATTAATCAATGGTTTCTGTTCTGCCCACAATAAACACAACTAAAGAACTGAGCACCTATCAGAACAATGCATCAAAATTATCTCACAGGCACTGACACTTCTTGTTCTGACCAGACATTTGGGATGTCCCCAGTAATATCAGCAAAGAAACGGGAACAAATTACAAGAATCTGACTGCAGAAGTGGAAGATTAATATCACAAGGGTAGTTTCTCAAGGTATATCAGTGAGTTTGAAGAACAGAGAGTCAGTGGGTGAAACAGTTGTGTCAGTGAGTGACTTCAAAGCAAAGGGCTAGAAACTAGATATCCCAGAAGAAAGCAAAACAGAAAGAATGAAACATCCCATTCCAGAGGAGGATACAGACATATAAAATGATCAGAAGCATAAAGGATACATAACCTCATTCCAAATAAGAATCACTACTGGAAATGCCAGTTTCTGTTTAAGGGCAGGTTGATCGCTAACAGTAAAAGCCGTATTGATACTGCATAGACTGACAAGAGAAGCAATGACAGCAAGAAGTCATTTGTCATCCAGAGGAAGGCACTGTATACTCCATTTTGTGACAAAGAGTGAAAACAGACCAAAATGTTCACCTAGAGGATAGCTAGAAGTAAAAAACACTTTCTACACATATATGTCACAAGAGAGTTCTTTTAGGAGGAGAGATCAGGAAGGGGATTATTTTCAGAAAAATGATACAGCCACATGTTTAAGCATTGAAAATTAAGGTCTAGGGAAGAGGAAAGAGCTTATGATAGGAGTCACATGAGCACAAGAATAGATGGCCAGATAAAAACCCGAGGGCTTGAAAGAATCCCTTTGGAAAGATTTTTTCCAAAAAGCAAGTATTTATTTATTACCATACCAGTACTGCCCATAATGCAGATACAGATGGTGTGTCTACATCTGCAGTTTAGTTCAAATCAGATTTGCACTTTTAAGTAAATCTCACGATTGACTCTGTTTAGCATGCTGAGATTCACAGAGACTTCATGAAATGGACTCCATGGGTTTTAGCTGAAATGTTAAGATGCACTCCAAAAGCACACCTGATGCAACTGAACCAGTAATGAGCATCTGTGCCAGAGAACCAGACTGCAGCGAAGAAAACCTTGACTAGACATTTTTGCGCATATTTTTATCCACGATCCCCTCAGATTTTTCGTTACTTCTATATTGTCCTCCTTTCATTTAATGACCTTTGTCTTCTCTGACAAAATAAACTATGTCAGTTTTCACTGAGTTCATCTTCTTGTTGTCCTGAACAAGACATCAAATATGCATATATATCCTGCAGTTCAGTCACTACTGCCAAATAACTTTATAGCGTCACTTGGAAATCCAGACTGTGGAATATAAACCCAACATGTGAAACCTCTTACTTACATGTTTAGAAAAGGGAACTATTGCCTGATGGTATAATTTTAACAGGCTCTTGTTAATGTTGTGTTAGGCCACCCACCATCTTAAAAGCATGATTTTTAGTTATCTAAATATAATAAAATACAAAACATTTCCTACATACTAAGCTTTTACACTTTCCATTGTTTTGGCCAGAAATAAGGATTCCCTCATAGAAACCAGAATTTGGTTAGATGTACTGATCCCTTCTTAGGGGTATCTGGGATCCGTGTTGATTGTATCAATGGATTCATGCCCCTTGCTGTACAGAAGTCAGCAAGCATTGCCCCATGAACTACAGGGTGGAGTTTAACCATAGTACCAATCTGAAAAATGTTACCAAATATCAGAGTGATGCAATCAGCTACACTTTGGTGGTTATTTTATAATTTCTAGTAGAAAAGAAGGTTAAGGTTCCAACTAAATTTTCTTAGTGGCAGAGATTTGTTAATACTGGTACTTTAACGATCTGGTCTGCCAACCTTTCCTCACATGCATAGTCTCAGTGAAGCAATATTGCCAGGTCTCATAAACCATATTTGATGTTTTTCCTAAAGCCTCAGATCCTAGTTAAATGACTGCAAGAATTTCAACTTTCAACTTAATTTTGTTTCTCAAGATAGCCTGAAGCAATACTAAATGAATGATCTCTGAGACTAAACCAGCTAAACCAAAAATGAATAACAATTCATTTTATAATCGTGATTCTAACCCAATTCAGAAATTCCATTCATGACTTCTTAGTGTTTCAAAATGGTCTGTTAAAGCTGATGGAATGATTCATGGGAACAAGAAATTAAAAGTCTGCTCGTATTCCTCTGTTTATTCTACTGCACAAAAACTCCATAAAATTACTTGATCTGAAAGCACTTGGCAAAACAAATGGAAACTTCAGTAACCTAAAAAAAAGGGACATAGTTATGAGTTTTGTAATAGCAATACTTCAGTCCTTAATGCAGTAACTGATCTATTTTTCATTTTGTCCAAAGCTTAATGCAAATGTCTTGGCTGAAGAATTTCTATTTCAACTTCATTGGTCCTTGGTGACTCCTAATTGGAGATTAGATAATTGATATTTCCAGCATAAGAAAAATTAGAATCTTAACCCAACGCCTACTTCCAATAATAAGACACAGAGAGAACCTGCAACTCACATGATATCAGAAGTGCGGTCTTTGCAGTTAGCATTGTAACTACAACAACCTGTCAGCTGAGAATACAGGACTAAATGCCTTTGTGATGAGAAACCATGAAGATTCTCAAAAAAAACAACACACCTTTGCATGGGGAAGCAGCCTCTGGCCACTCTCAAACTCAGCTTACCCTGCTATAGAGAGCGCTTTCTGTCCAAAACTATTTAGGTGGTCATACACATAGCAGATGGTCTTTATACAAAATTATTTCAGTGGACTAAGGGGATTTCACTGTTTTGACACATATAAACCATAATTCATTCTACAAGTAACTCTAGCCGCGACATGAGAAAATATCTGCTCTAGGAACTGAGTACTTTAACATGCAGAGAAGGCTTGATGAATGCTGCAAAGCAGCTCTGCATCCTGGCTGACGAAAATATAACTGCTCTCAAGCTAGGTATGTTCATTTAGAAAAATCCAGACAGACAAGTCTTTAGACCCTTGGCTTCCTCCTATAAATGCAGAGCCTAGCTGCCCCATTCTTCCCACTCTTGTCATCCTGGGTGCCTCATGACCACTGACAATTTCCCTGAAATGTCAGGTGATTATGAAAAGTTGTAGCTGTAATTTTTAAAAGAATTTTCTGCAACTCTTATCTGAAGAGAAGGTTTCATTCTAAAAATCCTAGAAGGAAAAAAAAAAACCATTAACAATTTTACATCCATCTTGTAATTTATATTTTTTTAATTGGTAGAATTAGGGTAAACAGTACTTCCTATGATAGAGTTTGTAAAACACCTTATGCATTGCTGTGGTTTTTAAGCAGTACTGCAACTGAGATGTTGAATGATAACAATCATTATAGTAGAAGTAGTAATCCTAACAGGGTTGTATCACTATAGATTTTCAAGAAAATCCCATGAATTGTTTAATTTAATTGAAAGTGTTTGGAGTTTTTTGAAGCCAGATATAATATCAGACCTATGAATTTCAGATTTCTACAGTCTTCTTCCTCTACCACTTCTATAAAGTCACAACTATTACATGGAGGACAGTCTGTGTTTCCCCACTGAGCTAAGATTTTTGTGTTGTGACTGAGAATCCCAATACTGAGATGCTCAAAGGGAACAAATAAGGATGTATCTTGAGGATCCAAGTTAACAGAAATTTACTGCCATTCTCCATACAGTAATCTCAAAGGGCAGGAGCAAATTAGGAAAAGCTGAAGCCCAGCAGCTTTGGACCCATGGTAAATTCAGTCTGTCCCTATTTGGTTTAATCCTGACTTTTTTCATTCTTTTGCCATCTGCTGAACTGTTACATCTTGACAATTCAAATAAAAAGTACAAACTGTTAAAGTTCAAAGCTCCAAAGCACAGAATTACAGGACAGTCAACATTTAACACTTATTAGTATGACAAGACAAATGTATACATTACGTAAGCTTTTCACTTTTTAAAATGTAATATTACTGAACAAGATTTAAATTCACTGGGTTTTTTCTGTCAGAAAAAAAAAAGAACTGCTAAGACAGGGGTACCACGTTATTGGGCTACCATATGGAAAGTGTTATATATGAGAGGATCAACAGTAATTGTATTATTTTTGTTACAGGCTACTGTAGCGAAGCAGTGAAAGTCTTGTGCTTTAGTATGTAGAGAAATAGTATGAGAAAAAAAATGCCTAAATCTTTTTGGCAGGAGACCTGAAACTAAAGAAAATCACATCAAAAGCCAGGAATTTATGCTTATAAAATTACTCAGTAAAAACCACACAGTGATCTCTTATTACACTCATTCATAAAGCTGTTGGAAATAGCAATCCCTGGTAGATACATGGGTTGCACAGGTTATCCATTAAAATAGGCTGGGTAGGAAACAAGGGCTAACATGGGGGGCATTATGTATTAGATACTTGGTGTTGGGTTCTTCACATGGGACTTGAAGTACTTTTCAGAGGTCAAGGTTTAAGTTGAAAATGTAACCCCTTCCTTTCTGTCAGAGGGGGTACTTGAAGCATGGGGAAGAAAGGGGCAAACCTAGCTCAGCTCTCCTATAGCCTCAGTAAGCCACCTCCCATCTCACCCTTCTGTCCCGTTGAGTACAAGCGTTACTGCCGCAGAGGAAAAAGCACAGCCAGAGTCGTGTCAGTGCCTGTACTTCATGTCTCTCAGCACGCTGTGGAGACTTAATCTCTTCCACTGCATGGGAGCTTCAGGGTTCATGAGTCTAAAGAGCGGTTCCACAGTAACTTTTATAGGGAAAGTCGCACGTACGAAAAGTAGGAAAAACCTAAGCAAATGCAGATTTCCCAGCACTTTGCAAAATACACCATGAGGAGACTGAAATGCACGAGGAGACTCAAGGTCTTAAGTGCCTGGATGTACCAAGCTGAAGAAATAACTTTTATACCCAGAATCTGGAGTCAGAGATTATAGAGAAGGAAGCAGTCAGGTGAGACACACGAGTGTTCTCATAATTAATTACTATAACTACCTTATAGCATAGCTACCATTTAAATCCTGGTGGAAAGGTAGCAGGAATATTGACAGTCATAAAAGGCCCTCAAAAATGATTTTGCTTGTTAAAAATTATCAGCTTTGGTTTGCATTTTGTTTTCCCTTTTTTTGTTTTCTTTCTGTTTGCTGTCACTACCATTCACCTGGAGCCGTGAAGAACATTTAGCACGAAAGCCAAGAGGGCAACATCTGGAAAAAATTTGGTTCTTTGTCCACCAGGAACCTGACCAGTTTCTGGCAAGAGCGGTCAGTAAGGGCCTTTGCAAACCTCTGTCAAAGCAACTGAGTTGCCACTGTAAGTAGGAAACGGTAACTTCCCACTAGCTTTTAATAATAGGAAAGCATGTGTGTTTCACTTGTGCCTTTAGAAATCACTTCATGGCCATTTTCAAAAGAACATGGTTGAAACTGGAACCCTAGAAAATCTTAGGTTCTTGAAGGCCAGAGATATCTTTCTGCAGAGATTATGAAAATGCCTCTCTATACCAGCTCAGTCCCAGTTCAACAGGGGTTGTCACAGATAATGGTGACAATGTCAGCTAATGATGATGATGAGTAATAAAATAAGAGTGGCTTTCTCTAGCAGCTAGTCTGATCTATACATTGGGGCTCAAACCCACTTGACTGACTTGTAGAAACTGTGTGAATGACCTAAAATGGAAGCTCTCCTGTGATTACTGAGAGCAACATCTGATTATTAAATTCTTAACCATAAAGGTTGTGACAATTTTACTGTAAGATTATTTCTGATTAAGCTAAAATGGCAGATCTGTATACTAAAATTGCCTTAAAATATCTTTTTAATTTTGGGGGCAAAATAGACATTTAGTTTAGCATATTTATTGTAAATAATTTCAGTCTTTATGACCTGTAAACCAAATGAAAGTAAGTTTTTCCATTATGTTTTTATTGACCTGGCAATTTTACTGGCAGTATTGTGTGCGTGACTGAAAGCTGCCTATTAAACACAGTGATGGTACTCATTTCATGTGACTGACAAGGGAGACATGGGGGGCTTATTCTGTGTTAGTAAGAAACCTAGTCAACCTCAAAGCCATATCTCCTTGTGGGTCAACTCCACCTTGCAGGGGTTTTTTATTATTATTTATACATGAAATACTCACTTTAAGCACAAAAGCAATTTCCTATCTGTGATAAAAACAAGATTTATTTTCAACAAGATAGAGGTCCCTGAGTTGCAGGAGGTGCAATTTAAAAGTTTGTGTTTTCTTACCTGTTCTTGCAAAGCTCAAGCCCTTAATGAAATCAACTGCAAAGTGCTGCAGTGTTGTAACAAGAGCAGAAATGGGCTTGCAGAACGTGTCACATTTTCAGGCTTTTCATTTCCTCAGCATAAGCTCATTTTCACACATATCTCAATGGAGGACATGATCTGACAGCTGTAGAGATACAATACTTAATGCAGGGGGTGAGCAGGGGCCCCCCCCCACAAATTCAGAGCTGTTATGTCTGTTCACCCTGTTTTGGGAAACCGCACCCCAAAGGGGCAAAACCGTCCTGTCATGGGGCCTCACTTCAGTCCAGAGATGACAAACTGGAGTATAAAACATAGCTAAGATGCAGAACAAGGGGCAGTGCTTCATGAAACAATAATATGAACGGTGTTCAGTCTAGCAACAGGATTAATAATTGCCATGCCATTAATTCCCCATTTTGCATTCTAGATCTCAAGAAAATATATGGACAAGAGGAGCCATGAGCTCTGCTTTGGGACCAGGATTACATGGAGTGAAAAAGGGTTTTGCTGAAAGCTGAGAGAGATTCCTGTAAGACATGTTAAATAAGAGTCTGGAAGCCATGGGCCACTCTCATGTCAGCCTGGTATGAAACAGCCCCTGTGAGAGCTCAGGGCAAGACTGGGAGAATGGTCCAAAAGCTCTCCATTAGCTCTCACTCAGGAGGCAGCCGTGCCTGCAGCACCAATAAATAGCTCCCTAATAAATCACAGGGAATGGGTGCTACCCAGGGCTGGTCCCATTCCAGCAGGCATTGCTGTGAAATACTACTTAGCAGGGACCACCAGGGCTGACAGACGATGAAGAAAATCACGCTGACATTTGGGAGCAGCCCAGAAAGGCAACATATTCCCCTGAGCCCTGCTGCAGGACTTTTCCTCTCATTTGTACAGGTGTGAATGAGGGGTTATTCCACTGAAATTTGCTGCTATAAAATACATACAGATTCACTGGTACAAAACGGCAGTATTGACAAAAATAAAACCATATTCTCCACATAGCCAAGGAACATACAGAAGTGTGTTTGTACTAGGTAGAGCCTTTCCAGTGGACTACTGCCTCTTCTGGCTGAAATGGTAAGAGTGGCACCAAAAATGTACTTATTTTTACGTATATGTATGGCTCACAACATCCTGTTCTTATTTTGGAATCGGTTTTTAAAGCAAAACAAAGACATTATAACAGAGCATTACTTGTGTTTATGACTTTACTGAAGTTCATCAGTAGGCAGGGTCTCCTAATGAGTGAAAAGAAGCACAATCTTTGTCAGGCAAGGAGTCCTCTAATAGAAAAAAATCTCTCAGAAACTCTCCTTTTCAGATACCTCTCTTTTAAGTTATAAAGTTCCTTCACATCTTCTCTTTTCTTTCCAAATTATCTTCTAGTGGTTTTTTCTGCTGCTTTTTTTTTTTGTGTGTGTATGTGTGTGTGTGTTGCTGCTCCCTGGAAAAAAGGTGTTGTAATATCAGGGCTCTGCAGCTGTGCTAGTGATTATGTGCTGCCATTTATACATCTATTGCAAAAGAATGTTTCTTCTTCATAACTTGCCTGTTAGGAAAAATATGTATGTATTTTAAAATGCATTTAGAAATACACATACTTAAATCACACATTTTCCAAACAAATGTCAAAATAACTTATTTTTGGCAATAAATTCAAGATTTTGCATAGTCATACAAATGTATATTGAAATAACTGACTTCCTATACCCCATTCTTCAGCTAGTACTCTTATTAACTCACCAGATGCTTCCTGGCCATAAGGAACCACGTAAGAAAGTGGTAATGGAGAAGCATAGGTTGGACATTTCGTGAGTAATTTACTCAGTGCAGCCCAGCTCAGTTTGCTCCAATAATTTCTCAGCATTACTGATTCTTCTTCTTCACCTTCTGCCAGAGCACTACTTTTCATACTCAGAGGAAGGAAACCGCAGATTTATTTTATAAATATAGAATCCACATGTATTCTATATATAAATCTGTCGCATTTCAAGGTTACATTGAGCCTGTGCATTTTGTTTGTAAGTGAAAAAAACCCCAAAGTCCAGGTGGAGCCTTTTTATCACCTCACAACTTCTTTTCTCTATTTCTACACACCAGAGATTAAAAGCACGTAGAGGTTAGCAGTGTAGAAGGTCAACACTGACAATAGTAGCTGGGGATAAGTTGGAGTGAGAAACCATAAACGCATTAAAATACGCTCCACCTTGGGTTTGAGTTTAGCAAGTGCTCTGCTCTGGTGGGTTCTTGGTGCACCCCAGGGGAAAGTAAAATCTCCTGATATCCACAAGCACTTCTAAAAGTGGCCTACAGCACACATGCTGTTCTCTCGTCTGTTCTTTTACTAGAAATTACACTTTTATCTGAAATTATATCCAGTAAGAAAGACTGAAGACTCTTCTCAACTCTTCTGTCTTGCAATTCTATGTCTCCATTTCCACTGGTACTGAAAAGCCTTGTAGAAGGCATTCCCAAATTCATATTCCTCTTACACAATCACTGACTACCCAGATTAAAAAAAAAACAACCAACCAACGAACCAACAAAAAAAAAACCTACTATGCACTTAAGTCTGAACTTTAATATTAGTGTGTTTGAATGGAAAAAAGAACAAAGAGAAGGCAGAAGTCATATTGAAAGAAACTCCTGAGTTTTTTCTCTTCATCCTCTGGAGAAACGGTCCATGCTATGGACAAGCACAAGTGATCCTCTGGCAGCTCAGTGAACATTTACAGTGGGCAAATGTGAGTTCGCCTTCCACTGCAAGGCAACAAGGAGGTGGCTGCTACAGCCAGCAAGCAGATGGGCTACATCTCTTGAGCTGGCAGAAGCCGTGCTGCTCTCGGGCCAGCTGCAGACGTGACCCTTGGCAGGTAGGAAGAAGCTACAGGACTGCACGGTGGGACGCAGGAGCATGTGCCGTGCTGGCCAGTGAGAATAAACAGGAGAGGATGTCAGGTGCGAGACTAAAATTCTCTATTGTCCCCATAAATCTGCATTTCCCACTGGCAAATCGGCGTGCTTAAACTCTAATAGAAGCCATGGTTTACACGCTGTGGCTCAGGTTGGTTATAGCAGCTGATCAAAACATTTGCACTCCCATTATAATCAGGTATGGCAAGTGTAATTTAAGAATTTTCCCAGAGTCATAGGTAGGAAAAGTGTAGTTGGAGTCTTGACCCCTTGTGTGGTGAAAACGCATGTAACTTTTTGGATGGTTAAGGCAAAACCAAATTAAAATGGTAAGTGCAAATAATGTCCATCTCCTGTTTCACTCATTACCATCTTTTCAGGGATGGATCATGTCCTGATACTTGAGACTTTCTCACCTTGGGAATCATATGGCAAAATGCTGCATGACAGGGGATCTCGGGAAAGCTTGGTATCTTGTGGGCTAGAAGGGCTAAAGAATGCACATATTCATATGCTAGCAAATATACTTATGCTCAATGAATTCCATTGTTCTTGCTTCTTTAATTATTGTTCTAAATCAAGGACAGAATTTCAGGTAAGCATTTTTGACTGACCTGAATAGGCACTGCTGCTTCAAGTACCTCTCTTGAGTGTATGTGTTGATACTGCTCAGCAGAGGATTAAGCTGGAGTGACTAAAACAGTTGCCGTCCCAGCTTTCCCTGGACATTCCCATTCCCATGGCAAGGATGACAGACAACCAAGCTGGCCAAAGGCTTGTGCTTAAAATCCCAGCCTAATCTGCCGAGGCATGCTTGTTGACACCCACAGAACTGAATGGGGTGACCCACGGCAAGTGACGGGGTGAGAAGATCTGTTTTCTTTTCCTGCTTTTACCACAGACTTTCTGGGTGATCCTAGATAAGTCACTTATTCCTCGGCTTTCCCTTCTGCCAAAAAAGGAAAACTAGTCCCCTCAAACTCCCAGCGATGTTCCAGGACTGACCTCACGTTCACAAGGGTCTGTGAGATGACTGAGTGGGTGGTGTGATTCCAATGCAAACAGGCAAGAGTGATAAAAGCTTTCCCTATTTTATTTTGTGTTAGATACCTTATCACTGCAATCAGAGCTACTCTACATATTTCATAAGAAAATAACCAGCAAAAAAATGTTGGTGGGTGGTAATAGTGGTATTTTTACTCCAGAACTTTCATTGCAGGTCAGAATTCTCTTGACTTAAACTTTCAAATTTGTTTCACCACTACTTTCATAAATATTTCTGCTTTCTGAATCAACCCATTGATTGTGAATATTACATTGCATATGTATTGTCAGCACTTGGGATTTTCAAGTAGGAAGTACCATTTCCTTGTGATTACTCAGGTTGTAGCCTTCTATCAAGCTGGCTTTTGCAACGGCTGCTCTTTACACTACCTGGTCTAGTTCTGGATGCGTCCAACTAAATATGGCCTCAGAATCCAGAGCCCAGATACTTTTAACAAGAACACTAAATCTGCCTAATATCCCCTGCTTTGTACAGGCTCTATGCTATCTCTGCTGATTCTGGCTGCCCTCTCCGTATGCTCAATAGAGCGGAGTTGCTTTCAAGAGGAACGACTATCTAGAGCTTGAGGTTGGGAAAGTTGTTCACAGTAGGCTCTGGAAATTGGGAACAGAGCCAATGCTTTTTGACACAGCACTCTTTATTGCCAAAAAGTGTTTAGCAGGTAGGCTAGTGTGAATGTTGGCATAAAAAAATTTAAAAAAGACATACGCTTCTCCTACTGGGTGCTTTTAGAGTAAGAGGAAGGCATCAAGGGATACAACTCAGGCAGAACATAGCTTACCAATATTGCACTGAAAAATTTTTAATTGGCTGGCAAACATCAGTCACATCTTAACCAAGTTTCTCCATCACTGCAAAAAGAGGTTTCAATTAATCTTGGAAAAAAAACCCCACACACAACAACAACAACAACAAAAAAACCCAACCCCAACCAACCCAAACCCAAAACCTAATAGAAAACCCCGCAGCCCCGAAATGCAAGCATTATCCTAGGAGGATGTACGAGGGGGTGAGGCAGTTCATTGCCGCGGCGGGAACACCGCAGCCGAAGGACTAGCTAGCAAGAAGTAATGTCACCAATTAGCATTAGCAGCTTAAACAAAAACTTAGCCGTTGCCTTAGCAGCCTAAAGAAAGTTTGGCCGCTGGAAGTCCTGCAATTGAAAGGCGAAACCTGCAAATCTCCCAGTGCAAACGTTACTTCCCGGTGACGAAGCCCACGGCAGGGGTGCCACGGCGGAGCGCGGGCGCCTGCGGGGGCAGAGCCCGCGGGACGGCGCCGGCTCTTGCAGGGAACGAGCTCACATCGCCGGGAACGAGCTCGGAGCAGCGCCCGCGCTTGGTCCGGGGAGGGGCCCGGGGGGCCGCGGGCTGCCGGGGCTTTCCGGGGGCGGGGGGGGATGGGGCACCGCCGTGCCTCCGTGCCCACACCGGCGGGGCAGCGGCTCCCGGGCTGCAGCCTGTCCCCCTCCCTGCTGGGGCGACCCGGCGGGACGGGGGGCTCCGCGTCCCCCCTCGCCTTCTCCCGCGCCGCCCTGGTCCCGCTCGCCCGGCGGAGCCGCTCGCCCCGCCCGGGGGTCGCTGCCCGCCCCGTCCCGGGGCGTGTGGGACGCGCACGGCGAGCGCGGCCGGAGGCGGGCCCGCCCCGACGGCTTTATCAGCCCCAGCCCGTCGCCCCTCGCTCTCCCTCCCACCCACCCGCCCCACCGCCGCCGGGCCAGCCGCCGCCCCACCGCCGGGGCCGGGGCCGGGCGATGGTGCCGGCGCCCGGGGCCGCCCTGCTCGCCGCCCTCCTCGCCGCCGGGCTGGCCGCCGCGGGCAGGTGAGCGGGGGCGGCGGGGGTGGGGGTACGAGGTGTTGGGGAGGGGGCCCGGGGACCGCTGCCCCGTTCCTGCGCGGGAACGCCCCGTGTGGGGGCCGGGGCTGGGGCCGGGGGCTCGGCCGGCGGGTGGCCGGGTGCGCTCCCTGCCGTGCCGGGGCGGGGAGGGGGGGAAAGCCGTGCTCCCCCGCTGGTGCGGCTGTCAGCGGGTCCTTCCTCCACCCGTGTCCGTGGGGCTCGCCGCGGCGGCGGCAGGTCGCCGGAGCCGCCGTGTAAGGGCAGGTACGGCAGCGCCCCGGCTCCGTGGTGCTGAACGCCGCCCGCGGAAGGGTCTTAAGGCTTTTCCAGCCGGGCCGTGTGCCGCTTTGCGTGAGGGAATCGCTCCAAAGCTGCGGGGCTTTTTTACTCGGCGGGGGGGGGAGAGGGGGAAGGTAACTTCGGTGCAGCAGCGAGATGCAAACGACGAGAAGAGCTGCACCACGTATAGACAGGTGTGAGCCGCTCGAGTCTTCGGTTTGCTGGTGCAAAAAGACACTTTAAAATACCACTGTCGTGACAGTTGTTATGTTCTGTGGAGACAGGTACACTCCGGGAAGAGAATGAGATTTTTGAGAGAGGACAAATAAAACTGTTAACTCCAGATTAAGCCCTTCCAATGTTCCCCCTCCCAGTTCCCCAGAAGCAAACAGAAGGCCCCAAGTGCTGCGGCAAGGGAGCAGCTGGCAAAAGGAGAATTCACAGCAACTGGGGATGAAGCCTTCAAGACGTTGCGTGGTTTATTTGTTTAGTATCAGATTTGTGAATGGGAATGTTTATGACCGACAAGTGGGAGCGTGCGGCTCCAGCAGACGCAGGGCCATCAAGTGGTCACCTCCTCAGGAACTGGAAGTTTATGAACTCCAGACCTGCTCTTACAGAAAAAAAAAACCACATTTGCTCTCAAAGCAGAGCTCTGTTCAAATGCCCACGTTAGTAATTCCTTGTTGTTGCATATTTGCATTTCAAACACTTTGAAAGGTACAAAACCACAAAATAAAAGCATTATCTCCTTCCAGAAGAAAGTATGACCTGGAGTTGCTCAAGCAAAGAGGGACATGGTTGGTAAAAATGGTGTGATTTGACAGTGAGTCATGAAACCTACGGGAAACCTACAACCTCCCTAAGGCTGACTGCGCTACAGCCTGCCTTGTCCAAGTTAATGTCAGATGATGGTGGCAGCAGCTCTTTTCCACCAAGATTGTCATTGTGCCTTCTCCATTGGGAGGAAGGGGAAAGAAGAGATTTCCAAACATCTTGATGGAAGTCTTGGATGAGAAAGGATAATAATCTCTGAATACCTAGGAGGAAGGTACAGGAAATACTAAAAGTCAGAATGTTTGGAAAAAATGAATTAATTATGGTGATTTTTGTCTCTTAGAAGCGTAGCTTTCATGCCTGGACTTTTTTCTGCTCTAGGCACATCCTTTAAGGAGTTTGGTGGGCACATGAAGCCTTAAAGGAACTTCTGCAAGCCCAGGCTAAACTTCATTCGGTGTTGTGGGAGGGACTTGCAGTGAAGCAGGACTGTCGCCACTCTGAGTGCCTGAAACTCGCTGAAGGGATATCTAAGACACAGTTATTGAAAGATAATGAGTGGCACTTTTTTGTTTTTACTTAATACAATTATAGGTTAACTTTTTTTTTTCCCAGGAGGAAGTCACCTTTCAAATAAACTTGGGTAAAACCAAGCAAACAAAAAACCCAAAAAAACAACCAACCACCACAACAAAACGCCCTTATGCCTTTATTTGGAAAAATGTTCAAATGTATCTCTGCATGACCTAAGCTCATAAAAGACTTTTAGGAATTTCTTTTAAATTGCTAAGTTGCAAGATACCATCTTTTTTGTCCTTCGGAATATACCAGTTGAAGAAAATTTTAGGTTTGGTCCTAGTGGGTTTTCCTAGCAACAATGTCCAGAAATTTTTAAGAGGAAAATTAAAGAAAGGGACAATATCCTGTCTTTGAAGTTAACTCAAAGCTGCTAAAAATATAAATGAGACCTTCCCCCCTCACCCCCCCAGCAGCAGGCAGCTGTTGTATGGGCAAGAGCTGACCGAGAGTGGCCTGTAGAGATCTTATGGGAACAGTGCACTAAATCTATTCAGCAGCTGTGTCTTGAAGGAAAAAAAAAACCAAAAGTAAAAGCTTCTCATAAATGTTCCTTTCCAGAGAAAACTTTAGTAAAAGACAGAATATTAATAGGATCTGAAAACAAACAACTGTATTAACGCAAACCATACCTGACTTTTCTACCTACCTGGTTAAATCAGGCTTTTGAAGACTTGCTTGCTCACCCTCTGCAGCTGTTACCGTCACATAACTCAGTTCAGACAGGGCTTACGCTGCTTGTGATCGCTGGTCAGGAGAACATGACAAGTAACTTCTTTCACTGTTGGGATTTTTACTTCTTTTTATTTAGCTGTTACTGGTAAAATGGCTGCTAACAAGGATTACAGTCCAGCCCAGCTATCAGCCCAGTTATTATATTTGAAATTTTTGACTGCCCATTGGTATACAGACATGTTTAGTAGCTTGGATTTGGCCTAGGTCATAATTAATTTCGAGAAACTGATGCAATGTAAAACTGTTTTCTTATTTTGGAGAATGAAACAACAAAAATGGGGGTGGGAAGAGTCTGTTGGATAAGCAAGTCCCAACATTCAGGCGTGCTTAATTCCTCCTCTTTTACCAGTTCTCGTAATATTTTCCTTTGCAGTTGTTTGTGTATTTAAACTATTGGGAATATCAGTCCTGCCCTATCAGCGAACTGGCTCTGCTGGAAGATCTACCTAGCTCCTTGATCAGTGGAGCAGGTGAACTGTCTGAATATGTTTTATTGTAAATACATTAAGTTTTCTTTTTTAATACCAAATTAATTAAATCACTGCAAGAAGTCAAAGGTACTGTGTAGTAGTTTAAGGTCTGTCCTCCCCTCACACACCCAATTTCTTTTGTCTGCTGCTCACACCACTGTAGGAATAGGTATATAGCTTTCTGGTCCTGGCCAGTATCTGAATGCTTTGCTCTGAATTGATCTGACTTCTTTTGGGATAGAGTTCAACATCTTCATATTACTCCAGAGAGGAACATCTTTTTTCAGCAGTAGCTGAGTAAATGGGACATAACTTAATTCACATCCATATTCGTATCATTACAGGCAACATTAGATCTTTCTCAGTTTGTGAAAGAGACTATGTACCTTAAAATTAGGTAGGAATTGCTCTCCTGGTTCTTCAATGCTCCTCAAGACCCTTACCCCTCTTGTCGCTGTGTTCGTATTCTTGTGTCCCCCTCAGAGTATTAATGGACAGTAGCACACGAGCAAAGGGACATAAATTGGCCTTTCTTTTAACAGGCTCTTCCCTCTGTTGTTTGGAGCTGCCTGACATGTAGCAGGAAGCAATCAGATCCACTCTCAGCTTTTGGCTTGTTCATCTGAAGCCAGGTTTTTCATTCTTCATAGCTTTGATCATCATATATAACATACACACTTCATATTTCTTCAACACGAATGTTAAGAACTGTACACAATACACCTGATATGGCAGCAGTAATACTTTCCTGGAACTTTGACCGAAACACCTGAGAGTTCCACCTATTTTGTAATGGTGCTAGTGGCTCACAGTGATCTTGGGGTAGCAACTATGGCCAGCTCTTTCTTTCTGTCAGCTCGACTAAGGAGGCCCTGGCTTATTGTAGAAGTTCTTTGTATTAATCTTCAATGATTTTTGCTAAATGCCATCCTAGTGGTGTCAGCAATGTCACAGCCGCATAAAATCAGTTCCTTTCTGCTGCTTGGGCACGCTGGATGACTCAATCTGCCACTTGTTACCTCTAGCACTAGTGCTGTAAGCTGCTGATTCTCGGAGGACAGAGTTCTTCACTAGAAATGTAGAGGCCGCCCTTGCCACTGACCTGCACAACAGTTTGACCCGCATAGTCTACCTTCTCTTGTCTTTCTTCTTCAGTCACATATTTAGGCTGCAGGTTCTTCAAGGCCAGGCATTTCTTGCACACTGAGCAGACAGTGACAATCACAGCAATCTCACTCAGGCCTCTAAGTACTCCCTGTGAAATCCTATAAGAATATCGTATAGGGAGGGATCCGAAGCATGCTGTGCCTCCAGTCTGCAGTACTTCTCCTGTCCAGGCGGGTCCATGAGACGTTCCCCCAGAAAGTATCTGCCTGTCTGAAATGATCTCCTCTTTATAAATTTCTTTCTTTTGCACAAAATGCTGAACTCCTGACAGCAATAGCTGAGCTGATGGCTGATGGTTCTTCACCAGTCAGAGGGACTAACCTGGCAAAACTGGTTTTCCTCACATATTTGGGGACCTGAGTGGGCTCTCAATGATCTAGTTGACCTTTCCCACTGTCAAAGGTATTGGCTTTAACTTGGTGTTTGTTGTGGAAGTCAGAACAAGTGAAAGGCCTTGTCCAGGGCAGTATCTATGAAGTTCAGCTGCATTCAGTTTATTTGCAATTTGATGAAACATTTCCCAGTTTTGTCATGTTTGTACTGAAATCTTGTGAGATATTGTATACCTCGTAAAGACACTTTCATTATATGATTTTGAAGTCAATTATTAAATAAAACATTACTGAATGAATTTGCCTTCCTGTGAAAATGAGCACCTTTTGGAAAGTAACGAGATCCTGATTCCTCCAAGTTTCAGGCATTTTAACCTTCCAGGTGAGTCATAGCATTATCCAGCTGCATTCAAGGGGATTTTCTGGGATGTAAGCAGAATATACATTTACTATCCAGGTGAATTCCAGGGCACTTTCTAGCATGTAAGCAGAACATATGTTCTTTAACTTGTATGCTTGCAAGTGATGTAAGCCAGCAGCATTTGGATGAACAAAATGGAAAAAGGTTATTTTATTGTCTATAAATGCAGAGGAAGTGTGCACACATACAGGAGTCATAGCTGTTCAACATGTTTTTATTCCTGTCTGAAGATGTACTCCTGTAGACGGCATCACTGCGTTCATGACAAAGGCTGGGTGACTTTAGAACAATTTATTCCAACACTGAAGTCTTTACTTGCCACTTGCCAGGTGACATGAGAACCATCTCTTCATTCAGGGTATCTCAGATACATGAGCTTCTGCATTTCCACTGAACTCCCTTCTCTTTCCAATGATTCTACTTCTAAAGAAAACTCTGTGGTAACATCTTGCATCTTTGAAGCGTATGCATATATTTATTTTACTAGTTTGCCTTAGAGATGTTTGCAGTAACTGTTCCAATAGAGGTGCAACCCTTACAGGTAAGCACCGGAGAATATGTGCAAAGCACTGCTGTAGGGTGATAAAGCAATGCCTTTATTGTGCATCAGACTAACAAATGCAAAAGTTCCTGGCCTGTTGACTTTTTTCCATTTTGTTCCCCACTGTGGGGATGTTTGTTGCTGTGTATTGCCCCCCTCAGTATCCCAAATCCCTTACTGTGAAATTCTCGCAGATAAGGTGTTTTCTGTGTCAGAAACACCACTTTGGAGTCTTCGAAGAAAGTGCGTTTTAAATTATGGCCTAGAAAAAGCAGTGGGAACAACGGGTTTTGGATAAGGAAGAGAATTTCATCCAGGGGACAGGCATGTGGTAATGGAGAACTTAAGTAACAGCAAGCAGAGGGAGAAGAGAACCTGAGTCACAGCATCTGTTGCAGTGAAGAGTAGGTCTAGAAGACTTACACAATTGTGGATTTCCATCAGATTTACAGTTTTGGCAACTAACGTTGCAGGTTTTCCAGCTCTTGCAGCTGTTGAACTGCACAGTGACTTTGAACTCCCTGAGCTTATTGGCAGATTAAACTAATGTTAATTTGTATGGTCAGGGAGACCCATGCAAGCAGAATGCACAGGACTGTCTGCACTTATGCAATCAATTTGTGTGTATGCAGTGGCTACAAGCCTGCAAGTCACCAGCTTTTATGGGGCTGACTGATGTTCAGAAAGCTGCTTTTCTGTAGAATCAGTATTTCATCATCCAAAGCAATAGCACTGTCAGGTATGGCATCCCCTATCCAATAATCCAGATTCCTCATGTGGCGCAAACTGGAGCAGCCCCATTGACTTCACTGATATTAAAAATGACTCATCCTAGCAGGGCACCTGGCTGTATTTTTTGCCTTTGCCACGTTTCTCATTAGAAAGGATTTATGTTGCACACTGTAATTTATTGCAGGTGAAACATTCCCATCTCCCCTGTTTCTCCAAACAAATGCAACTTTGCATTCCTGTCTAGGAACACTGTTGAATGCTCCAAGCTCTGGTGAAACGAAAATGCCTGACAGTGGATAAAAGATGAGGGAAAGATACAAAGGAGTACATGGAGCAATGGATTAAAGTGTGTGTGCCTGCTGGAGCTAGTGTTTATCCTTCTTTATACAGCTCGAGAGCTCATGGGCAGCTGGTGACTGTGAGCCAGCCTGGGGTGTGCCGCTATGGTTCTAGGTTGGATTGCTGTTATGGCTGGAAAAAGAACAACAAAGGCCACTGCGAAGGTAACAATAACTCTTTATGCTTGTTTCCTCTCCACGGCTGTGTACTTGGTACTAATAAAGGGATTTCGTATACGTCTGCCAGAAGTTACAGAAAGAAACCTTCTGAGGAGTGAAATCTCATAACTCTGTGAGAGAGTGAATAAAATGTTTGAAAGACCATCTGCTCAAAAAAGCAGAGCTTTGGGTAAATAACACTAAACAATAAGATACGTATTCAAAAATTCTTAGGTCCAGAAGGAACCATATGTTTTAAACTCCTGCACAGCCCCGGTCAGTGCCTATACTGTTACAGCCTCAAGTAAGTGCCAAAAATGCAGTGACTTCTAATGCTACGTATGGAACCCTGAAATGTTCGGGTTTTTATCAGTTGGTATCCTTTCTCTTCAGAGTACACAGCCTCTGAGAAGCAGGATAGTTTAACTTTCTAAATATATAAATAAAACCCAAGCAATAAGTGCACCTGACTTGAGCTTGGGTAGCTGGCCAGTGTCTGGTCTGTGGATCATTTGCTTAATGAAGAGTCAGTTATTCTTAAGAGACTTCAAATTTGTTAAAGGTCTTCAGATCCCAAGGAGAAGGTGATGTAGAATTTCTCTCTAGATGTACTTGGGCAAAACACAACACAGTCATAAAATACATGTTCAGGAATCTTTCTCAGATATTCCACTTGTCCCAGAGAGTTTGGCATTGTATAATCTGGTGAATTTGAATAGAAGCTTAGGGTTATTCATTGCTGAAAATCAACAGACTGACGTCTAAAAGGGAAAGACACGAAAAGTCTCTGCTCTGTATATATAGCATGACAGTTTAAAAACGGAAAAAACTGATTAATACCTTTATTAATATTTGCGCTTTTCTTAATAGCACTTTAGTTTTGATGCATATGAATGCCTTGAGGGACAACTGGCAAATATAACTTCAATCAGCCAGTGGAGTAAGATATTTTGTTGTAAAGCAATAGGGTGCTTTATAGTAAAATTCAGTTTTCATAAACTTATGAGTCTTCTTTGGAAGATTTCTTTAAGCCAACTATAACGTAGTTCTGCACTGTAAATCCAGATGCAGTGGTGCTCTCTGCTTCAGTGTTAATACTCAGCTAGTTTCACACTATGTCACGCTGCATTCAGGGATAGGGGCTGTGTTGAAATATGCCTTAACCTCAAGAGCTGGTACATCTGAATGAATCTTTAAGGAAGACACCTGAATTCAGCAGTATGAATTTTAGTTAAGAATTTTACTGTGTAGTGACTACCACTGTGACTTCCATATTTCCTATTGTTTGGACAGCAGCTTAATTACACAAGGTAGCGAGATGTGCATCCTGGTGCATACTTTTTCTCTGTTTTTCCAGAGCTAGTCCTGTTTTAAATGCATGTTTCG
This sequence comes from Phalacrocorax aristotelis, assembly GCF_949628215.1. Taxonomy (NCBI): domain Eukaryota; kingdom Metazoa; phylum Chordata; class Aves; order Suliformes; family Phalacrocoracidae; genus Phalacrocorax; species Phalacrocorax aristotelis. Next base: position 83,415,861 of record NC_134276.1, read on the forward strand.
TTTCCTTTTCCTGAATAACCCTCATGTTGACAATCGCATTGACTTTAGGATCCTTAAGCCATATAAAAGCCAACATATAATTCCTGACTAATCATCCAGAGGGCTGAGAGTTGGAAAATTTTTACTTTTTAATGCATCCAGGCTAAGCACAGCCCCTTCAAGTCACTGTAAACCTGATGCATTTATACATATTGGGATCTGTGGTAAGGATAGTTGCCTGATCATTTGATGGATGTGCTCTGGATGTTCCACCATGGGATGGACATGTTCCTCGGCTGTAAGTGAGGAGGTCCAAGAGTGGAAAACTGCTGTAGGGTAATGTGTCTCTTGTGGCTGCAGGAATGCTGTTGCCTCTTTCCCACTCCAGATGCCAAGCGCAGCAAGTGAGGGTGCTGGCTAGCTGCTTCTCACATAGGCTTCTTAGAAATAGGAAAAGGGCAGGAGTGCAAAACTAAATGTGAATCACGGCATGGCATAAAAGGCATGACGGAGAGAGCTAAATGGAGCCCCTTCTTTTCCAGGTCTTTACAAACCTGGAAAGCCACACACTCGTAATCCTTGCTAGTGGCACTTTTCTCCAGCAGAAATAAAGTGCTCATCAGCAGCTACCATGCCTGAACTAGTGGGAGAGGTATGGAGGATGTTGAACTTGTGCAACAAGTTTTTAGGTGACTAAGTAGGCCAAAAGTTCTCAAATAGAATATTTCTAACTTTTTCTTTTTCTCTCTCCTTTCTCTGCCTGACTCCCCCAGCTATCTGTGGACTTGGCTGCAAGTATGGCGAGTGCATGGGACCAAACAAATGCAAATGTTTCCCTGGATATACAGGGACAACCTGTAATCAAGGTTTGTGCACATGGGGATGTTACTCCAGAAAGCAGACTGTTGATGTTCTGTCTCCTTATCTTGTAGTAAGGGTCGTGTCACCTACCAAAATAGTAGAGCAAGATATTTTCTTGTTTACATAGAAAAGCTTAGAGTTTAAGGCTCTTGGATCTCCAGCATCCCAGACAAGCTCTAAGTCTCCTTCAGCACACAGAAGTTTGAACCTCTATCACGTATCTCCTGTGGGCTGATGACAAGGGCAAACTGGCATGTTTATAGTCAGAGGATTAAGGCATGGAGAGATTATATAGGAAATTAAGAAAAGCCAGAAGTCAAATCCAGAACCCATGTTATTTTCTTAACTAGTAACCCATGTTACTTTCTTAACTAACCCTCTCATGAGAAAGACACGCAATTATATGCTAGATATGTAATTTCTCAATCCTCCTGGGCCAATGCCATCTGTTTGCATATGCTGATTGGTATTTTTTGAGAACACAGAATCTGGAGTCTTTGGGATTGCATATTCGGAAACTTTGAATGCAACACTTTCTCTCCATAAACTTGCAGTTAAACATTGGAATATTTCATCTAACACATTGGTGACAACTCAGTCTTTTTTTTCCTGTTCTGATCTATGAGACCCCCGTGTTGGATCAGATGAAAGGAGCAGGTCACTGTGCATGGAGAGGGGCATCCTACTGCAGTGCAGATGAGTGAACTGCAAGTGTGTGAAGGAAGCAGGACATAATGGCCACACCAATGAATGGTTCTCTCCTTGCTACCTTCCTAAGCACCTGCAGCCTTTGCTTGAAAACATTGCATTGATGAACTAAACACACATTTTTCAGAGTCAAAACAATCCATTTATTACGCAGTATCTGTCAATCAATATGCTATAAAGCTATACCGTTAAGCGTTTTAAAAAACTCCATTTTTTGCACTTTTGATGTTGCTTGCAGGGAAATAAGTCAATCCCTCGGTACCCCTAGAGTGGAAAGTGGCACAGCAGCCGTGGTTGCGTGCAATAGATACGTAGGTATCACAACTTCAGCCTCTAAACCCAGAAGTTCAACCCCAAAAGTGATTTGGCAGCTTAAATGTTACCAAAAAGCAACAGAGACACTCCCAGCTTTTAGGTGTTTTCTGTGCAGTAACTCCAGCTGGATTTGATATGCCCTCCGTACGCAAGCAGGTCAGTTCTTCACACTTGTAGTAGATCCAGAGCCTGAGGCTTGGTGGAGGCACTGTACAGACCTACATGTGAAAATTGCCTGTTAGCTCCCTGCGCTCTTCTACCTTCTGAAGCGTGGCCAGGAATTTTTTAGTGAAGTGGTAGCTGGCACAGGCCAAGAATGTCCTGGAGTTATTTCAATAGTGTAGCCGTATAGGTGGTCATGTTCCAGCAGCCAGGAATGCTCAGAGCCACTTTTAATTTACAGGCAGATGTAGACTTGGTCTGTCTTTACAGCAGAATGTCCTGCTGAGCAAGCTCAACATGAGCTAACTGAAATAACAGAGATAAGGGAACTGTATTAGTCTGCCACTGAGTCTGAGCTAAACTAGCCTTATCTCCATAGGGTCTCTCTTAGAGCTGCATATGCTATCTGTGCCTTACTGTGCATTGTGCCAGATAGGTGCAGCTAAGCACTTTTGAAAATGTATGGTCTAAGTGAAATAACTTTTGTTCCTCTCTAGTTTCTTTGTTATGAGAATCTTCATTATTTAGTGGAGCCACAGTAGCACAAAAATCCAGTGTGATTTGCAAGCTGATAGGTTTTCCGCTTTCAAGCAGACCCTATGTTTAAATAACAGAATGCAACCCTCTTTTTCTTCCCTGGACTGAGCTGTAACAAACACTTCTGCACATGTACAACCAGCACAAAGTTTATGCTTTGAATGGTCTGGAGATTTTTCTGTGGTCTGCAGGGCGCATAGACATGGGAACAGATGCTTCTCCCGTTAGAAGTGGAGCTGCACAAGCCCAGTGCTTGGAGAGTTGCATCTTTATTGAAATTATATTATTGGTGATATGTGCCGTTAAACACATGTTGAATGGGCTGCATATGCTGGTACATTCTGTTAATGAGTTCTGTCTGTTTCCTAATGACATTTCAGACTACAAGCGGGAGACCTGTCTGTTCACAGAAGTCACAAGCACAGATGTCCCCTTGTCATAGGACCAATAACATTGTCAGCACTGCCTGTGTCAGCACTGCTCTGCCTATACTACACAAATTAAACTTCTTAGGATTCTAGCTTTCGCCCTGTGAAGGATAGCTATTAGGAATTTAAAATTAATTTAGTTTCTGCAAAGCCTTTTAAATCCTGGATTTTGAGAAGTTTTTAGGGTGTTTTTATTCTCAGGATTTTGGGATTTTTGAGACTTGTCCTTTTATTCTTAAAGTCACATCATTTTTATCATATATTTTATTTCATTTCCGCTACTGATAACCTATGTGCCAACGTGTAGCTCAGGAAAAAAAAAAAAAAAAACCCTTTGTTTAACTTTCTCTCAAGTTGATTTGCTGTTCTGAGTCTCATGTTTTTGCCTTTCTAGTACAGAGGTCAACTGGAGGGCTAAAATCTCCAGCTAGAATCAGAGGAATCCAGAAAAATAACTCCCAGAAAAGAGACTAACTGCAATTCTCTCTCCATCCCTCTACCTCTTCCTAATAAGCTGCCAGATGTGGCCAGAGTTTGCATTAGTTTTTCAGGTGCAGACGTCTGTGTACGTTAGTTTTCCTAGCAGCCTTTCAGCCAGATGGTCTGCTAAACTCTCATCTCATCTTGCAAGGGGCTGGCTCATTTTCAATCCAAGCGATTCTACTGTGGGGAATTCAAGGCATTAGGCAATATTATCCACCTATATGTATTAATACATGTATATAAACCCAGCACTCACTTAATTTCTATGACTTCTGCAGATCTGAACGAATGTGGACTGAAACCACGTCCCTGTGAACACAGATGTATGAATACACATGGCAGCTACAAGTGCTATTGTCTCAACGGGTACATGCTTATGCCAGATGGCACATGTGCAAGTAAGTAATAGAGCTGATAGGACAGGCACATCAAAATCATCTAATCACATTTGATCCCAGCAGATTTTCTTCTTGTGATGAATGGATTTAGCTTATGCAGGATAGGATCTTTGCCTCAGCTCTCTGGTACTGTCTGCAGCTGAAAGAGGCTTTCTATTTGGCAGTATCTGGATAAAGTAAACTAGGTCATACTTGTATTTTGGCATATAGAGGAATTTTTGTCCCGGTAGAAGAAAAAATCTTTAATAGCGTTACTTCAGATGGAGGACAGCTAGTATAACCCTGGTGTATAGTCCTGCCAGTTCATCTATTGAATAACGATGAATGAATCTATCCAAGAAAAGCACCAATATAGACTACTTTTTACTGTGCTGAATTTCATGCCATTACTCCTTGCATTACCTTTGTGTGTTTTCTGACTTATTTATTTTCTCTGAGTGTTGATATGCTTCCAACACTTGCCACCAGCTTCTTGCAAACATTTGTTCACTGAGCAAAGGCTTATCTAAACTGTATTTCTACCTGTTTTCTTTCTCTTTAAGCCAGCAATGTCAGGGAAAGTATTCTTCTTTCTTAGCCAACATGATTTTTCAGACCTGAGGAAGCATCTTCTTTTTCAATGACACTGTTTTGTTTGTAGAAATTACTTGGTTTTTTCTTCATCTGAGCTGTTCCATACTGGTATTTTGGCTTTGAATTTCAAAAACCCTAGGTAACATGGTGACAACCCTTCTCGAGTCCACAGGACTGAAGCAGATGCATCAGTTGGACAAGGAAGCTAGCTGGTCTCAGCAGTGGAGCAATCTGCTTGAGAGGTCTGTCCTAAAGCAACGGACAGATCGGTGTGGGATGCAGCACATCCTTTCCCATGCATATGACAGAGAACCATAAAGGCTTTGTCCTCTAAACCCTAGAGACAGCCATTCACCAGGCAGGGTGAATCTGGCAAGTTTGCTGTCAGTTTGGGGATAACTGAAAGAACACCCAGCCTTAGCAAAACCCCGCAGAAGTGCAGGGTCTGCAGCTCTAGGGCAGGCAGCCAAGCCAGAGATCCTACTCTCTCTCTCTCTCTGGAATTGCTGCAAAAGCTGCCCATGGCCAGAGCTTTTGGAGTCTGCAGTACAGCTCAGGGTTGTGCCTCTGCGTTGCTAATCATGGTGGATGTCACCAGCAGACAACAGCTGCGGGGCCCTGAGATCCCTGAGAAATGGATATGTATTCCTTCCGTTTCTTCCAAGATAATTTGTGTATCTGCTGACATCATACACTGAGCAGTTTCCACTAAGGCTCAAAACCAGTGAGTTTCACTGTCTTATGGACAGCTGAAGTTGAAATAAGCCAGAACTACAGTCAAAAGTTTGAGCCCAGCAGCAGTATTGTTCCATCCATCCCTCACTCCTGCTCCTCTGAGCAAAACCACTTTCTACAGCCACACTTTGGAACCAAGTTGGAAAACTAGATCCAGGTTGTTGCCAACCATTTCTGCTGGATTAGCTTTAAGTCAGTCTTAGTTCAGGACTGGTTTCCTGATTTAAGAAACTCTGCATTTGTATGAAATTTGTACCAAACGCGCAGTTGCACCATCTCTTGCTTAAGCCAGCACAAAACGCTGAATTTCTCAGCAGAAGTAGTGGCCAGTGTCAAGTATATATGCAAAAATTGCCTGAGCAGCTGTGAGCCCTGGAGCTTGCATTTCACTTTGGCACATGGAAACGTTATTTCTCAGTGGAACCTTGACTAACACTGACACAGAATGAAACCAAATTTCAGGGGGAAAACCAGGTTTCCTGTAGAAGGGAAGTCTTCATTCTTCACAGTTCTAGTGAAGAAGGCAAAAAAATGCTCATCCAGCCTGTGCTTCATTAACCCAGGCCATCTGCCACCTCCCAGTTACAAAGAGCCTTTATTTTCTTAAGCAGAAACTATGGTTATGAAATGAAGCAGTAAATTATTTACTCAAGTAGACATTATTCTTGGTTAGGTCTCCTAGCCTCCCATTTCACTTGATGCTAACTTGAGGTTGTGCTCAAATGAAATGCCAGGTTATTTAACCAACTCTCATTGTTTTGTTCAGGCAAACATTCTGAGCATAACGTTGCTCCTTTTGAATAAAATTCTCCATGATGTAAGTCTCCTTAGCAAGATGAAGTCCACCTAGTCTGAACAGTTAGGCTTATCTGTGACCATGCCAAGGGACTGTGGAGCTGGAAGAAGGGTATCAGAAGAATGTGGCTTAAAATAGATTATAAATTAGTACCTAACACAAAATCACCTAAACTCTGCAGGAGTTCCTATACTAGATGTGATTAGCAGGTCATCTAAGCCAGTATTATGTCTCGTCAAAGCCAGGAATAGGAGCTTCAAACAAAAGAGAAAACGGATGATTATTGATTAGAGAAGAATAATGCTTAGTAAGTTTCTTTATTATCACTTAGGAAGTAGATGATGTGACAAAGCATTATGATTTACAGTCCATCTTTTTTTAACTCTTATCTCCTGTATGTTCTCATTCTTACACAAGTAAAATGCGTTTACAAATATGACGAATTCTTGGTCTTGAACATTTATCACTTAGCTACAATGTCTAAACAAACCAGCCTAAGAAAAGTATTTTTATCACAGATTAAAGAGATTAATAGCACACAGAACTAATACATATTGTATTTTACATTGAAATATGACTGTAGCTATATATGGACCTGCACATATCATTGTCTTTCCTATACACTCTGCTATTATACACTGTTCTGAATGTGCTAGTACCTCTGACAATAAACGCGTTGCATTTTAAAATAAAAGTCATATAATTTGCTACCTAAAAGGTGACGTAGTTTCAAGTTCTTGCAGTTGGTTTCTGTTTCAAAAACACTAACTGTTCTAGGCTTTCCACTCACAAAGAATCCATACACAGTTCTGTTTCCCTGAGCACATCCAGAGTGAAGTAGTCAGAGATACTTCCTTTGCACACACCTCCATCTCTTCCAGTAAACACTTCCAAATACTACTTATCTCCCTGGCATCATAACACTAATGCTTCCTGGATATCTTCAGGATTTTAGAAATATCTACCTACATATTTAATACATTTCTCATATTTTTTTAGACTCTCATAGGTCTCTCAGACAAGATCTAGACCCCTGTATTACTCTTTAGAGGCTCATCAAACTAATCTCCAATATTTCACACTCCTAACCAACCTATGGGAAGCAAGACTTGTGTTCTGGCTAGTGCCACGTTAGATTCAGGTATCTGTTCAATAAAGGGTCAAACTAAAGGGCAGGTTTTAAGTCCATCAGGCTAAATAGTTTTTTAAATAAAATTCTATACTAGAAGCATGTTTAATTGTAAGCAATAATTACGATTCACTACTGAATAACAGTTTTCTGTATGGTAAAACTATCACAACGGAAAATATAAAAAACCTTTTTTCTGCTTTGGGCAGTTCTGTCTCTGAATCTAAAAGGTAGTAGTACAAAGTCACAGAAATGGGAGCAGAGAGAAAAAAAGGAACAAGGGCAAATAAGGAAAGAACAAAGTGAAGGAGAAGGGGAATTTAAGATTTATCTCACGGACTCCTGAATTGTATTACTAATGTGCTAATGTATAAACAGCTTAATTAATGATGAATGGAATTTTGCTGTTCTGATTAATTTTCTGCATTCATCCAGATCTGACTTAAACTGTGCGATCCCCACCTACATTTTTGCTCTTTTTGTGACTTTAAATACTGTTTTTAGGTTCTACGACATGTGCCATGGTGAATTGCCAATACGGATGTGAAGAAGTCAAAGGGGAGGTACAGTGTCTTTGTCCATCTGGTGGCCTTCAGCTGGGACCAAACGGAAAGACGTGCGTTGGTATGGTTAGAGAACTCACTCTCAGCTTCTTTTTCTATAGGATCCCAAAAAATTTCAGTCTGGGGAAAGGTTAATAAGTAGTTAGCTCTCCTCACTGGCTTGAATAATGCTTCTTGTTACTTGCAGTGTGATGTAAAGCTTGCATGATTTTTTAAAACTGTTTGCATAATATTGGCCATGTAATTCTTCAGGCAACTCCCATCCTCAATAAATAATTAAATGTTTTGACACAATTTGGAGCCATCAACAGATTGAGTTTCCCTCTATTGCTCTGAGGTCTACAATATTTTGCCTGCAGGAAGCTATCCTACTGACATAATGCATTATAGGATTTGGGGGTTGTGTTTGGATGGGTTTTTCTGTTATTGTGATAACCCAGAATTTTTCTCCAGAAGCCTCAGCATCACTTTACCTGGGGGTTTCCTGTGTGATGAAAAAAAAATTTACTTACAATGCTTGGTACTGTTCTGTGATACTTTTTTACACTGTCGTACGACAAAGCAGTGCTACAGCATTGCAATCCAACGCTAACTTGGTACCCAGTTCAATACTGAAGCTAAATGAGCTCCTTTCAAAACGCAAGAGATGTGAAACAAACCCTCCAAAGCAGGGACCACTCCAACAACTAGAGAAGAAGGGGCAGTGACATGTGTGTCAAGGAGCAGCAGGAGCAGGGCTGTGAGCCAGGAGCCATGTCTGACCCCAGCATCTGCAGGGCTGTGCCCTCATAAATCAGGTCTAGGGTCTGCCCAGGCACCTGTCCAAAACCTGGAATATTCTTGTTGCTGTTCATCACAGACAAACCTGAAAGGGTCTGAAAGTGTTCATTTTTCAGACAAGATGCTCTTTGTTTAAAATTTAAGGGAAACACTGTTTTGTATGTACTTTATGCCATTTCATTTTAAAATAGGACCAGTAGCAGAACTTCATATGGGGAAAAAAACCAAAAGAATTTTCAGTTCCAGATTTCTTCTTTACAATAGTTCTATCTAATTCTTGAAATGCAAGTTGTCCTTTTGATTCAATAAGTACATTTTCCTGTAAAATGCTAACTTGTAGCATTTGAACAATATCAATTTAAAAAAAAAAAATCCAGAAAATGGTTTTTGTTTCCTTCTTTCTTACTTTTCCTCTTTCCCAGTCTAGCGTTCCTTTCCTAGTTTCACCTGCCTCTAAATGGGTAACACCCCTAGTCAACCCCAGAGAATGACATTTTGTGGTTTTCAATCTTTATTCCATTCAGGCAAGCATAGAATCATAGAATCATTAAGGTTGGAAAAGAACTCTAAGATCATCGACCCAACCATCAACCCAACACCATCATGTCTCCTAAACCATGCCCTGAAGTGTCACATCTACAAGTTTTTTAAGTACCTCCAGGGATGGTGACTCCACCACCTCTCTGGGCAGCCTGTTCCAGTGCCTGACCACTCTTTCAGTAAAGAAATTTCTCCTAACATCCAGTCTAAACCTCCCCTGACGTGGCTTGAGGCCATTTCCTCTCATCCTATTGCTTGCTACTTGGGAAAAGAGACCAACACCCACCTCACTACAGCCTCCTTTCAGGTAGTTGTAGAGAACAATAAGGTCTCCCCTCAGCCTTCTCTTCTCCAGGCTAGACAACCCCAGTTCCCTCAGCTGCTCCTCGTAAGATGACTCAGTCTTCCTCATAAGGCCTGTTCTCCAGACCCTTCACCAGCTTCATTGCCCTTCTCTGGACACGCTCCAGCACCTCGATATCCTTTTTGTACTGAGAGGCCCAAAACTGAACACAGTACTCGAGGTGCGGCCTCACCAGTGCCGAGTACAGGGGGACGATCACCCCCCTGCTCCTGCTGGCCGCACTATTCCTGATACAAGCCAGGATGCTGTTGGCCTTCTTGGCCACCTGGGCACACTGCTGGCTCATGTTCAGCTGGCTGTCAACTAACACCCCCAGGTCCTTTTCCACCAGGCAGCTCTCCAGCCACTCCTCCCCAAGCCTGTAGCGTTGCATAGAAGATTGAGAATTGCATCTGGGAAATATTTTATTTCCTAGACCTGCCCAAAGTAGAATGGAAAATAGAGAATGGAAATTTCTCCTTGAAGATATTCAAAAGCTATTTTGACATGGTCCTGGGCAACTGTCTCTATGTGTCTCTGCTTGAGCAGGATGGTTGGACCAGATGACCTCCAGAGGTCCCTTTCAACCTCAACCATTCTGTGATTTGGTGAAAAAACTTTTTGCGACAAGTGCTATTTACTAAAATGCCTTTAGCAACATACCTAATGACATTGGTGATTTCACATATTTTTACATTCTTTCTGTCACAATCATGCAAGTCCTCCAGATCATAAAGGGCAGCTTGGACATGATACCTTACAGGCAAAGAAGAACTTTAACTTAACTGTAGCTAATCCATTTCTGATGCTGCTTACCAACGCGTACTGGTTGAATGATTCCTACAGCTTAAAGAATGTTTTAGGTGTTGAGAGGTTTAACATTCATACATAAAAAATTAATTTCAGCTGCAATGGCCAAAACAATATTTTACTTAACATTTGAAACAAAAGATTAAAGAAATGCATCAATCAAAAGACGCTGCTGTGTAGAAGGACAGTTACTATATGAATTGTTCTCCTTAACACACAGCTGTAACATCAAGTCCCATATGATGGTTGTATGGCCTGGGACTACTTTATCAGTTTTAGAAGCAATCAGATAAACCCATACAGATACTTGGCTCAGCTTCCAAACTATAAACGCACCAACATGAGAATGCTATTTCTTTCCTACAAACGAAATGAGTTTGTAGTTGGAAATGACCTGCTTTGAATAATGAGCAATGCTTTCAGACTACTACCAGTCACAGTTAACATCTGAATTATTTAAGAGCTATTTGAAGGTGAACATTGTAGACATATGTACTTAAATACAATAGATGAGTGGTTCTCTTAAATCTCTTATTGAATTATTCAGGCAGCTCTTTTTATTCTTTTGTATTGAGTCCATTTGTATTCACTTTGCCTGCTGAAACGGATTTGGAAGAATGCTGATACATATGATAGAAGGTAAAATAGACAAAAGGGTGTATCCAGTAGTTGGAAATATCAGACCCCTTCTTTCTGCATTATGTGGTATGTCGCTGTATTACTGTCACTACTTCTCCATCTGTAAAATGGAAGAGATAGTAACATCCTGCCATATACCATAATGCTTAACAGATTATACGATACACTAGTGCTCCAGTATTAGTCACAGAAACACTATAAAAAGATAAATGTTTGAAGATCTGTGGCTATTAGTCTTAGCTTAATCCTTCTAAGAAGCTGCATTATTCCTGGACCTGCAGAGCAGAACAGCATATTAATGTGTTTCACTTTTCCACTTCTACATGTGCATAAGTGAAAGAAAAAAATAACAATTCTAGATTTAAAAAAAATTTAATCAACTTAAAGCTGTTGTTCTAAGAGTATGGTGAGTCTTTGGTGTTCATTGCAGACATAAACTTCATGCTAGGATTGAGTGCAGCAGGCTTGTCCTTTAGCTTGTGACAGACCCTGGTCCTGGCAGAGAACTGAGAACCTGGAGAGGCCTGGGAAAGCCCTGGAGGCTAGGGAACAGAGACCATCATCAGAAATGTGTAGTGTGGGCAGAAAGGGATTTTTTTGACTACAGGTTTGTTTAAATATTTTTCTGTTGTTGTCCACTTTCCTTCGATCACCTAAGCACTGAAGAAGAATGGTAGAAATGATAAAAAGGTGAATGTGGTGTCCAGCAGCACGTCACAGCAGTTCTAAGCTGTAAAGTGCAGCAGCGCAGCACGATGAACCATGTGCAAAGTCACTGCTATGTGCTAAAACGTGATAGGGAAGGACAAATGCCGAATATCATAATTGGCGCTATTGTAAATTGACATTACAACAAAACAAATCAAATTAGTAACGTTTAATTACAATGGTTGTTGAATAATGTTCTTAAGCTCCTCCCATACCAAGCCTCCTCCTTCTCTCCCCAAAACATCTGTTCTTGTCATTTACCTTGCTTGGCAGACCACTTGCAGTCTGGAAACTCTCTCCTGCTATGTCTGGACTCAGCCCACCAAGGCGAGATGCAGAGATTCAGTAGAAAAAGCTGATGCTGCTCTCAGTTTCCTGTTTCTGGGGCTTTCTCTTAAACTAGTCTTTGACATTTCCTTTCTCAGGGAAATAATGGAATTGGTGGAGCTCCTCCTGACCCTGCTCCATGAACTTAGGGCAAATCATTGTCCTCAGTGGGGAGAATCCCCACTGCCGGTTACCCTTTATTTACTGTGCCAGGTCTCAAAATCTTCCATAAGTTAGTTCACTCTTTGCTGCTTTATTCGTATTACTGCATGCAAAAGCCATCCCCAAGTGTGAAATTATAGGACTTTTTTATTCAACAACTTGTGATAGCCAAGACTAAACCATTCCTGTGCAAATCCCAACTAGTTCTTGCTTTCCTGGTTTGCCTTCTGACCAGCATCCCTTCTCCTGCTCTAGACATTGATGAATGCTCCACTGGCAAAGCTGTTTGCTCTTACAATCGCAGATGTGTCAACACATTTGGAAGCTATTACTGCAAGTGCCAGCTTGGTTATGAACTGAAATATGTCAGCAACCATTATGATTGCGTAGGTAAGATTTAGCCCACAGATTTTCCTTCGTCATTCTTTTCATTCCCACACCGTGCATCTTTCCTGTCACTGCCTGAAACCTGTTGGCCTAGTCTGGGGATACTGCCTCAGAAATGGATAAAAGATGTCACAAAGAATATTCTTGGTGCCACTTTGAACTTTTCTCTGGGTTTTCTCTGTGGCCTTACGAAAAACCTAATGACTAGCACTTGCAAATTAAATTGCCTCATTGTACCAAGTCAAGATGTGCAAGAGCTTCTGTTAGCAACAGTTGACTACAAATAAGTGCTACTTCTGGTACAGGTTTAGTTAAAGAGCCATTTTATGTCCTCTTGGCTTTCAACCTGTGACGAACAAGCAGTCCCACAATCTTTTTTTGTGTGGTTTTTTTTGTCGTTAATGAGGAATATGAATCAAGTGCCTTCAGGACTGTAAAAACATTGCTTGGAAGGACAGTACAGAACTTTTTTTAAGAAATGGAAATAGCAGGTTTAATTACTTTTCGGGTGTCTCTTGCATGCCTAAGTTTCTCCCAAACAAAAATAAATACAGGCAAACAGTTATCTTGACATGCCCAGGTGTTAAAACAAATGTCAAAACACCTTTACTCCTGTTTCAATCCATTAGCTGAATAGTGGAAGAACAACAAAGTGTAAGTTACTGCAGCAGTATTGTTCAAGCAGTTGACTACACGAGGGCCTGGAAGGGTTGGAACTACTACAAGAAGGGCATAAAAAAAGAGAATTAATGGGGTTTGTTTATATTTGCTTGGTATTGGGAGTTAGGGGTGAGAGGCAGATCATAAGGCAGGTTTGGGAGACTCAAGTTCACATTTCCTGTTGTATGCAAACCCTGAGAGTCTTAAAGTGGAAAAAATACTTCTTCATATAATAAGTGTGCATGGGGGAAAAACTAAAGAGGTCTCAGTAGTCAGGATTTTATCTGCAAACCTGAATCTCACTCTGAGACATACCATATTTTTGAGTCAGTCTTCCTGTTACTTGTCTTCTAGCTGACTTGTATTATGAGAGGACCTGTAAACTGCTAAAAATGAAGCAATCTGGATAAAATGCAAGTGGTGCAAAAATTCATGCAACAACTTGGCTCCCTCATGTGGGAGAAATCAGAAACATCTTTATGATGTAGCAAAATAAGTGAAAAGAACAAAATCAGTTACTCTTGATGCCTGTACATTTTGCTGTGAATCGAACGTAGTATTTTCTACTGAATTTTTCTTGATTATACTTTTGTCATACAGCATCATATGTATGCTGGAACATTAGAGGTAGATAGATGATCTCAACATCTTGGCATGCGCAGCGTTACTTTCCGTTGCATTTCTTCTAGAGTGAATGAAGGAGAAAGATTTGGTGAACTGTTTTTTAATTGATGTCACACGATCTCTTGGTGCCTTCTGTTTTTGTTAATAGAAGAGTCTGTACAACCTGCAGTTCGAATCCTTTTCTTAGGCAGAAAATCACTATGTTCACTTTATATTCAGTGGGATGCTCTACATTTTCCATGCATGCATATGCCAGTAGTTGTGCAGTTGGAGCTTACGTTAGTGTGAATTCTTCTGCCTGCAACGGTCTCTGGACCATCTTAGTGTAACGTTAGTGATTACAATACCTGGAAACAGACAGCTGGCCCAAACAAGCTGTAAGGAAACTTGGGTTCCAGTGCAGTTTTCACTAAAGCATTTATATTTTTCCCTAGATGTAAATGAATGTGTGACAAATACACACAGGTGTAACCTCCATGCAGAGTGCCTCAACACCGAAGGATCCTTCAAATGCAAATGTAAACAGGGCTACCGAGGAAATGGATTTGATTGTGCTGGTGAGTACCACTGGATGTCAGGAATAGCACTATATTGTTTTTCTCCAATAATAGATGATTATAAGGCATTTTATAGGAGAGATCATGCTGAACTATGCTGCAATACCAACCAAGGCGAACCTCTCCATAAAATAATGTATTTATTGTACGAGTTGTTGCACAGTTGATACAAGTATTATTAGCTCAAATTCATTTTGCCTGTGAGTCCCCAAGTCTCATAGTATCACTAGGAATCACAAGTAGAATAAAGAAGAGAATTTAGCCTGAAGGAACAGAGAAAATAGCTTTAAAATGTCTACTGTGTATTTTCCTCAAACTCCCATGGCTCGCCTGTTGGAGGGCTGCACAGCCTCCTCCAGAAGAGCTTCAGGATAACTTAACAAAAAGTGAGAGAAGAGAGGAAAGCCACGATTTCTGTGAGAGGCTGTTTTCACTTATAATTTTGCCTTTGTTTGTTGATCGAATATTAAAGAGTTCCTATAAAGATGACATTCCCCAGTTCTAACTGAATATGACTGTCCAAGGGGAAAGAAGGAAAAAGCTGCTCTTGTCTTTATATTTATTTAATTCCTGTATTAAACCTGACAGAGGTTTCTCCCACAATGTCATTAGAGATGTTTTCCTCAGGAGGACATAGAAGTCCTGCTCAAATTTTCTGAAAAGAAGACATTGTGAAAACATTTTAAAAACCCTTGTCTATAGCAGATGAAGTCTACATAATATATAAACCTTTTTTCCTGGGTCTTTTTCAAGTAACCCTTGATCAGATATGTATTATGATTATACTTCATGGTCACAGATGTTCTAGGACTCTATTATTCATACTCCTACTTTCATTATAACAGTAATTGAAAACTCCAATATCACATCAATATTGATGCTGCATTTGGAATAGAGCTTTATCTGTATGATAGTTTATCAATGATTATTTTCTTTGCATTTAATATTAAATATATTCACTCAGTATGAGCACTGGTTTGAAGTCAATGGTTCCAACTCCAAAGCCATTTGTACTCTGGATCTCAGGTATGAGTTATTTTTACAATGTTTTACCTTTTTATACTCCAAGAATGTACTTGGCTACAAACATGAAGATCCATGACAGGGTCAACCCAAAGCATCTGATTTCAATCAGGTCGTTTTATAGATTAGTGCTATGCTAAAACTGTATGGGTGCATATATATGTATGTGTATGTATGCTACCCTATACTGCTGGAACTCAAAAATATCTACATAGCACTCCTCCAGGCCTAGAAGTTTATGAATTTATTCTTCATAAAATTGAATAAAATTTCTATAAAAAGGAGTGTGGCCAGCAGGTCAAGGGAGGTTATCCTCCCCCTCTACTCCACCCTAGTGAGGCCACCACTGGAGTACTGTGTCCAGTTTTGGGCCCCCCAATTTAGGAAGGATGTAGAACTGCTTGAGCAAGTGCAGCGGAGAGCTACCAAGATGATCAGGGGACTGGAGCATCTCCCATCTGAGGAAAGGCTGAGGGGCTTGGGCTTGTTCAGCCTGGAGGAGAGAAGACTGAGGGGGGATTTCATCAATACCTATAAATATCTAAAGGGGGGTGTCAGGATGATGGGACTAGGCTGTTTTCCATAGTGCCCAACGACAGGACAAGGGGCCATGGGCACAAGTTGGAACACAGGAAGTTCCACCTCAATATGAGAAAAAGCTTCTTTCCTGTGAGGGTGCCAGAGCAGTGGCACAGGCTGCCCAGGGAGGTTGGGAAGTCTCCTCTCCTGGAGACAGTGGACATGGTCCTGTGCCCCCTGCTCTAGGTGTCCCTGCTCAAGCAGGGGGGTTGGACAAGATGATCTCCAGAGGTCCCTTCCAACCCCTACCATTCTGTGATTCTGTGATTCATTCAAAGTATTTTCTTATATCTATTCTGCGTTGTAATGCCTTTGACATAACTTTGCATGTTACATACCTTTTTTTCAGTTATGTGAATGTAGCTTTTCAAGCCCAAAATTGGTCTAAAACATTGGGTATTCCAGTGAAAGGTACAGTGAGTGATAAACCCAATGAAGAGTTTTCAACCTATTTTTATAATCTGAAGTTATTGTTAGTACCTGTAACTGTATAGTCTGGGCATGTTAAAATATGTGAAACATAAAACCAAAGCAACTTGATACATTAGAAAGGCTAAAACTATATTTTGGAAAATAAAAATGCACAGAGGTTTCGCCAAACTTAAAATTTTTTTACATTTCTACTTCCAGTGAAAAATGTTGGCTTTTAATGAGAAAAACCTGACTGGTACTGAAAGGGTTGATCTGGGCACAGATTTCTTCAGCAGAGCTGTTCAGAAGGCTTTTCATGCTCAGATTCAATATTATGAGCCAGTTTCCTTGCTAGATCACATCCCTAGTGATATGTCACTGCAGCTTACTGCAATGGCAGGATGCAATGGGGCTTGAGACCTGACTGGATATCAAAGCAAACTGACATGACACATCTTGATATGGTTCTGTTAAAACAAAATGTACCATGGATGAAATGTTAAACAAATACATCTCTGATCAAAAGGGTCTGGGATTTTTTTTTTCCTTTTTAACATGAAGCTGAACCTTTCAAAGGAAAATGTCTATGTATAAAGTATTCATTCCTTAAGCAGAAAACTTCAACAGGAATGCTTGCTTAAATATGAACAAAGGAAATATTTCAGCTTGTGGAGAGGCTATGACACATTTTTTAATGTCTAGCCCTGTAAAAAAATCAGTGCTAAAGATAGATGATTTCTATCTTCTCTCTAGTTTTTCTATTAAATTTTTTACTCTCTCTCTCTCTGCATACTTCCTCATGTCACATTTCCAATTACTGAAGCCCATTAGTTGTTTAGCAGAGGCAGGAGCTGTGCATTCATAAACTTAGTAGAACACACGAAATGGAACAGAGATTTAATGCAAAAGAGAATAGAGGAATAATGCACAGCAATGAGAGAAATCAGAGCCATAGGCAGAAGATCAATAGGCAGTGGTCTATCTAGAAAGTTGTATACAACAATAGAGAGGAAAAAAATACAGTCAGTGGTAGGTAAAACATGAAAGTAGTGGTGCTAAAAAGAGACTGGTTTATCTGGTGGTAATTCCCACACATGCACTTTTTTAAAAGGGAAGAGGAGGGGGTTCTTTTAACCTTGGAAGTTTCAATAGTTGATTTTTACTGCAATCCTCAAAAAGTCTGATCAATGTAACAGATGGGGGTAGGACATGCATTTTGCTATCGGTGAAATGTTTTTTCAAACAGTGACACAAACAGCAATTAGATGTACTGTCCTACACTGAAATGCTAAGCGTTTTCCATGTTATATGGCAATTGTGGAAAAACTGTGTGTTTACTGAATTCAAAGGAAGTTTTGCTCTTGGGTTTGATAGGATGAGAACACCATCATATGAATTTGGGGGCTGGAGGCTGTGGTGGCACTTCTTTTGGTGGAGCATCTGCAGCTCTTGCAGCCCATCCCAGCTCCCAACAGATCAGCCTGGGGTTGTGCTGCAGCTAAACGAAAGGCTTCTTAAGCATATCCTCAGTACTCCTCATAATTATTCCCATAGGGTGCAAACCCCGTTTTCACAGGGAACCATTAGTTCTTTATAACAATTTTCCGTAGCATATAACAAACTAGCTACCATGGCAGCAGTATTAGTTTTTGTAACAAATGAAAAACATTTTACTATATAGCTTAATTTTCAGAGTATGAAATGAGAGTAACTAAGCACATTGTCTATAATGAAACTTCTATGGCTACATCTCCTCATGCTACCCAGTAACCTGACAAGTGAGGTAATGTAAAATCCACCTATGGTGGGAGAAATTATTTCATTTAATTTTTATGTCAATATACTAACTTAGGAGAAACCTGCTGAAACATCAGGCTGCAAACAGTGCTGCTTGTATGGATACGATCTGTGATTGTTCAGGCACCCTGTTGCTACTCAACACTCCTATACGCATCAAATGTTGGAGGCTGTTTCTGAACTGTCTCTAGCATACATTTAATTTGAGAATCCATAGACATGTAACCTTCCAAATGCTCCCTAGAAATGTCCTAGCCATTTCCACATCTGGCCTCTAGCTTGCTGCAATCTGTTGCTGTTCTCAGGTTCATGTGTTTCCTGATTTCCTATTGTGCATTGAAAAACCACATTTCCCTTGCCGCATGCTTCTCTGTGTATTCCGGCTTCTATTGAAGAATAGGGTCTCACAAGGTTCCATAAGCAATTAAGATTCCTGGGAGGAAAATGAACCTACTTTTCATTCACTTTTTTGATAGGAAACTACAGAATAACAGGAAAAAGCAGTACTAACTTAAAGCCTACAACCTTCAGGCATCACTCTAAGGAGATCAACAATGGCGCTCTTGTTATTGCCTGGCTGGAGGCAGAGGCTACTATTCTTCATTATGCTTTGCTGGATATCTAATTGGCAATACAGAGTCATGACAACTCCCTTTGTCCCTTTTGTATTACTCAGATTCCTTTTTTGCTCACAGGTAACCCCTAAAACCCATATGTAATTTTGCTTTCTTATTAACTTGCCAGTCCTGAGAAAAGTTGGGTTTGACATCATAAGATTTCAAAGCTTAAACAGCAATTCTGGTCATGTCGCTGGTAAGATTCTTACAATTTAACTCAGTATGGAGGCAAATACTGCTATCATGCTTTAATGAATACCACTTAACCTTTTGTCATACCGCATTTCCTACTGGAAGCACTTCTGGCTGCTTTAGTCACGTATTAAGCACAGTCCAGCATGATGAGCTTGCCCTGATTTCTCAAAGCATCCATCCCTAAATAAAAAGGTAAGAATTTTAGAAAAGAAACAGGCTAGAAATACATATTACTAGATGATATTCCATGGTGCATAAAAGAGAATAGTAGTCTACAATATGTGTTTTAACCTATCTATGCAAGCTTACAGACTCTCTTAAGTCTATCTAAAAGACGTCGAGAACTTTTGGAATGATTTCTGAAACTGTGTCCTACTGATCTAATCTTTACTCACATCTACAGGCTCCCCCTAAACATGGTAAATGATTGTCTGTATCCCTCACCCCCTCTCCAACTTTTATATACAGAAGCTACAAAAGGATTTCTAAGCCAATCTCATAGGCTTGTCTCCACCAGGTTTTTAAATATATTGCTGGGTGTGAAGGTGGAAGCAGTGCGGTGCCTGCTGGCGTGCAGAGCAAGCTGTCTTTTGTTGCAGCCCCTTTATGTTCAGAGCCCTAGCGAGCACTGGCTGCAGTCACAGGGTGTGGGAGGAAAACGGATCACTGTCTGTCCTTCGCTGGTATCATCCCCAGAGTACTTCCTTTACACAATACAGCACAGAGGCAGGGGGCTGGCATCTGCTCTCTGTATTTTTTCCAACTCAACTTTCACAAGTCGGTCATTAGACATCCTACACCAAGCCATTTCTGTGGTTTTATAATCTCGCACAACAACTGATGACAGAAAAGATTTACTTTTAGCCCTCAGCCACCATTTGCCTTTGTTTTTCCACCTCTCTCTAATTCAAAGAAATAAAATACCTTTCAAAGCTGAGATATTTTCATCCTTGGGCAATAAACACAAATTGTATAAGAGCAGGAGGTGTTAATCTATGTACTTCCTGATGGGAAGTGCATAAAGAAGAGCTGGGATGAAATGCACTCCATTTCTTTTCACTTTCTAAAATTCTCTATGCAGTCATGTAGATGGACAAATGCACAAATGTTTGTGAACAACACCTATGCATTTATATACGTGTCTTGGGACGAAGGGTCCTGAAAAATCACTGCCTCAGCTGTAGCACCCCAGGTTGTCAGGGGAGGTGAGCTGTTTATTCAGGCAAGTCCACAGGCAGTGGATTCAACAGAACAGACTGGGTTTAAGGTGGTCTATCCTTACACTGGATCATTCTTCCTGCAGTTTATGGATAGACATAAAAAGCCTTAAACCCACACCTCCAGCTACTCCAAAGCTGAGTGCAGTTTAGAAAGATACTCGTGAGAGAAGATAAAATATGCTTGGTGCCTTGTCCCTCTTTGTCCCCGTGAGCATGCAGATTTTCATATTGGAGCACCAGACAGGAATCTGCAAGCACGTGGGATTTTACACTTTCATCCCCCTATTTTTGTCACTCCTGTCAGTTGATTTTCTGCACAGCTTAATTTTGCACATACAAGGAGATTGGTTTTCTGACACCACAGAGGTCATTATGTTGAGCTGTAAGAATTTTTCATTTCACTAGGAAGACTTCAAAGCAGAAACTAAAAGCAGATGTTCAGGTTTGCTGAGCAGTCAGTCCTGTCCTGCCTTGAAAATCTCCGTACCCTCTTTATTAACAGCCTGAAGTTTCTGGTTACTGATTGTCAAGGGGAAATTCGTTTGGAATGAAGCCTTCCTGTTAATTTTTATTGCTGCCTTCTGAGTTTAGACCCAGAGAACCTTACATCCTTCATAACACCATCCTCCAGAGGGAAGGCTTACTTACCGGAGTATTAGTAATGAGTTTACTTGCAAGTGTCTAACCAGCAAGACTACAAGTTTTATCCAAAGGAAAATAAAAACAAAATGCTCAATTTTTATTGTTTTTTTGGCATCCATTACCTCCAGCTGCAGCCTCAGAAAATCTGAATGCTCCAGTGAGACCACCAAGAGAGTCTGCCTTTGTTCGTGAGATACTAAATAGCATGTAATTGTATTTGCTGTAAATAAAATGCAATGAATTCGCAGTGATAGGATTGTATTTTCCAGGAGTGAATGCAAATTGAGGGAACTTTTCCCTTTTCCTACTAGACTACAGATCTATTTTATTAACTGTTTCTATGAAAAAAGCACACAGAAAAAAGCACTACCCAAGGTTACAAGTCCAGTCCATCTGTCCCAAAATAGTACTATAACATTATTATTACAAAGTGAGGAGCAAAATAGGAACATATTCTTGCTCAGATAATTCAATCACCAGACAGCAAAAACAGAGGGAAATAAAAATAGCTGACTTCCCCCACTATTTGCAATCCCAAAAGAATGTAGGCACTACAGCATCAATAGTGATCAAGAATCAAAGATAGGAAGCAGTATATAAGGCTGTTCTGACCCATTGGTGGAAATGGTCTCCATCTATGGCAGAGCCTGTGTTCAGCACACTGGAACTGCTCAGCTCTCATTATTTCCTAGGTACTTCATATAAAGGACTCAAACTGCAGAAGGCTGTCCGTAGCTTATGACATGGTTGTACTATCCTACTTACCCGTCCTTCTTCCTAACCCACACAGATTCAGTCTGTGGCCAACACTAGAGGGCTGAGTATATAATTGCACACCGATCAGTCATGTCATAGCAGTCATGAAATCCTGAACTGATTCAAAAGCCTCAAAGGCCATTACATGGACTTTAAACCCCAAGGACACTCTCCTCCTCAGCAGCTCTGGTACCGTGACAGGTATCCCTACCTATTGGTTAACTCTAGTGGAATACTTGTGGTGGGATGGGATCATGTCATAAACTAGAACTCCTCAAATTTACATCTTCTCTAAAACTTGCATATTTGTCACATAAACCCTTCCAGACCTAGTTTTGGCACAGTGATGTTCCTCAGCTGATGTTGTGCAGCAACTGATGTTGCTGATAAAAACCAACAACTGCGATATTGCCATAATTTCTCCATTGAATTCGCTTTGTACTGTACACATACCTTGAACGAACTGATCCGAAGTAGTCCTGGCTTTAACCCTCAGTTATGATTTGCTGATCAGTGCAAAGAACCATCAGTCTTTGTGGGATGACAGAAGAGTATGTCTGGAAGGGACTAAAAAAGACTAGTTAGTCTGTTCTTTTGCTCTGAGGAAGATCACGTCCGGCATATTAATGACAGATCATAGTCTAACAATTTCTTAAAACTTCTAGTGATACAGTTCAAATAATCTAAGTGGCTTGCTCATGTGTTTTACTGCCCTATAGCAAGGATAGTAAGCAAGTTTTTAATAATATGTAACTAAGGTCTCTCCTTATTTCATGTAAACTGATAATTTTCCTGTACCCAGAGAACACGGAGAACAGCTGGCCAACATACTGCCTCAAAGGAGCCCTTTGCGCTGCTACTGGGTCCCACCACTGGTAGAAAATCAGTCCTGCCTCCCCACATCACTAGAAATGCATCTTCAAAGGGGTTCCTATGAAAAAATGTCCCTCATACAAGCATGCAAACATAGTTTGATGATTGTAGAGACAGAAAAATTGAATTTTAAAAGAAATAAAGGGCTTGTACCTTGAAACTCAATATACACTGACAAGAAAAGCATGATTTGAGAATCAGCACTGCCATGTAAATGTAAAAATGTCCTCTTACCAATTAATGTTTTGAAGACTTTGCCTGGATATAGAGGATATTTGACTTCATTATACTTCAGAATAGGGAAAACCCAAAATTCAGATTAATTTATTTCGTTTTACAGATTTGAACAATATCAACTGACTTTTACCCCACTTTTAAGTTTTTCACTCCTGGCAGCTGTTGCATTTCTGAACAGAATCCCAAGTTGCAAGATACTACAAGGCTGGTTATCCTTTTAGTATTTTGTAGCCAAGAGGAATCACAAAATAGTAAAAATCTCAGGAAATTTTACATTTGTGTTCTAGTCCACCTTGGAATTGCAAGAAGATAATAATTTAGCATTCTTGGATGCCTTTTTCAAGTTTCAGGGTTTACCCCTTAGAACTAAATGTCCTTAGAGCTAAATGAAATGTAACAGAGCAGCTTGATGTATCCTCTCTCAAAATATGTTCCATTTCAGTGGCTTTCAGCCTGTGGTGCCAGTAAAGTTAGGCCAGAGAAGTTCACAAAAGATAGCTAAGAAGAATGCTCATTGCTAGTAGACTGGCATTTATTATGCTGGGAATCACACCTCCATGGACGATTTTTAGTAATCCACAAATTGAAGAAGGATAATGTTTTTTACCCAAGCTCCAGTGTAAAAAAAATTAATGTAAGGGGCTCTGTGGCCTGTGTTACATGGGAGTCCAAATGGGGTTATGACAGAGGGTCACTTTCCTCTTTTCACTGTAAATCAGAGGGTTGTCTGCACAACAGAGCTAAATACGTGTATGCGTATTCAGTTCTGTGCATAGCTGAACTTATATCTCATAGTGGAGAATTTGGTGGTATGGGTTTCTGGACACTGTAAAGGACACCGTGGTGCCATTCATAAATGTTGTCATTGCTGAATGACTCCTTAGATGAATAATATTTTTTTCTTGGTTCTAGTTATCCTTGAAAAGTCAGTGAAGGAAATCGCAAGAATCCCTGGAACAGCTAAGGATACAATTAAGAAACTTCTTGCACATAAAAACAGTGTGAAAAAGCATGAAACAATCAAGAATACGATCCCAGAAGCAGCTGTGACGCCAGTTTCTAAGACCCACTTGCAGTTATTGGACTATGAAGGTGGTATTGATCTTGGTGGGGGCTACACTGAGGAAGAGAAAGAAACTGAAGCTAATGCAGAAGAGTCAGATGAAGAGGAGAAGGAAGATTTTGAGAATCAAATTGACCATGAGCAAAGCCTTAGAGGAGATGTCTTTTGTAAGTTTCTTCATTTTTTAAAAATCTGGTTTCAATGTAAAATAATATATATAAACACTAAGAAAATCAACATGAAACATTAGAGCCATTTTATAACAATTTACTTGTAGAGAATGAAAAGCAACCTAACATACCTACTGGTGAGACTGAAGGTACCAAATCTCCCTTTTAGGGGAATCTGTCTGCAGTCAATGTGAGCAGAGATGGAGTGCTTTGTCCTGACAGCCCCTCTGCTTTGGCTGTGCTTTCAGAGCACCTTAGACATAGCACATACCTTCCCCCCATTTTC
The DNA here is from genome assembly GCF_949628215.1 of Phalacrocorax aristotelis. Taxonomy (NCBI): domain Eukaryota; kingdom Metazoa; phylum Chordata; class Aves; order Suliformes; family Phalacrocoracidae; genus Phalacrocorax; species Phalacrocorax aristotelis. The sequence goes on from NC_134276.1 coordinate 83,439,934, forward strand.
TTCACAGAAGCCCCAGCAAAACAAGATGGTGTGCTGCTTCATTATGAGTAAGACAATGATTAGCTTTGATTCATGATAGGCATACTCATCATCCTAAGAAGGGTGCATTGTTCAGAGGAAAAACATAGACTTTGGTGTCCTTGTGTTTCAAATAATACAGACCATATAATAAGCACCACTGTTGTTTCTGTCATTCCCAAAAGAAAAATAGTGATGTGAATCACAGGGGGTTTTTTTAATTCCTTTTGTTTAATGTGAGAGTTCATCTGAATGGACACACTCAAATTTAAAGCATCTGATGTTATTTGAGCAGGAGTCTTGCTTAAGTTCTGACATCAGTTATTTATCAGGAAGATTGCCAAAGGTTTCCTCAGTCTGTTTTCAGGTATTTCTTTCCAACTATTATTATGTATGCTATGCAATTTCTTCCTGTGTTCTTTAAAGTTTTCAAATGTATTTTAATTGGCCTTTAGTACATCTGTCTCAGTCAAACATTCTTCAAGGAAGTGGCAAACATATATGAAAAATACACCCTGCTAGTAGTTTATTCATGATACTTTCTCTTTTCTGAAGTATTGAAAAATAATAAATACTATCCCCCAGTAACTAAAATTATGCAGCATATTTCATAATTATAAAAACTAACACAAATTAAGTTTAAGTTAGCATTCCAATTGTTGCTATTTGATTTTAAAAGACACATAAATATATTTTTTTAAAGGAAAGATCATTTTAAGGTCCTATAGAAAAAATGGTCTGTAATATTGCTTCTGTAAGAAAGCCAAGAAAAAATATTATTATTCACCTAAATACATTTCAGAATAGAAGCTTCTTTGCCAAAGGCACTCTTCTCCTAACATTGCCTTTCTTCGTTTTTCAGTGGTAATTGGCCTATTTCAGTTCAGGCTAAGGGTAGAGTAATATTGCTTCCCCGAATTATGCTAGCGAGCTGATAAACAGTGAAGTTAGGTCTTTGTTCACCAACCTCCTCCCTTCCCGCAAATATTAACAGTGAGTGCTTACAGCATATTTCAAGTTTGCTGACAATATCAAACTGGGGAGAGCGACCCATACGCTAAAGGGCAGCACTGCTATTAAGAGGGACTTGGCCAGGCTGCGGAAATGGGCTGACAGGAACATTATCAAGTTCAACAAAAGCAAATGCAAAGGGAGAGAAAAGCTTTATGAAACGTTACAGATTTGGGATGACTGCTTAGGAAGAAGCTTTGTAGAAAAAGGGAAGTGATTCTTCCCCTCTATTTGGTACTTGTGAGGCCACATCTGAGGTGCTACGTCCAGTTTTTGGCTCTACATTACAAGACAGATGTGTAGATACTGGCATGAGTCTAGCAGTGCTCCACCAAGGTCAGGGGCCTGGAGAACTTGGTATATGAGGAGGGGCTGTGAATAACTCTTTTTTTCAACCTTAAGAGGAGAAGGCTAAAGGGAGATCTTATAGCTGTCTTCAACTATCTAATGGAAGGCTATAGGGAAGGCACAAGATTCATTACCTAAGCCTCAGCCTATCTCTTTACTCAGCCTTTCACTCCTGACAAGCTTATGCCACTTCCTATCCTTCTTCTAAGGATCCCTTCATAAGTCACTTACCTGTAAGAGGTAGCAGGTGCAGGAGCTGAAGCCAAATTGGGGTTGAAGTTTTCACTAGAGGGCAAGCAACCCTTGGGGTTCAGACTTACCATGCTGGTACTGCCAAATGCATTTGAGAGTCTCAGACCAAAGGATTAAATTACTTCCCTCTGTTGTCTCATGAGAATAAACAAATAGTTAAAAACAAACAGGTCTTTTGATGGCCAATCTCATACTTTTATGACTAGAGAATTCTGTTTCGCATACATTTCTGCTAGAACACTATCCTAAAGAAGGACATAACTCTTCCCAGTCATGCTAATTAATCCAAAGCTGGCCATAATCTTTCAGGAGGTATGGAAGAAGTGAGCAGAAGACAGTTGCAATATATATGTCAACGTCTGTTAAGACTAGGTTCTCAGGTACTCAAGCTTCTTCCTGAAGGTAAGTGAATGGGGAGCTTGCATGTGCCAAGAGAATGGTGTGAACTGACCAGTACTGGTGGTACCAGATACATTCAGCTAAATGTGTTTGACTGGAAAGAGCTCAAAAAGATTGACTAATTAACTGCAAAATGCTAGTGGAACCTGAAGGGATATTTACCCTCAGCAAGAGTGTGCTTCCCTGTAGTTGTGATTTCTGTAGAGACAAAAGCTTTTCTTTCCAAACAGAATTGCAAGAATATTGCTGGTCTAGCACTTTTAGGGGCATAGTACTAATAGGTTCTGTAAAGAGTTATTATAAATAATAAATTAAATATTTATAAGTAATACTGTTATTAGTTATAGATACGTTTATTCAAGATTCTGTGCCCTAAAGGACTGTGGGTTTTTCTGCTTCCTCAGTTGTGAGGCAAGGCAGCCCGTTAGGAAAAAAAGATCAACCAAGACAGTCCTCCTAAGCCTTTCTGCCTTTCTGTGATGGATGGATGGATTCAGGGATTGAGGGAGGCAGCTCAGACATCGCAACATGTTTCTTCTGTAACTGGCTTGGACAGGTCAGGAAGGATTGCCAGAAATAGTGCGCCCAGTGTAGGGTCACCATCTTCTTTGGTTAAAAGCACATAGGGCTCTGGTCTCTGTGCCTGGTGTCACAAGGGCAACATGCTCTCGTGCACTGGGCTACATGAGTTGATGCAGTCGCAAAAGGTGGATCATGTAGCCTTCCATTTGAGTACTCAGTGCTACACTATTTGGCATAGATTCATTTCAGTTTGAGTGAGGGCACACAGGTAAGATCCTTTGTCCGTAGGAAAAGCCAAGTCAAAATAACATACAAGAGATTTTTGTTGTGATGTTTGGTGAGATTCTTTTTCAAGGACTTTCTCAACCAAATCAGAACATTTGAACACCATACACCCAGTCGAGGCAGAGACTACTTGTCTCTACAAAATTGCCACTACAACTGACAGCAGTAACAACTAATGTTATTGCTTGAAAATATTAAAGCACTGTGTTTTATCTGTATTTTTGCCTATACTGTTTTTGTTCCAGTCACATTCGGCTGGAATTTGCCATTATTAATATAAGAGATTTATATGCTGAACATGCCAGAGAGATTTTATTTCACTGGGGGATACTGGCAGAGGTTGGTGTGCTTCTTCATACAGGGATGCTAGTATGCCCAAGATGTAGTTTCATTAAGTATGTGAATTTGTATTATTTATGGCTTTCTTTTTGATACCAACTATGTATGGGACTTAAAGCATTGTGCCATTTGCATTTTTCTTTCAGGATGGGTTGCATAGGTTAACTGTGTCCTTTCCTTTTAAATTTTCATATGCTATACTTGATCCTTGTTATTACAAGAATTCAGTCATGATCCAGGCACCTAATTATTTGAACTTTTGGCTTTTAAAGCACTTCCATTTTAAATGATAGTGATCCTTTGGAGTACATGATTAGCTCAAATTTACAGCTCATAAATTTACAGGTCCTTGTCTATTCAGCAATGATTCCTTTACTACCACGTTAAGTTCCTCCATATAATCTCCTCAAGTATTCACATAGCATCTGCCTTTGTATTATTAATATTGGTATTGTTTGTCTTCCAGGAAGAGCAGTTAATTAGGAAAAATTGATAGGTCACACTTTTCAGAGATCCTAATTATTGTTTTTAAACTTATTTTTTAATCATAGTAGTTTTACTACACAATAAATATATAAGGAGCCACAGAAAAATACTGCAGGGAAAAAATGAACTATTGTATGGAGATTGAAGTTATTAAAATAGGCCAACTATCAAGATTCAGGACCTTCATGAAAACTACTACTCGCAGGTTTTTTTAAAAAACACAATAGTTAAAGATAGCAAAGTGAAGCCACCAACATTTAAGAAGTGTCAAAATTAAGGTCATCTGTGAAAATGTAGATTTTTCTTCTTATATTTTTATACCTTATGATACAGTCTGTAATTACTTTAAATTACTATTTTCCATGGAATCCTTACCTTGCCCAGTGTGAAGGAAGGACCTATCCTGTTGTGAAAGGTGCAGTTTAATAAATAGGACTCTGTCCTATTGATTGCAAAAATTGGAGACGTATAGAAAATGAGTAAATCTAAGTATTGGAAAGCTCCTTACTGCGTGGGAAATAGCCTTTCCAGATATGAAAGAAGGCAGAGAGAGGTGGGCCAAAGTCGTTGGTTATATAAGCAATGACTGTACAGGTGCTACACTCAAGCTAAAGGTGAACTTACAGTGCACAGCCTTAATTCCATCATTTTCTAGTGTTTCAGTGCTTTTTGTGTACCATTCATATTCCAGAATGGATTACGGTTCTTGATTATGATGGATTGCCAACTGCAACTAAATTCCATATTCTGTACTTTATCGATTTATGAAACTCATTAATCATGTAGCCATCTATGTTCCTTTGATAGCACCAAGAATGATAAAGAGGTTTTGGTTTTCTGGTTTATTTGGCAATACTAAAAATGGACTGTTTCCCTAATGGGTTCTAGGCTCTGAGTTCTGAACAAGAGTACTCTATCAGTTAATGAGGATGTTTGCTCGTAATCTTATTCTCTTCTGATATTTAGACCACTTGTTTGAGCGAATAATGCTCAGACCACAGCTCAGTCCACAGCTGCAGATAAAAGGCTCAAAAGATGTCAGACATCTGGCGAATGTAATTCTTTCAGAGGAGAATGTGGTAGCAGAGATATGGCATATTCCTTTCAGTCCGACACAGTGATATACCGTACATATAGGAAGCTAGTCTTCATTTTACTACTTCTTATATTCTGCTTGATTTTTTTACGGTTCCCACTCTGGTTTTCTGGGGTTTTTTTATGGGCTTTGAACATTGGAGAACAGTGTTGGAAAGACAGCACCTCAAAATTCTATGTGTTAGAATTACCAACATGTGAGTTACCTTCCCCAAATTTTGTGTGTTATTTTTACATTTAGACTAACTAGGCAAAACCAGGCATAGGCATTTTCCAGGGGACAAAAAAAATCAAACCACCATAACAAGAAATAAAAATATAGCCCATTGCCCACACCTAGCACGATTAAATACATGGGTGCTTATATTCTGCTACATGTCTGTTTCTCCAGTATAGCTGCCTCAGCAACAGCTCAATGTGATGCCACAGATGATTTACAAGAAATACAGTCCCACTAACAGGAAAAAAAAAGAATTAAAGCTTTAAGGATAGCACATGCATTACTGCAGACAAATAGAAAATTACTTCCAAGCTATAAACCAAGCCATATTTTTAAATACAAAAATGTCATTTCGACATGCACTGTATGTATTTTTATATACGGCAGTTGGCAAAGCAGAGAGGTGAAACCAATTGCACATAAAGGAAAATCTATTAGTGTTTTCAGTAAGCTGCTTTAGCACCTCGGTCACTTAGCAGTGCTTTTGTACAGTTTCTGAAGGGTGCCCATAAAACAGTGCTCCACAGACCCATTTGACTGAGCTTCTCCTTGTTGGGCTTGAGGTTTCAGCAGCTTTTTTTTTTGCGCCTTTTTTTTTTTTTTTTTACTTTGAACCTTTTAATATTGCAGCTTGGCCCAAGCAGTGCTTTTCCAGATGTGCTCCTGAAGCTTCTTATTGCTTTTGTGTTCTCATTGCCTCTTATTTGACTTACAGACTGACTTCATTGTCTATCTACATGGTACTTTTCAGGCAGACCTCAGCTGCCTTTAGCTGTGCTCCAAGCAAGCCCGGCGCAAGCTAGCTCCAACCAAGAAGTCATGTAGTCAGAGTTGGCACAACTGGCAGACCAGTGCTAACAAACCTGTTTGACAGGCAGAGTGAACTTGTGCCTGCACTTCTAGGAGGACACTGCTGTGCACTGTATGAAAGGATATGCTTGGACCTAACTAGCTCTTTTGCTATATCTTATAGTGGCAGGCTGTTATCTTTCTTTACTTAGATATCTAAAGGTCCTCGGCCAGGTGGATGGCTAGGACGTGGCTCTCAAACCTCAACTACTTCATTATGTGCAGCGATCCCTGTAAGCCTGGTGTTTTTAAAGTGGAATTCTACTTTCATGCATAAATTTGTTTCTAAATCCCCTTCGTGGCACACTATTTAGGCACGTTTGCACTAAAACAATGTCTCAATGCTTCTTTTCAGCACTACTTTCTCATTTCTGAGGTTATTGCTATGAAGTGTTTCCATGATCTGCAGACATCCTCAGTAGTTTGAGTTGGTTATGTGAGTCCCATTATTTTTTAGGGAAGTACTTTCAGCCAGCTAGAGCTCACTGGGGCTATTCGATGTTGCAGTGTCTCTTTCCTTGCTGCACTTCCAGATGCACAATACAATTGACAAACTGCAACTACTATGGCTCAAAGAGATTACTCCTCCTCAGAACAGGGGCAAAACCCAGATATATGTCACAGATAGCAACACTGCATTTCTTGCAGATGCAACAGATGCAAGAACCTGTGTCAGCAACCAGGTGGCTGTTCTCAGGACCAGAATGTCACCAATTTACTTATGCTGAGCTCATCACAGACAATCGTAGATGCAACTCAAATTGGTGTTAGTTAGTTACTTACTTAGGTACCTCTGAAGACCTGGACACTAGTTCTCTCTGTCACTAATTCCCGTCTATAAGATCAACCCATCTTACCTCATAAGAGTATCATGATGACACCAACAATTAAGAATGTATGGCACCATCATATGAAGGGTTTTCTATGCAGACATTATATAGTAGCTAGTGCTGCAGATAAGTAGGTGGGTAGGCACCAGCAGTACAGAAAGGGTAGACTCCGCTGTGCCTAAGTGGGTCATATGTGAGCTTTTGTTGGTGAGAGTGTGTTCTTAGGGAACACGAGACAAGGCCTGCCTTTCTGCAAGCACCACTTGACAGCAGAAGAGCTAAAAAGAGCAATCCTGACTCCTGCCTATTATACAGGAGGCGGTAAACTTTGAATCCTGGCTATGTCTGGTGATGGTCTGATGCAAAATGTAGCCAAATTCCAAGAAGTAAGCTTTCTTGGAAACGTTTCTGTAAGCTGAAGCTTACAGTTTCTCATAATAAGCAGGTGATATCTTTCAGTAAGTGGAGAACCTGAATGTAATGCCTGACACTGAAAACAAAAATAGATCTGGATACAACCTTTGGCTGTTTTTATGTGCATGACAGTTTTTCACTTGAAGCATCTGCAGCACACAGCTACACCTGCATGTATATCCCTCAAGTGAATTCAAGTGTAATTCAATAACTCAATAAATAAATCATTCTGGCAGCTGTTGCCTTCTGTTAAATCACTCCACTCTTTCCAGAACTGATCATATTTTAATAACTCTCTTCATTTTGGCAAGAGTTTTCACAGCCTGAGCCTCTTTCACTAAGTACGAGGCCAAGTTTATGGCATGACAGTAAACTTAACACCTAATCTCTATGTGCGTGTTCCTAAATGTGTATATGTAGACATATATTAATTTGGAGAAGGATATATTAATCCTTGCCTTAAGCGAGAATATTATCCAGGTGATTTAAGCAATGGTCTGGGTGAGGGGAAGGCTGCAAGGGCAACAAGAGAGGACACGCTCCTGGCAATTCATCAGAAAGCTCGTAAGATTGCATGAGCCTCCTTTCTCAGCTCAATTCAGCACCTCCAGAAGTGCCTCCGGGGCCTCTTCGTTAGTGTGTGTTTTCTCTGTGTACACAGAGCAATTTTTGACAGTTTTGAAGAAGAAAGGTTAAGTAGATGGCATAGTCTTGATGGTGCTAGGAGGCTTTGGATTGCAGTGGGTTTTAAGTATATTCTTAAAATCTAGTATGTGTTTATGACTGTATGTTGGAGTATTTCAATGGAAAGCCCTAGCTCAGTGGAACTCACGGGAACAAACTCCCCTCTCAACAAATGTGCGTGCATGTGAAAGTCATGACTTTTAAAACATTTAGCACTTGCAGCTAGGAGCATGTATGATACAATGCTGAGTAGGGAAAAGTAAATTCCATTTCCATAGCTCCTATCATCTGGCACTATTGAGGAAGTCTACGCTCTGTAAGCAATAATCCAAAGGATCCTCCCTCACTCCTCCTCTAAAATGGCACATTTAAGCTCCTCCTGTTTTCATAGGTGTGTATGTGCATATCATTGGTATCATCTGCATATGTGTTTGCAGAGGATAGAATCGTCTGCCAGTGAAAGCCAATCTTCCCCTTATCTCATGTGTGATTAGTTACTTACACAGGGTCTGCACAAAGACATTGAGACTATCTTTTTTTTTGTTTGTTTGCAAGTTCACTTCTCTATTAATCACTTAAAATAATACAAAAGAAGCTTAATCACAGAACTTTAAAAATACTTGGAGTATTTTAGAGTGTTACTTACAGTAAGTAGGAGTCTGCAAGCTTCTATATGTTTGTAGCTCATCAGACAGGAGAGGTTTTGCCCTGGTATCCAAGGCTGCTGCTGCAAAATAGTGCTTCTTGAGTAACTACTTCTATTAGGCCAGTACCTGAGAGAATTCACCTAACATTCATTGACTGTCCTGCTGTACCTACTCTTCCAGTTTGGCACAAGACATGTCAATCAATTTTTACAAAATAACTCGTTCAGGGGGTTCCACCAGGACTGGCTATCAAAACATCAGGCTGTGCTTGCCAGCTGTTGCAGTGGGGGTGAGGAAGAGGTAGGGCAGTCGCTGCACCCTTCCTTCCCAACAGACAGCAGGGCTGATCAGGTCTGCAGGAGGACATGTGCCCCAGCAGAGAGTACAGCTTCAGAAAAATAATTTCCTGGGGCATCTGTTAAAGCAGCACCAGCTACCACTTACCTGAATACAGAGCTGTGGTCCTTTGATCCCCCAGGGCTTATGGCTGTCACAAAGCTTTTAGGCTGCTGTTGGCAAAGCGCTGCCAAGTTGTTGAGTCGTTGTCTTTGCCGTCTGGTAGCATGCAGGTACTTCAATCATTAGTTGAAGTTTTGTAGCAAGAAAGCAGATCACCATGCCAAAGAAGGATCATGTTCAATGTTTTATGACCTTGTGAATCTTGTAGCTCCGTTGCCCGCAGCTTAGAAGGCACAGTGCTGTGGAATGCAGCAATTTAAACAAAGTTTTAAAATTCAGAGTTAATATCTATCTGGGGTTAGGAATGTGAGTTTGGTGATGAAGTGGAAAACACATACATTGAGTTATTTAAATAAATGATGCCAACTGGTATAAAGCACTGAAGTTCCATTTTCTGTTCCCATGGTAACTCAGCGGTTGACAAGGTGTTTTCTTTAGTTCCCAAGGTGAAAGAAGCAGCTGCCTTTGGCCCTGTCCTGGCACAGAGGAAAGTTCCAGTGTCAAGACCAGAGCAAGAAGGTAGGTTATTTTTATTCTACAGTATTTATTTTTCTCTGTATTGTGTGTTTTCATGACAACCTGTATTAGTCAAGCCAGAAACAGTTTAAAAGCTTTTAACATAAAACAAAGGTTTGGTGAGCACATTAGAGACAGCATCTGGCCAAAACATTCTGCCAGTTCCAATATGAGAAGCTGGTTTTGTGTCCTTTTCAAAACATACTTTAACTCTTTGTAAGGCATGTATAGAAAGTTCCCTCACATCAAAACGTGACTTGCAATTGAATTTCACTTAATTTATTTCATAGTCATGAAAAAATAAAGTAATTTCTGTCATCTATAAAATGAAACCATTTTAGAAGAGTGATGCGTAGCACACAACAATACGCCAATGTCCTTCAGCTGTATTCTCTTGGTTTTTTCTCCTGGTCCTCTGTCAGAAGTCAATAGGAGTTTCTCCTAAACAAGACTGAATAGATATTTACCCTGAATCTTAAATGGCCTGGCTATGAATTTATGATAGTTCCCAATCTATCAGTAAGTCCCGTGGAGTAAGATGACACTACCCGTTCTTTCTCACATTAAAAATTTTTGTACAATCCGTCCGGGGAGCATACAAAGTCCAAGACCTGTCAATTTATGTACACAACTTAAGCTTCTGCCATGCCTTAGGAAACTGCTTCACAGACTTTCAAACGGAAAACTTCACTGCCTGTTGGGAACTATAACAGACTGCAGTGTAGCTCTGGTCAAAGCAGGGAATAAAGGCATATCTAAGGGCACTCTCCCCCTCTCTCCTGGTGGGAAACAGTTTCCCTGTGATGGACAGAATCATGAAGGTGACTATAACGATGTGCTTACGAGAGCCATGATAAAAAGCAGAATCTAAAAAGGGGGACTGAGAGATTGTATTGAGCTAATGCATTCACAGGGCAGCAGCATCCTGGGGGAGTTACCAGCCAAGTGGGCAGGGGCTGAAATGCTGGGATTGGCTGTACCTGAGATTATTTTTAGGATAAGGTGGGTTTCACCCAAAAACAATCCACAGAAGCTTCCAAATCTTAAAGAAAAACAAACCAAAATAGACAGGTGTGCTGGCTGACATTAAGGGTAAGATAATGGGTGTTTTCCAATTCAGAAAGCCGTAGTCTCAGAAACAATGGATTTATAGAGTAAAGCTCTCTAAATGCCATGTACTGCACTTCTCTGTCTCATGGTAAAATACATGAAAAGAACAGGAAGGATGCTTCTTATGAGGAAATTCAGATGGCTGACATATTGTTCTTAATCTGAACTGTCATGCTTGCATTGCACAGTGTTTCTTTCTTTGTGTATGTAATGCTTTTCATCTGCACAGTCACGAAGGCTGTGGTATGCTCTGGGTGACACCCTTTTTCAGTGTGCTCTAAAGGTCAACTGATTTGGGCTATTCCCAGCTCCATGTAGTATGAGTATCAAGTGCTGATATAAAAGATTCCTCTCATGGGAGGCCAGCTTCCCTCTTTCAATGGCTAGAACTGGAACTTGAGCATCTCATCTGATTGCAACTACAGCAGTGTAACAAATGGAGAGAGGAAAGCCCTGAAGTTGGCAGATGCCAACGCATTTATGATGCTGGAATTCAAAACTAACACCTCCAACTATACCCGGTGATCAGCAGGCACTCAGTATACAGAAGTCACAGCATATAAACTCATGTGCAGATGGGAGATCAGCAGCAGAAAGACACAACCGATTTTCCTATAAATTAAAGAAATAATTACTACATAAATTCTAATGCTGTGCTTTTCTTGCAATTTAATCTAGGTCAACCCTATCTGAACTCAGATTGTAGATAAATTTAGAATGACCTATACATTCATAACTGGGTGAATAAAGAGCAAATTATTTTTATCAGTACTTCTGATATAGCACTCCTCTTATCTCTGAGTCTCCATTGGCAATTTTTTTTTCAGTTGATTGCAGCTTCAGCCGAGGGGTCTGTGACTGGAAACAAGATGCTGATGATGACTTTGACTGGAATCCTGCTGATCGAGATAGAGGTACTTAAATATCTGTCCTCTAGCTATGCTTTGATTCAATGGCTCTCCCCCTCCAAAAAAGGGGGATGGAGGGGAAAACAGAATCGAAATTAGCTTTCCTATCAGAGGATTATCTATAAAAGATAAAAGGAGGCAGAGAATGCTGGGAGTGGAAGTTGTTTGTTTGAAATATCCAGTGGCAACTGGTAATCAGCAATGTATTTCAACACAAAGGAATCAAAAGATGAGAAAAATGATTACAATATAACTTCAGAATTGCAAGGTACAAGGCAACGGAGACCTTATTAGTTACACATTGCGTCTCTGTAAGACTGGTAGGGCATTTAACAGCACGTCTGCCATTTAGATGGATGTGGCAATGTAGTCACTCACATGGCTTACACAACACTATGATAACTGCTCAGAAATCTCAAGCTCTGCGAGGAAAACTAGTGATGGCGTTCCTCAGAATGAGCCAAGGGCAGGGGGCTATTCAAGAAAAACCGATACCTGACCTGGTACCAACTGCAGGCCTACTAAAACCTGAGAAAGAGCTCCACGAATGCAAAGTGTGACTGCTGTGCTGTGTGTATATAAAAAGGTGTGGCTGAAGAAACTGGTTTTAAAGGATGTCTCCTCTCCTGTGACACAGGAAATGTTGCAGAAGTTGCTGCAGTAGGGAAAGGTGGATCTTGCAGATCCTGCAGGCCACTTGCTCCAGTTCCTACACACACATTCTCTCCCTCTTCCTTCACAGTCTTTCCATCCCAGACTTTCTTCACTAATCCTTCCTCTTGTGCTCCATATATTTCCTTTTCCCCAAGTCCTTTCTCTATGATGTCACTTCCAGGAAGACCATACCCTGACCTTACCTGGTCTCCCTGAACTTACATCTGCTGATTTTGACTTTATTTATGGGGCCGGATGTTTTATCCCTTTATCACTTTGTGTGTCTCTGTCATTTCATTGGTCCTCCAGGATTTGGGGAATAAGCTATCAGTTCCTTTATGAGTTTGCCTTTCAAAGATAGTGCAAAGAAGAATGACTGTAATTGCCAGTGAAATATCAATTCATCTCCTCTGTAAACTGATCTGAATTCCAACAGTGCAAGCTTATTCCTTGCAAAGTACACTCCCTGCTGCTTTTCTCCAGCCTGATTTTCAATTTTTCAAGTAACACAGCTTCCATGTATTTTCTTAGCAAATATGCATTCAATTTGCTAATAAATAACACGAGTCTATTAAAGATGTGATTTCCTTTTTTTTATTATTATTATTACAAGGCGATGGGTACTACATGGCAGTTCCAGGTTTTGTGGGGCACAAGAAGGATATGGGGCGTCTGAAACTTCTCCTCACCGACCTCAAACCAAAGAGCAGCTACTGCTTGATTTTCAGTTATCGGCTTGCTGGCGAAAGAGTGGGGAAACTTCGAGTGTTCCTGGCAAACAAAAAAAAAGCTCCTGTTTGGGAGCAGAACAAAGCAAAAGATGAAAGGTGGAGAACTGGAAAAATAGAGATATTTCAGGGGGCTGAAACAACCAACAGTGTAAGTATAACACAATTTATAAGCCAAATACCATAATAAACGGCTTAATTTCCTAATCCTCAAGTGTTCCACCAACTGTTTTATAGGTGTTAATGGCAATTGAAGGGCTTATCTGAAATGGGAAACAGGAGAACAGATTTTAGGAGGCAGTAAAGTTATTATCTGGTTGTCATTTCAGAGCTGCATTGCCCCTGTTGTTTAGAACACTGGTGACAGTAATCCTGTATTTTTCTAAAAATGCATCAGATAATAAATTAACAGGAACAATGAAAATCTCTGTTTAATATCTCGTGCAAGAGAAGCATACATATATTAGTGGAAAAATGAAAATTATCCCTGTTTCATAGAAGAGGATGCTCTCAAACCACACTAAACTAGATAATTAGTGCAAAAGGAGGCATCGTGTATAATCAGGGGCGGGCAGTCACCCTAGGAGCAGCACATACTAGCCAACGGGAAACAGTGTGCACAGAAAACTGCCTCAGTCAGGGCTTCAGCAAGTTTCTCCATGAAATGCTAGGGCCTGGTTTTCATTTAGGTGACTGAACATTTTCAGTGCTGTGAAAAGGCTTCTCCTGTATAATTGAATACTGCAGGTATACATGAAATGCAAGCTCTTTTCAAAGTTCTTTGCACTGCTGGAATGATGTAGAAAAGCCCTTACAAAAATGAGAATTGGACTATAAATGAAAAACCCAGGCATCCTATTAATAAAAATGAACCTACTCTCTATATATAGTATAGGTACTATACTATATAAAGACATACTAGAGAGAGAGTAAATATATATATAGTATATACACCCAAAACCTAAGGATCCAAATAGATTGAAAATGAACAGTTGTCATGTCTTCGAGAAAAGGAGTGCACTAACATCACATACTGTGACAGAACTACATTATTATAATAGGATTTCACTCAATTTGCGTTTTCTTTGTACAATGAAAATAAGTAATCTTATTAAAGGAATCCATTTGATATTGTAAATCTGTGCAGAGGATTATCAGTCTAGTTCAAATAATACACAGAAACTCTAAAAACTGCAAGGATTTAAGTCATTAAGTCCTGTATTGTGATAAAATATTCCTCAGATATAGCATTATAACTAATTAAGAGCTGCTAAATGGTTGGATAAACTACATTTTCACTGTTAATACATCTCTTTTCTTATGACAGGTCACTTTTGAATCAGAACGTGGGAAAGGCAAAACTGGAGAAATTGGAGTGGACAATGTTATACTAGTTTCTGGTCTGTGCCCAGAAGATACCTGATAATGGATATTCGAGTATACTGGATTTAATCCTATTTTTAATATTTGCCTTGCTAGTAGTGTATTTTTTGCATCATTTTCTTAAAAAAAAAACAACAAAAAACCCACAACAAAACCATAAAAACTGTGCCTTGAACTTAATGAAGCAATGAAAACAGAAAAACTGACGTGCAAGATACAGAGTACACATTTTAATGGGTTGTTCTAATACATGCTTTAAGTGTAGCACTACTGTATTTTATAATTCAAGGTCAGGGTTTCTAAAGTATCATTATTCTAGCTTTTTTACAAATTCTATGTGCTTTTATTCCTTAAAGTTCTTTTCAAGCGTATTCTTAAGACTTCTATTTCATTTCTTCTACTCCACAAGAACATAAAGCCGTATTTAAGAGGATGTTACTTCTGGTGACGTAATTTTAACTTCCTACTTAGTGTGTAGATATTCCATCTATTCAACAAGTAAGAGGAAAGAGAGAAGCTTTATTTCCTTCTTGATGAAGCTACGCAAGTTGTAAGTGGAGTCATGTCTTTGAGGAATATTTTAATTACTAATAAAATATGTAAAACATCCCGTTTGTCATCGGTGTCTGAGTCACACAAATAGCTGTGTAGAAATTATCCCTTTATAGTTTTGTAAGCATTTACTGATCATCATTAACAGATTGTGTTACCGATACTGAAAAAAAGAACAAAAAGAATGACCCATTATAAACAGTTAAGAAACTTCCTCTTATGTACTGATCTTCAGGAACAAGTTGGTGCCTGCTGGACTGCAGCCTACTTTACCCCAGAGGTGTGAAAGAACAGTTTTCATTTTCCAGGGGACAGTGGTCACACAATAAGGCTCCTTCTTACACAAGTGAAAAAAGATATATTTGTTGTGAGTCCCTTCACGTCCCTTCAAACTTCAGCAAAAGGGATGGAGGCTATCTGCCATCCCCAGGAGCAGGGAGGTGAGCAGAACCTTCTCCCACAAATTAGGAGCTGCCACCCTGACACCCCCTGCCACGCTCGCCCATACGCAGGCACACGTACATGTACACACACACACAAGTACACACACGTGTACGTGTTTGAGGAGGGCCTAGAATCCAGCTTCCACCTTTTCTGAAGAGAAGTCGAATGACAGCGCTGTGAAGGACAAGACCATCTTCCGTCTTGTGATCTCTTCTGAAAGTACCTAGCAGTCTGAAACCCAAAAGGACAGAGAGGCCCACGGAAAAGCCCTGGTTCAGGCGATGCTCAGTGAAACATGCGTGCATACATTTTCCTCTTGGTTAGCTCTATGCGTCCCCTTCTAGGTTGACTGCTCACTGTTTATTATTAGTGACACTCCAGAACAATTTAATAGAATTTTATAGAGAAACACTACAGAACCTTGAAGAATTCAGCCTATACGAACCTAAGCTTTTTAACAAAATACAGCTCCAAAAGTTCAAACACCTTGAATTGCACCTATGAAGCAAGTCAAGGATGCTTGAGGCATTTCATGTTGAAGCACAATATTCTTGCACTTTGCATACACCTGAGGAAAGGGTAAGCAAGACTGGAAATGCCTGGAAAGTTTACAATAGCTATGTAATCAGGAAATGCTTGTTCTTTGTTAGGACTGGTTTGTGTTATGGAACAGGTGTGCTGAGAACAGTACATGGACTTCAGCTTGACATACGAATTTCTTTCCGGGTGTCTTTGGAGGTGCTGAGGAAATTAAACAATAAGGACTTGAGAAAACTCAATTTTCTCTTTAATCTTGGGCAAAGACACTGGGAGTTTCGAAGTGAGGGTAAAGATCCCTCGGTAGTGGATTGGATGCTCACTGTGACCTCAGGATGCCTGAAGAACCTGGTCAGAATGAAGCAGAAAAGTGAAACAAGTATTTTTTCTGGACTCACTCCTCCTGGTCTGACTCTCTGAAGTTGAACTACCATTACTGAAGACCAAGAAAATGACAGATCAATTTAATTGAAATCAAATTCTGTGTCTAGCTTCAAATAGCAGTAATTTACACATAAACAGTGCCCCTAAAGGCTAAGAAGACTAAGAATTATTAGAGTCTTGAGCATTACAGGGCAAATGATACATTTGAAATATATATGTGGAGCAAACTGAGTCTACCTAAAAAAGTGCAGCTAGGCATTCCTTGCATGTGCAATTATTTGGCATGGAAAGATAAATACTGACCGTGGAAGGCATAATGTCCAAAGACTATTTGCTCAATACATAAACAATAGAGAGTAAACTCAATGAACATGGTCTGACATGCAGCCAGATATGGCAATACTTGTTGTTGGTTGAATCATAGTCCTCCATGAATCGTGACTGCGACAATTACTTTAGTAGTAGCATTCCACCCAAAAGACAAGATTTTGCATTTCATGGAACAAGTAAGAAAATTATTTGTACAGACCAGTGCAAACTGCAACAGCTGCCGTAAGGCTTTCTGTAGCAGATGCAGAAGTTGTTTCTCATCTGTTTGCAATGGATTGCCAGATACAAGATAGCTTGCATCACAGCAGCTCATAAAAATAATTCTATCGTAAGATCTGAAGAGCAAAACTGAAACCTTTTTTGTGATTGTGTGTTGCGATCGAATTCAAAGATATCTCCTGCAGAAGCAACAAAATAAAGCCATTATGTACAGACGTTCATATAAACCACATCAGCGCATCGGCAAATTAACTGGTATGGTTTGCAACATTCATTCAAAAGATGCAACTGCTCAGGGCAAAAGCTACATGTTTCTCCTTCAGATGAAAACAGTTAAAGAGCATATTATGCCCACAGTCATTAATGCCTCAAAATGTTCCCGACAGTTTTCTGTTATTATGAAACGTGAAATCCATTATCTGCTTCATTATTTTAGACAGCAGGGAAACTGCACTGGGAGTATTTGAAAATGTTACAAGTATGCTATAATCATGTGGCTTGGACTTTGATAACATAATTTGCAACTCTTAAGTCTGATAATAAACTTTGGAGGCAGTACTCTGCCTACAAGTTAATGGAAAAAAAGAGCTCCTAGCTAATTACCCAAATCTATACTACATCCTTCAAAAACTGCTCAACAGATGGGATCACTTAATCTTGAAGGTTGTATTACAAAAGGTTTCAATCACTTTTCTTCAACTGCCAAAAGAATTAAAAGACATTTCGTTAACCTTGAACACATGGAAATGCTGAAGCATGTTCCCACAAGATTGTTATCTTATAACCTGCAACTGAAAGGAACTTAAAACATCTTCCAGCTATTAGATGATATTTTTATACATGAAATAAGGATTCCCCACTGCAAAATTTAAGGATCATAAAGATGAAGATAATGGAGAGATGCTTTCAATGACTGATTGCCACTCATACTTACTTCCTAATTGCTATATTTTTTAGGACAGAGGCATACACCTGCATGTACCGGAGGTATTGAAATTCATGACAATATATTAAAAGTAAATAACAAGAAATAATTTATTTCTTGTGGATATAAATTTCTTGTGGATAATAATTTCTTATTTCTTATTATATTTCTTCTTATTATATTTCTTGTGGATAATAATTTATTTGGTCATATGTGTACTGTTACATAAAAGCTCATCACAGCAAAAGGTTTTTGATGGAAAAGAATTTCTAATTTTGATAGCTATTAACCTCTCAAATACCTGACTTTAAAGTTTGATTTCAACAAACTTAGACATTCAGTCTCGTGGTCCCTGCTCCTTCCAAACCTCAGCTCTTCAGAAAGCGCACATTATAGAACAGTTGAGAGAACACTGATTGTTCATTTTTCATTTGGGGAATACTCAGTCTTCAGTGATTCAGTATAGAATTAAAGCATGACTGAATGTTTTAGAATGTTCTTTCCTTTCCTTCCACCCCGCCTTTACTTTTTTTCAGGAAATAGTCTAATACTCTGTCTGAAAATCTCTCAATTTCTTAAAATTTCTGTAACGCATTATTAACGCATTCTGTAATGCATGTAACCAATTTCTACTTCAAATACACCCCTGAGAAGAATATACTCCTTAGACAGAATTCAGAAATCATTTTAATAGCGATCCTTTTAGGTCCTCAGATTAAAGCTAATTTTAATCCCACATTTAAAGTGTTTTATTAATTCATTTTAAAATGAAAAATATTTCAAAGCTAAATATTATCTAGAATAATACAATTTATGATAAACATTAGTATATTTGATGCCAACAGAAATAAGGTCTGAGTTAAAGGAACTAGTATTTCCCTAGACTTGCCTTAAAAGAGCATTTAATTCTTTTTTTCTTTATATACTTTTTACTTCCATGCAAAGATGGTGCTTCTCCAACAAGTGGGATGGTGCACAGGAGCACTGAATATCTCCACAGACACCTTGTCAGGGCCCAACTCCAAGCAAATCCCTCAAACGATTCCCAGGCAGAGCTTGGGAGTCAAAATGCTCCGGGAGCCACTCCCAGGAGGCAGTTTGCATGCAGCAGCCCTGTTTTTTGGGGCACAGAGGAGGAGGTGGCATGTTTCACTTCCTGCTGTTTGTTCTGTACACAGACAATAGCAAAGCAAGCAGCTAATTCAGGTACTTTAAATCTTCTTCCAGAGCTGACTGCCCTGCTCCATTGCTTTCTGCTGGCTGTACAGGGAACATCAATGCTTAACTTTGATGCCCAAAATCTGTTTGCTGAACTGGACATCTCTGGGGTGCAGTCAGTAAATCTGATTTAGGTGGGTAAATCAGGCAATCAGAATCTGCCCCTTGATTGCAGGCTGACAGCAGTTTAACATTGTATCTCTGGTGTTCTGATTCACTGCAGTTTATTACAGTATTTTAATCTCTGTGTTATGACTCACTGCAGTATTATAGTTTTCCTGCTACAGTTGATAGCTTTATACATGACATTTTTGTGTACTGCATTAGGAGTTGCCTTCTCACCTGAAAACATGACTCAATTTACAATTATATAAGACCATAAGAAAACAGAAGTTACAAACATGATAAAATGATACAAAATCATGCTAAAAACTTTTGAGAAATACATGCCATAAAGTAATCAGAAACACTCTGAAAAACTATTCTTCCCTCAAGCACTCATTTTGTTTTAAATTAAGTAACATTCACAGCAGATTTGAAGTGCTAGAGCAGATCCTGTACTCCAGAAAGTCACATGTTCACTTACAGTGAATTACTCATTAACACCACCTTCCTGCCCAGGACGTAAACATACGGCAGTCCTAATTTTCTTTGTCTTCTTTGAAACTGTCAGAATGTTAAAACAAATAGTTGCTTTTTCTAGAGGCAAGGGGGCACATGCAGAATGGCCCAGCTATGTGCACTACTGAAAATGGTCAGTGAAAGTGAAAATAGCAAGGTAACAAAGTTTGCCTTCATTGTTCAAGATAGTGAAGCCAAAAGCTGACTGAGAAGAATCTTGTACTACTGAGTGACTGTGCAAGAAAATGGGATGGGAAAATTAATTGTGGGTGACCGCGAAGTAAAGGACTAGGAATAATCTTCATTATATCTACATAGTCGGGGATTCTGAATTAGCTTCTACCTCTAAGGAATATGATCTGAGAGTAACTGCATTTTCCTTTGAAATGCTCACCTGCACTGAAAAAGAAAAAAAGCACATAACGTTTGTAAATGCCCCATGTCCGTACCGAGTTCCCATATAGCTTTCCCATATTTCCCATACTGACATTGCTGTCCACCATGTCCTGTATTGGTGGAACACAGGATCGTTTTGTAGTTGACTTACTTGCTGGTTCTTTCAGGAGGAGAGTCAGTGGACTTATTGGTGGTCACAACAAATTCATATTTGACTAACCAACATCAAACTGGTTCGCCGCGGACATACAGCAGAAAAGAAGAGGCAGAGCCAGATGACTGTCGCAGTTTCTCTCAAGTTAAGTACTCTGCGCAGTACTTAACTGGGCAAGTTACTTGACTTCATAACACTTTACTGACTCTGGCAGGATTTCTTCACATATCCTCCTGGTAATTTAATTTCAGGTCATTCTGGTGGTATGCTACCCCCAGAATGTATGTGTACTCCTGCCATGGAAGAGCCAGGAAATACATGAGAAATACCTCTCATTAACACTATCCAGTTAACTTTATGCGCATCACCCTCATTCTCTGAGTTCAGTACCTTCCAGTGTTACAGAAAATGCACTGGGATCTTAGGACTGCCTCCTACCCACCGGCCCTTATCTAAGGCAGCTCATGGAGGCAGCTCACCTAAGGTATCCTTGATTTTCACTGCTAGCAGAAATGCACAGCAGAGATGACTACTGTGACTACAGCCATCTGCATCCAGCGTCCAAAACACAGGACAGGAGAGAGACATTGGCTTCTCAGTGCAACAAGATGTGAAGGCATTACCCTCATTGTAATGGACTAGCTGGTGGGTGGCAGTCGTATGAGCGCCCCACCCAGTGCCCAGGAACAAGCTGGAGCGGGTTTAACCCACAGTGGATGGGGCACATGGAAATAAACAGCATGAGCAGCCATAAGGGCAGAGGTGAGCAGTGTTATTGTCAAGCTCATCCAGCCTGGTTTTGAAGGTTGTATCTGATCACACATATCAGATGTGATAAGTGTCACACTGTAGTGTGTGTCATTAATACTCTAAATTAGTATTAAATAATACTAATTATTTAGAGTTTAGCTATTCTAAACAGCATAATTTTTATTTTAATATAAATTTTATATTTGTATAATATATAATTATATTATTTATAATATAACATATATATGTTATATAATTTATTTCTAAAAAATATTGGATAATATTTTCCTAGTAGACTCCCACACCTCCAACTTCACCAGTTTGCTATTTGCAGTACCTGTCTCTCTGCTTGTTGCTGCTGCTCTGCTACTCCGGGAACACTCTTTCTTGAACGCTACGCCATCTGGGCTCCTTCTCCTTAGTTGGTCAGTGCCATGGTTAATCATTATTCTTGGCTTTATAGATTTTCAAGGATAATGTGATCGAATTCTTCCTAGGCAGGAAACACAATAATAAAAATTATGTTTTAAAATCAGTGCCAGAAAACGTCCATAATTCTAAGCAAATCCATTTTATACAGCTTCTGAACTGTTGCCACCTTTTCTTTTGCCTTTACAGTCACATTGTCACGGAGATTTAATACAAAACTATACTGTGGCCAATTTAGTGCTTTACGAACCTCTAACAAAATGCTGTATGCAGTATAAAACAAAAAAGATTATGGTTTTCTATAGGATTACTGCCTTTCTTTGATTTTCAGTCAGGAGGCAAGAACATTTTTTAATCATTTATCACAACTTGGGCATTCAAGTTTTTTTCTGAAGATACAGAGACACTTTCTGTTCTCAGCCATGTGTATGTATATCTTTTACTCACCTGATTCCACCCCTGACACTTTGATTTATGCTGGTGTTATGGAGAGCCGACACTGACTTTGCCTCCCTGTCTAGGAGCATTTCTAGCAAGTGGCCAGTTACCAGTTCCCTTTCTGGTTTTCTGGGAGGATACAATTTCCTTGACCCCTCTCTGTAAGGAACAGCTGCTAGCATTACCTGTGTGCAAGGTTTCAGAACGTTCAAACCACAGCTCCAGTGCCTGTACGCTGGGATTTTAGAGGTAGTGCCTGTCCGTCAGTCCTTCCTGCAACAACACATTTTGCCTGAGTTATTCTGAAGAGGTAGTTGTTACAATTCCAAGAATGGACAATAAAAGGGAGAGGCTAAAGCTTATCCTTTGAAAAACAAATTGAAGAAAGAAGACTTTAAGGGAACTCATGCATATTTGTTGCAAATATGTGAATGGGAGTACGTCTCGGCAATGTTTCATTGCTAATGTATTTTCAACACACATCTTCAAAACTGATAAAAAAAAAGCTTTTATTTTATTAAAAGAAACTGCATAGCACTGTTCTACGTTCAGTGACTGTGATATCTTTCATAGATATGGCTATAAGTTAATAAATAAAGTCATAATTGTGGCAGTTTTGCAGGATGTTTCCTGCTTGATGGCAAGCCAGAACTGTTCACATGCGTTCTTATGGTAATCTTGTCTTTTATGGAGACCACATGCAGAAAATGCAAACTTACAGCTCATTTAAACTCAGAAATGTTAAATTTTTATAGTATGTCCAAAATGATGTTTTGTACCAGTGTGGGACTGTATGACAAAGCAGTAAATTACATGATAAAATAGCAGGCTGTAATGACATTATGATATGGCATAATTTTAAAAACAGAATTAAAATGTAAAAAATATTATAGACTATACAATACCAAACCATTTTATTTTTATTTTGTTTTTCTTTAAATCAAACTGTTGTTTTAGGAAAAAACAACTTTTTTAGGGAAGCTTATTTGAAACTGATACTATTCTGTGCAAGCACATTGGTTGACCAACATTTTTCCAGCTAGTTCTGTGGATATTTAACACTTTACCAGCTGGAAGCGTATCTCACTTAGTTGAATAGAAGCCTATGTTTTTAGAGAAGCAGATACTTATTGCAGCCAATACTGAAGTCTCAAGGAAGTTGTCGCTGTTACAGTAGAACTGATTTCATCCTGAAAAACCATGCAAACACAGCGATGTACATATATCTCATTACATACACATACATGTATAAATGAATATAATGGGTATATAATTTTTATCATATTTTTGTTTTGTTTTACTTCAGGGGTAACTGAGAAAGCATTATTGTTTCGGTTGTATAAAGGGGAAACTGGCTTAATGATCCTTTATTTATTAGCCCAAAGATTATTTAATGGAGATGCCTGAGCAGTCCTTTGAGTGAGGAACTTGTCTCCAGGAGGGTCATCCTCAATTCTGATCCCTGCTCAAAGGAGGACTAATCACAAGGAGCAAGTCATACTCCTTGTGCCTTCCTGCTCAGGGAGCTCTGTGCCTCTGCAGTAGGCAAGGCACTTTCAGCTGAGGATATAAGGAATCCTATATGTACCATGCTCACAATCATACAGACAGAGAAAGGTTAAAGAAAACTAGCATTCAAGAGCCTTATCCTGGGAGCCCTAAAATGAAACAAAACCGTGAACTCTTGAATATTGCAATGATAGCTGCCGCTGAGTTTGTGACATATGTATGCTGTAAAAATACTTAAAAATATATAAGATAGGCCGCTGGATGACATGCCACGTTTGGACCCAGAAGGCTTGGACTGTGTTCCTGTTCTCCCAGTTCTGGACAGTCATGACTGTTCTTCATCTCATTTCATAGAACTACGGACTCTTTGGGATAGCTTTTGTCCCACACTTTGTGGCTGTGTGAGCCACAAAGACAAGGCAAGAAGTAAGCCTGATCTCAGCTGTGGCCTCCAGCTAGCCAGGGCTCACTGTTGCACCATGTGTTCTATCACTGATGAATTCGTGAATTTGGCACAAATACATTGCAAGTTAAGTATTAAACAGAACTCAGGTTCTTTGGTTATCGGTGTATAGTGCAACCACTGCAGCACTAGCAAGGAAAGGTTTGATACCACTCGATAATGAACACTGATCACTGGTTCATTAAAATAATTAATATATTGCTTATGTGATCTTTTACATCCTATACAACAATGCAAGGTGGTTTTCTTTTCCTTTGTGATTAGTACTGCTGATGTTGATTACGTGAAAATAGGGAAAAGAGGTGTGTCTGCAGTACATGATACGCAGAAACACATTTAGCAAGTTCAGATACGTAAGTTCAGTTTATTGTCAGCAGAGGGCAACATAGGCCTCATTAGTGAATAAAACCAAACACGTATTAAAAAATTCACACTTTTTACTGTGATTGAGCATAAACCCCAGCATACACCTGCCCATTTGCTGTAGAGCCAAAGTTCTCCAAGTATTACTCCTTTACAAAATCATTTTGAATGCCTATGTAAAACATATATGAAAGAGGAAAGGACTGCAAAAAAGGCAATGACAAATACCTTTTTTTTGAGTAAAATACATCAACTTGCAGGTATTTACTGCATAATCTGGTATGCCCCACACACTTAATTATATTCAAAAGCTGTTATCACATGAAGTATGTTTTATACTACTTTCTTTAATCCTGTGTATACCAATAGCTCCATTTGTCATCCAAAAGATTAGTCAGTTACACCAAAAGTGATGCAGTGCAATGTTGAAAATTAGAAGTTTTACAAATGTTTTTTCTGTTCTCCCTTAGCCTTAGGTATGATACTCGCTCACCCGACTTGGTGTGTCACACCATCTATTCCCGAGCTGTGTTTGCCCGAGGACTGTGTCACGACTAAGGCTGAAGTTTAAAATCACATACACATCATCTACTTTTTCATCCACCTCAGGGATGAGAGGAGCTCCCAAAGCCCCGCTCGCAAGGCCTGCGTCCACCTCCGCTCTACCAGCACGGCGGGGCTCCTACCACCCGCACCGGGGGAAGGCCGTGCCCGGCGCAGGGGCCCCAGCGCAGCGTCCCGGTGCCCCTTTCACCCCGCGGCAGTGCCAGATGCCAGAACGCAGCAATGCCCCAAACGCGGCGGCAGCCTCAGTGGAAGCAGTGCCTTCACACGGCCACCACGCAGCCACCCGCCCCCGCAGCCCGGTCCGCCCGCTCTGGGGATGGCGGCGGCGCGGTCCGGGGCGGAGCAGGAAGAGGGAGGGAGGCGCCATGTTGAGGCCCGCTGCGGAGGTAACGGCGCCGGCCCAGCTGCCGAGGTACTGGGGATAGGAGGTGGCGGTAGTAGCGTAGTGTGTTTCGCCAGGGGCAGCGGGGGGGGAGGCGCGCAGCTCCCCGTTCATCGGTGATGCCGGGGGTGAGGTCCGGAGGGGCGGCGGGTGCGAGCTGTGCGGGGGTTCCCCGCAGCGCCACGAAATGGCGCCCTGCGGCGGGCGGGACCCCCGGCCGGCGTCAGTCCCCGGGAGACACGAACCGCCCCACTTCACCCTAGATGCAGTTTGCCGGTCGGCGCGGTGGTAGCCCCGGCTCTGCCCTCGGGGGCCAAAGGGGAAGGGGTGCGGCGGTGACAGCTCCCTGAGGAGTGGGGGGCCTCGGTAGGTAGCTCCGTGCGTGCTTCTTCTGCCTTGGGTCTGCCAGCCGCCTGAGGGGCGAGAGTTCGCCCCTGAGCAGTACGGCAGTGGAACAAACTTAAGCTAGATGGGTCTGAGTAGGTTTTCATGAACGATTTGGAGAAATAACACAGAGTTAGCCTAGCCCTGGCGTTACTGAGTGGCGTTTTGGAGCACGGTTACTGTGTGAACTGGCCCGCCCGTTCTGTGGGCGGGATTGCAGGCTGGCCTGCGCGCTGATCTGCCCCTAGTTTCTTGGGCCGGCTCCTGAGATGCAGGTTGTAGGGGTGTCGGTCAGCCGCTGGCACGGTGGGGTCGACTCCAGACCTCTTCCAGACAAGCTGTCGTGTGCAGCTGTCTTCTGCATCAGGCAAACGTCAGCATCTTTCAGGCAGATACACACGGCTGGGCTGCTTCTCCTTGCTGTTGGATTTGCCCTGCTGATTTGTATCATAAGCGGCTGTAATTCCCACTCACAGAAGAGGCTAACCTTGAAAATTGCAGGGTGAATATCTCTGATGGTAGTATTATGGGAATTTTTTAGGTGTTTATTATATTGGCCTTTATTCAACATTGATGTCTTGAGATAAATCAAACGCTGGCATAAATATAGAAGGGAATTAGAGGGTTCACACTTTCCAATGTAATGTTGTTTTTAATAATTAAATCTATAAAACCCCATTTCATTTCAAGTGTATTTCACATTTTATTTCAACCAGTACATCAGGTGTGTTGATCAAGATTCTCAAATGTTTAGGTGTTGTGTACTTTCATATTTAAGTATTCATGTTTTAGCAGAAGGACTTTCAGCAGACACTAATATCTTACAAATACCCTTTGATTATATCATACACTTTTTCGGGGGGGGGGGCAGGAACACATGTGCTCTTCTGCATACAAAGGTTTTATTTTTAAAGGGAAAAAGTTATATAATTTTTCAGTGGAAAACTTGTAAAAGAGTGATAAAGCAATATCTCCTCTAAGGATGTCCCTGACAATGGAATGACAAATAGGAATGGTATTGAGCTGAGGCCTAACTAGAAATTGAACATTAGAGCAATAAACAGTCTGTGTTCATCTCACAAATGATCAGAAACTCACAAAAGTTTATAAAATGTGTTTTTACTACTTACGTGTTCCATTTTTAAATTAATTTGTCAGCACAATTTGCCATAAAAGGGCATTGCAGGCTGAACGTTTACTTTTGCTTGTAATGTGCTAGAATTGAAGTCTTTGCTAGCTTTATATAAATAAGAATCATCTTTAAAGCAATTTTGTCAAGGAAATTTATTCAAAAGAAAAAAAAAACTTGTTACTCTCCAAAATTACTCATATTTTGTTTCCAAGGTATTAAGTGAACAAGTGTACTTGAAATAAATATGTCTTAAGTACATTTTTGCTTGTTGATTTAAGCTTCTATCTGAAAGCCGGACTGTTTTGTTGGATTTCTGTGCCAGTGCAGAAGCTTACTGAGAGGAGGATATGAGATTCACCTTAGGAAAGCTTTGTTTAGATTGAGGCTGTCCAGGTTTCAAATTAGTACATCTGCAAGAGTATAGAAACAGTATTTATGGAGACTGAAAAATAAGTGGACGTGCAAGAATGTTAGATGAGATCTGTCACTTAAAAGCCAATTTTAAACTTGCAGCTCAACAAGTTCTTCAGTAGGTTTAAAAAAAAGCTCACCCAATTAATTCTGCCTAGGTAAATGAAGAAATTCAAAAGGAAGTTAGAAAATAGTGGAGGACAGTTCTAATACCAAGCAGGAGCATGAGAGGTAACATCATTATCATCATTATAGGTGAACAGGAAAAGTATTGTCAGTCTTTTACTGTTAAAATAGAATGGTCAAAACTCTGGTTTCTTCAAGTGCTGGTCCTTGGAGCCATGTTGTACATGATAGTATAACCTTTCTTTTTCAAAAAATTAAGCTCCTAATCGTCTTGTCCATGGAGGAAAGATGGGAACACTACAGGCTTACTGCCTTAAAAGAAATGCAGAATGGCTCCCATTTTTGTACTTCTAAAAGCATTTTAGAGCATAAGCCAATCTCAGTGTAATGGGGGCTGTGAATTATGATTTCCCAGTGTTTTGAAGCCAGCGTTATGAATGCTTCTTGTGCACAGACATTGAGCTGAGAGCAGTCCAGATGTCTGATACAATTCCAGTGGTGGGGTGGGCAGGGGGGAGAGAGTGCACGCTTCATGAACTGGAACTGTTAGCGTTACTTATATAAGGCAATATAGTTAATGTACGTTGAAGAAACCAGCTTCCCCTTGGAAGATGTTGCAGCCTTGCTGAAATTATTTGGCTGCTTTGCTGTCCTAAGTGATTGGAATAATGACTATGATCATTTGCCTCCATCCAGATGAACAGTTCAGGAGACTAAACTGTATTGAATTAAAGTAGTTAATTAATAAACTATGACACTAAGCTGCTTAAATCATAATGCTATTGCCTGGTATGTTTCCTGAGCAAGGAAGAATATTTATAGCATCTTCTTGCTGTGGCAAAATAGTAAAATATTCTTCATATTGTCTTTAAAATTTAACAATAATAAATTCTTTCTGTTTTAAAATATGTTACTCCTGGAAAAACATGAACGTTAGGAAATTAAGCAATCATTTCACAAAATGCAAGTAAAATAATTTCACACGGTGAGGTTTTGATTAGGTACTAAGGTAGATGATGTTACAGGAATGGTATTAGTGTGTTCTACTTGTCCCAGGGCAAGCTTTGCTCTTCATGACAGAGGCACATTAGGAAGATGCCAAATATACTTCTAGCAAGCTTGGGGTTTTTGTGCAGCTGTACTCTTTAGTTTGCAAGAGTGTCTGTTAATTTATAATCACAAAAATTATTGTATGATTTGTGAAAAATTGTGTGCAGCCCCCCAGAAGGCCTGAATCCTTTGATAAACTTCACTCTAGAAGGTCAGCTTAATTAGTGCAAAATATGTTGCAAACTATGTCCCTACCATAGCTAGGTAGCATCCATTCATATCTGAGTCATATGCTTAAATTTCATTCAACACTCATCTTTTCCTATGTGTATTTGTTACTTTTGGCCAAAATAGTAGTTCATGTTTTGAAAATGTACCTCATGTATCAAAAGTCTTATTACTTCTGACCTGCTGGAAGCTCCAGCTAGTACCTCATACTTGTAAGTAGTGGAAAGTGGCTGAGAGAAAAGGTATTCCTCTGCCAGCCTGGATAAGACTTTGTTATAAAAATTTGAAAAAACAGAGAGCCCCATGGAAAATTTGTGTGACCTTGTGCCCAAACTTGAAAGCATAATTTTGAATAAAGTTAGTTAATATTGAAAAATCATCTGGTTGTAGATTAGGGAAACAATGTGTTTCTTTATGTCAAATGGTTCAAATTTTAAAGCAAATAGAAGCACACGATATTTATACATAATTTCAAATGAAACTGTTAATGACAAGTCTCTCTGAACTATATATACATTTTATTATTGCCCCATAATGTATTGTGAATCTGTATAGCTATCCTATTGTGGAAGAGGTTAGCTAATACCTCCACTTGATACTTGCAATCTGTAACTTGTCAAAACTAAATTTTGTCTTTTTTTTTTTTAACTCCTTAGAAGTATTTTATAAAAAAGGTCAACCATATCAATAGAAATAAAGATTTCAAATCAGTGGAATAATGCATTGCTTGTAATATTTTCAGGGTTTAAGGTGTTTGTCTAACTCGGATAACCAGTCAGTTCAGCAGAAAAATTTACATTGGAAAGGGAGACACAACACAGGAAAAACTAAAATATCTTCCAGGGAGAATCAGTTTAATTCTAAACTAAGTTATTAAAAGAAACCATTAGCAAGGTAACATCTCTGCTGGGATGTATGTGTCTACTGTCACATCAGCTGGAGCTCCTAGAACTCAAAACAGCTGTAGCTGTTCAAGTAATAAAGAATTATCTCAGCTGCTTTTAGCTGTAAGACAAGTCAGAAGTGTTACTTGTCTAGTGTAGCTGTAATATTTGGAGTCTTTTCCTGAGCTCCAGCTTATATACTGAGGTCAAATGAAGCCAGTGGCTAAGCAGTCTGGTAAGGGCAACAGCTTTTCCTATCTTGTTAAATCCATGCATGTTTGTTTGATCTTATTAGAAAAATGTGCTGACAACTCTACTTTTGGGTTGATCCCTGAGGCTTGATAACTTCATTATTTTTGTGGTTTAACCCCAGCTGGCAACTAAGCCCCACACAGCCGCTTGCTCACTCCCCCCTGGTGGGATTGGGAACAGAATTTGAAGAGTAAAAGTGAGAGAACTTGTGGGTAGAGGTAAAGACTGTTTTATAGGTAAAGCAAAAACCGTGCACGCAAGCAAAGCAAAACAAGAAATTAATTCACCGCTTCCATCAGCAGGCAGGTGCCCAGCCATCTCCAGGAAAGCAGGGCTCCATCACATGTAACGGTTACTTGGGAAGACAAATGCCATCACTCCAAATATGTCCCCCCTTCCTTCTTCTTCCCCCAGCTTTATATGCTGAGCATGACGCCATATGGTGTGGGATATCCCTTTGGTCAGTTGGGGTCAGCTGTCCCAGCTGTGTCCCCTCCCAGCTCCTTGTGCACCCCCAGCCCACTCGCTGGTGGGGTGGGGTGAGGGGCAGGAAAGGCCTTGGCTCTGTGTAAGCACTGCTCGGCAGTAATGAAAACATCCCTGGGTTATGAGCACTGTTTTCAGCACAGATCCAAAACACAGCCCCATACTAGCTACTGTGAAGAAAATGAACTCTATCCCAGCCAGAACAAGCACAATTATGCAGTCTATTGATTTTTTTTAAAAAAAAAGAAAATAAGAGTTCTATTTTAGTTAAAAATGGGAGTTCTAGGAGAAGCAACTCCAAATCAGGATTAAAAATCCGCCATGTAAAAGAGGCTACTCTGGATCCTCACATGAATGTGATGTACTCTGCTCATTCTCCCCTGCAAACTCCTCCTCTTGGGAAGAAAGCTGTGGGAAGAATGGTTCCAGTGAGTGAAACACAGGGTAGAGAAAGTATAGCTCCAGATTAGTTAAGAGCACAGTAGTTCAAGCAGTCATTGCTGTAAAAGATGCAGAACAATGCTATTACTCTATCAGACTGCTTTCCATTACACACATACTCTTTCACCAGCTGTTGTCCTGGAATATTTCTTGAAACAATGTTTTACAAAGTATTTTTACTTCATTTTTCTTTTCTTGCTCACTGCGGCTCTGTTCCGTGCAGAAAAATAAAAGACACATTTTTCCTCTGGCACTACAGTGATAGCATGCTGCAAGTGAAGCAGAGATTTGTGGAGAAGGGTTTTGCAATAGACCTGAGCTCACATACTCTGCTGCTTCTGAATCTTTGACAGAGAGGTGACTCTCTTGGTCAGGGAGGTGTCAGTGGTCATGGAGACATGGCAATAGTACTGTTGTATTGTCTCAGTTATTATTGTATTAACTCAGATTTATTCACAGAATCACAGAATGGTAGGGGTTGGAAGGGACCTCTGGAGATTATCTTG
The DNA here is from genome assembly GCF_949628215.1 of Phalacrocorax aristotelis. Classification (NCBI taxonomy): domain Eukaryota; kingdom Metazoa; phylum Chordata; class Aves; order Suliformes; family Phalacrocoracidae; genus Phalacrocorax; species Phalacrocorax aristotelis. The sequence continues at coordinate 83,470,672 of NC_134276.1, forward strand.
TCCAACCCCCCTGCTTGAGCAGGCACACCTAGAGCAGGGGTCACAGGAACACGTCCAGGTGGGTTTTGAATGTCTCCAGGGAAGGAGACTCCACAACCTCTCTGGGCAGCCTGTGCCACTGCTCTGGCACCCTCACAGGAAAGAGGAACTTCCTGTGTTCCAACTTGTGCCCATTGCCCCATGTCCTGTCATTGGGCACTATGGAAAACAGCCTAGTCCCATCGTCCTGACACCCTCCCTTTAGATATTTATAGGTATTGATGAAATCCCCCCTCAGTCTTCTCTTCTCCAGGCTAAACAAACCCAAGTCTCTCAGCCTTTCGTCATAAGGCAGATGCTCCAGTCCCCTGATCATCTTGGTAGCTCTCCGCTGGACTTGCTCGAGATGTTCCCTGTCCTTCCTAAATTGGGGGGCCCAAAACTGGACACAGTACTCCAGATGCAGCCTCACCCGGGCAGAGTAGAGGGGGAGGATAACCCTTCTCAACCTGCTGGCCACACTCCTTTTAATGCAGCCCAGGATACCGTTGGCCTTCTTGGCCCCAAGGGCACATTGCTGGCTCAGGGTCATCCAGCTGCCCACCAGCACTCCCAGGTCCTTCTCAGTGGAGCCGCTTTCCAGTAGTTCAGCCCCCAGCCTGTACTGGTGCCTGGGGTTGTTCTTCCCCAGGTGCAGGACCTTGCACTTGCTCTTGTTGAACTTCATGAGGTTCCCCTCGGCCCAGCTCTCCAGCCTGTCCAGGTCTAGCTGGATGGCAGCACAGCCTTCTGGTATATCAGCCACTCCTCCCAGCTTGGTGTCATCTGCAAACTTGCTGAGGGTACACTCTATCATTGTATGACTGTGTTGAACAGGACTGGACCCAGCACAGACCCCTGGGGAACACCACTAGTAAGAGGCCCTCCATCCAGACTCTGCTCCATTGATCACAACTCTCTGAGTTCTGTTGTTGAGCCAGTTCTCAATCCACCTCACTGTCCTCTTGTCCACTCATCCAGCCCACACTTCCTTAGCTTGTCTATGCAGATGCTATGGGAGACAGTGTCGAATGCCTTACTGAAGTCAAGATAGACAACATCCACTGCTCTCCCTTCGTCGACCCAGCCAGTCACGCCATCGTAGAAGGCTATCAGGTTGGTCAAGCATGATCTCCCCTTGGTGAATCTATGTTGACTATTTCTGATAACCTTCTTGTCCTCTACATGGCTGGAGATGACCTCCAGGATGAACTGCTCCATCACATTTCCAGGGATGGAGGTGAGGCTGACTGGCCTATAGTTTCCCAGGTCCTCCTTCTTGCCCTTTTTGAAGATTGGAGTGACATTTGCTTTCCTCCAGTCCTCAGGCACCTCTCCTGTCCTCCACGACCTTTGAAAGATGATGAAGAGTGGCTCAGCAAGAACACCTGCCAGGTCCCTCAGCACTCGCAGGTGCATCCCATTGGGGCCCAGGTATTTGCAAGGATCCAGTTTACATAGATGATCACAGCCCAGTCCTTCTCAACTGGTGGTAAGTCTTCCTTTCGTTCATGTGGATATTCTTCAAAGATAAATTTCTGTATAGTTCAGAATTTTTAGGGGTGGGAGACAGTCCTGCTGAGAGGCAGGAAGAGCTTTGGTTTTTGCCAAGATGAAATAAAAGCCCTGGAAAGTGGTTTCTTGGTGACATATTTGGTAACTGCTCTCCCACTGTAGATAGGATGAAGTGTTTTTTTGGGTCTGGAGGCTGGCTGTGAGAATTCTCTGATTTCCCCTTAGGCTCTGAGTTTAAAATAACATTTGATAATTTTTCTATGGAATTTAAGTTGCCCAAATCAAGAAATCTCGTGTTTCCAGGATTGCCCTATGCACCGTCTCTGCTATAGCATTAACCACATTTTTGGGAGAAAATATTACACCGTTAGGAGTATTTGGCTGCTTCTGATCTTTATCTTGCTTGTGGTCTGGATTTTCTTCTGCTCACGTAGAATTCCATGTAGGACAAAAAACCATCTACATCTGAGGTTGAGAAGAGGACTGGTGTTCAGCCTTCTCTATACCCTTCCAAGATATTCATCCACACTTACTTGGATGCATTCTGAGTTTGTCTTGGTTTATCAGTGCAAGTTAGCTGTGCTAAGGCAAAATAGGCTATGGCTTTGAACAAGGTAAGGTGTATAGCAGAGACAAGGCATTTACCCCAAATGGTTTTGGAGGGGGCTGGCTTTGCAGTTAGCAGTGTCTCGGGCTGCGTTTTTTTGTTGTTGTTGTTTATTTATTTGTTTTTTCCTGCTCAATCGTTTTATTGTTTAAAAAAGTTCTGACTCAACTTGGTATTATTACAGGATGGCCATATTTTAGACCTGAGGTAGCCTGATCTTTTTTTCCTTAGGAGTAAACTGACTTACAAGATTTTTGTCCATCACCATCATTTAGCCTTGTATACAGAAGTGACTCATTAGACCATGCAGTCAGTGTGAGAGCTTCTAATGATTTGGCAAGAAGCTACCTCATCAGCACAGCCTTAGAGTCTTACTGTAAATACCAGTCAATCTCTACCTTGTAACCTTCAATAGACACTTGGAATTCAAACTGATATTCTCATGCATTGTTGCTAAAGTTAAGCAGGATGGAAAGTTAAGCAGCCTTGTGTAGTTGTAGGAGGGATGAGGATGTTTTTTTGTACTGCACAAAACTTTGATACTATCATTTCTACTTCTCGCATCTCTGCAAGAGCAAAAATGCATTACACATTTCATAACTTAAGAAGAAAAATCCTTTTTCTTGGATTTCTTACCTTGTGGAAGTAGGAAGACAGCAGAACAGTGCTGACTGAGTATGACTGAATTAATTTTACAAATATTTGTTCAGCAGCATTTGCAAAAGAGCATTAAATCAGGTAGAAAAGTGGTCAAATTCCAAATTTAAAAAATGTCAAATGAAAGAGCAATGTACACGACAATGACTGGATAAGGGGTGCACCCTTTTCCTCCTGTCTGTACCTCAGCACCTTGGGACTTACAGGGTTTTTTGCCAAATTTAGGTAAATAGCTACCCTAAAAGTGTGAAGTCTCCTAAAGGTCATAGAAAATTGTTTTATCTTTTTTCATAAGAGGCTGGAGATTCTCGTTATGCACATTTCACAAGAATCCATGGGTTTGCTATGCTACAGCTCCCTCAAGTGGTAAAATAATTTCCCATTTGGAATTGCAGCTTGGTTTCTGTGAAATACTTGCTTTCTCTTTGGAAAGTTTTGAGGCTTCCCCCAACTTCCTCTTTGTTCTTTGGTTTTTTTTCTTCTTTTTTTTTCTTCCTCCCCTCCCCCAAATGTTGGACATCATGAACAGCTGCTTAGGACTGTGGGGTTATCAGAGAAGTAGAGCTGTGGGTTAAGGGGTTATGATTGTGGTCTTCAATCTGCAGCTGACCTACTGAACCAGCTTGGACCGGTTATTTCACCCTGTAAGCCTCACCTTTGTCATCTGAGAACTAGAGAGAATGCTAAATATTTGTAGACTACCTAGAGTTGTTTTAAACTGTTATTTCTCTAATTTTTTTTAAAATAACTCTTATTTCAATCAATGATTTTGCTTATATGACGTAGCAGAAAACTCAAAAAATCCCGTGTCAGTGGGCAGTCGGATATCTGGCAGCTGCCTCGAGTATCACAGACTTCCACTATTCTTTCTACAAAGTAACAAAATAAAGCATACCCGTATGTGGAGCTTTTGCCGTCATTCCACAAACAGCAAAACCCTGATTTACAGCAGAAACATCAGCGTTCAAGGAGCAGGAGTCTGAGCATGAATGAGCTCAGGCTTGCTATACTTAGGTTGCCAGTGAACTTTGGCTAGAAAATACACTCCAGTATTACTACTGCATCAGTAATTTCTTGTTTCTCTCTATAAGAACGCGGAAAACATGTTTTCTACAGTTGTCTGAGGAAATCATGTTGCGCCTTGATTAGGTAAGCAGAAGAGGTCCTTGCCATCCAGACTTAATATGAAATGCTATGAAGGATTTGCAGTATTAAAGAAAAGCTCTGCCTCATCCTTTGAAGGAAGCCAGCAGTATTAAAATGAACCATTTCATAACCTTATATGTTCGTTATAAGTTCAGAAATCTGTTTAATTTCTGATCCTGGAAAACGATGGTCTCTGTCAACCTTGGTGATAAATCCAGTCCTTGCTTGACTTACTGGGCAACAAATGCACAAACAACTTTTTTTTTTTTTTTTTTACCACACTGCCTTTTAATTTGGAAGCTGAGATGAAATTCATGATTGAGTCGTTAGCATAGTATTTCAGATGTATGTATTACTTTTCATCTGGAAGGATCTTAAAATCCTTTGCAAACTAGGTACAGGCAACAAAGCCAGTACCATTCCAAGAATGCTGTCTCCACAGAAACCTTTCTGTTATCACCGATGAAGACATGTTTATTACCTTTCCTTAGTGGTTACTCTGCTGGCTGTTTCTTGTGCTTCTGCTAGTTACCACTGAATAACCCACTCCACTGAAGTAATTGTTCTTGTCATATTTTTGATGATTTTTTTTTCTGTTACTTTCTACCTAGCTTTGCGTAATAAGTTTGAAGGGAGTCACTCAGTCTTATCTCTTTGCTGTATGTTGTACATGTTGAGGAAAGTGTTCCCTTGGAAGTGACTGTTTTGACTTAAACATGAGTAGTGTGTTAGGTGGTTGAATTTCCAAAAATATTTTAAAATCATTGTTCATATTTTGATGTCTATATTCAGTTTTCAGTTTGTGTATTTAGCTGCTGTCATAACATTTATTAACTTGAATTTAATGTTGTGTGAACTTGAAAAAGTCAATGTGTGACTAAGAAGATATTAAAATTTCTAATAGTTTAATTTATCGCCTTTGCATATGTGTGGAAAAAGTCTTAAGGTAGAACATATAAAAGGCTGGGTTAGATTGGATTAAATGCAGTGTATATATCTGGTAGAGGGTTAATGTTTGTAGTAATGTCTTTGCATGTCCGTAGTCCTGTATGCTAAATAGTGAGAATTCATGAAGTCGTCTTGCATTTGGATAAGTATATTTTATGGTATGTGTAACATAATACAATACATACTTAGATATGTACTAGGACTGAAGAAAATAACATTTGAAGTGGAGTAAGCTGGAAGGAGCAGAACTGATTCTAAGGCATAGGGCAGTCATACTGGTTGAACATATGACTGTGTCACCAACTCTGCTCTAGATGGCATGAAAAACAGTAAATGCCAGCAGATCGTAATTTTCTAATGTCAGCTACTTAGTGTTTGGGAGACAGGGAACCACCTGCTGTAGTGATGGCTGCCCTACGTAAGAAAACAGCTCTTTCCACTCTCACAGCTTCTGCGTGTTCCTGCAGCAGAACAGATGAGCAAGGATGCAATTATACGTGCTTTTCAGTATGACAATGCATAGAGTTCAACTTAAGTATTTGAAAAATGCATCCTGTTTCTCTGATTCTGAGACTTCTTGAGTAGCAAATCGGTTTCTATAATAGCCATTACTGAGGTTTTGCAGGATTTCAAAATGTCAGACTAGAATGGGCTGTTTAAATACTGGTTAAGTGAATGCAGAGATCATTCACTGTGGAGGTCAGGTTGGTCTGTGGTTCAGGATTATAGAAACGGGTGCAGATTTATGCTCGCTCTCTCTGTCCTTTTCATGTGTGGAGCTCTGAGGCCCTACCTAAAGTTTGAAATTTTTTCTGTCATGCAGAAGACAAGTTAGCTGGGCTGGTGGTCATAGAAAGAAACAGAGCATGCAAATTACCCAGGTGTATCACTTGTCCCTCTTCTCCCCCCATTCTCAGGAGATTTCGTCATTGAAACAGTGATTGTGCAAGAAATCTGCTTCTGAGTTCCTTTAAGCATGGACATGTGTAGCTAGCCTTGTGTCAGTCTCTGTCAGGCAGATGTCTGTCTAGAGTAGAATCAGGAGGTATGCAACTTCAGACAAAACACTGGTTTTGTGCACAGATTTAGAAGACTAACTCCTAAGAAAAAGGGAACAGATAACACTCACAACACACCATTCAATTCTGCATTCTACATTTAATTCTCCTTTTCAGCAAACAGGAGGAAAATGTTAGTGGTATTAACTCTTTGTGTGTGTAAATTTGCACATAGCAATGCAGCAAGCATTTTTTCATCAAAGGGCTTGATAAAAAGAAATCTAGCCATGAGACTCCATGCTGAAATCCCCTTTTTCTTTTCATTTAATGCATCACAATATATGGAAGCATGCTTTAGTAATGCTACAGCTGTAAGTAAATAGGTACTTTTTCGGATATAGAGGGTTGTATCTTTAGCATTTAAGAATTTCCAAAAATAGTAATTATGAGTTTGTAGATGTCACTGTTTTGAAACTGTTTTGCAGGTGTCACTGTTCTTGAGCTGCCCTGCCTTGATCATCAATCTGTAATACGATCCCAGAGCTAGCAAAGGGAAGGGCAGTTGTGAGGACCTTAGAAGTTTACTAGTCCAACTTCCTTTTCTGTGAGCAGCTATAGAGAGAAACTTTTGGAAGAGATATAACATGTGATCTCTTGCATACCAAGTGAAAAGTCATGTAGAAACCAGAATGGTATTTTAGGCTTGAGATTCACTTACGTCAGGCTCGCTCACTTAAACTTGCTGCAGAGTAGCCTCAAACCTTTGCTTTTCAGCTCCCAATAAAATGTGTTCAGCTACTTCCTGTTTAGTAATTAAAGAAATCCCTAATACCAAGTTATGCTGACATATAAAAGTTCCTCAAAAGGCCTTAAACTCTGACATCTCCACCAGGTGCCTGAAAAAGTCATTTAGATCAGTGGGTTTTGGCCAGATACCACGCCCGCATTGGATGGTTAATTTTATTCTTTTGAATTAACAAAGGCTTGAGGAAAAATTCTGAAATGAAAAATACAATTCACAGGTATCTCATCTGTCTGCTGTAGGACTTAATATTAACTAAAACAATATGAGCGTGCAAGTTTTCTTAACCTTTCTAACTTCTTATGTTTTATGGGTCATTCTTAATGCACATATCTCATTTCTGCATGTATCAATGATTCTCCTTTATACGGGCTACAACATACACAGGACAGTGGCAAAACCAAACAAATTTGTGAAAAACATAGCTGTGCAACACATTGCTCCCTACCCCAAATTAGTCTTCTAATGCCAAAACCTATAGATTTGATTTTAACTGAAGGGTTTGTTATGAGAAACCAAGTGGAATCTTGCACATTTTATTAAAAACAAAACCACTGATAGCCAAACATCTCAGCGTTTATTGTAAGGATTTGTGAAAAAATCATGGTAAGTTTGGGTCTGGTTGCAGGAATGACTGATTAAAAAAAAAAATAAACAAAACAAAACCCAAAATGAACCAAGCATGCAACCTCCAAAAACCAGCAACCAAAAAAGCACCTGTAATGTGGAGTTTTTGGTCTCACTTTGCTGTTTGTATTATTCTGTAATGTTGCAACCCATACTGAGTTCATTTGTAGTCAGATGCTTGCAAACTGAAAAATGGAAAAAGAGGTTTAAATACAGGTTCCTAAAAGTTGAGACATAAGTCAGTTTCTCAGAGGAGGGTTATTTTGCATATGTGTTCTGGAAGATGACAGCAGTGATCTCCCTGGGTTTGGAGTCTTGCGGTAAATTTCCATGTCATTGCAGTTTTCAGATTAAATTAGTGCAGTGTTTACTTACAAATCTGCCGTGGGAGATTATTGGGAAGGTATTACAGAATGTATTCAGCAATATGAGATCATTATGTTATTTGTTGACACCGATACTGTAAAAACCCTACTAATACTTTTATTGTTTGTCTGCATGTGTGAGGAGGGGCAGATACGTTGCCTGTAAAGCCTCCGTTTCATTTTTTGGAAAGCGTATAATTTGATAACAGTGTCTAGATTTTAAACATCAACGGGTGAGGATCTGGTGCTTTTGGTAAAAAGTGCTGAATTTCAGAACTTGATGCTTCTTGGAGGTCCAGTGGTACTAGGATGTACTGATGCGCAGTCACCGCAAAGTCCACGTGTGTAACCTCATACAGCAGAGTGGCTGTGTAGTTACCTACCGTCTTGTAGTAGCTGGGAATCTCCCTGTGAACTTCTGTTGTGGTGTGCATGCATAGGAAAACAAGTATGACAAACGTTTTTATTATGCTAGTCAGCGTCTCTGTTAGTTTGGTTTTTTTGGCAAGACCCTGTGCTTTTCCTTAAAAATTAGTGTCATATCCTACTTTTTAAATTGTTAACCCTACCCCAGCAGAAGTCTCTGTGGGCTCTCGCCTCTGCCAGTATTTTCCTTGCACGAGTTAGACTAGCATGCCCACTTGCACTTTTCTAGGACCCAGGTTCCTCTGCATTTTGCATTTGCTCCACTAACTTTACTGTACACCATTTCAAGAAAAAGCTGGCAAAACCAGCAATGTATACAAATTAAACAGTGTAAAATAACAGAAGATAAAAATAAAATCTTGTGAGATTATACAGAAAATGAATTAATGTCATAACTGCAATAAATATGATAAACATTTTTTTGCTTTCAGGTTTAAAAATGTCTGACCAGAAAAATATTTTACACAGAGCCCACTGCATTGAAAAGCTACTGTCTGAGAACAACTTCCAAGATATTGAGGATCATCTTAAAGAACTGGAATATGTTGATATGACCACAGAATATCTTCAGGGAACAGACATTGCTAAGGCTGTATACAGAGTACTCAAGAGCTGCCCTTCAGCCGAGTTGAAAAAGAAAGCAAAGCAGTTATTATCAAGATGGAAAGCGCTTTACAAGAATAACTGTGCTCAGTCAGTGCAAGTTAAAAAGTCAGTTTCTGTGTATGTGAAAGAGGAAATTGAACATCTCTGCGTGGTTCCTAGAGGGCAGGCACTGTCTGAAGGACCATGTCAGGAGGAGGCATTAGAACCTGAGAGTTCTAAAATTTTGGTCCCATCGCAAACTGTTAAAAATGTGGTACGTAACAATGCAGAAGGCAGCGTGAATCAGCCTCCTTCTTTTGAGGAACAACACATTGATAATGAAGGTTCTAAACCTCTTGTTAACGAAACAAGTGTTCAGCAGGATCCGATGACAGCTCTGAGGTGTAAATGTACGGATCTTCTTTATAAAGCTTTGTCTGGTTCTGCCAAAGACAAAGAGGAGACTGATAAATGGCTTGAGCTATCTAAAGAAATCGAAGAACATATTTTTGCTCTTCATGCTAAAAATGATAAAAAGTATAGAAATTGCATCAGAAGCAAAATCTCTAACCTGAAGAACCCTAAAAGTTGCCACTTAAAACATAACCTTTTTTCAGGGACGTTGAGTCCAAAGGCTTTTGCTGAGATGACAGTGATGGAAATGGCCAGCAATGAACTGAAACAGCTCAGGGCTCTGTACACAGAATCATCTGTTCAGGAGCATCAGCTTCCACAAGTTATTAATGGCACACGGACAAACAAAATAAGGTGTAGGCGCTGTGAAAAATTTGACTGCACGGTCACTATGATCGCCAGAGGAACTCTCTTTCTTCCAGGTTGGGTACGAAACACAAGTCCGGATGAACAAATGTTGACTTATGTTATTTGTAATGAATGCGGAGAACAGTGGTATCACAGCAGATGGATTTGTTTGTAACAGTATCCCTCTTTAATAAGTGATTTAGAAACGTAGATATGAGAAGGTATCTCTGTTGAAACTGAATAATTTAAAATTTTGTATTGATATTATGTAGATGCTGCCAATAAAAAGTGGAAAATTAGCTTTAAAAAATTGCTAAGTTATTCTTGAAGATGGCTTGAATAAATCTATGTGTTTTGAGTAATGTCAATATGTAAAGAAACAAAGAAAAAAGGGGGGAAATGGTAACACTGTATTCGAGAGGAATATTCACTAGTAAATCCATTTAAAATATTCCAAGTACTGCAATTTTTTCCCCAAGGTACTGAGTACTTGGAATTTTCATTATCTCCAGCAGGAGTTCTTTCACAGAACTTAAGTTTTGTTTACAGTAAACAAACTCTTTCCAAAACTGCAGTTCACATACTTGCGTGCGTTGCAGAATGTTCAGCATGGATTCACTCCTTAATTTAATTAACTTTTTACAAGTAAGTGTTAGATTATTAAGTCGGTTAGAGAGGTAATGTCTAAAAGGAAAAAAGGAATGAAAAACAGTGTAAAAGGGGGACAAGGCAGCTAGCAAATGAAAGCAAAAATGAAATTCTGCTTTAGCTTTTTATAGCTATTGGGAGGAAAACAGGACTTCTAACAGTGTCTCAGTCTGCAGTTCAGATTTGCAGTGTAAGATGATGTGTCCTGCAACTGTTAAGAAATTCATGCAGGATCAGGCAGTGGTTCATTTCAGAGAATTATGTAAATACATTATTAAATCTATTTAATAAATAAAGGCATGAAGTTAATAGGAGTTAATCACTTTCTGAATGGATATCCTCTCTTGAAGTGGGGCATCTGTCCTGAACTGAGCAAATGAATGGTTTTATGTTGTGCAGGTTACCCAGGAAAAAAATGAACAGAAGGAAATCTAACAGCTAAAGTTTTTATGCATGTTTTCGTTCAAGTCAACAGAATTCTCACTGGCTGTATACTAGAAGCATTTATTTATCGAAAAGTACCGCTTTAGTTGTTGTCTTTCTCAAGTAATAGCCCTGGTTGTGTGGGGTTTTTTCTGGAGAACTTAAAATTACTTTGAAATCAGCTATCTGAATACTTTGCATGGAGTATATATCAGAAGCCAGGGAGATATTTCTTTTCAGAACTGGGAGAACCACCTGAGTCCAGGTATCTTTCAGATACCCCAGTCAGGTATCTGTCTGTTGGTCTGTAGAAGACTCTGTTCATACTGTGTGTCCCTGGTTTGATTTCTTCACTGGTTTTTAGTTACTGTAAACGTTTAAATGAATGGAAATGGGTCATGCATTGGGTCCTATTTTCTGAGCACACAAATGTGTCAACTCACAGACCTAAGGAAATGCTGTGAAAAATAAGCCTGCCCTGCCTGAGAGGTTAGGTTCTTGCACCAAAGCAAAAACCATGGCCTTCATAATGAGTTTCCATGTTGGAGTACAGATTAGATGGTGAAATGGGTCAACAAATTGCCAAAATCATGCTTTAGGCACAGAGGAAAGTGTTTTGTTTCACCCTATTGTACAAACAATAAACCTGCGTATTTGGCATTAATGGAGATCTCTTTTTACAACTGCGCAGGAGGCATTTTGCAGTTCAAGGCTAAAATGCATCCGCTGAGCAGAGAACACTGGTTAGTATCTGCTGGAGGAGCTAAGGGCAGTCCTGCACCCATGTAGCTGTAACGCAGCTGCGGCTGGTCAGCTTCTTGGGGTGAAGGCACTGCCCTGGAGCTCTCCAGCTATGTGGCCTGTCAGAGAAAGGAGTTAGGGGCATGAGATGAGAAAATGGTGCTGGTGAACTAAAAGACAGCCAGGACTAAAAAAAAAAGATAAAAAAGGCCTTTGTCTGTGTATGGTGAACACAGTGTGTAACCTGATGTTACAAAGAGGCACTTATTATTATTCTACTGTGGAAAAAAAAAAACCCCAAGAAAAATCTTTTCCATTCTGTGAAGTGTTAACGGTTAACTTTCAATGGTGTGATTTACAGTGGCATTACCTAGATGTTTATCGTGTGAAAATGTGTGTTCTAGTGGAATTGCACTGATGTAAAACAAATATTAAAGCACTAAGCCAGACCCCCAGTGTTCGACTGCGTAACCGAGCACTTAATGTCTGACCTTCCTTCCCAGCCCTTACCCGTGTGCTGGAACTGATGCTTTCAAGTAGTCCTGCTTGTTTAAGTGGAAGTACTTCTGTGCAAAGTATTTTTTTTATCTTTCAATAAAACCATAGTAAAGCAAACACTTCTGTGTTACTGGTTCACAGTAAGCACTGAGTTGTGTGCTGGCATTTTGGAGGCCATGGTCCTGCTTAGGAGAGCTCTGTGCCAGTACTGTGCTGTGTCAGAACACTGTGGAGCGGGAGACTTTATTTTAGCTGTGAACAATAATTTCTGCCTGCAGATGGTTTTGAAGCCATTCCAGTAATGTACAACTTATCCAAATTTTGTCTTGGCGAAGAGAAATGTTACAAGGCATGGATGGTGGTTTTGACAGAATATATTTCAGGGGTAAAATCTGTAGCCATAATACTGCCTACATTTGTGACATAATGTGTAACATTTTCTTTTGAACTGCCCATCATTAAACGTACAGTGCCAAGCCATATGCCCCAACATGACTGGGATTTTCTACAGATCTGGTATTTACTGAGCAGCTAAGAAAATGTAAACAGTGGATATCTTAAAATTTTTCAAATCATCGAGCAAGCCTGCCTCACTGCGGATCTGAGCGAGCCGTACCTGCAGCAACAAGACGGTCATTTGGTTCTAGCCTTTCACATCTTGCCCTTTCTTCTAAGATGTGGAAATAATAAAATCCAGTTACTAACAACTGCAGTTGCAGGATATGGTACAGAAACAACTGTCAGTAACTACAGATAGTCAACAAATGGATCATAACTGTGCCCCTTTCACAACTGTCCCTTAACTTTCTTCAGCCTGTTTCAAACAGGGAGCTGTCAGAACTCGTAGGGCAAGTCCTTGGTGCCCTTACAGTTGTAAACTCAGTGTTTTAAAGTAGTTTTCTGTGATAATACATTGTGAGCAGGCGTTCCTCCATTGCCTGCCTTCCCAATAACAACTGAACCTGAGCGCTGGCTTTGTAAAAAATCCAGTTAAAGCTAGACATTAAAAGATGAGAATATATTTGTAAATTCTGTGAAATCCAGTGATAATGAAAAGAATTTCTGTTGCTATTGAAAGAGATGGAGCCCTTACCTTTATTCAGGAGTTACCTAGTCTAAGCTGCTAGCTGCTGGTTCCACACGCACACGGTTGCTAGGTTGTCAGCATTACCTAAAAGCCAGGCGCAAAATACGCTCCTGCTTGCCCATATAGTAGTCTGGGACAGGGAAGAGATCTGGGAATACTGGCAGGAAGGAGCAGAAAGTATTGGGAGGCAGGGAGAGTGAACTGGGCCCGTTTTAAGTATGCTGAGGATGCAAATCTATAGGAAATGAGGTTTTGCTGTTCCAGGACTGGTGAAAAGGCTCATCTGGGTTGGGTTTCACTTTATGCTTAGTTCACGCCGATAAACACGCTGCCTGCAATTTCACATTTAACAACCATGAATTATCGTATTACCTTCTTGATTATCTCATGCCGTTGGTTATTTTTACCTAACACAGTTCATTACCACTTTGGCCATTTTTCCATCTGTGTCTGTATCCAGTCCTCATTACTTGAAAGGTTTAGTAGAAAGCAGATCGTGTGTGGTGTCATGTGCCACTATATATCACGATACAGTACAGACACAAAGTGCCAAATATGAGAGACGGTCATTCAAGTAAGTTGTTGCTCTTATTTAAAAAGGTGTGGTCATAGTTTCACTAAGCAAAGTACTGCTCCAGACCGCAGTTTGTCAATAGGTTATGTTGCCCCTTCCCAGATTGTGTAACTGCGCAGGCTTAAAATGTTTGACTGGATAAGATTGTATGCCTTGGCTCAAAATGGCTCTAAAAAGTCAACCTGCAACCCCACAGCATATGCACCAGCAGGAGGGTCTAGGTTCCTGGACTACAGCAAGTATCAGAGTCCAGAAACAAGAATAAAAGGAAAGCTTTGAAAAGTGAGATTCTTTTACGTTGTTGAAGTTGTCTTTTTTCAGCTTGTTCCAGATGGGAGAAAGATCTCAACTTCTTTAAGCAGAGACAATTAATTCCGGTATGATGTTTAGCATAACCATGATGCTACTCAAAGGAGCGTGACATTAGAGCTGATCCACACAGATGTAGGACAAATGTACGCTGAGTAAGCCTAAAGTCTGTATTTGTTTTCACTGGGTTTTCCAGAGGTGCTGTAAATTCAGCTGCTGCTTGACTCCTGTGGTTTAATAGTCGCAATGAGGTCTTAAATGTAGATTGCACTCAAAGCTCAAGCAGCCTGTAGCTGCAGAACTCGTATTACGTGTCTTAAGAAGATGAAAGGCAAAGATTATTCTGAGAAGTGCTCTATTAATTGGAGTCCGTGTTGCTCCCTTAACACCAGTGACAAAACTCCTGGTGCCTGGAGATCCACTGCCGGATCGATTCCATTTTGTTCTGTTGAGGGCCTTTTGTATCTCCCTCACAACCCTCTTGCCGTAGTACTTTTCAGGGAGGTACTCGGCTGCCATATGTTGTTCATAACTCTTTCTTCCTTTCCAAGCCATAAGGAATTTTGTGCTGTTTATTGTTTATTTAAAATGTATTCCTTTCGTTCTGCTGTGCTATGTACATTTGTTACTAAAGCCAAGAACTGCAACTCCTTTAAACAAAAAAAGAACAGCTCTTTTTCTAGCAAAAAGAAAAGTTACCTGGTAACAGGCTTTGGTAAAGGAGCAAATATGCTGAATTACAGTCCTTCAGGGAATTGTCAGGGTGTAATGGCCCAGTTCACTGAGTGCCTGGAAGATAAGGAAAGAAACAAGAGCACTTTGATAATTTCTTGGATTGCTTGGGGGCTGGCTTGCTGCATTCTGGTATTAGCAGAGCCATAAAGGCAGATGACATCATATCCCCTTATTTTGTACTGCTGTAATTCAGCCAGGAGGTGACAAAGTCATGTTTTATTGAGACCTTGTCATCACTTGCCAGGATAGGACAAAGTCTCCTTGCAGCTACAGATGGTAAAAAGCATTATTCACAAGCTCTATTATGTGAGACCTTTGCTGATACGGAACTTTCTCATAGACACACACACAAAAAAATTGCCCTTTATTTGCCATTGGGATGTTATTTGCGCCGTTTGCTAGCACATGACATAACAATTATTTCTTCGTGAATACAACTCTGTGAATAAAATCATTGAGGTGCGAGGTCAGCTTTCAGACGAGCACGCACGTCAGGGAGCAGCAAGGGTGGGTTGCTGTGCAAGAGCAGGCGAGCCAGGAATGGAGGGTGGGTGACAAGGTGCACAGGGACAGGGACTTCCATAAAAAGGGTCACCATCCCACGGCCCCCAAACCAGAAGAGCAAGGCAGATCCAGTGACAGTAATCAGCCAAAACTCCAGTGAGCATCAGACAAGCCCAAAGGGAGGAGGCCGCGACAAGGTGGGGCTGGGTGTCGAACGGGGTTGGGGCACGAGGTGGGGTGCAGGACCGGGGCCAGCCAGCTCAGACAGAGCCTGAGCCAAAATGTGGCTCCCACTGGCAGGGGGACCCTGAGGCGGCTGCCCCCACCAGCACTGCCCCAGCCCTGCTCAGCACCACCACTGGGACAGTCAGGCAGCAGCCTCAGGCAGGGGCAGAGCCCACAGCACCCACCGACGGCACCCTGCACGGCACACTCTGCACAATTTAAAAGGGGAGCGATTTTGGTGTACGTGTTTCAAACCACATCTTAGCTGGGCATTTTCTTCTGTCTGTTCCTAAGAACTGGCAGGTATACTTGATGTGACCAGCCCTATCAGTGGCATTATTTGTTCTACAGATTGTGATCATCCTACAGCAACTCTTGATTTTGTTACATACATGAGTAATAGTAACAGGGTGGACACAACAGAAAAGGGCCTTCAGTTCCTGATCCTCAAGCTCGCACCCGTGTGTTTTTACCGTAAGAGTAACTCTATTGATACTCCATTATGCCTATAAAATCATAAGCATAATAGGCCAGGGTTACAGCATGGTCCTTTTCTTTTATGTTCCCATGTAAAAGAAATAAAAATACATCTTATCTCAGAAGTTTAGGAATTTTGTTTCTAACTAGAATTTTAAAAATTTGAAGGACCTGGACAAGCTGGAGAAGTGGGCCTGTGAGAACCTCATGAGGTTCAACAAGGTGAAGTGTAAGGTCCTGCACCTGGGTCAGGGCAACCCCCGGTATCACTACAGGCTGGGGGATGAAAGGATTGAGAGCAGCCCTGCAGAGAAGGACTTGGGGGTACTGGTGAATGCCAAGCTGGGCATGAGCCAACAATGTGTGCTTGCAGCCCAGAAGGCCAACCGTATCCTGGCCTGCATCAAAAGCAGCGTGGCCAGCAGGTCGAGGGAGGTGATGCTGCCCCTCTGCTCCGCTCTGGTGAGACCCCACCTGAAGTGCTGCGTCCAGCTCTGGGACCCCCAACATAAGAAGGACATGGACCTGTTGGAGTGGGTCCAGAGGAGGCCACAAAAATGATCTGAGGGCTGGAGCACCTCTCGTATGAGGACAGGCTGAGAGAGTTGGGGTTGTTCAGCTGGGAGAAGGCTACAGGGAGATGTTCTTGCAGCCTTCCAGTACTTAAAGGGGGCCCACAGGAAAGACGGGGACAAACTTTTTAGCAGGACCTGTTGTGACAGGACAAGGGGTAATGGTTTTAAACTAAAGGAGAGTAGATTTAGACTGGATATAAGAAAAAAGTTTTTTACTATAAGGGTAGTGAAACACTGGCACAGGTTGCCCAGAGAGGTGGCAGATGCCCCATCCCTGGAAACATTCAAGGTCAGGTTGGACGGGGCTCTGAGCAACATGATCTAGTTGAAGATGTCCCTGCTCACTGCAGGGGGGTTGGACTCAATAACCTCTAGGGGTCCCTTCCAACCCAAACTATTCTGTGATTCTAAATTTCTTAAATGTATTCAACTGTCTGAGAACCAGTGTTGTCTCAAGAAAAAAAAGATGGTAGTTTCATCCCACAAGGTATCAAATGCAAAGTACTTATTTCTTCCACTTGTAGGGTTTTTTTTATTTCTAAATCACAAAGTAATGCCATAACTGATCAGAATTTATGTCTTAGAATTATCATCGTTTAAAAAGGCCATTTTTCTACCCCTCCAGCTCTTACTTGTATTTTAGTTTAGCATTGTATGAAAGCAGATCCCAGGAAAAGAGTACTTACAAAAATTCAGAACTGGGGTTTTGTTAAATAAGAACGTGTCTAGTATCATCAGCTTTGCTTCTAGCATGGACTGCCTTTTAATAATCCAGTAGGAGACATTTCCTTTTGATGATACTGAGATCTTGTTTTCCATACCTTGGGCCGTGTTGTAAATCTGATCCAAAACAAGATGACTCTGCAAGTGGCAATTCCAGTCCGATTGCATCTCCCTTATGATCGGAGGCATGTGATGACCGCTCAAGCAAATGGCTGTATTTCAAATGCTCTTCCCTTGCTCCTGTCATCGCCTATTTCTCTTGATGATGTGGGAACCCCTTTAAACACACGTAAATAATTTCTGCTCTTTTCATTTGAATTACGTTTTGCCTTATAATTGTGACGAGTTGCAAGAGCACAAAGGACACTACCACAAGCTTCTTTAGGCTTTTTTTCCTGTGATCTTGTTTAAACAGTCAAGTTGATGTTATTCTGAATTACTACAGAAAAGAAGCATGTGACTACTCTTTCTGAATAGCGTACTTTGGATTTTTGTTAGTTCCTTCATTGACACGTGTATATTTTTAAGCATCTCTACTTGTAAAGCAAAACTGCTTTACAACGATGAGTTTGTTTACATTGGGCCCTTGACGGGGAGCACAGTGAGACTACTGCCTTTAATCATAGAATCATTAAGGTTGGAAAAGACCTCTAGGATCGTCTAGTCCAACCGTCAGCCCAACACCATCATGTCTCCTGAACCATGCCCTGAAGTGCCACATCTACATGTCTTTTAAACACCTCCAGGGATGGCGACTCCACCACCTCTCTGGGCAGCCTGTTCCAGTGCCTGACCACTCTCAAAGAAATTTTTCCTAACATCCAATCTAAACCTCCTCTGATGCAACCGGAGGCCGTTTCCTCTTGTCGTATTGCTTGTTACTTCGGAGAAGAGACCAACACCCACCTCGCTACAACCTCCTTTCAGGTAGTTGTAGAGAGCGGTAAGGTCTCCCCTCAGACTCCTCCTCTCCAGGCTAACCAACCCCAGCTCCCTCACCTGCTCCTCATAGGACTTGTACTCCAGTTATTAATAAATAACTCTGACATGCAAATACTATATAAAGGCGTTTTAGAGTTAAATAATTCAGAGCGTTCTGGGGCAAAGAAAGGCCTTGTCCTCTTGCAGCAGAACAGTGCTCTTTCTTTTAAATGCCATAGGCAGCGATCACTACGGGCGGCCCTCTGTGCGCGCTCACCGTGAGGGAAGCCCCGCCCGCTACCCACCTCGCCAACCCCAAAACGCCTTCGCAGCCCCACCGCGCCTTCCCGCCCCCCCCGTCCTCCCGCCGGAGGAGGCAGCCCGGGGTCAGCGGCGCGGCCCGGAGGGGCGGGGCCTCGGGGGCGGGGCCGGCTGCCTGGGGCTCGGCTCACGTGATGCCCCCGCCCCCTGCCCGCTCCGCCATGTTGTTTCTTCCTTCCCCAGCGCCCGGCGACGGCGGCGCAGCCCGGCCTCGGGACCGGCGGCAGTCCTTCCCCCCCCACCCCTTCTCGTGGGCAGGTATCGGCCGGCGTGGCGGGATCGCCCGCTCCTCGCCCCGTCTCCTTCCCTTTATCCCCGGCGGGCGTGGTGCGGTGCGAGCGGTGGCGGCGGCTGGCTGCGGGGCCGGCGGGCCGGGAACCCCCTCCTCGCCCGCGGTCCAGGGGTGAGGGGGCCGCTCCCGACACGGCGGCCCGGGGCGGGTGGGGGCAGCGGGCTGGAGCTGGCTGGTGCTTCGGTATTTTCCTTCCTCATGACCCTCCGTTCCCCCCCTCCCCCCCCCCCCCCCCCAATCCTCCTTCCCCCGCAGCTGCCCGAGCTCTGCGGGCTCCCGGGCGCCTCGGGGACCGCCGGCCTCGGGGAGCCCCGGGGGGGGAGCCCTGGGGGCGGGGGCCGCGGTGGGAGAGGGCTCCGCGCCGCTCCTCGGAGCCGGTGGGGGCGGCGGGGGAGCGGGGCGTGATGGGGGATCCCGTGACTCCGGGGCAGGCGGCGGCTCTGCCGGGGAGCGGCTCCTGCCCGGGCGATTCCCGGCCGGGGCAGGGCAG
This sequence comes from Phalacrocorax aristotelis, assembly GCF_949628215.1. Taxonomy (NCBI): domain Eukaryota; kingdom Metazoa; phylum Chordata; class Aves; order Suliformes; family Phalacrocoracidae; genus Phalacrocorax; species Phalacrocorax aristotelis. Next base: position 83,489,671 of record NC_134276.1, read on the forward strand.
GGCCGGCCCCGCGGCGCTTCGCAGGGCGGGCGCAGGGGGGTCTCCCACCCGCTCGGGGCAAACCCGGTTTCGTACCTGTCCCCTGGCCGCCTCTCACACCGAAAAGGCAGAAAGGAAAGGGTCCTCTTACCGCCTTTTCCTGTTGCTGTCTGCTGAAGAAGGGCTCCTGTGTTCCCACGGGGACGCTGAGCGATGTGCTCGACGTTTTTAGTTCTTCTTTTTCGAGCCAGTGACTTGATGTAGCTCTCCTCTGCAACGGCCGGCTGCTTTTCTAGTCGTGTCAGATAGCTACACAAACTTAGATGCGGTGATGGCTGGAGAACCAAAAGAATTAGGTTAAGATTGTTGAATCTCTTACGTCTGAGTGATTAATGAACAGTTTCAGTGTAAGTATGCCGAGTAACTTGAGCAAAATAATGGAACAAATAACAGAACAGTGCAAGAAAACTAATTTTTAAAAGCCTGTATCAATGGCCTCTCAAGCAAGGTCGCATATAACTAGATACATGGAGAGCACTTACTTTTACTAATTTGGGTGGGGTAGGCAAGTAAGGAACTCCTTGGCTAAATTTTGTTTTGGAATTAAAACGCTTGTCTGCAGATAGCTGTCATGCAGTCTGCCACCCTACATATTGTTTTCCTTCTTGGCCACGATAATTTACAGCTCTATTAAATAAGCATGTGGTTTTTATTTGTCTTTACTTTTAAGGTGGAGTACAACACTGAAATCATCAGTGCTTGGTTTTTTAGAGCAAGGGTGATTGTGTGTGGCTGGGAGTGTTGGATTTTTTGTGACCTTTTAGTAGTTTATAAGGTAACAAACTCTAATGTCAGACTGAAGGGAGAGCTATTTCTCAGATACACCCAAAATAAATCCAAACCTTTTTTTTCCTGGCACTTTTATTTCTAGAGAAACCTAACCAAAGGATGGTACAGATGAAGCACACCTGTGTTTCAGTATCAACGTGGAATTTATAATGACCTGTTATTTTTCTGTCTAGGTTGTATGGGCCTCTGTTTGTTGCCTTAATTTTAGTAAAGCCTTTTCCATTAAGTTCAAAGTAGGGGGTGTGTAGTTAAAAAAAAAAAAGGCTCTAGCAGTCCTTGTTTTGCTTTTGAGTGCTCTAACAAACCTTCGGTTTCTTTGAATTGAGAATCTGTGAAAAAAAAAAATTGCAGAGGGTCAAATGTCTTATTTAGATTTCAAGCTGTATTTTCTTTTGTGTCAATTTAGTAATAAATCATGAGAAACAGATCTTTCAGCTCCTTAGGATTGGAATTTTACATAGATGTTTCACAATGAATAAAAACTTCCCAGCAAAAAGGCTTTTAAGAATTCCTTCAGGTTTGGATTTGGGTTTTTTTTTCTTTTTTCATAATGTTCATTCTCCTTGGTGTTGTGTTTTTTGTTTTCATTCTATACAGAGCACACAGTATTTTGGTCTAGTACAGTGTAACCCATTTAATCCCTTCGGGATGGGCTTTGGTCACATAGTTATATTGGGAAGACTATGAATGCACAATGTAGCCTGACCAATAGAGGCTGCTATTGCTAAGAGTCGCTGGAGGAAAAGGGCAACTAATGCAAGGGAGAAGGATGAGCACATATGAGCAGAAATAATTGCTTCAGAAGTTACTGAAAGACTGGAAGCAGTAACAGAGAAGTAGTTTGCAAGGTGAGCATCAGTTAACTCATTCATTGTTAGAAACGTTGGACCAAGAGCAGCAGCACCTAAGGGTATTTTGAAGTTGGCTGAAAATAAAATAATATTTTAAGTTGGGAGATGCACAACTGTGAGCTTCTGAGAAATTTCAACTCTTATTAAATAAGAATAAATAATACTTTGCTCATTCTACTTGAATGAGGGGCATGAGATGGAAAATGAAGGCCAGGTCTCTGCAAGATGAAACTAGCAGAGGTATAAATGTAGGTATTTCTCCTGACAGGTTTTGCCAATTGGAGCTGTGGCTAGAGGTAAGTTAGAATGAATGAAGTGATTCTGGCAGTAGGTACTGGGTTGATTTAATGGTCCAGGGGTTATGCTGACTTACGGATTTCTTCCCGTGATTGCTGCTTCTTTCATAGTCCTGAGTCATGCCAAGCAACTGTTTGAACTAAAGTACTGAACTACATAGGAGTTAAAAATAACTTTATAAAGAAACACCAAAATATAACTTTCTGGTATACAAGTGAGTGACCACAGCTGTATGTCAGGTCAGTTTGGGGGGGTGTTCATAATAATTTGTAGTATGAACAAACTCTGGTGATATTCTGGTGTTAGATAAAGTGTGCCTAGGCTGCTTACAACTAGAGGCAATTTTCAGATAGGCTGTCATCCAATTATTAGAGATCTATATAACAGAAAACACAAACTGCCTTCACAATCCAATGCTGAAATTGTAGGTGAAGGGAGGACTTGCAAGACGATTACGATCTCAGTAGGTCAAGCCATACGATTGAAGGGTTCCCAGAGAACTAGGCAGCTCACAAGAGGCCGTCAGTAAAGGGTTGTTGCTGATCCACAGCTCTTACGTTGGTACCCCATGGAGGGAAAGGAAGGACAGTTTGGAGGCTGATTAATGTCCGAGCTTGAAATGCATTCAAAAGTACAAGGTGCATGGCCCCTTGACTTCGTATCTGTATGTTTCCCTTTGAATTGAGAGCAAAAATGTTTCAAGGTTAAACAGGCTTGTGGCCTCTTAAGCTCTAAAAAACCCCATTCTTGTGCCCCTTAATTGGCCAAGGTGTAAACCAGTACCTTCTAAATACAAGATCAAGGATTGGCTAAGCAGAGCAAAGAGAAAATTTCTTTCTGTCTTTTCAGATTTCTGGACACTTGCAGTTCTGGTATAGGTGACAAGTGTAACTACTCTGTAGTGACTGGGGGCTGAGATGTAAAAACTCCACAAAGAGTAAGCGTTGAAAGCTGCTTTACACAGTTCTGGATTCTGCCCCTGCTGCTGCAGCAGCTCCAGTACTTCTTGGGACTTTTTTCAGACATTTTACAGAGAAGGAATTTATGTAATTTTTTTTATGAACTACTGCAACTAACAAATCCCAGGAAACAACTTTTTTTCTACGCTTGCCTAGTAAATATTGTCAAGTGCTTTGTTAGTGTTAAGGGGAAAAAAATTAGTAATGAGGGAGTAAGTTTATGTTATTGAAAGGCTGGTGTTTTTGTCAGACAAAATACTTGAAGTGTTTGTGTGACTTTTTGAACAGTGAGTGTCTCATACTGTGGCTTAGCAAAATAAGATGGCAAAGAAAATTGTGAATAAGCTTCAAAGCTGCAATGCATGTGTTGTATATGTGTAAATTTGAGGCTAGGAAGTTACGAAACATGGTCAGTTTTATTGCTGTGCTAGTTATGGAACTGTTAATTCTGCTTGCCAGTAACTTCCAAGAGTGTTTTTTTTCTTAAATATCTAACAAAGATGGCCTTTTTTTGTTTTTTTTTTGAGAAGGCTGAAAGCTTGTCAGGCTGTAAATAAGCGTGATTACTTGGAACAAGCTTGAGTCTGCCTTACCTTGGATTTTCTTCCTTCTCCAAGTCAGATGTGTGCTCTTTAATGATTTTGGTTAAAGGACAGCGTACCACGTATCTTCAAGGAAACCTTTGGGTGAAGTGTCCCTTACATTTGTTTTCTCAAGAATACCGAGGGAATTCAGTGGTGCTGTTGCAGCAGAATCAGCTTTTGGTGCCTTTTATTTAAAAAGGGGGGGCAGAGGTGAGATTTCAGTTGCTATGTGGTTTTGGGTTTTTAACTTTTTTTTTTTTATGGTGTGCTGCTGTGCCTGGTATCCGTATGGTAAAAGGAAACATAAATTGGTCCGATTGCCTCGGTTTGCCTGTTTAAGTGTGCTTGCTGATACCATAGCTACAATGCAGTTACCATGTGGGCTAACAGTATTTTTCCATAGACATAACTTGAGGTCAGCACCTGTCTTCAGCCTTCAGTACTCTGGTATAAGCAGGTCCTCCTTAATCTATTAAATTATATTTGTAGTAAAACCAGACAAATTCCTAAACTAAGTTTGTGTGTTGCTGGTATGGTTTTCTGGACCAAGAATCTTGCTTTTCATTGAGTGCTGCCTCAGTACCTAAGTGTTAAAAGAGGTAACTGCACTCAAATTAAAAAGGCAGCTATGAAACTGACAGTCGTGGAATTAAGAAAATCTAGATCGGTAGCCTGGACAAGGCAGTGGTGTTTCTCTAAGCTTTGAGGAGCTGGGAACCCAAGATTTTCTAATGTACACTTTTTTTTTCCTTTTGAAGTTGCTTAGCATGTTGTCTTTAGTCCTGCCAGCAAATGTTCAGACCGCTAGTGGAAATGTTTCAGACTTGTAATTCAGCTCACTGTTTAAAAGGGAGATTCTGGGAGGCAACAATTAAATTACTATTTGTATTGCTGTATGTGATCATGTCAGAAATGGTACTTAGTAGAAACAGTTCCCTTCTTTTAACAGGAATATTGAAGTCAGTGGTCTAAGAGCTTGAGTCCTTTTAAGTTGGTAGGGGCAATTCAGAGGTGGTTATGAAAATTGGCCAGAGTGGGGCTGCTTTTTATTTGCTCTGAGTCGCTTTGAAGAGAAACACGAGGGAAAAATCTTCTGTTTACAGACTCCTTCCTCTGTGTACTAGGTTGAGACACCTCTTACTGTGCTGCACAATTAGTTTAATGGAAGAAATAACTGGAACAAAGTGTTCACTCTAATTCTGTGGTGTCTTGCAGTTCCTGCTGTTGGTTAAAACAATCACGTGCATGTTGGAAATTAAGTTTTTGTTTTGTTTTCAGATGCTGAATGATGATTTAAACTGAACTATTAAGGTAATAAATCTTCGGAAATATGATACCATATGTTGACTGTTCCTTACAAAAATATTGTAAGAAAGCACATTTAAGTTCAAAGTACGTAACAGGAGAAATAACATTAATTCTCCAGGCACCTGAAGGATTTGTCATTTTATTTGTTGGAGTGTTAAGGCTTCATAACTTAGGAAAAAAATTACAAAACTTAAGCTCTTTTAAAAATCTTACCTTATTTAAAGATGTCTAAGTGGAAAAATGCAGCAGCCTACTGTGCTAAAAACTACTATCCTGGTTCTGCACATACTCTAAATCACATACTCAGTGGGGCTGCAGATGAGTCCTTCATGTAGTGAAAAAAAAACCCCTGTAATTGTATGAAGTCTTGGCTTCTTGATGCCTTCAAACATGCTACTTTGCTGTTTCAGATCCAGCTTGTGAGTATGTACTTAAATGACTGAACATATATCCCATTTATATGGATGAAAAACTTTACAAAACATTAACTGCTAGCGAAGCATGACAGCTTCTGCTGTGGAAGCTGAATGTCCTGAAGAGTGATGTTGCCTGCAATGTCATGTTGAGATAATGGCTTATCAGTCCTGGGAAGACTGTTTCTGTAGCCTTTGTGTAGAAGGACCAGTTGGTTCTAGTTGAAAAGACACTTTTAATGGTTTGTGGCTGATCTATAATTGTCTGCTCAGTGAAAATATTATTGTCATCAGTCTCCTAGGCCTTATTGTAATGGTCCATGTAGTTCAAACTGTGCAAATTAACTTCTCAGGTTCTGGATGCAAAAAAGTACTAGATACTGTTGACAGAGTTTCCTTACTTGTATTTTGCTTAAAATGTGGCTCCGTGGTGAATTTTATGATAACTACCACAGCTCTTCAAACTGTAGAAGCTAAAGACACAAGTGCATAGTACCAGTCGCAACTATGTAAGTCAGTTCTTTATTCGCATTGTCTTCTAGGGAACTTGTGATTTCAGTAGGACAGGACAAAAATAATGGTAATTTCTTTCTACGCTGAAGTGGAAGAACACAGAAACATGCAGTACGCTCTGTTCTCATGAATGCACTATTTATTAAGAAGATGCTACTATCTAATGGCGTAGCTCAAATGACCTACTCGTTAACCAATAGTAGGAATTATAGAGATAAGTGAAGACACTGGGCCACTTTAAATATTTCAGCACGAACGTGGAAATCACGTGCAGGTAGGCTGGTGACTCGAATGAGGCTTTTTACATACGTAAAAAGTTACGTGTTCATATCCTGAGCCAGAGCAATTATCCCATAGCTCTGTGAAAGGAGCTGAACAATCCACTTGCAGCTCTTAAGCAGTTTTAACATTATGTGATACAAACCTGTAGAAATATTAAGGATTTATAAACGTTTTTAATTACACAGTATGAGTGACTTAAATTACTTGCTCTGAACAAATTTTTAATGGAAGCAGCCACTGTTCCTTATATTTTGAAATTTCTTTGTGTTGAGCCTTCAGCTGTAGATTGTGTCTAACAAAAAAACAGTCAAAGATGGAAAGTTAAAGACACAAAAATCCTGAAATTTCTCGCTTCTAACATAGGCCTTGATTGTAAGGCAGCACAGTCATATGACTCTCACACCAGCTTGTATCAGGTATTAATTCCATAACCATACGCTGCGGGTGATGTATATGCCAGTAACACTAATGACAACTAGCAAGACCGCATTCCTTCCTGCAGAGGAGATGGACTAGGCAACTTATGACCCATTTCCATTTTAAACAGATGCTATTTTCAGAGAAGCGTGTTTTGGCTGAATTACTTTGAGATCTTTTAGTAACAGGTAGGTATAGGAACAACAGTTTTCATCCTACAGAAACTTCAGTTTGGGCTCTTTAAAATGAAACTTTACCCCCAAGCAATTAAAACACTTTTTTTACCATATTAGATGACATTACTGTAATGAGGGCAAACCCTGGGCTGGCACAAAACACTAATGAGCTAACTACTTTCTTAAAAAAAAAATCCTTTAAAGTCTGGTAGTAAGAAAGCTTCATTGGTGCCACTAATTCACCATCCCTGTGCTGGCAGCCAGGCTCTTTGCTAGCGCTTCCAGGCTTTTGACAGTTTTACCACAGGAATTTGACACCTGCTAACTGAACTGTCAGTGTAGGCCTGGCCTCAGTATTGCTGTCTTGAGTGACATTTGAAGTAGCAACAGTGGATTTTCTTCTGTGGTAGCTGTAATAGTATTCTGTTCCTCGCGGCTGTTCTGCAAGGAGTAAACTGTAAAATACTGAATGTTTGTGTACAGATACCTCCTCACCTGACTTGTAAAATAAAATTACAGCTTTTGCATTTGTTCTGTAGGTAACTGTTCCCTGTGAGTTGGTTTAAAACTCCTTGTCTGGTTGCAATTTTAGGTGAAGTGCAGCAGTTACTCCAGTCTAAGAGATAGCATCCTGCTTCATTCCTAAAGCTTCCTCTTCACTTTTGCATGTTAAAAAATAACTTTACTAACAAAATATACACTGAAGTGACTAGATCAAGGCATGTGTTCTATAAAATTCTCTCACTCCGCATTCTTCCATGGATCTTTTTCAGTGAACGTAAATATCCGCGCTGAATGTGATGCAATAGTCTTTCTGCGCAAATGTTGGAGCGTTTGGGGTTTTTAAGTGTTTTAAGTGACAGGCCAGTAATTCATGCAGTGTACTGCTTAGACTGCTGTATGGGCTGCAGTCTGTGGCAGAGGCACCTCTTAAACGCAGGGTATTCTTGAGTGGGTATTCTTACTATGCTTCACCTGTTTAGCATAGTCATCCTGCTTTGTACCTGAAACTTGATACTGGTGGACTTTAACACTTTCTAGGTGGTCGTGTATGTAACATTTTCTGCTTGCAACTCTTTCCCTTTTAATGATTTTCTTAATCTTTACAGGTCTAGGAAACCAAGAGGATCTATTCCCACAACAATGGCAGCAAAATCATCGCTCCTTAAAGTAATACTGCTAGGAGATGGTGGAGTTGGGAAGAGTTCCCTCATGAACAGATACGTCACCAACAAGTTCGATGCACAGCTGTTTCATACAATAGGTGTGGAATTCTTAAATAAAGAGCTGGAAGTTGATGGACATTTTGTTACTATGCAGATATGGGACACAGCAGGTCAGGAACGTTTTAGGAGCTTGCGGACTCCTTTCTATAGAGGTTCTGACTGTTGCCTGCTAACCTTCAGTGTGGATGACTCTCAAAGCTTCCAAAACTTAAGCAACTGGAAGAAAGAATTCATTTATTATGCAGATGTCAAGGAGCCAGAAAGTTTTCCATTTGTGATACTGGGTAACAAAGTTGATATTGATGAAAGGCAAGTGTCTACAGAAGAAGCCCAGGACTGGTGCAGGAATAATGGCAACCATCCCTATTTTGAAACCAGTGCGAAAGATGCCACTAATGTTGCAGCAGCCTTTGAAGAAGCCGTTAGAAGAGTTCTAGCCTCTGAAGATAGATCAGATCACTTTATTCAGACAGATACAGTAAACCTCCATCGGAAACCGAAACCCAGTTCATCTTGTTGTTGACATAAATTTTTTGGCCAAATCACTTTCAACTAGCTTGCTCTACGAAAGGACGGGGAGGGTGTAGTAGATAAAATAACAAACGGGTTTCACGCTAACATTAAAATTGTAATATTCTGCTGCTTTCTTGGGGGAGCAAAAGAAAAATTTCCAGTCGTGGGTGACCCATTATTGAAGTAATGACACTTTCTGTTTAGGAAGGTGTCAAGTAAAAACATTAATATAAGAATGTAATTTGCCAACTTTATTCAGATGATAAATACTTTGAATAGAATTAAAACTTGAAAGTTCTAGAAGCACTACTTTGGAGAAACTGTTCTGGAATTCAGACACAAAGATACTTTTATATGTATATTTTTATGAAATCAGCATTCCATTTTTGTTTCACTAGAAGTCAGTTTCTTAACAATGCTAGATATTAAACTTCAGTCTCACTACATTCCTTTTGCTGTGAGTGGTACTTCATCTCTAATGTGTTTATTGTAAGTTAATATAAATTACCTTCAGGTCTTCTCTAATTGCCCTATGTTGCTATAATTTGTGTAGGTTTTTAAGTAGGAAATTAATTTCCTACGCATTTAACATCCATTTTCCTGTCACTTACTATTCTAATACTGTACTAATTCTTCCAGCAGTTTGATGCAAGATACTGATGATTTTTAAGTTAATACATGTTTTTGCCTTAAGTCCCATTCTAGCATGTTTCTGATCAGTAATGGTAGAAAATCTGAGTAACTGAAATATAACCATTTTAGATATGAAAAAGATAGGCTTTATTCAGTCAGCTTTAACAGCACTCGAAGGAATTCACATTATGACAAATTTGGAAGAGAACATTTAGTATACAGCCTTAAAAGTTCCAAGCTTCTTATTCCTGTTAACCTGAGCTATGAATGTGTTTACCAGTAATCTCTGCACTGTGAAACTAAGGATTGGCAATACGTAGAGAACTCAGGAAGCTCTTGACTTACAGCAGATTGTGACAGCTTTCAGCCCTAATACAAGTAAATACCTACAGCTAGTGTTTGAGCTGAATTTGATCCTTATTTAATTTGCTATTTTAGGATATGGACTTACACATTTAAGATGATGTCTTTTATATTACTGTACTCGTTACACAGTGATGAACAGAAGGAGATTCTGCATTTAACGGATAGTCCTGCTGTAGCAGTGCAGATGAAATCACAGAAGGTGTATTTGCTGCTCTCCATTGCAGCTAAAAGGTAGAATATTTGTATGAGAAGTTGTTGAATGTTAGCTCTGAGAGTACCCACTGTCCTTGTAATAGCAAACGTGATAGCGAACTATTGCTTCGATGTGTAATCTGACTGCTAACAGGCACGCGCATACACACGTTGTGGACTTCAAAAGGAAGCGTGAGGCCTATAGGACAGGCCATGTTACTCGCTAAACTACACAGACTCTACTTTCTGTACAGCAACGTTTTTTTTTCCAACAGAAAAGCCTTTCTTGAGAGTACAGTAACAGCAAGAGTTTTCTCTTAATGTATGTGTTCAGTCTGTACCAGGTGTAATTATTTGGAAGTAAAGCTTGTAAAACGAACCCTTCTTGTCACTCTTAATACACTTTTCTGAATGTATTGTATTCTTGCTTGAACCTGTCCAGGACAACTTTACTCTATAGATCTGCTGCTCCTGCTTAAAAGGGACATCTCTCTACCTTTTGTGCATTCAAAGTCTAATTCATTCTTACAGTCCTGCATATATAGCAACAAAATTGTATTTTAAGCTTCAGTCACCCACCAGCTAAATACAGATTGAGCTGCTACTTCTGTTATGTGTAATTTGTCAATGAATGAAAAGATCTGTGAAGAAAATCTTAGCTAAATTCCTCTTCATCTTAAGCTGAGAGAGCAAAAGCTTTGAAAACTAAGATTGCTTGTGTTGGGGGCTACTAAGCTAGTGCTATGAAATTGTTGTAAAACCTTACTATTAAAAGCTTCCTTTAGCGTTCATTTTAGCAAGGGTGAGGTTGAAACAAAACGGGATGAAGCTACCCTGACTAGAGTACTATAGATATGACTCAAATAAGCTTGCTAAAAAGAAACAATTAAGGATGAGAACCGTGGTGGTCTTTCTTGTGCCCAAGAGTCCATCTGTGTTTTCCCATCTGTCCCCTTTCCATGTAACATCATGGTTACCAGGCCTCCACCTGAGAAGTATGTTAAATGAAGTTAAACAAAACTTAACACAACAGAAGTCTAGTACTTGTGCCCTGGGAGATACTGTACTGCAGCTGTACACTAATCACAAAGTTGGCTAGTGAAGAGAAAGGGTGGCTTTACATGCTATAGTAAATAATACAGTATAGGAGTTATGCTGGGGTCAGGATTTGGTCTCACAAGGAGACTGTCAAGTACTTGAAAGAAACAGAAGGCCTGTGAAAAGCAGATGTAGATGATGGGTACAAAAAAAAATCTTCATAATGCTTAATAGCAAATATGCATTTCTGTACTTTTTGAAAGCTTAGTATCTATCTTTTGATATGGGGGTAAGGTAGGCACTTGTGGCTTATGTTTCAATTCCCTGATTCATTTCAAGTGTTGATGTACCTCAATTATGAGGAGGTCCTGTTAGCAAGAGAGTTCTGTGTAGTGACAGACCATACTGTGTGATATGTATGCAAAGTTCCAGCTGTCCTTTAAAATGAGGAGCAAAAATACAGTCCTGGCAAACTGGTGGGATTGAGGAACGCTATGCATATTTGAACAGACAGTAGAATGGGAAGGGGCAGAAGAAACCATAGCTAGGACACAGCTACTGGCTCCTGTTACAACTCCTGCTTTCTCATACTGCAACAGAGTTCATTTGAATTCTTACTCCTAAGCCTCTGAGATTAGGTGTGAACATAATACTTGCAAAGAAGGTTTCTCCTCTGCCTTGTCCATTGACCTTCATATTGCTGGAAATGTTCATTGTCTGAAGCATGCTAGAACTGCATCTTTCAGACCTAGACAGATTTGTGACTATAGTTTATCACAAGATAACTTTCACCTGTCACTTCCAGATAGCAGTCCTTCAGCTTATTGTAAAGGGTCACAAAACAAAGCATAAACATGTGTTCCTCTGTGCACAGGGAGATCACAGCTACCTAGCCAAGGTCCTTCAGAATTCTGTCATGAGAAAACATTCCTCACCACAAACTCTACAATGATTAATGAAATGAGCTAGCTCATAATTCTCTCTTTCCTGTGGCAAGTAACAGTCTGTTTTTGTAATGCCTAGCTGGACCTATGAGACTGCATTTCCTATTTACAATTCCTGTATTCAGAAAAAAAAGGGAAATACGCATGGGGAGGCATAAGAACAGGCACCATTTAGCTAACTGCCTTCAGAGATCAGGCAAGAGGTAAAATGCTTTCATTTTGCATAATTTCCTACTGTGTGCTGGCAGAAGAGTTATCAAACACCTCCCAGTTCCCAGGAGTGGTGGAAACTCTTCACACCAGTCCTTTATCTTTGCCAAAACTTTTCTTACTGCCACGTGTATGATTATTTAACATCGGTATTTCCTCAGTGAGTCTTAACTTAGTGTTTTTCCAACCCTCGTGCTAATCGTGCAACGGGGGAGGAGGCAGGAAACAGCGTAACAGCTCCAACTTAATGGCTCCTTACCATATGAATGAGAATGCTTTACCTCAAGTGTGTTTCTGTTGTTTTCATGTGTAAAGCAAAAAAAACCCAAACAACCAAACCACCCAAACCAAGAACCTCAGCTGATTTACATAAGGTTACATGGCATTATCAAAACGCTGTACAATGCAGTTTTTATGAAATAATGCTGCAAAGACAAGTACTTCCAGGCATCTTAACGTGCCACCCTGCCAATAAAAGTAGCCTTACCGTGATCATCTAGTTTTCTTCGAAATACTTTCAAGTATACTCAACAGGCACCCATGCTGCATCAGTCCACATTTTATTTAAGGTAAATATTGCAACCTTTATATTGCATTCTTCTTTGTCATGGAATATTTTACTGTGACAGTTTAGCAGTAAGTGTAAATTACAAAGAAATAACGACTGATTATACATTTAAAGCACATACACGTGTGGTCCCTTTAATTACACAGACTACGCAAAATGCACTTCCTAGAACAGAATGCCACTTCCTCTGGAAATTACTTTTCAGACATTTAAAAATAATGTCCCAGAAGATCGCTTATCCAGATTTGCTGCAAAAGGAAACGGACTACTTAAAAGACTGTGAAACCAACCGAAATATTAGGTACGTATACACTGAATGACCCATTTAAAAATTACTGTTCTGGAATGATGGTAAGTTTTGCAAAGGGGTCCCTAACTGCATTTTACAACAGAATAGTAGCCGGACAGGCCAAATAATGCCTTTCTGAAACCTCAATAAATAGAGTGTCATGGTTTAAAGGTCCTAATCTAAATATATTTTCAAAAAGACAATTTCAGCACTTGCAGAGGTAATGGAAAGAAGCGGGTTTAAATATGTAAATTTAGTTTAGTTTTTTCCATGTGTTAATTAAAGTCGGGACAGACATAGCTGTTCTGGTGTACTTTATTAATTAATTTAATTGATGCAACACTGCAACTAAACATGTATTGCATTAAACATCTGGTAAATTTGCAATTTTAAGCTTTAAAATGTTAAGTTTTTTTCTCAAAACTTCCTGAAATACTGAAGACAAAACTTCACTGATACATCCTCTTTTCTTTTTATTTAGCACTTTATAATACATACATTATGAATTACAATATTAATATAGACCTGATTTAATACCATAAGAGCAAAGTTAGTCTTATTAGTCTGCAGAGTAAGTTCTCTAGCAAAGGACTGTAAGTAGAAAGGTTTATAACAAAATGAACCACTTAGGCCAAATAGTCAAGAATTCCCTTTTGCTCATATTAAATCCCATGACTGCACATCTTTTGTGTTTCAACCTGATTTCATCGCACCCTGTATAAGTGGGTTACATTCTGCATATGCATTGACACCCTCATGTCTCAGTTTGTGCCTGTTCAGACCTGACATTTTTAAACTCAGTTTTCAGAATACATAAAAGGAAACTTCTTAAGGTATGCGTTTTAACCAGAGAAGCTTGGCTGTTCTTATCCCTACCAGGAAAAAAAAAAAAACAAACCACCAAACCAAAAACAACCACAAAACCTTCTTCAGCATCCAATTTGTCAATCTTCAGAAAGATGAATATCAAACATGCTGAGAACTAACCAGAAGAACTACAATTCAAATGATCAGTGAAGTATGGAAAAAGCACTCACTCAGGAAATTCAGTTATTCAGCTTAAAAGGTGTTTCTTCCCAAGGAATTGTACTTTCCTTTCAAAGGCACTGGATCGAATAGGAGAATTGAGTTCATAAAATGGATTCATTGCAAACTGGGGAAAGAAGAAAAACTCATCAATGAGCACAATGTCCAGCACTGGAAAGCATTACTTCAAATGGCAACTGCTATTAGCTTTCAGCCTGTCCAGTGCCACTTAGCAGCATGGAGCTCCTCAACAGTCCCTTGCTTTCCAGGCCCTCGCATTCTCCCCATACATGCGCGCAGCCGTCCCTTAGTACCAGCTCCTCAGAGCAAATACGTCATGACACTGTTGGAATTGCTGTTTTGGAAATCGGCATCATCTGAGTGCCGGCAGGAGGCCGCGACTGGCATCTGCCAGCCACTGCTGGCATCTGCCCCCTCTAGTGGAAGTGCCACCAGGCCCGGAGAACACGGGCTACTGTTCTGGGTGTCGAACAGCTCTTCGCTTTCATTATCACCACTAATGACATAATACTGCCCCAAAATCACTGGACTAAAATGAAGGATAAATTCTGAAAGAACAGAGTTTATAACAACTTAGATCTATTCCGTTTCATGGAAGAGACAGCCTTTATGCCACACATAATCAACTCTGGCTAATGTGGACCACATGGGTGCTTCTCTGCTTACACAGGCCCCTCCACAAAAACATGCTAATACAGGCATGCCCGAGCATGTACAGCAGAATGCACTTAAAAGTACGGCAGTGAGACCATAAGAAGCGGGTTCTTACCTTTATATACAAGTCATATACATCATTAAAGAAGTTCTTAATTCCGTCTTCTTGCCTTACATCATGAAGCATTATAAATCTCATATGTAAAGCAATTAAGGAAAATTTAGCTTTTACAAAGAAGAGAGACGTTGAACATACCTTGAGAGAAGCATTTACATCTGATTCCGCATATGCTTAAAATGTTTAGCTGCACATGAAATAGCAGTGATGCCAGGAGGAAGCATTAAAACTAGTAACTGGAGCAGTGAAATTTAGAAACATTAACTTTATATTTTGAAATTCCCTTATTTGAGAACAAAGAATCACCTCTCTATTCAAGGTTACTTTTTAAAGCTAGATAATTCTGAATGTGGACAATGCTCTCAGCACCTTTGCCATATATCCCTACAGTTAAAATGACATTCAATGTTACATCCTATGTGTAACAACCGTTTCACAACAAACATTGCTAAGACTATCTGTACATAAGATCAAGCCTTGACACCACGTTTTTGAGATGGGTGTGATTGACACCAAGGATGTTTATCCCTGCTTCTCCTCTCCAGCACTATCAAAGGGATGGGAACAGAGAATCACCTAAGCTTGCTCAGACCCTCTCATATTATTCCCCTCTCACTCCTCTTTCCTCTAACTCCACGCAAGCTCCACATTTCATTAGGCCATTTTAGCTCCCCTGAAAGGAAAAAATCCATCTTTCCCATCGGTCCCAATTTCCAACAACTGCTGGGCCTCCCAAATTAGTTCATTCTGAGGCTGGTGACTCTAACAATAGTAGTGGTGAACAGAGAAATCTGTTCCAAACTCATTTTGTCTGACTTAACCCTTTCTGGCAAAAGGCTTTTTCCTATATAAAGATAAGGAAAAAGAAGAGGGAAGGATATGTCCAGCTGTGACAAAAGCAGAAACAAACCACTCGTTAAACTTGTCCACAGTCTTCAGATACATGTTGTTAGAAAGCCACATGTTCTCATCCACCAGGTCAAGAGCAGCATGGGCAATGAACTGGTTGAGATGGCGATGATCATCCTAACGTATTTGCAGAAGACAGAGGATTAGTAATTCAGTGAAAGGAGAGAAATACAAACAATAATTTGCTCAAGCCGCTGAGCAACTAGTGCTCAAGTTATGTAAGGTTATATATACCCTTCTTTTCTGCCACGTAGGTGCCATCCTGTAATTATATGAAACTAGTATATGTTGTCATAATACTTGGTTTCAAGGGAGAAAAAAAGGTCATAATAAAAAGTTCATCAAAAAGTCAGTCTTGACAGCAGCAAAACCAATAAAGCCTATATTTATAGCTCAGGAATGAATTCAAGTGTGAATCCTTTTGTTTATGAACGGGTAACCTCCCACTGCAAACGTACTCCACAGGAGAGGCCCTGATAAAAATCGTCTTTGCTGCTTTCCAGTCTCCTGTTTTTGTGACATTTACAGCAATGTAGGAATTTTTTGACCACAATGTCTCTGTCAAATTTGGCAGAAACTGAACAACAGGTTACAATGTGTAGAAGTTGAGGGACAGATGGGGAAAGCAGAGAAATACAGATGACAGATATACTGATAACATTATCACCTAAAGAGACTGCTTTTTCAGGTTATTTGCCTAGAAACATAGGAATGTTTTATTGTTTTGGGGGGTTTTCTTTTTCCCCAAGAGCCTAGTGCAGAAAAGCATCCTGCAACTGTCATTAAATATATGCTTGGAGATATAAATTGCAGCTCTTCCTATAATAAACATGAATGGCCTTCACAGAGTGACCACAGCGTTTGGCCCTTACACTACAAGAGTTGCACGGAGAAAGAGCCATTTACTTCATACCCTAAGTAGAACACCGGAGGACATCTGCCAAGAAGAAACTTGGGACTAAACCATCCTGTAAGCTTCTATTAGTCTGGAAACGTAAGTAGTCTTGCACTGTTTCTCAAAACATAGGGATGCTATCAATGCCACTCTCACACCTCTCAGTGCACTATGTTCTTCCCCCAAATCAAGCTTGGCTCAGGGCATTAACAGCTTTGCAAGTTCTGTTAAACCATACTGAGAAAGAGACTAAGTAGTTAAGTTTAAGGGACAAAAGCTTGTGCTGATTTACCATGTACATTATGCAATCCACTTACTTCAGGCAGCTGTGCATCTGCACTGAATTCACTCTTAAGTGGCATGTCTCAGGAACAGAAGCAAGAGTTGCCAAAACATACCAATATCTACTAAGTTCTCCTTCAGTGCACATCAAGTTGAGATTCCCTCTTAGGAGAAAATTTAGTATTTCAGCCTCAGACAAAGAAGCTTACCCAAGCCGAGTTACTTCCATGAGCAGAATGTAGAAAATAAGATTTTCCACTATCTGACACTCCCTCACACTCATCAAGTCCAGTCCGACTAGTCTTATTTATGATTTTTTGTGCGACACTAGTTCAAAACACAGATGACATCATGCTGTTCAAATCAGTGACAGCATGTACATCCATTTTTGGACACACTCTCAGATCCACACGCTTATTCTGAAGACTATTATTTCTTTGATGTAATGTCACAATGGATAGATTTATTCTTGTCCTACCGGAAACACTACTTATTGAGTAGTCTTACATTTCTCACATTCTCAAATGCATATTTATTAATACAAGTTTTAAACCTTTCTTACTTAAAAGCAAGCATGATTATTGGTATGATTAAAAACCAAGATTTCTCTATAGCATAAAAACTGAAGGACTGACTAAAGCTTTCAAATTTATGTTCCGTGCTTTACCTTATTACTGTATACAGATGCCTTAAAATAGAGGATAACAGTAAAAGCATTAGATAATGAACAGGTATTGTAAAAGCTCTACACACTAAGTGCAATATATTCTTCACCATACAGCAGCAAACATTTAAGGAAACCGTGTTTTATGATGAACTAGTATGATCTGGCAAAGAATTTGTAAGAGGCTCAAGAACTCCAGAGTTCTACTCCCTATGACAAAGTTTCTGTAAAAAACCACAGAAAATAGGATACTAGTAACACTTTTAACAACATGCTGGTCATGTTTCTAATGCACTATAAAATTACCAAATAAAATGCACCATAATTACATCATAGGAGTAATCATCAGAGGGGGAAAAACACACCTTGGACTCCACTTTCCCAGGAGGCAGAAATTCCATTTCAAATATGGGATTATCATGATGACCGACTATCACAAAGTAGAAACTTCCCGACATTCTTCAATATAGCGTTCCTTAAAAAAAAAAAAAAAAAAAAAAGACGCTTTACTGATGAGTCTACATCCAAACCCTTAATCCACGTAAAAACGCTCTTAAAATCAGCCAGCGTGCTTCCTACTCATATTTACCCTAGGCTAGACAGAGAGGGAAACGTTTTCTTAGGTGTGCATATTTATACTTAAAGAGCGGGAAAAATATCCTTAGAAAGTGGAACATGTCCTGTAAGTGAATCTAGTTACAGCTACCTAGAAACTCTCTCTCTACAACAGACCGAGGACCGAACCCCTGAAGCGCTCCCACTGCCCTGGGCGGCGGCGACCCCACGGAGTAACGCGGTGTACCCCGCCCCCGAGGGACGCCCTCCCCGGGGACCCCGCGAACGGGCAGTGGAACAGCCCCACGGAGTCCCACGGGGTGGGGCGGGGGCGAACACACTCAGACACTCACACACCCCCGCGGACACACACCCCCGCGGACACACACCCCCGCGGACACACACCCCCCTCCCTCCTCCGCGCCCTGAGGCCCGCCGGGGCTCCCGGCGCCTCACCTGCGCACGGCCGGGGCCGCCGCCGCCGCCGCCTGCGGGGAAGGGTGGGAGGCGGCGGGGGCTGGCCGGGGAGCAGGCGGGAAGGAGGGAAAGGGGGTCTCTCTGCCCGCGGGGCCGGGGCCTACCCTTCGACGCCGGCTCTCTAAAGGGTGCCGCCGGCCGCCCGGAAACGCTCCTCCCCGCCCGCCCCGACATCCGGCCCGCCCGTTATGCCTCAGCCTCCGGCCCGGCCGGCCCCGCTCTACTCCCCGCGGGAGCCGCGCCGCTGACCCGGGCGGCGACCGGAGGGCCGAGGAGCGGGACGGGGCTGCCGGGTCCTGCCGGCCTCCCTGCGGGTAGGGGGAGGCTGAGCCGGCAAGGCCCGGGCCTGCCCGAGGGGGAGGCAGCGGCGCGGCGCGGGGCGGGGATCGAGCCGGGAGTCAGTAACGTCCTTTTCTCGTGTTTTTTTTTTTTCCTGGTGTTGCAGGACAGGATGGCTTCGGTTGAAAGGGAGACGCTGTCCCAAGATGAACTTCGGAAAAGGCTCTATCAGACTTTTAAGAACCGAGGTGTACTGGACACACTTAAGGTGTGTGTTAGTTGCAGCAGGGGCTACCTGAGACTCGCCGCGCTACTTAACATCAAAAGCGGTGGAAGCCATGCCAAATAAATGTGTTTCCCGCTCCCCACAGCTGTACTGTTTCTGCAACAGCCTAATTCGTATTCAGGTTTTATTTGCCAGAAACGAGGTTCTTCCCAAACAGAAGTGTGCTTTCTTCATTGTGGTTTAGTCTCAGAGCCTTCCTTAGGAAGGTTAAAGGCCTGTATCGGGTCTCTGAAAATTTACATGCCTGAGAAAAAAATCAAGCAGGGAAGAGAGGAATAAATGAGAATACAGGTTTGGAAAGGTCCTTTTAGGTCTCAGACTCAGTTTCTTACCTGTTACAAGTAAACACACTGTGAATTCTCTTCTTGAAATATTCCAGTTCTGCTTTAAAACTGTTTGGGTTGTCTCCTTGTCTGCTCATTGAGGTGAATGTCTTAGAATTCGGTTGTGTTCAAAAGTGAAACTTTGTTCTGATTTGTAGCCTGGATTTATTCATGGTTCCTCTGGCCTTTTTCCTTGTGCTGAGAGTAGCCTTCTGTTTAAGTAGCTCTTGCTTCTCTTGTTGAATTTATAGGCAGCAATCACCTTTTCTTCAGCATTCTGTTCTACAGTGCGAAGCAAGTCAAGGTGCAGTAGTCTCATTGCCGGTTATCCCAGTAGTCCTCTGCATCACTTTGAAGTCTTTCCCCCTTTTTTTAAAGGAAGTAGACAGTGATTGTTGTGAGCTTTCCAAACAAAGTTTAGAGTGGTATTAATTCTTCCCTGTTTTTGTGGGGGAAGTCTGTCGAAGGACGCATATATCCCTTTTTGAGGTATATTACATTTGTAGTGCTAGTTGTTTGATTGACACATCCACATCTTGTTTTTTCCATATGCTAATTTGGAAACTGGTGTTATAGTGGAAATTTGTATCAGACCTTAAGTGCTAAAATGTTGTATTTCAGGCAGTTTCAGTTTTGATAGTCTTTAAGCATCATCTGATTGCATTTTTTAATGACATCTTGATCTTTGTATACTTCTATACATGTCTTTATGTCACCAGCAAATTTTTTTAGCTCCCGCTTTTTACGTCAAATTGATTACAGTTAAAAAAATAAGATCTATATTTTAAAAATATCATTGATAAGCTTATGGATAAGAATTCCCTGTTCAGGACAACTTGTTTTTCCCTTAGTGATTCTGTACCAAGCTTGCAGCGCTTGAATCTTTTTTTTGTCTTGTTTGACTCAACTAATAAATAGTCTGTCAGGTAGCATGCCATGTAAGTCCATTTCCTGCTTCTCTTTTCCTTGTCTCAAAGATTATACATCATATTAAAGATTTTGTAGCTTTTCTGAGCTGAAGAATTAATACAGTTGTACAGTTGGGTTTTTAATGGATCCCTGCAAATGCTCTTAATATCTTCTAATGAGAATACTCTCAACTTTCTCGTGGTCGTATGTGACTGCCTCCACTGGTAAGAGGCGAGGTGGATCTGGAGCTACAGGTATGCTGAATGGTGAACATACCACAACTGAATTTTGCCTCCCTTCTCCATAGTAGGGGCAGGGATTTAGCCTTGCATTTTCACCTGGGCTTTTTGTCATGAGACATTTAAGAGGTTGCTGGTCTCGGTTGTTTCTGAGACAACCTCATCTCTGTCAAAACTGGACAAGTTCAGAAATTTATAAGAAAAACATTTTTTTCAGTTGTCTTCATTTCTCTCCATGTCTAATTTCTGTAGAAAGCCATGCTAAGGTATCAGGCTAGTCTGATGATCTAGCTTTGTTAAGCTTTGGTAATCATTCAGTGTTTCCTCCTATTTTTGGTGACACACTGTTTCTTTAATCAACTTTGTCAATGTTGCATGCCTGTTGATGAAAGCTTAAGCCATTATTTCTATTGTGGTCTTTTAGTATGCTATGAACAACTTGTATAATTATATAATGAAAATTATTATTTCTTCTTTTTACAGGAGGAAGACTTTCTGATTTTAGGTTACTTTTTTCCTCAATTGTAACTCACAGAATGCAAAAAATAAAAAATGCAATTTGATTATTATTAGTGCCTGTAGGCTTTTTTGATTAGTACCCTTTTGCTTCCCTACAAAAATAATTTATATTAAAGACATTGAATTTGCTGTTTATTTTCCCATCTGCTTTTGCGATTGCATCAGCAGCTGCTTAATGCAAGACTGAGAGAGGACTAGTGACTTTTCCAAGTATGCCTGAGATTGAGGCCACATCAAGCAGACTTTATTTAAGTCAGAGAGAAGGAGAACAGGAAAGCAGTGACCTAAAAATGAAGCTGAGGGTACCAGAGTGGAGTTTTTGTAAGTTCTTGACTGAGAACAGGACTTCTTTTCAGTCCTACGCTTGATACATCTTGAGGGGAAAGTCAAAGATCACTAGAGTGTTTTGAAGAAAGGCATGGTGTCCTAAGCACTCTTCTAAATTTTGCCAAATTTAGTCTGCCCATTTTCGTTATGTAGGTTGTAATGTAACACGTACAAGTGCAATGAGAGTCCCCGATACTTTTGAAAAATAAGAACTGCCATTGACTAACATGTAAACTGAGAATATAATGTCTTTTCTGTATCAGACGCAGCTCCGAAACCAGCTAATCCATGAACTAATGCACCCAATTTTAAGTGGAGAGCTTCAGCCACAGGCTGTTCCAAATGATGACAGTTCACTTTTGATCACAGCTTCCAACAGTTTGGTGGCAGATCATCTACAGAGATGTGGCTATGAGTATTCACTTTCTGTTTTCTTTCCAGAAAGTGGATTAGAGAAGAAGAAGGTAAGTTCAGTAATTCACATCATCTAGGAGCTTTGCTTCCTGGGGGGTGTGTTGTATTCCAACAAAATTGAAAAAAAAAAAAAAAAAATCTTTTGTGATAGTGAAATACAAATACAAGCAGAGCTTCTGATCGTCTCCATAAAAAAATTTTATTTTCATGAATACTTTAAACTGGTGATAAGCCAACGATGCTGTTCTGGGAAAGCATAGCACAAGCCTCTCAACCTCGTACTTGCTTCACCCATCACCGCAGTCTGGCATGATCATTTGTTGAGGCTGTGTGGCAGACGACTTGGGGAACTGATCCTGATTAAAGCTAGCCTCTTGTTTGGGCATTCAATCCTCTGAAAGTGTGGCTCATTGTGAGTTTAAGCTGTTCTAACTACAAGCTGTAGCTGAAAAGGGCAGTGCTTGCCCTTTCTTTGTTTCTCCTCTATGAGTATGTGATATGGTGAAGTTGTTTCTAACTGAAAATCAATTTTTTGACGTGGTGAATAGTTAGTCATCATTTGGTTTAATGAGCTTATCTGATTTGTATGACAAATCAAGAAGAGTCACGGGAAGTAGCAAGAGCATGTATCCGGGGTGGGAAGGAAAGAAAACTCATTTCGCAGCTTCAGTTGGTCATAGAACTACATACTGGCTGCCTTATGTCTTAGGTAATGGAGGTAAGTAAATGTAATAGAACAGCAGGCCTCTGAAAATGGTTTTACAAGGCAATAAACAGGTCTTTCTGAAATGGAAAATGTTCTACAACTGTAAAATAGTGCCTATTACGTATTTGAAATGTTTTTAAAGTAGTTAACCTTTTCTAACTTGTATTTTTTTTCTACAAAGCTGTGGACTATGCAAGATCTTCTTCAATTAATGAGGATCAATCCAAAATCCAGTCTTTACAGATCATTGGTAAAGTTATTTTGATTTTGAAAATAAGCTTAAATTACAGTTGTGATGAAGCAGACTGGCTGAACCGTCTTTTATTTCTTACAGACTTCGGGAGCTCAGAAGGAAAATAAAGGTACAAGACATTTATATGTGATGCAGACCAGGGTAATTGTGTCAGCTTCATTTTTATTAAGATCTGAGCAATAGAAATTCAGATGTCTTGAGCATATGTTGGTATGGAATAATATGGATTTAGTAAGATTTTGAAACTTGCAGTACATCAAGATGATGAATATTATATTTCAGGATTTTCCAACTCCTGTTTGTGGTGTGGATCAAGTGTTAACATTCACCTACAAAATAAATTACTTGAACATTAGAAGTATGAAAAAAAATGTAATCAGGTATTAAATATAATGCTCTTTGGAAGCTTTTCACACTAACCTTGGCAAGCTCAGATTTTGGTTTGTGTTTATAACGGACTGTATTAGCGTGCATAATGCACTTCAAAAACTAGTTAAAGATTTATTTAGCTTTCCATTTATTTATGTAAGAAATAAATCTTAGTCTGCATGATGAAACCTAGCTGTATTGTTTAGGCTAAAGTAGCTTGATCTTCAGAAACCCCTATTGCCTAATGACGTCATAATGAAAGTAGTAATACTCTGCTCTCTCAAATGACCTTGGAAGTCAAAGAGACAAAGAAATGGATGAAAGAAGTTGCAAAAGAACAGCTTTTGCAGGCTGTGATGGACTAGAATATTCTTATAGTAAAAATCTTAATAGTTCACTAGTATTGGTTTTTATTTAAATACTTCATTCTTTCCATAAATTGAATAGGTTTTCTAGTGGAGTGAGAATGACTTCATTAATTACAGGCTCAAGAATTCAGTTTTGGTATGAAATCAGAGCTAACTAATATATTGGATCTTGATAGGTTTTCTTACACAGATTTTAATCGGGCTTACAGACCATCATCTAAGTAAGGAAACTCGTGACACAGAAACTCAGACAACCTCAGTGCCTCCTTACAGAGAATCTCTTGGTAAGTGCAATCTCTGCAAGCAAGTCTCCCCAGGTATTTTCATATTGGTGAAAGGTATGGATTAATAAAGGGTATGAATGTTATTCGTTCATCACTTACTCAAATGCAGCCTGAAGTAATAATAAGTAAAGGTCATACCTATCACTAGTACTGTGTTTTTCTAACCTTTCTTAAAAGAAAGGCAAAAGTCCTGTTATTATTTTTTTTTTTATCACTCGGATGTTTTCTTAGCCATGTAGTTAAGAGCTATAACATCTTAGATGGACTGTAAATGTTATGTGCTGAAATATGTTTAGGAAAACATAATAGTAAATGCATGTCTTGCTTCTCTTTCTATGACAGTGTTTTGGTGAAAGTTAGGCATAGATTGGGAGTTCTTGAATTATAACATGCATGCTATTAGTAATACGAACAACCCAAAGGTTGCATGCAGAAGAAAAATCTTGCCCATCCATGATAAAGAGGATGAATTACTATGTAATACCAGAAATAGTGCCTAAACAGCTAAGTGCCTCCTCCTAGGTATATGTTGTGTGGCATAGAGCCAATAAATGGCACTTCTGTGCTGCCTCTGCTTTTGTACCACACAGGTCTGTCTTTGACAAGCACTGTCACATAAAAAGCTTAGGTAAACTAAGGAACATCCTACAGAGAGACAGGTTCCTACAGGAACTTTGGTAGGATAACTGTGGTGACTGTATTTAAATTATGATGGATCTCTTGCTCTTTTTATAGCTGAGAAGCTTCAGCTGATTGATGAACAGTTTGCAGACTCTTATCCCCAGCATCAGAAATACGAATCTTTAGAAGTAAAGCTTCATGAATATAGGAAAGAAATAGAGAAGCAGCTTCAAGCAGAAATGTGTCAAAAGGTATAACTCTGATCATTGAATTTGAGGGAGACATTTGTTAATTTCGACTTTGCAGGTTACAAACTTTTAATACTTAAGGTAAATGGAAAGAAAAGATCTAATAGTGAGTTACAACAAACACAAAAGACTAAATTAATCCAATATCAATTGTTAACTTGATGATGTAGCATTCGCCTTTTTTGTTAAATGTGCACAGAATGTTAAGCTCCTTATTCTGATGTTAATTTGCAATGGAATTTTTTCATATTTTGATTGTCTTAATTCGGCAAATTTTATTTGATCTGATTATTTTTTATGGAAAAACTTTTACTGTGCTTAGTCATACTATTAATTTTCCTTCTCAGTTAAGATTTTGAAGCTTGACTTTCGTTACAATGCATAGCAACTGAGAGGTGTGAATTGCTGCTGTGTAGCTTGACAGATAGTTGACTTAATTTTTAATACTGAAGAGAATTTGCATACTATTTCAAAACATTACACAGAAACACTAAAATCATAACAGACAATATTATGAATTATTTCTGGCTTTATTTTTATTTCCTATAATTGAAGACAGCTCTTTGAGAGACTTTTCCTTCATTTTGGGAATAAAATTAGGATTTGTTTGGCCACCTAATGCTTCGATAATCCTTATGTCTGAAAAATGGAGTAGAGAGAATATACAGCAGTTCATTTAAATATGCGGTTTTTTCCATAAATTTCTGTCAAGATCAACAGTTTATTTGGATAGAAAAATGTTGTTCTGATAATCAGTTTGATTTCTTAGACACACTTTTAAAGGCAGACATCTGCGTATAAACTGTTTGATGAAATCAGTTTAGTCATATTTATTCATATTTATTCAGCTGGACAAGTAGCAGGACAGAGAGTTAAAACTGCCCATGTGTTTTACCTTCACTTTTCATTTAGTCTTCATTCCCCAACAGGCACTGTCTTTGTAGTATGTAAAATGTGTTAATTTGTGTGTTGTTAAGTTTGTCTCATTTCAAGCAAAGCAGTTGCGACAAAGGAGATTGGAATCTTAACCATATATAAATCACTTCTAAATTCAATTAACTTTACATGGAATCCTTAGCAATGTGGCATGAATTACTGTAAGACATTTCTAATCCAAATAATGTATGTACAAGTGATGCTGCACTGTCTAACCATTTCTTCAATTTTTCACAAAACTTATGCCTCCAGACCTGAATTCCTTGATCACATATTCCTACTGTGCTTCTTCCCCCCTCTTTAACCTCTGTTTTCTCCAGTCTAACAATTTTTCTATCATTCTTTTGATTCTTTTTCTCCTTTTTATCTCATTTTGTTCTTGTATGCTTGCTTTCCGTTTTTTTCCAAATTTTTATTATAATTCTTTATAACCCTCTTTGTTCTTGCATATATTGCACTTCACACATTGTATGGAGGCATGTTCCCTACGATTCTTCTGTGCAGTTGCAAGATGCATACTTTCCTGTTTGAATGCATTTGCCTTTTTTTTGGCTGCACTAAGAAGTCTGTGAGTCAGGACTTGTGTTTCTGTAACCCTCTTTATGTGGAGTTACGTGTTCTGCATTTTTTTTTTTACACTTGGCACTTTTTTGTCCAGACGAGTTTCTCTTGTTCTTGAGTGAGTGAGGACAGGTCTGCTTCTGCCATTTCTTGCATCACCGGTCAAAAGTGATTCTTTGGGAAAGAGGCAAGAATACAGACAGTGTCAGAGGTGGAATTCAGGAGTCTGGCCATTCCTTAATTGCAAGCAGACTATCACTCCTGCAGTGTTTTATTTTGTAGGACTCTGTTTTGCACTTGTCTAAAGCTATTAGTTTTGTATAAGATCTGCTTTGGGATGCCAGCTAAATGCATGAAAACTATGTGAGACTTGCAAATACTGTGTGCTGCTAAAATATATTTAACATACTAATTTAATTTAATTGAACTATCATATATTTCCTAACAGGAATTTCTAAGTGAAATTTAGAATTGTCTGAGGAGGGATTGTCTTTGTTGATTTGAAGATGGCCCTATTTAACCGTCTCTTCCTCCTTTATGTAAAAGCTGGAACATTTTAAAGAAGTTGAAATAGCGAAGATTAAAATGGAGGAGAAAGTGCAGACCCAGAAAGAAATCTCTGAGCTACGTCATGAGTTAGAGAGGATGCATCAAGCAAAGTCCGAAGCCTTGATTTCTCGTGAAAAGAATGCTATTGAGAGGCTTCAAAAACAACAAGAGGTAAAGTTCCAAGTATTTTTTCCTTAATCTAGTACAGAATGATTCAGTGAGCTGATTAAACTGCTCTTTTATCTTCAGGAGGTTTATGTTCAGGTCTCACTTGGCTTATTATTGAAGACTTTGAATTTACTTGTGTTTTTGTGAATAGGGGAACACATTTAGCAACCACAAGAATAAGTATGGGTAAATATCTAAGTAGAGCTGGCTGGAAAAGGAACTGCTCTGTAAGCTAGGACTGAAGGATTTAAATGTAATGAATACTTTTTAATCTGTTTTAATAACTTTGCTGAATTCAGATCACTGAGATTTTTTTAACAGAAAGTTTATATGACTCTTCACTTTTCTGTTTCCAGAACATAGCTTTTTTAGCAACTGAAAGAATTTATAGTATAACTAAGAAGGACTCTAAACTAAGTGGAATATATAGTCTGTGTGGTACAGATATGCCATTTCTGTATGTCTTTATATGTTGAATACTATTAATAGCCACTGTCTTTACTATAAGCCAACATCTTGCTTTGTTTCTTTGATCACTTTTTTTTGTTGATGGATTACTCCTTTGCGCTGTTTACTCCTGGTGTTCTGCCAGACTAGTAATAGTTACTGTAGCACACAGTAGTTTGTAAATAGTTCTATATTGCTTTTCGTGATCTCTACTACTTTTCAGTTTTTGGAAGACTAGTTTGCTTGCCGTTCTATGCCTGTTCACCTAGCCACCACCCTGCTGTCTGCGGTAGACCTTCCTATCCAAATAATTCAGCCACCCACAGATGCTAACCACCGTTCTGCTCTGGTGTGGTGGGTTTTTTTGTTGTGGTGGTGGATTTTTTGGGGGGCTTTTTTGTTTTGATTGTGTTTTTTTCCCCTCCCTGAGACCACATGATGTTGGTTAACAAAGCAACCATCCAGATCTCTACGATCAACCTCCTTCCCATCTTAAAACGAAACATTTTATCACTACTCTATGAAATCTTTCATGGTTATGTCCTTAGAAGCTTACAAGAAAACCATCTATTTTATGCTATCAATTTTCTTCTGTGGGCAAGAAATTAATTCAGTAATTAAAAGGATGATCAGATCAGCATATCTGTCCGCATTATGAATGGATATTTGGTTGCTCTTGTCAGCTTCTGCGCTCACTGAAAAGTATAGGCTTCATTTACCTGGGGACTCTTAACAGAAACTAGCAGCTCTACTGAGTTGAAGTATATTTGCATTAAAGGTATAAGGTCATATAATGCTTTACTAAGATAACTTTATGCCCAGGAAATACAGCTTGACAAACTGCTCTATTTTTTTGCACCGGGAACAGCAACAAAGTCTTCCAGCACCATCAAGTGCACATGATTTGCAAACTTGATATGAGCACCCACAGGGCAAAATAATAACTTATTTCTTCTTAGGCACTTATTTATTTGGAGAGAAATAATGCCTTGTGTGCTGGAGAACAAGAAAAACTATTTTTTATTCACAAGAACATGTGTGACTGTGGGTATCAGTATGTTCCTCACTTGGAGTACTCCTTTTACAATTTGATTTCTGTAAGTTAAACTGAAAAACTGAGACTGCTGGTTGACTCAGTTTCAGTTTTAAATCATGTTTTATCAGGGGCTTTTGGCGTATGTTGTTTCAATTTTGTCTTTATGAAGAACATACAAAACTATTGTTTCCTAAAAAAAAAAAATCCGATGTTTGAATGTGTTCTGTAATTTTTTTAAAGCAATTTTTCTTTTTACCTAATTCTTAGTCAGCGGCATTTCTTAAAAGGAAAGTGTTTGCAGGTAACCATCTAAAACATTTTTACTCAGAGTAAAAGGAGAAGAGGAATAAAGAAAAAATTTCTGGATATTATTTCAAATTATGGCTATATAAATAATATTTATATGGAGTAAGGCCAATTACTGAAGAAGATCCTTTAAAGTTTAAATGTGTTAAATAGTAGATATTGTATAAAGTGTGAAGTAAAACTAGAGATAAATATTTTGTGATTCAGATAGAAGCAAAGGAAGTATATGCTCAGAGACAAAGTCTACTGAAAGATATTGAAGTCATAAGGACCAGAGAGGTGGACCTGAAGCAAAGAATTGAGGCATTTGAAGCGTAAGTTGTTGAAGGGCTTATCCAATGCTATATGATGATGTTGTATTTTTTTCTGGAAAGCAGTTTCAGGCTGTCACTGCTTCTATGATGTTGAAATAGGTTATGTATCCCAGAAGTTGTGTTTTGCATTTTGAGCAGTATTGTGTACTGTCTCTATTAGCAGGGATGCTCCATACAAAAAGAAGTTTTGGGTTTTTTACATTGCTGCTCATCCAACTAAAGCAGTGCAGCATCACTTTGGAAGCAAGGAATCAGATGTGTGCTTTGAAGTGCTTAAATTAAAAAGAAAAAAAAAAACAAAAAACAAACCAAAGAACACAGTATGTAATCCTGACACTCACAAGGCATGTATATGATACTTTGCTTCTTTAGTCCTCTTTGGTTTGTTTTGTTTTTAACTTGCCCTTAGTAATATCAGTTTTCTTTCGTTAAATTAAAAAAAATAACTGAGCATTTTTGGCGGTTCTCAATACTACTAAACGTCATTACTTTGACATCTGCTTTTTATAGCAGAATAAGGTATCCCGCTAACAAAACCACGTCGGCTTCTTTATTCAACAAGCCAGCAGAGGGTGCTGATAGAGTAGCATGCTCAGCGCTATCTCCTCTGAAGGCTTTCTGGTGTGGGAAGCTGAGCTAGGGTTAACCCGGGATAGCTGCACAATTGATTGGTGCTGGGTTTTAAATAGGACAGTTCAGTTTGTGTCACATCTCCTTGTTCTTAATGAATTACAGTGACAGATTCTGATCATAATTTTAAATTGCCGCAGTGTTCCAAGCAAGCACATTACCTTTTGATGTCTCTAACTGTTATTTTTAAAAAACCCCAAATCATAAAGTTTTGGCTTTATAACTGGTCATTGTCTGTATATTTATGGATATTTCAGCACTCAGAAACTTCAGGAAGAGAAAAATAAAGCTATTGATGATGCGCTTCGACGTCGGGAGGTTGCTGTGAAGAACATAGAGGAGACGTATGACCAAAAGCTTAAGACGGAACTCTTAAAGTAAATTTTTCTTTTGTCTCTAACAGGACACATACTACCTCCTATGAAAAGAGAATAATAAATTCTATAGGATTTCCTTTGAAAAGTGACAAAGCAAGGACTTTGAAAATGTGCAGTCATGTTTTTATCTTAATTGGCTTGAATTCACTACATTATTGCTTAGCTCTTTGCTAGTGAGATGAAATATTCTGCCAGGTTCAGAAAAAGTCTGCTATACAAGATAATTCTCTTTTGATTATAGGTTATATTATTGTTGTAGTTTTAATTCTGTGTTGTTACCTGGGAAAGAGAGGTAATGTTAGTTTTGTGTTTAGAGAATAGGATGTGAAGCAGTGTTAGTGACTTCCTTTGACCACAATTAAAAGAACTGACCATTTCACAAACACAGGAAAGGCATGAAAGGGAAATTAACATTAAAGAGGTGTTATAGGTTTCTTGGGAAAAGGGTGAGAGGCACACTAGCCCATTGTACAGATAGATTGGCTCTTGCCTTAACCCCTCCCTATTTTAGGAGAGGGATTCTCTATTATAGATCACCCTCTCTTTACTATCTGCTTGAACGCGGTTTCAAAGTGTTTGCTTAGAAATGCTCTTTGAAAGAGAAAGATGTCATCTGTGACTGCTTTTGAGGTGTTGCAGTGGATATATCCTAACTTTGCTGGTGTAATTTCTTGGAGTGCTTTGATCACTTGAAGGATTACCTGATGCCATGAACCGATCTTCCAGTTAGGCACTTAAACCAAATGGCTGAAGTATCATTGCTTTTTATTGCAAGCCAGTGAACAATAAGTATTATCTGTGTTAGTGTGTCTTTATTTAAATTACAGAGGAAAGATGTGAAGAGTAGGTTTTGATAAGAACGATGCCTCAGCTGAAACTGAGTAGATTTGAAGTTTTTTTCAGAGAACAGTGAAATGCAGCTAATTGGCCCAGTTTGGTATCTTCCTTTACCTAGTCCATAACAGCTAGTTACAAGTAATGCTTGTAAAGTGCTTCTGGTTCATGAGGAGAAGCAAATCATTTTAATGATGAACTGCTGCTTAGCTTATTTTATCAACATACAGAATATTTTAGACATGCTGCAAATGCTCAGAGAAAATAAAATCCATGTCCTTTTTGTCCCAAATTCTTGACGAAAAGTAGTAAAGAGGTACTATTTCTTGTATAGAAATAATGATGCTTGTTAGAAAAGGAATCCTTTTTTATATCTATGGTAAACATTAAATGCCATAATTGGGAGAAGGATCCAAGTGGTCTGGACCATTTGCAAAAATGCAGGAGGATGGATATGGCAATACCTGAAAACATTTATAATTTCTGTCCCCGTCATGCAAAATGGTGAGCTTGCTTAGCTCCTTTAGATTCCAGTAAAATTGAATGGTAAAGTTGGATGACTGCTGGGCTGTGAATAGTGGTGTACCTGGGCAGTGCTCAGCGTCTAGCTGGTGGCTGATGACAGGCAGAGAACCCATGGCGCCAGTACTGGGACCCATACTGTCCAACACCTTCATCTGTGGTCTGGATGTTGACACAGGGCATCCTCAAAAACTTTGAACATGAGGCTTAATTAAGGGGGATGGCTTCTACAACAAATGGCAGAGTTTCAGTTCAAACAGGCTTTGATAAGCTTGGGGGTTGTGTCAGCATAAATCTTAGGTATTTTAACAAGGAGAACTGCAAAGCTCTGTGCTTGGGGCAGAATATCCAAAGTAGCATAATGGGGGAAAGGAATTGACCACGTAGCTGCATTTCTGAAGAGGATGTGGGAGTTACAGCGAATGCCAAGTTGACCACGAGCCAGCAGCATGCTCTGGCAAATAAGGCAAAGAGCGTGATGAGTGACATTAGTAGCAGCATGGCGTAGTAAAGGTCTGTCAAGATAGTTACGGGACTGTCAGACATGACCTCTGAGGTCATATGGTAGGGGCTGTAAACTGTGGTTCAGGAGGTTCAGCTTGGACATGGGGAAAAAAAAAATTGTTACTGGGAGGGTAGTGCAGCATTGGCACAGGTCGTCCGGGGAGGTGATGGAATTTATATACCCTTTGAGGCTTTCAAGAGCTGGCTAAGAGCAGCCACATCTGACCTGATCTAGAGTTGGCTGTAGTCTTGCTTTCTGAGCAGGTGATTGAACGAGGTGATTGGCAGGGACTTTCCCAACTGTTTCAGTTGCTCTGAAATAACCAGTTTTGTTAATAAATAATTGTGTGATTATAGTTTAGTCTGGGAAAGAATGGAATTTACACAAATGCACATGCATGTGCACATACACATATTTGGGAATACATAATTCTTTTTACTTCTAGATATCAGCTTGAATTAAAAGAAGAATACATAGCCAGAACCAATAAAGTTACTGAAGATGAGAAAAAAAATAAAGGTAACAGTCTCTCTGAGATTAATGAAACAGCTGTTTATCTCTAGAACTTTTACTAACAGGTATCAAAACACTTGTTACTAAACAGTCATGGTGTTCAGTAACAGTGTTATAAGTGACAGAAAAGCCATCAAAATCGATTTTGGAAACATGTCACAGGATCCTGTGACAGGTCAGCAACTCCTCACTGTTCAGAATGCAGTGGGAACTGTGAGCTGCTGCTTCGTACAGAGGCTGCAAAGCATTTTGCTTTTCCATTTTCCTGTCTCCTTCTGAAGCCCCACTAGCTTTTTCATTCCCTAACTGAACTCTGCTACAGTCTGATGCCGTACCCTTGAATGGTTGCCAGCTTCTACACTTATTGTGCACAAGATGTTTAGTTGGAGCTTGAGGAGCAGAGCTGGGCCAGATAACATATTTAGACTTTAAGTTAGGGACATGTGAAAGAAGTGATATATCACATGCATATGAATTTGATTTACTTAATTCTGAAGGAGTACATGTGTGCATGTGTATATATACACACACAATGTGATTTACTTAATTTTGAAGGGAGCATGTATGACATTCAGTCATTTTTATGCTTTGATTAAATTGAATGTTGGGCTTAGCAGCTTAAATGGTTTTTTGCAGATACAGTTTTTTACTGTAATACTCTACTAATTTTAATTCAGCATTTGCAATCCTCCTTGCAGAGAAAGCCATGCTTTTGCGTGAAGAATCCATTGCTGTTAATTCAAAAAAGGAGGAACTCAAGCAAGCTATATCACGCACAAAAGAGCTTGAGGTAATTGTACACATGAATTTAAAGAAGCTGTATTCTAATTAGTGCTTTTGAGGTACATTTAAAAGAAATGTGAAATAAAAACAATTGTGAAGTAGTACAGCAGTTCATAAGCTTCTAAACTGTTCTTTATCTGCAGCTGGATTTGGAGTCAGTGAAAGCCCAGGTTCTGTTGGTAAATAAACAGAATCAGTTGTTGACAGAAAAACTGAAAGAGGTATCAGACTATCCTTTGCTAAAGGAGGAGAAATTGGAGCTCCAAGTGCAGAATAAACTACTTAGGCAACAGTTGGATGAGACTCGCAGTGAGAACCAGCATCTTCGAGACAGTCAGTGTGAATGATTTAGTAATTTTCTTGTTTATGTTTCCCTACAAGTATTCATTTAGAAATAGTCATTAAAATACATTCCTTGTATTATGTTTGCTAGTAGTTTGCATTAAACCTCAGCTAATGTTTGTGTAAAATGAAAGTCCTTGACAGCATATTTTCTTTAATATGTCTGTATAGTAAAAATCTTGAAGTAAGTGGTAGCTATAATAATACGAAGAATATCCCTTTCACCCTTTGAAAAAAACAGTGCCATAGCTCTAACCATAGCATTAGTATGGTTAATAATGGTAAAAGAACATTCAATTATTATTTTTAAGTGCTTGCCTGACTATAGGTATAAAATGCCAATTATTTTTAATGTGCATTTGACGTTATGGGAGAGTAGAGATGTACACCCAGTTACATAAGGTAGGGATATGTAGTTTTCTTCCAGAATAGGACAGTCTGGGTCTAGTTCTTAAACGACTACCGCAACAAAAATTTCGGTCCTTTTGTAAAAGGAAGAAAAAAATTCCTAAGTCCTTTATTCAAACAAAGCCTTGTTATGTTCCTAAAAACGAATCAGCTTTACATTTTGAAGGGGTATTATGTAGAAACGTGCACCCTCATTACTCCATGGCTGAGTAGCTAGTATTTCTTTTTCTGGGTAGAGCTGTCCCAGCCCTCGGCGGAGCACCTGGCCTGCCAAGTGGAGCTGAGGAGAGTGGAACATTCTAGGAAGCTGGCACTGGATGAATTTGAAAGTCATAGGCAGATTTTGGAAAAGCAGCTACAAAGTGAGGTAAACTATTCTTTCTAAATAATTTGAATCCTTTCTTCTTCCTATCATCTTGTTCACTTTTGTCTATGTACGTGTGCAGGCTGTTTAGGTGTAGCTATGGGGATTGTTTGTTTTATGCCTGTTTTTATGTAACAGCTCTAAAGAAGACAAAACAAAACACCACTGAAAAACAACATCAAAAAACCCCCAATGTAACCAGAGTAAATCTTTCCAAGTCAGTAAGTTGTCAACACTGACTTTCAGTAGGAAAGTGTATGCGTGTATGGTTTGACTGGGCCTGAAAAACATTTAGAAACAAGTATTCAACCATCTGAGATTCTTCTTTTTGTTTGAATTATGCTGGGTTTTGTTCTTCTCTCACCCTCTTACAGGTTGAGCGTTGTGCCCAGTTAAAGACCCAACTGTTGGACTCCGAAGCTACTGTCAGGAAGTTAAATGTGCAGGTTGAAGAACTGAAACTGCAAGTGAGACAAACGCAGGCAGGTTTGTATCTTACACCAGAGCAGTCTTTTGTGATGTTCATTTACCTAACCAGTGTAGCGATTTCCAGAAACTTGAAAAAGCTGCAGCTGCATAGAAATAATATGCCACCAGTAAGTAGGTTTCAGGTTTAAAATAAAAATCTACTTAAAAGCCCAATTTAAAAAGCAGACTTGCTACAACTACCCTTCCTTTCAGAAAACAAATATACAGGAGAAAGGGAAAACATTCCTCCCAGAATACTTGCATGTTTTTATTGTCTGTTTTTTCTCAGTATGAAGACGTTAATGTTTGGTAACATAATCATCGTTCTCCACGAGGCAAGTTGTGTTTTAATATATTTTGATTCTTGAATGTTCACCATAAGAATAATCAATTTGAAATTGTATTGCGTAGCTCGCAAATTAAATCTAACTTTTAAACAGTTGTTATCAAGGCTAATAACATATGCACCTTGTATGGGCATTAGAGATGGGCACTTGTATAAAGAAATTCAGTCTGCTGAAGGAATGTAGTTCTAAAGATGCCTATCTGTTAAATTGCGAAGATCAGGTATGATAAATAAAGTTCTGGGATTGAATACTGCAATGGTTATTCATTACATGTAGCGTGTGTTGCACCATAGTTTGGTCAATGCAATGCTTTATATTATTCACTAGACCAATATGTACATCGTCATATATGGTACAAGTATCGGTACCATTTGGAACAGGAAATTTATTAGTGTCAAAATAGTAAATATATATTTTAATTAAATTACTGAAAGTGCTGCATGGACTTTTATTTTTCATCAGAGTTAAGGATGTCATTGAAGAATCATTTATGTAGAATAAAAACAAGGTGGTTATTTTGCTGAGAAAGGTACAGCCCTGTATGTTGGTCTTTTGGGCATGATGAAGCATCCAAGTGCAAGCCAGGGAGCAGACAGCCCCAAAATGTTGCATTTAACTGACAATTTTTGAGAATTTTTTTTTTTTTTTAAAAAAAAGAAACCCAACCAACATTATCTATACACTATGTTGGTTTTCTCCAAAATTCTTTTTGACCTCAATAGAAGGAAACTGTTAAGAATTGAGGCATGCCCTGTGTCCCTCACCCTTGAACAGCATGTTTGGCTATAACGTGTCCAAAGTGGTGATGTTTTTTTTTTTAATTTATTTAAACATAATTTAAGAAATGATATTGTAGAATGCATACTTCAGGTAGTTTTACATGGAAGGATTATATTATTAAAAAAACAATACAAGTGATAATTTGCAGCTATGCAGTGACATTAAAAATACATATAAATCAACCCCTTTAAATTCCAAAAATTCAAGCCAATTTCATGTTAAAATAATTTTGATCAAATTGGAATTTAGATGTTATATTTTACTGTTTCTGTTCCGTTATGGGTCTGCCTCTCTCTTCACTGTCACTCACTTTCTCTTGCCATCATTTAGCTCTGGAAAATGAAGTGTACCGGAATCCAAAGCCTTCACTTGTCGATCGCTCTGTCCTTGACTTCACTGGTGACAGAATTGTACCTCATGACATTTATGTGGATAGCGCCTTCCTGAAGAATGAGGTTATGACCAGTGTGATGAAGGCAAATGCTGTGCCAAGAGCTGGCTATCATCAGCAGTTACAGCCACGCAGTGCTTCTCCGGATTCTGACCTGGAGTGTATGGCACAAACCCGGGCTAGAATAAAAGAACTAGAAAAAGAGGCAGAGTATCTGGAAGAAGCCTACAGGAACTACCAACACAGAGTCATGCAGGGTGCGGCTGCAAGCAAAGCACCAAGAAAGATGCAGTCCCCTTTACTTCTACAGTGTGCTATTAGTAGAGCCCCCTTGACTACGCAGCAGGAGCTCCTAGAAGATAATCCCAGCTCCCGGCATTCCCCCCTGGGCAGTCCAAGAGGTGAAAAATATATCAAAAGAACTGGGCAGGTTGATGTCTTTAAAAATCCCTTAACACCACCACACAGAGGAGCATCTTCTTCAAGACGCCTTTCTTCTACTCCTGTTTCCAAATTGGAAAGGGATCTCAGTAACAAGAAAATTTCGGATGGTAAGTCATGGTTGTTGATGTGGTGTGGTATTGGGGTTTTACTTAATGTTCCTCTTGCGCTATAGGAAGGGAAAGGTTTAGCAGTGGTAGTCTTTCACTCATGTTTGCTAAGAGGCAGGAGAAGTCAGATACAAAATATGCTAGCTGCTTGGAGTACTGCTTCTTCATGGAAACAAGTACTGGAGAAGTGCACTGAGGGAGGCTGAACACACTGCACTTAGTTCAGGTAGCTTTAAAGAGAAGACTATGCCATATTATTCACTACAGGTGTACCTTTAGGATATAGAACCATAAAATGGTTTGGGTTGGAAGGGACCTTTAGAGGTCATCTAGTCTAACCCCCCTGCAGTGAGCAGGGACATCTTCAACTAGATCAGGTTGCTTAGAGCCCCGTCCAACCTGACCTTGAATGTTTCTAGGAGTGGGGCACCTACCACCTCTCTGGGCAACCTGTGCCAGTGGTTCACCACCCTCACTGTGAAAATATTTTTCCTTATATCCAGTCAAATCTACTCTCCTTTAGTTTAAAACCATCCTTGTCCTGTCACAATAGGCCTTGCTAAAGAGATTGCCCCCATCCTTCCTGTAGTCCCCCTTTAAGTACTGAAAGGCTGCAATAAGGTCTCCCTGT
The DNA here is from genome assembly GCF_949628215.1 of Phalacrocorax aristotelis. Classification (NCBI taxonomy): domain Eukaryota; kingdom Metazoa; phylum Chordata; class Aves; order Suliformes; family Phalacrocoracidae; genus Phalacrocorax; species Phalacrocorax aristotelis. Next base: position 83,526,787 of record NC_134276.1, read on the forward strand.
AGCCTTCTCTTCTCCAGGCTGAGCAAAAGTATACAGAGTTTAATTCCAAAGTTGCTATTATGTCTAACTGCTTTGCAATATTAATTGTAATTTCCTGGTGTTAATAACCCTCACTCTGTATTCCCATCTTTTCATTTAGCTATTGTAGTTAACGTGTGCAGCAGCAGACTGCTTTGCCTGGCTTCTCTTAAATTGAGTTCACCAGTCCGAAAGGTCCAGATTTGCTTTTGTTTGTTCTTTGTGCTGTGACATCTTTATCAAATATTCCTGATCAGTTTGAGGGGGAGGGGATTAATGTTTGGTCATGATTGGAAAATTGTAATTTGCTATTAATTTCACAGTGTCTAACAATTACTTCTTAGTTTTTTTGGTTTTTTTAAAGGGTCAGTATTCAGAAAAATAAGCAAAATAGGAAAGAATTGAAAAACTAAAAAAAAAATGCTGTTTCAAACCTGCAGTACACGTGCTTCTTGCATCGTGCAATTCTTGTCACCCTAGCTCCAAGTGGATTTAATAGGATGACAGAAAGAGATAGTAACAAAAAAAAAAAAAAAACAAACCAACTTCTGCATGAAGGTATGCTAAATATAAGAAGGGCAGCTTGGTTGGGAAAAGAGTGGGCTGTGGGAAATCTGGAAAGCAACGAGTGATGTGGAAAAGGTGAAAAGGGATCGATTAATAACTGCTTCACAGACCTCAGAATTCTGTGCAATTGAAAGGAAAGAGAAGGAAGTACTTTATCATACCATGAGTAAGTTGTGGTATTTATTGCTTCTGTGGCAACAAGTACGGATGCAGGAATAAAACTTCCCTGTCAGGAGGGCCCAAGTATTGATTGAGGAGAGGTTGCGCAGATGTTGCCAGAAGTTAGATATATGTAGTCTCCTTTTAGAATCTTAGTTTAGTTTTGTTTAGCAATGGGCACTGTTAGAAACATACCACAAACACACTCTGTTACTGCAAATGTATTTAAAAACTTTAACTTCTAAAGCAATCTTTTAACTTTTCTCTGTCGCCTTGTGTATAAACTACTTCTAGACTATTCATTTAATACTGCACACACAAAAAAATCTTTAATATAAGTAGGGTTTTGTTGTAAATTAGGAAATGGCAGAAGCAAAGTTGTGTGCATAACCTTAACCATCCTTCCTGTCTTTTGTACCTGTCAGGGGTGCATTACATGACGGCTGATCTATTTTTTCCATTGGACCTGTTCTGTGCTTCATGCACAAGACTGACTTGTTCTGGAGAGGGATAAGAGTTGAATAACTTAGGAGGGTATTACTTGACATAGGTGTTACAGAAATTGAATGGTATGTAGTGTAGGAACCAGGCTGCAGCTAGATGATGTGCTCTCAAGGTGAACTGATGCGGTACTTGCCCCAATAAGCATTGCATCTTCAGTGCTAATGTGCTCTTGTGGGATTATCTGCTTCCAGTTAGATTGCTTCCCCACTGATGGGTCGGCTCTGTTTCAAGAGTCTGAGAAGGAGTGCTTTTATACTGGTATACATGTTACGCTTCATGCTAGAAACGGCTGAAGCACCAGATGTGTCTTTCCTAGAAAACTGTAAGTCATTGTGGAAGCTTCCATGGAGCTTTTCAGTGCTGTTGAAGATGCCAGTCTGAACAGGTCAGAATAAATTTTAGGTAGTAAAAGATATCATGCAGGTGACTCTGAGATCTGATTTTCCTTTAAGTGAGGTGTACCACAGTCTGCTCATGTAAGGACAAGCTGCCATTCAGTTGTCAGCACCTGTCTACGAAGGATGAAAGGAAGAAGTGTGTCCTCCTGTAAAATACTTGCAGTTGGCAGATCTAGCAGCTGTTTTACTGCATAGTCTGCCAGTGGAAGGGTATGTGGTTTTCCCTCTTCCTTTAAATTATGTCATGTATTTGACTCTTCTTCCCAAGCCCATGCATGTTGGACATCTTTCAGGCTTTGTCCTTCTACTGAGAGGGAGTCAGCCTGTTTGTTTAAGAGCAACTAAAAGTAGGACAGGGTCCTTTTCTGTTTTCCCCTGCTTGCTGTCTCCGATCTGTGGACAGAAACACAGATCAAGAACTAGTTACTGAGGAAAAAAAATCTGGATTGCCATCTGGCCCATGCTCCCTATTACTTTTCACCTTGATCATTACTTGACCAAACTTCATACTTTCTGATGAGAAAGAACAAGGGTGGTGAGTCTTGCAGACAGGGTACTGCGAGCCAAAGACGTCAGCCACTTGTCTTTTACTAGAAAATCAGTAAGTTCAATCCTGGAAAATTTCTAAATAGTAGTAGGTTGTAGTAGATTACTGTTTGAGATGTCTGGTGTGCTACTGGTGTCCTAACCTGCAGTATCTGTTATGCTGGGGAGGTGCCTGCGGTAAGTACTATGTGCTGTTCTGGGCCATTTGTTCTGCATGTGAAAATTTGGCAGGTTGTTTTATAAAAGACTGGATGTGGGTGGGCTGAGGGTTCCTGCCATGAACAGGTACTGCCAATACAGTACTACAAGTACAGCATAACTGCTGGGTTCCATCCTGTTGGTGCTCAGCTTCATTAGAGGGTGTTTGTCTGTGTTGCACGGGCACAGGGGCTGTCTGGAGATAAAAATCCACAGGCAGCCTTTGTCTGAAGCATCCTGAGTACTGCAGCACCATGGTGGGGTACATTCTATACAACCACCTGAAAGAACTTCAGGTGTGGGAGTGTTAATAATGGCTTTTCCTCTATCTCATGAGCAAAATTAGCACCAGTTATAGTAAAAGTAATTTGGTCAGTAAAGAGAAGAAAAACAACAGTACCTCCTTACGGATTGAATAGCAAATCTTGTGGAAAATATCATAATTCATAGTCTAGTTACGTAAGGCCTGTGCAGCTGCAGAGGAAAGGAAAATTAAGACTGCAAAGCAAAATTTAAGCGAAGCGCTGGACTTTGCAAGTTTGATTAAAAAGCCTTTTTAATGTAGGGGATTTGGGGTTTACCTTGGTTTCCTAGGAAACTCAAGATTTCTTTAGTCATCCTGTCTGTCTGTTCTCCTTCCCTGATAACTTTACAACTGTTGATAAGATCTTCAAAGATTTCCTATTTGCTTCATCACCCATTTTAACAAATCTGTAGAAAAGAAAACCTCCAGCTTAACTTTCCTAATGAAGAATGGCCTTTGGGAGACCTCAAGCATTATCTTTTGCTGGCTAGTAAGCGCATCCCTAGCTTGAAATCTGGGTCCCAAACTGCTTTCTCTAATGCCGAGCGTGGGAGAAATTATTTGGTGTTTGGCAGAGGGACTGCAGTTTGTGGGGAACATGGATGTATTATGGGGTCATGATAATGACAGGCTTTGTGAGGAGTAAGTTTATGATGGTGAAGGCTTGTAGAGGAGAATTGCTGTACAAAAAGGGGTGGGGGGGGAGAAATAATCAGTGCAAGAAAGTTCATGTTAATCCTGGTAGCTTTGGATGTTAGTTGCCCTATAGTGGTGGTGCCTGCACAGCCCAATTACATGTGTTGTGAAAACCAGCCTCAGCTGAGAAGTGGTAGGACAAATAACTGACTAATACAAACTGTATGATTTTTGTCTGCAGACATCAGTGGCTTGTACCTTGCTTCTTCACAGCAGAGTGTTGACCAGGTGCTTTCTCCTATTTCAAAGCCTATTTCATCTTCCGAGTCTGTTTCTTCCTCACCATCCAGTCGTGGCCAGAAAATCAGGTAACATTGTTTACAAAGCAACATTTTTAACCTGCCTTTTTAAAGAAAAATATTTCTAAATCTAACTGATCATGGCAACAGCTGCTCTTACAATTCAAGTAAGCTGTTAATTTTATAAGTGAGAACTTTTCTAAAGATGGATAAGGATTTCCATTCTTCAACATCATGCCTCAAGAGGAACTTAGTTTTATAAAAACCAAATACACCCTCCTTCCAAACCCAAACATGTTTGGCAAATATGATTTGACATTTTCACTGCTGTTGAATTTGTGCTTCCTTATAATGCAGAGTTGTGTGCAGTGAAATACTTAAACCTGAAGTGCATTGGAAACTTTAGATGAAGCAATGTTTTTTTCAAACAAACAAACAAAAAGAGTCTTGTCCTATGACAAAGTGAAACTTGATTTATTTACAGAGTGTTCTCTAAAGTCATTTCACTGGTGTAGTTGAGCAAGGATGAAAGGTTCTTCCAAAGATTGCCTCTGTTGGGGAGAAATGGTAATTGTAGCAGTGTCCAAAGGTTGCCTATGTCCAAGACATATCTGACTTCTCCTGGTGTCCCACAACTTTGGACACATTCAGAATTTAAAAAATTAAGACTGTATACTTTTTTGAGTAAGAAGAATGCCTATACAGTGTTGCAGACGGGAATGTGAAGGTACTACAGTGGCAAATTAACTGACTATCATGTGACATGTCTTATTTACAACAGTGCTATCAGACACCTTCACCCTCATATGAATTACCTGAATGCAAATGTGTTTTTAGCAGTTTGCTGTAATGGGCTCTTCTGGGATTTGAAAGGTCTGATGCCTCTAGTAGGCTTCTGTGCCATCCATATAAACGTGATCCTGATAAGGCTAACAAGAACTTCTGCTGACATTGTAGACTAATTTGAGAACAAACTTGATTTCAGACGATGATGTTGGGTCTTTAGAGGGGTAAACTTCATGTTTCAATGACTTGAAACAATTTTTCATGAAAAAGGTAAAACTACAAGCTAATCACAAATTCCTGTCCAAAATAGTCTCTCATCTTTCCAGTATCAGAACAGGCCTTTTGCATATGCTTGATGTTCAGAAGCTATTGAGGTTATATTTGATGCACACAAAAACCCTTAATAAAAAAAGGCTGCTAATTTCTTGAGCAGAGGTATGTCTCTTTTCTTGTGTCTTTATTTTTCACATCTGTGACCTGACTGATGAGCTTCTGCTGATTGAAGCTGGGTAGTTTCTGCTGTCTGTTTGAGAATTTAAATCAAGGCAATTTTATGTTCTCACTTCATTTATTAACAAGCTCTAATGCAAACTCATTTTTTCTCTGAAGAGCTTGTTCATGTGCCTGTGTAACTGTTTTCAGAATAGGAATCTCCAGTCTCCTTTGTATGTGGGAAGGGGATGAGTAGTAGAACTTTTTCTCCTTTCCTTTGGTGATTTTTTTTTTTAAGATCTGTTCTTAAGTAAATGAGTAACTTGGCAAAATTAAGCTGCATAAAAATGACTTCTCCTTCCTCTTTGTACCTCCTATTTCCATGTATGAAAATCTTCTGTTCTTAATGATCACTGGTGCCTCCACTCTCCAAAACTGAGAATCCTGAATAGGTGTCTTCAGAAAATGCTCGAGTATTTAATTTTTAATGTTTCTTTCCTAAGAAGAGACACTTCAATTGGCCTTAACCTGCTAGCCATCATTCCAGATTTGAAGGCTGAAGAAAGATGGCTTGTCCTGGGCCAGCTCTAGCACGCATTCGTAGGGCTTTCTTATTCTGTTGTTATCAAGTCCTCGATATACATTTCATGTAGAGAGGGTATCTTTTGTGGTTAGAATTTGGGGACAGCTTTTATGTTATTGGCCTTGAAAAGAAGCTGTTGGGATTTCTAGGGACCACGAGGATAGTTCCTTTAAGTGGCTGGCTCATTCATGTTTTCTACAGTGTGTCTCAGGTTTCCTGTACTCCTGTGAGAGACCTTATGAAGTGAAGGTTGGGTGTTAACCTTCATGTTAAGGGGATACAGGAAAATGCTCTAACACTGTGGGGGACTGTACTTCTTTGAAGGGTGCTGTAGAGTCCATGCTTCCTGAAGAGTGAACAGTATGAGCAAGTTGTGTTGCCAAGAACAGGCCGGGGTCTGGGCAGGCAGCTATGGGTTGCTGTTGCTTTTTTGGGTTCCTTGTGACAAAGCAAGGGTATGAGGTCCCAATAATTTTCTTGAACTTGCTGCTTTCCCAAGACTTTCTTAAAGGAAAAACATTCTTTTGTTGAGTATTTTAATTTCTTGTGCCTTGGGCTGTTTTCTGTTCCATAAAATATTTAAGAAATGTATGTGTGGGCTTTTCCAGTTATTTACTCTCATTATTAGGCAAATGCCACATCATTGATGTGTATTGTGGGATTAGTTTATGACCTGTGGATTTTAAGTGGCAATGGGAAAGTCTTTAAAAAGAAAAGAAAAGAAAATACGATGCTGTAGCACCAGTAAGCCATTACAAGTTAGACCTCTGTCAGAGAGGATGAGCAATTGCTTCTGTGATTACAGGAGCTCCTTGTTTATGTTTCAAGTTATGAGTGGTATGAAAGAAGCCAATAAACACAGACAGGAAGACTAGAGTTATAAGGCAGATTATTATCTAAACTGTTCCCTTTTTTGTTTAGGGCTGAAGAAACCAGTTGTGAGGGTTGTTACCAGTTTTAGGCTAAAAAAGTAATTTGAGACACTAACAAAATAGTTTAGATGGTGGTGGTTGGTTTCTTGGGTTTTTTTGTCTAAGCTTTAAGGGTAATTATAAGCATAACACATGCAGTTTAATCATTTGGTGTTGATTGGCACACCAGTACTGTTTTATGGAATATTGACATCAGGTACAGGCCAGGGTTTGGTTGCCAGCTTTGTTTGATGGAATGAATTTTGAAACCTGTTTGGAAGTACGTGTGTTTGGTGGTCTTGAGGCAGACCTCTTCTGTTTGTGGAATCCGAGGCAGTGTCTTGACTATGTTTCTAGCAGCGTTGCAGGACACAGTACTGAAGAAGGTGACATGCATGCCCTTGAACCCTGTATCCTTAAGAATTACTTAATACTTAACCACTCTGTGAAAGAAAGACTGAAAACATGAAGCAGACTTCCAAAATCTTGAAGTTCCATTTATTCTGTTGTATTTAATTTACAGGGTATTTTTCCCGACTGACATTACTTAACTAGCCTTCTGACATTGCAGATTGATTTGTTTGTCCCCAGATTTACATTTTTTATTGAACATGTCTCATTGTGGGGGTATGATTCGTTTGTTCTCCACTTTTTCCCCGCGGAAGACCTGAATTCCTTTTAAATTGTAAGCACAAACTTATTTATGTCGTGGTGAAGAGCACTAGCTGTGTAAAGTCAGCTCCTTTATGAAGTGCTGCTGCTGAATTTCATTAGTGACCTGCACTCCTTTTGCTATTCCAGTTCTGGTCAGAGTTCAGTGGCTGGATCACGTGAGAGATATTGTTCTTTTTCATTATCTTTCTGATGAGAAAAACAGGAATTTAGAATGAGGGCACTAACCCCATTTTTCGTTGCACCCAGATTTTCACCCCTGCATATATGTTTCACCAGACATCTAATCCTAATACATTTCAAACTCGTCTGTTAAGATGACAGCAAAGTAGAAATTAGACTGTAACACAGAGCCTAAAAAGGCAAATTTCTTAATTTCAATTGATTGTCACACTTCATTGTATTTTTTTTTTCTTACTCCTTCTGATAGTATTTTGTTTTAATGTGAGGCCTTTGTCATATGTAGGCCTTAGGGAAGGGCTGCAGGGAGATGGCTGTCAGAGAGACGGAGCTGACTTTGAGTCAGAAAGTTACAGCATTTTGATTGCATGGTTTTTACATTTAGTCTGTTGCGAAGCATGTGAGCAGTCCTTGTATTTAAATTTCAGGTTGCTATTTGGTTAAAAGATTAGCATTTATATTTATTAAGTTGTTTATGTTCTTCCGTCGTCTTTCAGACTTCATAATCAACGAACAGATAAACAAGATTCCAGTGATGTCCCCAAACCGGAAAAACTAATGTATGAGGACCTTGAAGAATGCATTTCTTCTCCTGAATGTAAGTTGTAGTGCATCTTAGACAGTTTGTTTAACACCTTAGGGCTTAAAAGTTGTAAGACAATTGTCTTGAGAGTTTAAGACTGTAGTTGGAGAAAAAAAATTCCAACTGATTTTGGAAATAATAAAACCAAACTGTCTCAGATGGTGAGGGATTAATTTTCTTTGAATTTGTATCTTTAGAGGAGAAGGGTACATAGTAATAAGTAGACACTGAAATAGAGTTCATTCTGAAATTTGGAACATACTTTTTCTTCAGAAATCTTGTGTAACCTTGTTCTGATAAATGCATGTAGGTCTGACACTTGTTTCAGGACGTTTTAAAATTGTGTAGGATTTTTTTTTTTAAAAACAGCAAAGCGTACTAGTATACAAACGAACTTGAGGCTCTGTTATATTTGCTGCATAAAGTAAAACACCAAGGACTGTTCACCATGGATAGTATCAGAGCAGTATTACGGAGTTGTAATTCTGAAGGTAAGTTTCTGCAGCCATTACATATACTCTTGTTGATTTTTTTTTTTTTTTTCTTTCAGTAGCTGAAGCTTAAATAGTATTATGAATTTGAAGTTATTTTAGAAGTGTGTGTAAATGTGTGAAAACACTTGCAATTATGCTGTCATTAATCAGGATCTCTGAGTAGTTTTGGAACATACGGTTCAGTTACTGAAACATGAATTTTATCCTAATTATTTTTTTTTTACTCTGAGGTCAGTGTTTTATTTATTTACATTTCTCCTCCATGTTGATTGTGGAAAGAAACTTGTCATTATGTGGTGTTTTGCACTATGTGCTAGAAAATGTTTCCTTCTTTCTATACGCTGCAGTCAAGTCTGCAGGGTCAGTTTTCAAAAATCTTGATGCAACTGAGGTACTGCAGAAAGAGGAGGATAAGAAAAGTTAATGCAGCCATTTGTATATGGAGACAGAAAGAGATGCACAGTTACTGGCTTTATTTCCTAGATTTTCAGCATTCGAGTGACATCTTAATGTTCGGCCTGAGCAGCCTTATCTCCCATGAAACTGTGGGTTTAAAGTGAAATTGTCAACAAGACGTGAGCAGTAAGCTAAACACCTTTCCCATTTCCAAATTTTCTTAGGTCTGTTAAGTCTTGGTAGAGAGAAGTCCTTGCGTGGTATAATTAAATTTATAGTTGGTGAAGAGATTATAATTATTGTATGGGAGAGTTAGAATCATTGATTTCAAAGAAAATACTTGTAACGGGTGTGAGTGTTTTCCTGGATCCGAGACTCGCTTATTCTTTTGTCGGTGGTTAGGTGGCATGGAAGATGGAGTGATGCCCTTGCTCTCTCTCCTGAGCCTGTGAGAATATGACTTTCAGTATTTTAAAAACCAATCAGTGAAACAAAGAAGATATTGTTTGTCTAAACAGCAAATGTGCTGATAGTGCGTACGGATAACCAGCAGGAGCCCGTTACTCATCTATGCATTTCTCTGAAGTTTTACTCAGTACATTTGTTGTTTTTTAATTTACCTCATTTAGTTTTCTTTTTATAAGTTTTAAATCCATTATTTGAATGTAAACCAAGCCTGTAGCCACTAATGGTTTCTACTCATCTCATATTTTAATTAGATTTATTTGTTTAATTTCATATCAGAGACTTCTAGGAATACGTTACATATTTCACTTTTATTTTATCACATATGAGAACAGACTGGCATTTTCTTGGCAGTTAGGCATGAGTAGCTGCTGTGCCCAAATAAGTTACCACTGTATCATTTAGTGACGTGTGGTAGTCAGTAATTTTAGGAGTTTGCATATGCCGAAGATTTCTAAATCACAGTACTGTAGTTGGGTCAGACTGCATCAAAGATAACCTCAGTATATAGGAGAAAATTAGAACGGGTAAAAAGAGCAGAAGGTAACCCAGGTGGAACTGGGGGGGAATAAGAATGTAAAATCTAAAAAATAAATGTAGAATAAGCTATAATGAAGGAAGAAGTTGATAAGAGTAGAAGAAAGCAATAGAGTGAAGGAGGTGCCAGCAAATATGGAAACCCTTTTAATCCTACTGTGAGAGAACTCTAGCGAGGAAAGACTGGAATTTCTGTTGGCAGTAGTTGCTTTTAGTTGACGTGCTCGTCTTAAGGAAATAACGCATCTCTTGCTGCCCACCCTCGCATGAAGGAGTGAAGGTGTACAAAGAGCATTACCTTTTTTCCTTTGCAGAAGGGTTAATGTAAAGGTGCTTTGTACTGTATTGGTTTGGGTTTTTTTGTTTGTTTGTGTGGTTAGCAGACCGTAGGAAGTTAGAGGTAATATTTAACAGGAACCTATTTATGAAGGCAATTTTTTGACTATTTAAGTATTTCATACCCTGAAACGTATCAATGCCTCATATGGAAATAATGATGTTGTTGATAACCTTATAATTTAAACCTAACTTTAACGAGAGAGCAAACCAGATTTTCTTTTGAGTCTGAAGCCCATTATTGTGGTCTTATGTAAAACGTACATAGGTTTTACTTTCCGAGGCAAAGCTGGCAGGACTTCCTGTTGCTTTTGTAAGAAACTGAAAACATTCTCGTAACTTTGCTGAACTGAGTTTTGGCAGAAATTTTCAGTGATGCTTTCTTCCATAATTCCTTTAAAGAACTTCAATTCAAGAGAATCAGACCATTCTGAGAGAGACGCTGACCGGTTTGGGTGTGTTGTTTTTCTTCATGCAAAGTATTTCAGTTTTATTATAACATGGAAGAAAAAAATGCTTGAAACCTTGAATATATTTGAAGGATGGGAAACTGATATTTTCCAAGCCTTTACCCAAATCTGAAGGAGAGAAATAAGGTGTCTGTACTCTATTACACTAAATGCTTGGAAAAATGGTACGGTGTATTTCAGTTTGGTACCTAGAGACAACGGCTACATCTGACTCTCTATCTCTTTTTGCTTTCTCCCATAAAATTGAGATAATAGCAGTCTGCGTACTTTGCAAATAAATAATTAAGACGACGTTGAGTACCATAGGGACGATCGCAGAGGGAAGAATAGGAATTGCGCTTCTGTAAATTCAGAGCCACGTTGCACAGGGAGAAGACAACATGATGTAGAATATCAGAGTTAGCAGTATGCATCCTGTGCACTGAAGGAGGCAAGGATCCTAATAAAGAAGTAGCATGTGATCAAATAATTAAAGGTTGTTTTATGTGCGTGGTAAGGATGAGCTAAGTTTGGACACGTTATTTTTCTGTGACCTGTATCTTGATTGTGTAAAGAAATGAAAACATTTTGATTTTCTGTTGTATATTTATTCATTAATCTGTTTTGGCTTTGTAAACAGATGTGTTCCAATAGCTGATTTCAAAACTAACAGTTCTGTAATTAAAGAAGCAAGTACAGCCTTTGATAATTCTTAATCCTCGGGGAAATGGTCAAGTTGAAGGGAAAATGCTCAATTAGTGCTGATACTTATGTGTTCTAATTCAGCCATTCCCACACTTTGTGTCCATTGCTGTGCTCCGCTATTGTAATTACAAAATAATGAAGCCGTTGTTCAAATTTCTTCTCCAGATCAGGGGGACATTCCAGAGCAGTGTGAAAGTGATGCCTTGCATCCATCTGGGGACATCGTCAATGGAAACCATGTCACAGCTGCTCTGCCAGCAACAGCCACTTCGCTGCAGGACTTAAGTGAGTTCTCAGCTCGGAAACAAAAGCGAAATACCCTTTTTAAATGTGAAACGTATAAAACAAAAAGCCAAATATTTAACATTCTGTACGTATGTATGCTGGCGTGATTGAAAAATCTTTCCAAAGGCGCTAAATATGTAATAAAGAGGACGGAATGTTTCCTTCTGCTTTATGATAGAAGGATGTCTTTTTCACCCTGGTTTTGGTTGAGTTTCTTATTAAATTAAACAGTTTTGCCACCCATCCGCCCCCATCCAACTCCTACAGAGACAATTTTGCTATTTTCTTTTCTCTTTAGGATAATTATTAAATATTATTCCTGCTCTTGATAGAAGTAAGACTTGAAAGGTTTTGTTTTGTTTAAGTATTTTATGTCAGTAGTTTGTCCTGCAATAATTTTCAAAGGTTTTTTGCAAGTACTTTGCTTTGTAAAGTGTTGTATCCAACCGTATTGCAGGGGGGGAAGAATACAGCAACATGAACTTTAGGATAACAGATTTAATGAGGAAGTCCATGGTAGGAATGAGAAGTGCATAGAGAGATTTGTCAGCTCTCTGGCCTCTACTTTGGCTCTCCTGTTTAACTAGTAGGGAGTCATGTATCAGACTAAAAATGTGTAGAGGTGGGAAGAAACATTACCAGATACCCAAGAATAACTTTGATATATGTATAAAAAAATATATCCAGCTGTTTTTCATTTACTATTAATGTTATACAGGAACCTGTTACTTATTTGTATGCTACTGTAGCAGATTACTGAACTACATACATCAAATCACAGATGTTGAAATAATTTTTCACAGCGGTGCTGGATCAAAGACAGATTGAAGAACAGAACAAAGAAGTTGAGAAAAACTTAGAAGAAGAGAGGGAAGCAAGAGAAGAAAGGGGAGGGGGAGAACAACAGGAACCTTTGGAAAGAGAGCAAACAGAAGTGGAAAAGCTTAACAAAGAGGTGGTGATTTAGTATTTTAATTTTTGACAGTAATGCAGCTTTGTAGTGTCACGTATTTTAGGATTGCTCTGTGTGTTACTTGGTTAAAAAGATATGATTCCTTAAGTGAAAATAGTAGAGGCTCAGTTCTTTTATGTACTTGTGCTATTAACTGAAGAGTCTCGCTAGAATTTCTCCTTATGCTGAGTAGCTTTTTCACTGCAAACAGAGGCTTTTTCTTCCATGCTTCATGTAGCTGTAGGCTGCAGTTTTACAGCCAGAACTTAGAAGGCAGCCGTCACCACACTATAGGAACAAGCTATACATTCACTGACTTTCTGGTCTGGACCGCTGCTGGTGGGACACCACCAGAACATGTTAATGCCCATCTGTTCATTAGCCTGTATTGGGGTAGGCAGGGTACTTTCTTGGACGCAGAAGGTATAAGGACACCTTAAGGAGTTTACTTAAGTCCCTTTGGCCTGATGTAGTATGTGTTGAAGTAGTCTTCTGGACTTCTAGGACCTGTATAAAACTTGTTTTTGGCTCCCTCCCATTTCATCTTCCTCTTCCCACCATTAAACCTTGGTTAATTTGATTGAGTTTAGTGGTGCTGATTAGACACGCTCATGCTACCCTTCACACCAGCAAACTAGGCCCTTCAAGAAACTTGCGTGCTCCCGTCAGCTCCTCTCCTTCAGTTCACACGTCGATGCCGGGCACAGAAGCCTCAGGCCTCACAGCACGTCTCGGGTGTCCGGACGGGGTCAGAGTGGGATTTCCTGAATGTTACTTCTTGAATTGAAGCAATAGCTTAACATTTCATCTTAAACTGCCTGTAATAAATCTAATGCTGTTTAGACTGGTGTGTTTTACTGAGTTTAACATGAATCCTGTAGCGCAGGTATTTAGGTAGAAGGGTATTTTGCTTGAGCTGATCGGTATTTAATTTTGATTTTGTGTCTTAAAGTGGATCCAAGACTCAAGAAAAATAGATGAAGAAAAAGAAGATGAGGGAGAAAAATTTGAAAACTGTAATTCTGGTGCTGAAGATGACTTAAAGGATCCTGCTCCAAATCCATTAGAAAAATACATGAGAATAATTCAGCAGAGCAGAGAGCGGGAACTGGCAAATAAGGTTATTATTCTCAAAACCTCGTCCCCAAAATATTATTCCCTGAATTTGTCTTACTAAAATGTGCTTAGAATGAAAACAATATTCTCGTTCGTTCTTTTTTTTTTCCTCATTCAGAAGCTTTATGTCATGACCTGCAGAGGGGAATATTTGGATTTGTATTGCAAAAGTGTGTTGATTCAAAAGAAAGATGATGAAAACTCTTTCTTTTACAGTGGGGGTTTTTGGTTTTGTTTTGGTTTCTGGTATGCTGGGGGCAGGGGGGATTAGTCTGGTTGCTTTTTAGGAACTAGGACAGTATTTAAATTTTAATGGCCTCAATTTTTAGTTTAAACTATGTTTAAATACAGTTTGAATCTACACAGGCCAGTTTGTGTTCCACTAACACAACTGACTGATAGAATTTATGCTGGCAAAGTGGAAAACTTGACCTTAAAGAACAGGTTTGTACATGGGGGAACATTCCTTTCATGACAGACTGCAGCATACTTTTGTTCCGATATCATCCAAACCTGATTTTCCAGAGAGGCATTAGCTTAGATGCAATGCAGCATCTGTAGAAACAGGGGGTTTATATTCAGTTAGATGCCTTGAAATACAGGTGCTGTTATTAAGAGTCACTTAAACCTTGACTTAAGAACCAGTTACAGAAAGTGTATTTTTTCCTGTTGGCTGCCAGGATTTGAAGAAAGAAGAAACAGGAGATTTATCACTTACAGAGGGACTTCTGTCTAGCGAAAGGGATGACAGGTAAGGCTTATATTGCTATTCATCACTTCTATTAACCCATAGTAATAAATAGTTACGGTACGAATTACAGTTGAGAGACATCTGCCATTTTAAAAAGCAAAATAAATATAAACAAACTAGTAATCAAAAGCAAATGTGTTGGAAAAATTGAGGCTCCTTCCAATTCCTAGAGAGGGGAAGTTATGCACATTATGGCATTTGGATTTGGGAACGCCATTTGATGATGTTTCAAAAGCTGTGGCAATTAAAACCTTTTCATCTGCCACTGAGCAGCATCTCGGTTCCTCCGCTGCTTGGGTAACGACCCTGTGGGAGTTCGTCTGCACTGCACCTTGCAGGTTGGCTGTTACTGGCATTGAATCTGGCTTTGATTTATCAGCAGCATCGCAGGCTCCCAACAAATTAGTTCACACACTTTTTTTCAGAGGTTTTGGTCACCTCTGCTGAGTTACCACAGCTGGGGCCTTTCCCCTGGGTCTCTCTAGGCACTGATAAATAAGGATGTGTAGTTTTTAGTTGCTTGACAGGTGAAAGGGAAAAAAACCAACCCTACATCTATCAAATCTTTCAGTTTATGTGAAGATCTAGAATTGAAACTATATATAAGCCAAAAACAGAATTGTGAAGAAAAGATTAAATGCTGTCACTAACTGTAGTAATGATTTGGTATTGTCTGTGCCTTTAAAGTGCTGTTTTTCAGACCAGACCTTACCCTGGTGCTTCTGAACTGGTGTCTGTATTGTGCTCTTTTCACAGGGTAAGCACTGCAAAAGTAGTGGATAGGGAGCAGTGCTTTTTGGTCGATGAGCTGCCTTGCTCTTCGCAAAGGCCCAGATCTCGCCCCTAAGGCCTCACCTATTTCCTTTGTTTCACTGACCCAGCAGGAGGATTGCAGCATAGGTGGACGTAAACCAAAGCCAGTGATTATATGCAGTCTCTTAACTGTGCGGACCTTCAACTTTCGCCCTAAACCAACTGTTTGTATTTGAGAGAAGAAACTGCCCTGGACTCATGATGCTTTCTTTCCCTCCTATCCCTCATACAGTGCCACAGGCATTTCTCACGGAGACGTGGATGAAAACTTCTGGTGAACAATGGCTACTGATTTTTTTTTTTTACAGTTATTACTACAATAAAAACGTTTTTAACGCCGCTTTCTAACTGTAAGAAGTTGTAATAAATGTTCCGCACAAGGATCGAAGGCTGTATAATTATAAATTAATAAAGCTGATTTTGAGCTGTCTCATCACTTCAGTCATGGGTGGTGAGCCCTGATGTGTTACTGATCCCGGAGGAGGCCCTTGCGTGGGGTGAGAGGCAGGACACAGCAGCGCAAAGAAAGGAATCGGTGTGTTCAGGCAGGCTGGCTTTGGCGCTAAATTCCTGAAGATCTTGATGGCTTTCCAAGCGGTGCTCCCCCCACCAGCCCCTTCCCCCCAGCTGTGACAGACTGTAGGTCAAAGTAACCGTGTCGCAGGTAACGAAAAAAATTCAGTCGTCATCAGTTTTTTAAAAGCGCCCTGTGGAGGCCCCGGCTTGTGCCGTTCCAGAGAGCAGGGTGCGGCAGGACCAAGCTGACGCGGCAGCGGAAACAAGCGTTTTATAAGCGGCCTTAACTCATGTATCACCTTGTTGGTACAAACCAGCCCGGAATGGAGAGATTCAAATAAAAATGCTATTTAACTCATCTTTATTTAAGCTTTGTATTTTGTAGGTAGATTATAGGCAAGATCATTAAACTTTATTTACAGTATAAAATACAGTATTTTTTTAAATCAGTGAAGTAATTTTGGGTGGCAGCATATGTTACAACTTGCACTGCATTTGAGGCTGCTCATCTTGACCTGACTGTAGGAACGTGAAGCCAAGTTTGACAGAATTTAGGGGCAAAAAGCCAAAGTTCCGGCATGTGAATTCTTTGCACGTTAAAACACGATGTACCAAAAATGCGACAGAAATAACCTTTGCTTTCAGCAATTAAGACAAAGAGTGATTTGGGGGCCAGTCTACTTTTACGTGCTGCTTAATTTGGCGTTGCAGCGATGCCGGCATTTACAGAGTTTCTAAGCAACTCCGCCTGCTGGATGTGCAGAGTGGGGTGGGTAGCGCTTGTTGCATCATGCTGGCCTGGAACAACTCAATCACATCACACTAGAAGCGGTCGCTGACTGACCACGCGGAAGCGTACGCCTACAGGGCCTCCTGTCCCCGTGCAGCAGCAAACGGGTGCTACTGAGCAAAACGGGTCTCGCTCCAGCGACGGAGCCCTAGAGCACAGAGATGCGCTAGCAGAGCGTAGCTGTAGGTCTGTTTTCAAATAAGCATACACAAGTGTTGTCTATTATCTACAAATATTTATTTTAACACTTGGATGTAACTACAGGAAGCCCTTGGCACTGATAGAAAATATTGATCACTGTTAGGTTACAAAAATTTATACATAGCAAAATTTAATGCTCTTTACATAAAAATATTAGACTACTTAAACAAAACTTGAGAAACTCCCAGTAATAGCTACACTGAATTAGAAAAGAATTAGGCTTTAAGACACTGCCTCCGTTATTACCCTTATGCAAACACTGGGCTAGAACATCACCTGCATTGCTGTAGAAATGTCTCCTTCATGCAACAGGTAAGAACATACACTAGGCTATTTTGTCATATTTGCTCTACATTGGTCAACTTTGCCCCTTTTTTGAAACTGTCAAATTAGACTTCAATACTTAACAAAAAAAAAATCATATTGGAAGTTAATACCTCCCCCCCATGCCTTGTCTCTCAATACTGACTTGAAGAAATTTGTGCTTCCTTTGATTTATATTCAGCAGTCAAAACTATCACACCACATGTCGGCTTCACATGGGTATGACTTGAATATTTGCCTTTTTTTTTTCCCCAAATGACTGATGTATTTCACTTCTCCCCCCGACATTTATTTATATATATATATCATATAGAACAAACACCAAATATACCATCACTAATACTCAAGATATCACTGAATGCTTCTGAAAAAAACATTAATTAGAAGGCAGACTTCTATAGGAAATGACTTTAAAATGGCACCAGTTTGTTTGTTTTCTGAACACCACGTTTTCTTAATGTGCTAATTAATTTGTAAAAAGGAAAACACATAAGCACTGACTATAAATTTGCTAAGCACCAAGATAGAGAAAGGTGGACATCCTGTATTCTGTTTTTATGGCTGTAATTTTTATTGTTCGTGTAAAACTCTGCAAACTTTCTCATCCGCTCATTTGAATTAGTCAGATCAGTGTCATTTTAATAAGGTAACACTTTTCACTTACTTAAAAAGTCGGATAATGGTCTCCTGCCACTATATAAATGCTAAGACATTTATAGAAAATAAATATTAAGGCAAAGCTGACATTTATTTTCAAAGAAGGGGATCATTATCCAGATCCGGGGATGTACATTCCATTAAATAGTTAATAAAAAGATTAAAACGTGGGGCATCTGCTCAACGCTCACGGGAGCACAGGAGCGTGAGCGCTCCGTCGTAAAAAAGTGTGGCACAGGAGTCGGGCGCTGTTCCCGTGGCCCACGGCAAGAGCGGGCAGAGACGGCCCCGTTGCAGCCGCGTTAACCGCTGCAACCGTGCTGTCGCCTAAGCACGAGCCGTCAGAAACCCTCGCCGGCCGCAGTGCCGCTTGGTACGTGACCCGAGAGCGTAGGTCACACACCGCACGCGTGCCTTTGCCTAAAGGTCTGCGCAGAGAGCTACTGCGGCTGGTTTGGAGCACCTGCCACGGTTGCGTGCAGGGCGGCGTGCTGTAGAACACGGCAAATACTAAGTACCAAAAGTCTCGGAGAAGGATAATTTGGTCGCTTATTGGGAAGTGTTGCCTTTTAAAATGCCTGGAATAAAACCTCCATTCTCTGTATGAAAGGATGGAAGATTACCCGTGGGAAGATTTCCCTATGAATGTGTTCCAGGAGCTGGAATGTGAAGCTTTTGCACTTCTCGCTAATTTTGTTTGGTAGACACACATCTGTACTGCAGAGCAGCTATTTGTTGATTTGTCAGAGCGACAGAATTCTTCTGCTGAATTACTGTGGCAAACATTTATGTGTAAGAATTGAGTTGCTCTTTTGACCGAGACTGGATATCCTGAAGCTCCTGCTCTTCTTTTGCTTTGATATCTTGGTAGGCCTGCATTTTGCTGGCATCCTTTAAGTAGGCCCAGTTAGAAGACAGTATCATGAGGAAGTGGATCTGGAAGAGAAGGGTGAGCATGATGGCTAGTGAGCATGTCAAGAGGCAAAGCAAGCTGCTAGTTAGATTAATAGACACTCTTTAAAATAACGACTGGGGGGGGCGGGGGGGGGGGGGAAGTTATTCTACGTTAATAAGCATTCTGTTATTAAAACAAGCACAGAGGCCGTTTTCAGAGATCTCTAGAATCTGGCATGCCAGTACTTCAGTTGGTTATTCACAATTCGGAGGAAGTTAGTATAACAGTAATAAAATGAGCTACAGAGTCGTACGGATCAATTAAAATGCAGAATGGGGGGAAGCAGGAGAAAAGTTTTGTACGTGGCAATTTATGTCGTCTGTAAACTACGAGGTGCTCAGAAGAACTGCTCGCTACGGTTGTGGCGTTCACGCGTATCCAAGCCCAGATCCTGGTAATTCTTTTCCCCCAACAAGCAGATGAGAATTCCACCCTCCCCCTGGAAAAAGCCTGGAACTGTAAACAGTTTTATTTACGTGAACAAGGCTACATTAACATATTGAAAAATTAAACAACAAAACATGAGTCCAAAGCTAAGCAAAAGCATGCAACCTCTGGGTTAAGAAGCCTTAATCGTATATTTTTATAACTACATTTTAAACTTCCATTGCCCAACCTCAGGTGAAGAGTTGTGTGTCATACGGAGCAACTGGTTATTTTTTTTTAATCATCATTATTATTATTGTGTGGATTTTTTCTAGTTTGTGCATTCGTCTCTTCCCAACTTCTTTTCACCATACTTCACGCAAAAAATCTACATCTGAAAATACCGATTCACTTTTCTTTTTAACCCCAACAGTGTAAAGAGGTCTCTGAGATTTATGCATGGTTTTGCTTCACGCGCGGTCATACTTACAGTTTTGAGATCTGGCTACTGAGAAATCAGTTACTCAAGCGCACGCCATACCAGAACAGAGGCTGTTTATATGCTGTTTCTTACTAGTTCAGGGCCCGAAAGAAAGAATGTGATTGTTTTACGCAGAGCTAACGCAAGGATGTATTTCCTTCCAGAGAGAGCATGATTTGGCAATTACTTGAAAATGAAGTAAATGAAAGAAATCGACTTCATCATCTGTGCGCTGGAAATACAAGCCAACCAATTCATAACACCTGGGCTTCCGAGTTCTGCCAGAAGAGGCTGGCACTACTTTACTCTTCCTTTTCTCTTGTACCGTACGTATTTTGCACGCTCAGGGGGGGTCGCATTTGGTGTTCAGGATGAGGAATAAGTTAGCAATTCTGACCCTGAACTGTTCCAGTATTTGTTCTAAGAGATGCCTGCTAGCAATGGAAACATCCCCATCTTCAGCAGGATGATTTATAAACACCCCTACAGTAACTGAATCCTCTCGACATGACAGCATAGCCAGATCTCATCCACATCAGAGTTCATATACAAGAAGTCATTTTATTAATCTGATGAGCTAAATGATGCTTACTGAAGCTATTTACAATTACTGTAACAAAATTCGGAAAGCTAGACTTTCAGCCTAGGGTGTCAGTGGTATTTCAAGCTACGCAATGCAGCTCTGTACTGGGCTTATACAATCTAGAATTTAGTGCAGCAATCTTCCCGACTCTTAAACTTCAAAACAGCATAGTTATATGTAGTAGCCATCATGTAGATCAGCTGGTGGAAGAGAACAAAATACAGGAGAGTAAGATACAACAAGGTGCCAGCTCAAGCCCGTTTGGGCAACTGTCGATACTTTTACAACAGACGTTATTCTGAGCTTCTTCCAGGGTGAAGATGCAAGGTAAATAGCTCGCCGTTTATCCGGAGAGGCTACAGACCTACGTACCGCCCCCCTAAGGCTATTTTCGGCAACCGACAGCGAGTATTACGCCCGGATTTGGCTGACAGGAGGGTCGGAGCTGGCAGCTAGGGGAAGCGTTACACATATGAAGCAAGTCATCTTGTAAACGTCCCTTTTTCCAGCTGCTCCCTGTAATTGGCATTGCAGAGTTGCACTAGTCAAACTGCCTGGGTCCAGACAGGAAAACCAAGAGGTTACAGCGGTTGATCAAATACACTACAAAAATGAAAATCAATAGTGGACGTCACACCAGAAACAGTGGGCAGAAGTAGGCCTTTCAAAGGACGTGCAAAGAATTTTATCCTAAGGATGGGCTAAGTGCGTTAAGATGACTTCTTAAAGCAAACGTTCAGGACCTGCTGACCTGTAAGGACCAAACCACAGCAGCAAACAACGGCGATTACAGCTCGCCCTCCTCAATGTCTAGTATCGCTACTTTTAAGGTACGCAAAATTTAATCTTAAAGCATCTTAAGCCTGAAAGGAACATGTTACACAATAAAACAACAAAAAATACTACCCACCAATGCTATGACAGTGGCACCAGCTCCAGCACAAGCCACAATGAACAGGTGGTAAGACATGTAGAACTAGAGGAAAAAATACGTTAAAAACATTGAGGTAATTGAGGACAGCATAAAAATGCATTTCAACTGTTCTCTAGAACAAGGATAATAAAACCATCTTCATAGCAAGGTATTTAAAGCTTTAGAAAATAAAAATTTTCTGAAAAAATTTGCATTTTTTAGATGACCTAACAGAATAATTTCAGTGTTGTGTTCAAATCAATCTCTTCATACTGCTAGTATTAGTTTTCTCCAAAAGCTTCCACCAAGTTATTTATTACATGGTGCCCGAGCGACCTGCAGGCAAAAGCTGCGCACAGGTTACGTTTCTGTACCTCGTTCGTGTTGCAGATGTTCTCTAAAATCGGGCCACAGGCTTTGCCAGGCACAGCATTCCAAGGGATAATACCTGAAATACCACAGCAAAAGAAACCACTGATTTTAGCAGTCAACACACGCTTTCTGTTCCCCTCTCGTCTTTCCCGCCCACTCGCCAGTTGTGTTCCCATTCTGGGCATCCGCGCGTTGACCAGTACAGCTTTGAGTTGGCGGGAGGAATTAAAACAACTCACTCAAGTTGCGCTTGCTCCCTATACCGAGGCTTGCCGCCAAGATACGTTCTCAGATGTGGTTTTCCCATATGGCAGCCAAATGGTTGGTTGGGTTTTTGCACTTCGGGTCCAGCCGCATACTGCCTACTCCCCCACTCAGCTCTGAAAGGGATCATCTGCATCTCAGAGGTACTTGGCACCTTTCAGGATAGCACTTAAGCTTAAGTTCTACTTGAACAAGTAACTGCTGTATGGGAGTGCGAATATGGAGCTAGGGGGAAGAACCACAGAAAGATTTTTTGCTGTTTTGGTTCCAGTAGGTAAAAAAGCGCTAAGTGAACACCGCTAAAAGAAAATCCAGTCTGCCGCAGCTCACGTACTCACAATTACTTTTCTTACACGACTGAAAATCTGAAAAGTTGACAGGATCTAGGAGGTTTAAAATAACCTAAACTTTTCGGCCGGTAACAGATGTAAAGCTTAATCAAAAGCCTTTTGAAACAGAAGAAAACCAGTTTGCCTCCTCCATATAACTCACATTTCAAACTCAGCTGGTTGGAATTAGCAACTCTAAGGGGCAGGTCACCGAAATTACCTCAGGATGGTATGGCTTCCAAAAAGATTTTATAGGACTTACTTCAAAGCCAGCTTCTTCTCTGCAATTGCAATATACGCTTGAAGCCTTTTAGCTACCGCTTCCACCCAAAAATGTGGGGACAGTTCGGTGACACGTGCCATCTGTCAAGGAGCTGCTCTGTCCCATCACTCATGGAAACCCAAGTGACCGTACCCATCAGAGCAACGGCGCAGCCCTACGCGGCGCTCGTACAGCTGCGAAACAACGGGGAGGAGCAGAGAAGCGGAGGAGCACATCTTTCCCCTGCACTCCTAGGCTTTGCTGCTGATGAAAACATCTTCCCAGCCTCTTGCTGGCAGTTGCTAAAATAGGATGCAAACATTTAACTGATTTGGGACTTCTTGCAGCCCAGCTAGGAGAGCAAACCCAAGCTTTCTTACTTTTTCAACTCTGAATCCATTTCCTCAGCTTTGAATGACTTAGTCCAAAGAAACATTCATTCCTAGAAATTGCTCACTGAAATGAAGCCCAAAATAATGGTGACAAAAGCTCTTCTGCACAAAGGAAGCCGAAAAGATTAACTTCAGGAAAAACTCACCTTAAGGAATTAATTACTTGAAAAGCCTCACCCTATTTTAAGCTACTGCCCCACACCTCCGCTACCTGCGCCCCCCTCGGATTTCTGTGTGTCATCAGAAAGCGGAATTAATTCATTAATAGTCAAGGCAGACTCTTGATCGCAGGTTTTTGGCCTTCTAACTGAAAGTAATTGTTAGAGCGAAGTTCAGGTGTTAACTTCACATTTAAGTGTAAAACCAGCTTTTCGAAAGGAAAGAATATATGCATATGGAGGTTCAAAATGCAGAATCTGGTTATCTGTTTCTCGGCGCTGTTTCTAAGCAGTTTATTTTGAGGCCGATCTATTTTTAAACCTAATATTATAGTATTGGAAACTGCTACAAAATCATTTGAGGTAAATGACTTGCCAGTTCAGTTAAATTGATTGCATCTGGAAAGAGATCAGTGTAATCTGAATTAATTAGAAAAGTAATAGCACATTTAGAGATACAAGATGCTTTTGCATTTGGTTCATTTGATAAGGCTGAGACGAACCTACTGAAGACAGGCCAAGGAGCAAGGATAAAGCATTTAATCAGGAATAAAATGAGTACCGTATTGCCTGATATCCACGCAGATCTGGTCCCCTGGAACTGTCACGTTTGTCTGAAGAGATCTGATGACTTCACAAGTTGACCATATGTTATAGAACATAAAGACAGGCACAGCAGAGAAGCCAAAGACCCCAAGCCAGGCCACTCCAAGCACATAGGTGAGGAAAACAAACTGGGCAGAGAAAACACAAGCACTTCAAGTTTATCCATTGAAAAGACTACTTGAATTTTTCCTTAAAAGTGCTTCAAAATAATCTTTAAGCATACTTTCAGAAATCAAGTAATAAAACATTTGATTTTCAAGCACAAATAAAGTCCGTATTCTCGTCGCTTACAAACACTTTGGTAGTTTAAGTGCTACCGAGAAAGTAATTCAGACTTTTCCTTTTCCATCAGCCTGCTTGAGTGAACAGCTTGCCCTCCTGAAAGAGCAATCCATTAATTTCTCAAGACTCTCAGCTAAGCAGGGGTGCTGGCTGTAGGCTAAAACCAATAAAACTCGAATAAAGATCAATTTAAGGAGTTTTTTTATAATTAACTGTACCATACTAGCACTTCTATACAACTTGCAAATCAAAACAGTAGAGTGAATCGATGTTCACAGAGCTCCCCCATACTCCCTGATGTATTGAAATCAATTTTGAATGTAACATTTGAGAATATCTCTTCTTGAAAACATACCACAGCTGTTACGGCAGATCAGAAAGATTCAGTTGATCTAACAGACATTGCCAGGAAGAAAATTAGTTACCTCACCTTAACCTTAGGAAATCACGGATTTTCCATTGACATTTGCTGGTTTGTGTTTGCTCTTTTTTTTTAAAAAAAAATTATTATATGCATTTTCTTTGGTAAGATTATAAGGTTACGGCACTCGTTGCTTTGGAAATCTCCAGCTTCCCTCTCCCATTGGACCTCTCCCCTCTTCCCTCCTCCTCTTCTAAGTTTTATGGTGAAACAGTAGCTCTGGCATCAGCTCCTAACTCCCTCCTCCTGGCAAGGCTAAGATTTGGAACCTACTTGGAAGGCAGGGGAGTGCTGCGACACCTTGTGTGTTCCCTTTTCGCTGTTATTTACCTGCAGGTGGACTGGAAAGGCTCTACTTCCAGTAGAGCACTGATGCTGCGCTATCTCACTTGAAACTTGTGTGCCAGCGAAGAACAGCAAGGATGGGAATGGCTCTGAGGGGGGGGTTGTCTCAGCCTGACCCGGAACTGACAGACTGAACTAACGCGGCAGCGGCGGAGGTTTGCATCCTCACAGGGTTTTGCCCAGACTCACTGAACAACACTGCAAACGTTGAGCAATTGTTTAGATTTTATGGTGACCAAAGCGCGCGGGGACGTGGAAGTGCTTGCAAAACTAAGGCCCATAAAAAAACCCAGCTCGCCTTTAGTTTATACACAACAGAACTGAACGGCCCTGCCGCGGAGTAGGTAGTGCTCTACACCAGACCCGCGTGTTTCGTGCGAGAATTGAGAAGCCTCTCTTTTGGATTTTGGTAAGGAGCAAGTGGAACAGTTCAAAGGATTTCTACAGATACACTAGACTTAAAAATGTGGTTTTGCATACGCATATTTGGAAGTCTGCGCGAGAGGAAGCACACAAAGCTTTGCGCTCCTAAAATAGCCAGGAAAACACACTCACTCTCACATTTAATGCGATAAACTGTGGGAAATGGCTATTCGGCATGACCACAGCCAACACAAATAATTTAGGAAAGTTCGAAGTGTGTCTTCTGTAATAACCTTATGCAAGATGGCAATGTAACGGAAGAAGTAGTAGAGGAGCTCTTGACCAAAAAGGCCGTACCCAGCTGCAGCCACTAGTCTGTTAAGACATCAGATCTCCTTGCAAACCTTGTTCTAACCTTAGTGTTTTAAGCAGCTCTACCACTACGCAGCAGTGTACAGGCATTTTTACGCCATGACTTGTCACCACTAACCACTGATGTGTCTTACCAGAGCCCCAAGCCATCACTCAGCTGCTAAACTCTCTCCTTCATTGTGTGGACAAATATAGGCAAACATGAAAACAAGTTTTTCTGTCATATTTCCATGTGTCACGCTGTTATTTGTATAAGCAGCTGGCAATCATGTGCCTGCAACGACTCAACAGCACAAGCAATTGTCAGCACTAATGAGATACAGGTATGTGTATATTTCTACTGTATTTTGGATCTTTGGAAAACATTGCTTTAGATCTGGTTTTGCTCCTCAGCGAAGATCATACTTGTTAGAAAAAGAGGGAGTGAATAGCAGCTTAACTGGAAAATGATCGGATGTCTTATTTTATTAGCTCTTGAAAAATTCAATAAGTATCCAACGGCACAGTGGAAAATTGTTAACCCTCTTGAAAATAAACACGCGTCTTCTGTGTATTTAACCAGCTGAAAGTACATATTTTTAAAGTACAGGATATAGATTGTATATTAAAATGCAACAATCACATCAAAAGCCTCTTCTCTCTTCACCCACGCTTTCCCGTGGGCGATCTGTCATACTGCTTAGCTTCCTCCATAACTATGAGCTTTGAATTCAGATTTTCAGAAATAGCTTTGAAATCCTGTCTCAGAAATACAGTTATGCTTCTGTTCTTGCAGAGTGCACCTTAGGGGGTAACGTGGGTGAGAATCTGAAGTTTTATTTTTAGTTAAACTTTGTTTAAAATTTTTTTCAAATACAGATGTATACTGAAGGGAAGATGCCTTGTAACTTTATGGCTTTAAGTGTTTCGGCTTTGCAAAAAAGACTCACTGTTATATCTGCGTGCCTTCTGCCGTCTGCAAAAGCAAGACAGCAATATTTGATTCATGTGCAAAGATGTTCCGAAGCTTCATTCATTACTGTTTGTCTGAAGGATCCAGACATCCTCAAGCAGAACTACTATGGAAGTCAGAGGAAT
The DNA here is from genome assembly GCF_949628215.1 of Phalacrocorax aristotelis. Lineage (NCBI taxonomy): Eukaryota > Metazoa > Chordata > Aves > Suliformes > Phalacrocoracidae > Phalacrocorax > Phalacrocorax aristotelis. The sequence goes on from NC_134276.1 coordinate 83,552,891, forward strand.
TACAGTTTGTTACTTAAATAGCTCTGCGAACCACAGCCATTTTACAGTCTGCCATTAAGCAGCACTAGCGTGCTCCATGTTTAAAAGCACAAATCTCCTTTTGTCTCGCATTGAGTGTTTTGAAGTTCGCAGTCTCCATCAACTTAGTTTAGACCAGTGGGTTCAGCTTTATGACGGGGGAGGCCACGGTAGCACCCCGTCAGTCCACCCGCTGAACCTGGATTTGATGAAGCATCCTCAAAGCCCAAAGAAGGACCAGCTACAGGGGTTGTCTATAACCACCCATAAAGAGTTAAACAAACAGCAATACACTGTTGTTCAAAATATAATGCTGTCCAAAAATACAGGCATCAAATCGAGCCCAACAGGTTTTAGCAAGCGAAGACGACTCTTCCCATTTCTGCTGCTACTCACCATTCCACTGATGCAGCGGCCACAGGCTGTCGTTTTGAACTCTCCATGCAGCTCCTTCACAGCACTTGTTGTATAAAAACCTTCTGCCAAAAGGATTATTCCATATAAGAAGAAAAATGATGCAATGCCATAAATTACATACTGCATTAGCTGTATTCTAAAATGGAAAAGAAAAAAGATATAATTACATTTCAGTCCTATTAAAACAAAGTCAGTCCCCCTAAATCATGAAAGGTATGAGATAAGTCCTTTTCTAGAAATACAGTTCAAGGTTCCTTAATGCATTTTAAGCAAGCAGGCTGCAGGAGAGTGCCGATACAACTCTCCTGCTTCTACAGGTAAGCAACACTGATGTGCATTAGTCTTGTATCTGCTCCAGCATCCCCTGTTTGTGCTGCAGTTCTTAACTGACTGGTATTAGTCACCATCTTGAAGCCACAGTTTCATGCCTTCACTATGCAGATTTTTTTTTTTTCCCCTGTGACCGATCCTGACACCTAACTCGGGGAATGTCTGACAGGGACAATGTAGGGCTTTGAAATGGCAAAGGCTGGAGCTGAACTACCAGGCTCCGTGGTGATTCCTTTGGCTTAGGGAAAGGAAGCAGTGCCTGAAATGCACCATTTCCCTCTGTAAAATCCAGTTAATGTATGTTCGCAAAAATTTGCAAGTTCAGTGATGCTCCTGATACAAAACTCAGCAAGCATGCAGTGACTTCTCCTGAGGAACGCTTTGCTCTACAGCCCAGAAGGGTACTTCCAAGTGAGCAGGTAGTTTCAGTGCCTTAAGTCACAGCAGTGTGGAGCTCCCCAAAATGTAATTAAGTTTAAAACAAAACAAAACACACCAACAACAATGACAAAAAAAAAAAAAACACCTGAAAAAATTATTTAGGAAATACTTCCATTTCAGATACTCTGGAACCATCCAGAGGAAGTAGATTGCATGGCACATGGCATATTCGCTCAGATACGATTTGAGAAGGTTCTCAATTCCTTAAAAATCTACCATCTGCAATGACACACTCATGGGGTTTTTTGACTCTGCCTAGAATAGGTAAACGGAAAGAATAATTTCTATGTATTATCAGATTCAGTATCTGAACTTGATTGTTTTAGAAGACCAGAATGCCATATCTTTCATACGACATTTCCTCTGGTCTCCAAAAGTAATACTTAGTTATTACCACAACTTCTCAGAACTTACGCCTTCTTAAAAGTAATTTGATTGTTGGGATGGTTCTGGATGAAGCTATTCACAGAACAGAGAGGTTAATTTTATACATCCATACTGCCAGTTTTCTAAGGATAAATATATTTTTCCTCGAATGGTTTTTAAAATACTTACCACTCTCTACTAAGTAGCTACTAGCATACATGTACATCTCCAAGGAGCATCTGTATGTTTTAGCTTAATGTAAAGAAAACTGATTGCTACCATTTATATAGTTAATATGTTATCCAAACAGATAGCACATCTCTTGTATCAAAATAGAATATTGCTCATTTAAAAGTACATGTGGGAAGTGTTATGTTTATTTTCAAAACTGATTAAAAATAATAGGATAAATCTGTTGCACCTGTGCGTAAAGCATGAAAAAAATTAAGTCAGTGTTTGAGAGAGAATAGAATTCATTTCACTGTCATTAATAGTCTACGAAGAACTTGATTCATGTGACCAGAAATTAGTAATATGAAACCTAGTTAAAAATCCATTCCACAAAGGGTGCCCTACTAGTATATTTCTCATTTATTTTATGTCTCTTTGGCCTTAAATTATTTGCCTCTTTCTAGCACCTCTTCTCCCTTGACTTGTTAAACCTCCACAGAGCCTAAGACCTCAGCTGCTTCGGTACGCATTACACATTTCCCCAGATGCTGACTCTGACTTGACAAGAAACATCAACAATTTTCCAAAATTTAAAACTTTTCACCTGCTATGGCTACCTTTGCAATTTCTTCTATTTTGCTCAAACAAAGACTGATACAAGCACGAGGACGCTTTGTTAGTCGGTCACTGAAGCATAGCCACTTAGTTTCTTGCGAAGTTTTGTGGGTCGTTGGCCAAATAGGCCAAGCCCAGGCCCAGTCAGTATCCCAACACCAGTGAGCAGCTGTCACGAATCACAACTCAGGCAAAATTCCTCAATGCCGCTGGACAAAAGCCTTTCAAAGCCTGGTGGTCCAGCTGGAGAGGCTGCATAAGGCCCAGCGCGTTGGGAGCGCCGGCCCAGAGCCTGAGACCCGTGCATCCCTTGGCACCGAGGGTAATGAGAGGCTCGTGCCAGCGGGGCTGGCCTTCCTCTTGTATCACGGAGGAGCCTCGGGAACACAAAAGCCCCAAATATTTCACCAGTGGTTACTTCCAAAGGCTACGGTCACAGAGACAAACATTTAAGCTCTTTCCAGTCTTTCCTCTCTTTCTTTTCTTGTTTGTACAATACTTGCCACCTTCTGAGGGGGTGATGGACCGAGCAATGCTTCCCAGTTATTTGTGTCACTAAAATAACTTTGTAACACTAAATCTACCCTCTTTCAGATAGAAACTGTTGCCCCTTGTCCTGCCACTACAGGACTTGGTAAAAAGTCTAACTCCGTTTTTTTTCTGTCCCCCCTTTATACATTTCAAGGCTGCAATGAGGTCTCCCCGGAGCCTTCTCTTTTCCTGGCTAAACAAGCCCAACTCTCTCACCCTATCCTCATAGAAAACATGCCGGCCATACTTCTTTTGATGCAGCCCAGGATATGGGTGGCTTTCTGGGCTGCAAGCACACATTGCCAGCTTGTACCCAGCTTTTTATCCACCAGTACACTCAAGTCCTTCTCCACAGGGCTGCTCTCAATCCCTTCAATCGCTGGCCTGTATTTGTGCTTGGCATTGTCCCAGCCCAGGTGCAGGACCTTGCACTTGGCCCTGCTGAACTTCATTAGGTTCATATTGGCCCACTCCTCAAGTCTGCCAAGGTCCCTCTGGATGGCATCCCTTCCCTGCAGCGTGTCAACTGCACCACCCAGCTTGGTGTCATTGGCAAGCTTGCTGAGGGTGCAATCCATCCCACTGTCTTCATCACTGATGAAGGTATTAAATAGTACTGGTCCCAATACAAACAGATTAAACAGGATACACACTCTGGTTCTTTTGTGTGTAAACACCAAAAATCCATTGAGTGCTGGTGGACAAACAAGCAGCTAATACTCAGGGATGGAGACTGGAGTTTGAATCCATCTCTACTCATTTGGCGTGAGGGTGTTACGAAGGATAATGGAAATGGGAGGCATACTTACACTTCACTCAGCAAAGCGTGGTCGCTGGCAGTCGTGGAGAAGTGCTGCTCGAGGATAGACACGGTTCCTGTGAGCGCCACGTGGCCGCAGCCACAAAACAATGCTACCCCCGAGAAGCAGAGAATGGTTGCCACGAGTGAAGCATATGGCACTCCTCCTAGGCACTTAATGCAACATTCAAAGCAACCTAAGCAGAAGAGAGAAAGCAAAAGAAATGTTATGAGCAAAAAGCAAATTGTGAGGAAAATAATATCCATCCTCCACTTGGTAAAAGCCATAGGGACTAAAAGGCATTGACACGCTAAGCAAAAATCTATAGGTGGTGCAAGACAGCATCACCCTCTAAAGCAGTGACCTACAGATCTGTTGGTATGGACTCAAAGCCCAGAAAGTAGGCTGAGTGCTCCTATCTTTACAGGATCAGGAGGAGATCGATGAAACAGCCGATGAAATGGGGGGGATCACTTGCCTGAAGTGATGCATTGCGATTCGGCTGCTCATACAGAGCTCACCATGTTTCAGCACTACCGATACTAAGGGCAGGAGCACTAGCTACACGCTGGCACCATTCAGGAAGCCAGAAAAGCAAATGCTCAAGACCATGAAGTCTTCTGGAAAAGCAAGATACTTTGCACTTTCATTGGAAGAGGAACACAAAACTTAACTGCCCTACACTCTCCCATGACTCCTGAGTATCTTTTTGTATAAAACCATACAAGGTTATAGGGATATAGATATTCTAACAACAGAAAAATTGAATGAGGGCCAAAGAGTAACAATTTTTATCAAGAGCGATGAGATGAAGCTGTATTACACAGACAATATATTTCCAGCTTTATAGGATACACTGGATTTACAGCGATTCCCCAAATACAGTCTAGAGTAGCATAATCACAGTTTTAATGAAATGTATTGCTCAAGCGGTCTGAGTTAATAAAACACATAACTGCTGCTCTACAAACACTGTAATAAGGAGGTTGCAGCTGAATTACCAGGTTCCTCCCAACTGCGTGGCCTGAAAATCCATCTGCTTGCAGAGCTGGGAAGTGTAAATCGGAAACAAACACAGCTTTTAACTGTGCTGTAATGGTAATGGCAATCCATAGCAATTCATTACTTCAGGGTGATGGCATTAAGCTGTCTCCATCAATGTGCATTTCATACAACTGCGCAAAACACAAACCATTAAGACAACGCTTAATGGAGCGACCAGCACTGCATGTCGCAGGAACAGCCTGCTGCTTCTACGGGAAGGCGCTAAATGGACAAAGCATTTGAAGGCAGGGAGACAGCTGGCAAATGAGTACATCACATCATGTCTCCCCACCCCAAAAATTCCTCACAAAAATCAGCAAGTCTCCATCCACCACACAAGGCAAGTTTATTTTTATCCCCCTCCCTGTCCCACTAATGAATGCATTGCAGAGCAAGCACTTCCGTGAAGCACTGGGGAATAATATGCATCCGATAATTGAAAGCTTTCCCATTTCATAAGTGGGAAACTCTTCTTTTAGAGAGTCACTAGCAAGTGTCCTAGTCAGGTTTAAGCAGCTATCACCACCAAAATGACTTATGAAATGCCACTTCGCTAACCGCGGGCAAGATTTAATTGTGCAGACACAAGCCTGGGAAGTTTTTATAGTCAAGCCCACAGCTGGAGTCCACTCAGTAGGAACTATCTTCACGACAAAGATACTGCCAAATGAACAAACACTGCAGCTTAGTAGTGACAGGGCAAACAAAATCCAAATGCACACTATCTGAGAAAATCACCTCTGGGTTTCAGTTTATCACAGAGGTCCAGAGTCAAGTTCAGACATCAGACCCCGCAGAGCACTCCTCTGCTCTGGGGAATCTGCCCGAGCGCAGCTCACAAGCCACAGCAGTCATATACGTGAGGCTGACTCGCCTCCGCAGCATCTGCTCCCGGATCAGGCACAAACCTCTGAGAGTTAATCCAAGAAATGCTTGTACCTGGCACAGGATTTGCAGTGAAGGATCATCCAAGAGTAACCATGCTCCGATCCAGCAGGCAACGCTCAATGCACATGCAGCCATAGCCCAGCAAAAACCAAATGGCCTTTCGGGCCATGCTCCTAGAGGAGAAGGTGACTGAATGCTCTATCATTCCTTGGTGTGGAGGAGGTTGATCACCTCATCACGCTGATCCACCGACTGCTTCGCAGAAGGATCTCATCAAAGATAGGAAATAAAAACAGCTGGAAGCAAAGCCAAGGGGCTGACAAGGTCCAAAAGACCTTCAGAAAATGGGAGCAGCCCGCTTGACAAACTAAAAATTGGTGTAGGCCCAGGATTGATGATTAGCACTCCTCAACTAGGTACTCGTCCTCCCCATACCCGACGCTGCAGAGCTGGCTTTCCAGGCCACTGGCAGAACATTCGCGCTGGAGTTTGTTGGAATCCTTACCCAAACACATGACAATATCTGCCACTAATCCACTAGACCCTCGAACACAAGCCAACAGTGGCAAACCCCCTCCCACCTCCCAGCAACTGGCAGCTGCACGCAGCATCTCTGTGGCCATACTCTCAATGTCTTCCTCTACAGCTCAAGTAAAAAGGCATCACAATATTTGGGTGGCCTTCATTTTATCAGGGAAGACCACAGCCAAGGGATGCCCTAAGGGGTGTCTAGAGCAACCACGCTATTTTAAGCAAGGCAAAGGAAACTGCCCAAATGTGGAACTGCAGCAACCACTCACCTTCGTACCAAGACTAAAGCAGGAAGCAGAGGGACTTCAGTTCACAGGGAAATAGCACACTGTCAGCTTGCAAGCACAGGAAGCATCCCAAACCGGCATGTTTCCAAGACACAGCACCCGTCCATACAGAGTCATTTTGCACCCAAATTGACAGCTGCACAGCCTCCTGTCAAAGGGTAAAAAACTGCAGGACACAACCTCATCATGGTGCTGGGCCTGCCAGACACCCTTCAGATCCCACTGTGAACACTCTTTATGAGCAGCTTAAATCCATGCCTAGGCCTGAGCAATACAGCCCGTTTCATGATTTTGTTTTAAAGCAAGCCTAAAGCAGTACTGCCAAGAGCAACTTTCAAAAACAGCTGAAGTTTGAAGCTCATCAAGCACTAAGGTATGCCTACCAAGCTTCCCAAACAAGTGCTGAAGCAAATCAGAGGATTTCTGAAAAGAAAAAAAAAAGCTTTCCAGGAAACCTGCTTTCTCTGTAATCTCTAGTCAGCAAGTATCTTCATAGAGTACAACTGAAAACCCACGTTCACAAAATAACTTGCTAACACACCAATGACAACTGCAGGCTGAAGGCCTGTGAACTCAAGCTGACAACAAAAAAAAAGTAGTATTAAAGTAAGTTTAGTTCCAATTTTCTGCTAGTTTTTACTTTCCATACAGCCAACACACTGAACTTTTCAGCTGTATATCCGCTTCCAAACACAACAGCATAAACCGATTTAAATATGAAACTGTACAGCACAAACACACATCACTGCATCTCCCCTTTCAATGGCCATTTTGTGCAAAGCATCACTAGAACCTTTTGTGCAACTCAGCAGAATAAAAACATTTTTTGTCCTCAGGCTGGCGAGCAGCAGTTGCCATGGAGGCAGGTTAATAACAGCCCAATGATTTGCCCAGAGCTGCCTGTGATCTTGGCTACAGATTTAACACACTCTCAGGAGGCCAGCTAAAACAAGGACCGAGATTATTCTCTAGGGAATGAATGCTATTAAACACACACACACACAAATATTCTTGCTAAAGGACAAAAATAAAAAGAGAAAAAGCAGGAACTGGCTATTCTTTTAATCTCCTGGAAACTCTCAGTCACAGGAAATTGGTAAAGGATGGACGTACATATGTACACAAATTGGCAATTGGTTGCTTAATGTATGATGAACAATTATACAATCTACCCAGCAGTGCACAAGCTATTGCATATATGCAGGGGCTTAGCCATTCAATTTCCGATGTCAGATGGCAATTGTGTGGCTAAACCTTCTTTGGTACTTTAAGTATGGCTTTAAGATTTAAACTCGGAAAAGCAAGGTAATGCAGAATTAATGGAAAGCAGTCTTTCAAAAAAAAAAAAAAGCAAAAGCAATTCTCAGACTCTAACTCATCCTACTAAGGGCAAGATGGAGTAGAACGACAAAAATCTGTGCTTTGGAAATGACAAAGACAATGCAATGGGATCAGGTAGTTGTCTTGAGCATTCCCAGGGCTTGCTCTAGGAAGTTCACACATCAGCTCTTGAAGTCCAGACTTTAAAAGCTGAGACGGACACACGTTCACAAAGGCATACCGCAAAGCAAAGCACAGAAAACATGATGTAAGGGAAGAGTGTCCACACCTCCTGGACAGAAAACCAGCCTGTCCTCTAATGTCCCAAACTCCTCATAGGTTGAACTAGTGCTTCAGTGTATCTCAGGTACGAACCATTGATCCCATAGTCAAAGTCACTATGGAACAAAAACCCACGGAACAAAGAAAACCTGAAAGGAAGTCTGAAAAGCTCTCAGTTTCAGGAAGCTAAACCTCCAGGCTCCCATGGCCATTTTCTGAGTTAGTTCCCACTCTCTTTTCCTTAGAAGTTTCCTTTCTTCCCCTCCCATAAATCTGTCTTGCTGTTCTGAAAGATGAAGCAATGGGCACCATCCTTCCTCATCACTTACTTCTGGCAATTGCGTAATGCATTTTTAGAAATCCTGGCATGCTGGACACCTCTCCAGTCAATACATGGTAGAAATCACATGGCGTGCTCCACTGCAGAACACATCCATGGGAGCCTGGTGTTGGGAACATTACACCCAGTTCACAAATAAACGTTAGAGGAGAACTCGATACTTAACGCTCACTGCCTGTTTCCCCAGTGCTGAAGATTACCCAATACCAAGCATGCATAATACCGCTGGTGTCCTAAAGCACCATGGATCTTTATCAGAAAATGAACTTCATGTCAATGAAAGCAAATGCCAATTTTACTTTCTGCCACCTACCGTATTTTTTAAAATCTCCATTCTGAATGGTTTATGCATGCCAAGATGTACATTTTCATACCTTACAGCATAACTGACAGCTACAGGGAAAGCAGTGAAGGATACGGGAATACACTAATACCTCAGAAGCAAAAATGGAATTTACCTCCTTCTTCCCCCTGTGAGAATAAGCCCGTACCTGGGAATAAGATAACCTTACTTCTCATATCTATCACCCACACCAGCAGCCAAGGGTCAGTGGCACCAGTACAGTAAGATAAAACATTTAATCTTACAAAGGTAAGTTTAAAGCATGTGACAAATTTCTCTCCGCACATTAATAGGGGCACTAAAATAAAAAGGCTGTGCATTGAATCACTTGGAGGTCTTCGCTGAAGCTCTATCCTTACCTATTCATGCTCATCTTCAATTTTGCTGATTTACAAAACATGACACAAAGCTAAAACCTCAATTATTAGTTACAGTAAGTGCTTGCTCACCACGTTTTTGGATTAAGTACGTTAAACAGACTAAATAAGTGATGAGCTCAAATAGAGAAAATACATTATTTTCCTCCCTCAAACCTCTTAAAGCTCTTCCACAGAAAACTTCCTTTCAAGTTCAACCTTTCCTAATTTTGCCTTTTTGTCCTCCCCAAATCAAAAGTTGTGAAATTAACTTCTACTGAAAGCGAACTCTTCATGAGAGCCAGAAAACTTCAGCCAGCACAGTATCTGTGCTGGAGATGTGACCTTTGGAGACCACCATCAGGACTGCCACCAAGGATCAGACCTAAAATCCAGCAAGATCACCACTCTCACCTTTCACAGTGGCTAGCACAAGGTGCTTCACTCAAGTGAAACGCAGGGAGAGCTAGGGTAGTCTGATCCATCTGGTCAGTCTCATCCCAACCTCTACTATTCAAGAGCTACTCAAAGGACAAGTAGCTCCTTCCTGAAGGTTATCAATATTAATTGCAACTTCTCCAGACATTCTTGATATATGTATCAGATACTTGGTTTCAGCACTATCATACAGATAGTTCCCTACTTCTAAGAAGGTATTTATTCTGTTATTAGTTTTAAACCTGCCATATTTAGACTTCATTAGATGCTTCCATATTCTTTTGTAGCAGAGAACTAAAAAACCTTGCTCATGCCTCCCGTGCTGGAACCAGCGCAGACAAACCAGGAGAACTGCTTCCAGCACACTAAGAGCAAGCATCTCACAGCCTGGAAGCACCATTAGCAGACCCCTTTTTAAATCTACGAAGTACTGAGTATCTCTGTGGTACTGTAAGAGTGATGATGATAAGCTGCCCCTGAATACTTCAGCAAAAATATAGTAAGCATAAGTTTAAAATCAAGCACATTTTTTGCTAACATGATTAACAAAAAAAAAAACCCCAAAACCAAAAAACCCACACCCAAAAAAACCCCAATAAACCCCACACCCAAAAAAACCCCAATAAAGCCCAAACACCCTTGCAGAGGTTATCAATGTTCATCAACAGCAAAAGCTAAATATTCTTCCTTTCACTAAAGATAACATGACATTCAAATTGGAGAAAGGGCTGTTTCACTAAGGCAAGATTTGTCTCTTCTGGATGCTGTTAAATGACACAGAGGATTCTAAGAACAGACAGCACTAAACATAACCCCCTTTTTTCTTCAAATCTCAGGCCCAAACCAGCACTTCTTATAGAAAAAAAAAAATAGCATTCCCACTGCAGGAATCAAACCTATTTCATGCAAGCACAGATGATCTGAATGGTCTTTCACAGGCCTGATCTAATCTCTCTTCTTCAGATTTATTGAAATACACACACTCCCCCATCTACATCATTCCCAGCCTCTGCAAGGCTCATTAAGCTCACAGGTGCTCTGAAGGCATCTTTTTCAGACACTGCAACCTATGAAATGTGAATCTCTACACCCATGCTTATTGCGAGCGCCCATCCCAGGCGCCTGCTGTGTGAGAGTAAGGGGTCAGACCTGCAGGGGAAGAACGCTGCTGCCCCATGAGACAGTGGGACAAGAGAATTGCTCTTGTCCAGCTTTATTGCTCTTGGGCAAAGGTCAGGCAGAACTTTGCTTATTTTAATTCATGTCTTCTCTGCTTTACTTTTGGCCTACGAAACAGTGGAAGACACAGCAGAAGAAAAATACCTGATTTATATTTTGGAAAAGGCCTTGCTTCAAACAGGTTTATATGGGAATCCTTGAGGATGGATATTTTTTAGCTGTAAGCCACTTGTGCAGAAAAAAAATTAAGTTAGTGATTTAAAAAGAGACTTTTCACGTAAGGGATAGCTCAAGTAATATAAGCTTTGGCAATATTCCTCCTAGAGACTCATTCTAGTGTTTTACTATCCAAAATAACCCTTGGGACTTTTGCACAGCCTGAGCATTTGGAAGGGCTCATTGACATGCAGAGCTCAAAGTTCAAACGCATTGCACCAGCAAGGGCAGCCTCTGGTCCAAACTGGCTGTAGCTCTCAGCTGACATATCACAGCTCACTGCTCAACGTGCCTGAAGGCGTTCCTCCTTTCAGCCCTCACCCTGACCTCCCTCCCCTCACTTCCCCTATTTTTGCCTTCTTGGAGAAATACTCAGTAGGGTCAACATGCAAGAACTGCTGCTTCAGTAAGTGCCAGCCCAGGCGATAATTTTGGACAAACTCAAGCTAAAGAGGTAAAACAGATGAAGCGACAGGCAGACTGCCAAAGATACTCAAATGCCTGAAGGTCTAGACAAGCTCACTGGGGGAAGTACAAAAGTACCTAAGCATTTCAGTACCATGGGCTACTTCAGCAGTTCTGTGAAACCTTTGGTGAGGACTTTTGGGTTTCCTTGGTTCAACCATCCTCCAGACCCACCTGTACTTGGCTGACATGATTTTTAAAGCTGACTTTAATCAAAAGTGAGTATCTTACCTGGAAGACTGGAGTTGAGACTCCTAGCTCCGTCTTTCTGGCAGCTGTAACTCACCTCACTCTCCATCAGCCTTCAGCACTCAGCAGGAGAACAAGACCTTTGCCACACTGGATTTCAGCCACCGCTACCAACTGCTTCCCCAGTTGACTCCTCCCTAGCTACAAAGAAGCAAACAGAAACACAACCTCTCTCTCCCTAGAGCTGAGGGCCAAAACCAATGTGTGTGGGGATTTCAGCCTGGCAGATCTAAGATTCAGACTGTAAATTCTCCATTTCAGAGATAAATAAAGATGCCAAGATATTCGGAGATGCTTACACAACTATGGAACTAGAGGAGCGGTAAGAAACCTGAACAACAACTGCAGACACCCTTTGCCCTGCAACAGCTTTCACGTAGGTATTTCCCCAATTGAATCCCCACCACACCATTTTCAAAGTTTAAGCTTGCTTCAGTAAGGGAACAGGCTGTTTCAGTGAGATACTCCACATTTGCATGCCCTTATGTGCTCACAAAGCAGCTGAAATGCCTCCCAGCACCTCGGGGAAGCAAGTTAAGAAGAAAAAAAGAAAAAAAAGATTCCCATAAAGCAAACAATGCCCACCCAGCCTGGAAGAGTGCCTACAGCTAAGCTCATGTTAAACAACCATTGCTAAGTTTCTCTTACTAAAGAAAAAGATGGTACTTTGCTTCCTGGGAAAAAAATTGTTTTAGGCATTTTGAAAGGCTCATTAAGCTTGCAGGTGTTCTGGGGATGTCTTGGCTCCAGCACCACAGCAAATATCCCACGCTGACTCTTCCCGTGTTGCTCAAGTGCCCGATTAAAGCTTAAAACAGGGAGGGGAAATCATGTCGTGTGTGGAAACCCTGGGAGAAGACGTGGATGCCACCAGGACTATCACAGAGGTGCTCTCCTAGTGAAGTCCATTCAGACTCTGACAGAGGAGACAAAGTAGAAATATCTGCATGGCAATGGCACCCCAAAAAATGTGGCATCACTGGCAGATTGGTCTTACTCAAGACCTGTTCAGAGCAGTTTCATTGCTGCCTAGTAAACCTTTTAATTTCTTTAAGTGCAGCCATTTAAAGCACCTTCCCTTGAATTGGTCTTTCTGGGCTTTGTTGGTGGGGTTTTGATTTTTGGGGTTTGTTGGTTGGTTGGTTGGGTTATTTTACTCCCATCAGCAAGAACCCTTTCATCTTCAACTCCTCCACGACAGGCACCACATCTACCTGCATGTTATTTCAGGAAACTTCCCGAGGCAGCCTGCATAGGGTTCAGTTGCCTAAACAAGGGTTTCTAGCACCATTTTAGGTGCCAGACTCCCAGCTGCTGTGACAGAAGGCTGTGCATCTCCTCTGCGTCCTGGCTCATCCGTGCCAGCACATATGGACATGCCTCATCACTGTGGACAGCTGATGGGGCACAAGACCCTGATAACCAGGCATCTGGCCTGCTCCCTCCATGCCCTCCTTCCCAGGAAGGCAGCATTCATAATTCATTGCTCCTTCCTGAAGCATTTCTCCTCTGTATAAAATATCCCACATGCACTGATCTGAAGTTTGGGAATGTCTTCTGGCAGCCCTGAGTCTGTCACCCAGGTAATTTATCATAAATATGGCCAAAATGAATATTGATATTGAAGACGGAGATCATGATTTGCAACCTAAGTATTTGCACTCCCCCTCAAAAGCCATTTTGAAATACATAAACATTTGAATCCTAAAGAAAATGTGTGGGAAAATATAATGGAAAAGGGAAAGATTAGGCAACAAGCTTTGGTGAATATTTCCCTGCAGTTGCTGTTAAAGTCTCTGATGCGGAGGCAGGCATCTCCAGCAAACAAGCTGTCAAGCAGGCTTCAGTCAATCAGCTCAAAGAGAAGAGGAGGATTGCTGGGTAGAGCTAGCTGCAAATGCTACCTCTGAGCGTTTATATCCTTTGCTGTGTTAGCCCTCAGTCAGACTGGAATTTTCCAATGCAGTCAATCATGTGCTTGATTTCAGGTGCCTTTCTGAGATGCTTCAAAACTAAACTCTCTCCAAACTCTTAAAATGAAGCTTCAGGAAAACAAAATAGGATCTTTGTAAGGTCTCAAGCCAGATATCAAAAGGACAGGGCAAGTGGAATTACCAAACCATTTTTAAAGCCTCAGCTGAAATCCTCCTTTGGACTCTGACATAGGCACTCACTGCCTCTAACAAGGGAAAAATGCAAGCAAAACCATGGGATATTGTCCAAGAAGCATATTGTAGGAGACCAGTAAATCAGATGTGCTGTCACTGCTTTAGTATCAATTACTGCATTTGTGGCTGATCAGTTTGATAGACTCATCTGCATACAAAGCCCATGCTACGCCGTCCCATCTGTAAACAGTTTTGAAGCAATCGGACAGCACAGCTAAAAGGGAGGTGTCCCTCACCACACATTGTCCTTCAAGCATTAACAACCAAATTTAAATTTATGTCAGGTATTCACATGAAAGAACTAGACTCCTTACAGCCTTAAATAAAACAAGAAAAAGAGAAGAACATTTATCTTAAATTGTTAGGACTAGTGCAAAGCATTAGGTTTATGCTACTACCATTTCTGAACTCTCCAATTCCCTTTCACCCAGCCCTTTATTTACCTTGAATCCCCAAAGGACTAACATTGCCTCTCAATGCTGGCACATGATGGTACCGGTGTGGCCTTGAACTCCTGTACATCCAGTGGTACCTGCCAATTTCCATTTCTGGTCTGGTGATCACTGCCAATTTCAGGTGGTAAAAAGTCAGTGTCACCAGCAAGTTTTAGTTCAGCACTTTCAGTCATTTAACTTTAAAAATAAGAGCCAAGAAAAACACGCTGTAGTTTCAGAACTGAAACAACATAACTTTACCAAACCAAGGGAGGGTCTTGGAGGGACATGGACAGGGAAACACAAAGGTGTTAAGGAAGGCTGAGTAGCTAAAACTCCACCTAGGATTTGAATTAAACATGTAAGGAAGGACCCTGTTCCTTCCCTCTCCCCACCGCCCCCCCGCCCCCCATCTCCCTCTCTTTGTCCATGGCAAAGAGCTCTGCTCCAGAAGTAAAGGAAGACAAAGTCACGGAAAACCACATTACCTGTTTTATTTAGAAGACTCTAAATCTGCCAGAAAAAAATGTTATTGTCATGAGTAGAGGTAGGGCAAACAAACGAGTTTGCTGCGTTACTTTCTTACAAACATAGAAGTCATGGGCTTTATTTCACATAGGCTCTGCTCATGTCCAAAAATCTGAACCAAGTATGATAAAACAGACTTGTTCCGGGTTTACAGTGAAGGAGAGCAGTTCTGCTCCTCCTTGCCTTTTCAGAGGATAGATGAAGCTCAGCAACAACACCCCACGCATGGTAACACACCCGACCTGCTCACACACTCATCACACGCCCATCAGCACAGGGCTGCCAAGCCCCCTTAAAGAGGCCTCTGGCAGAACAACATCAAACCACTTTTGAACCCACATGTGTCCCCCTCGGCACCGCTGCGGCTTTGTCAAGGCTGCCAGGGCGAGACATTTAAAATGCATCAGAGTCCCACTCTGCAGTGGCTAAATAGGAAAGTATCCATCATCTCTGGCCAAAATAAACCCGATTCTGCAGCATTTGGGCAGGTGGAAGAAGTGAAGGTTATGATGCTGAAAACCCATCTACCATAGATCAGATCAGAGACAAATTTTGGGGTGCAGGGGGAGTAGGAATGCCATAAATTTCTGGCCTGTGAGGTGCTAGGAAGGTCCTGGAATTGGTCCTTCTCTCATGTGGTTTTGCAGCTGGTGCAAAGTTTGGCACAGCTACATTTACATACATCAAGAAGAAAAAAAACCTTGGCCTTGAATCCACATGTTGGATCTAGAGGTTTGAAACAAGAATGTGTTTGTCTCCTACAGCAGCAAATGAACTACAATACTATAACAGTCTTTTCAGTTTGGGATGCAGACTTAGTATCAATGGCTCTCTAAAGGATACTTTGTGGCTCGGTATTTCTCCCCTCTCTGCCACTCACACACAAATCAGTGAGCAGGTATCAGGCAGTATATTCTTCCTAAAAGACATTATTCTACTTTCTACAGCTTCTCCTTCCTTTTAGGAAAGGCAAATTCCACATCTTACGAACAAAACCGAATTCCAAAGTGGCTGTGCACACTCAGGATGATATCATCTCCTTCTGCTTACACAGGAACAATCCTGTTTATGAGATCACAAGAGACGCCATAATAATGTAATTTGATATAAAATGGAAGATAACTGAATTTCTCACTATCACTGCATACTGTCTCCCCTCTCCATCCCAACTGTTTGTTCCCTGTTTTTTTGAAGCTGCTTACTAGACATCGGTAACAGATTCTAATATATATATTTTTATTATTATTATTAAAAATAATCAGCTGCCAAGACTTCTGGGAAGAAAAAAAGATTCTTCATTTGCATTGCAGAAGCATCTAGATCAAACCCTTGGCACTAAAAGGATTTTATCTTACCAGGCCTGAACCTGCAATTGGAGATTTCTCCTGCAGCAGCTACAAATCTCCTTTGCTCAGGGCAGCAGAGCGGGCAGCTGCCTTTCGCCCTTAGCCTGAGGGGACGCTGGTGAAGTCACCACTGTCTGCTGTGGGACAAACTTCAAACCCTGAAACATGGAGATAGCGTGTAAACTTTGTAGCATCAGTTCTGTTAGTGAAAATATTCTATGAAGTTGGGGTTTTTTAATTAGCAATTTCTGGTTTTGCAATAAATGGGCTCCCTTCATTGAGAGATGGTTCAAACTCCATAAAGAATCTCAGTTCTTCCACTGCTCTGCAAAGAGCCACTTAGCAATGGCTGTTTGGGAGCCCCCACACCAGGCTTGGCACGACCTCTGAAGTTGAAGAGTGTCTTCTGGTGACTTCACTGGGACTCACCCAGGCCCACTCACGCAAAATCACGACCAGGTCAAAAGCCCTACAGGCTTCAGTGGCGTAACAACCACTGCACACATTACGTATGAATTAGAGTTTAACTCTGTACCCCAAATAGTTAGGAAAGGAAACAGGTTTAAACAACTTATTTATCTCTTGCTTTTTGAGGAACTAACTACACTAATTGCATTCCCAGGTCCAGGTTACAACACCCTCCATGGACAGCCAAGCTCATACAGCTCGAGGCCTCCTGTCTGAACCAGGTTGTCCTCGATGCTGCACAGACACAGCAGCTACAGGACCAACAACGTTGTCGTGTCACACCCCGCAGGCACACTGATGGCGACTGTGGTGTTCAATATTCATTTGGGATGAATCACCTTGCACGCCTGTAATAAAATTCCCAGTGCCCAACATCCTCACGCTCGCTGCTTTTAGCATATGGTTTTAGAGGAAACAAACAGTTACGACGTTCATCTGTTGCAGCTGACGAAGCAGTCCGCGGGAGCAGAGAGAGTGTTGTCATTTGGTTGTTTACGATCCGGCGATCTGATGATGACTACCACACTAGAAGCAAGGCTGGCCAGAAGATGGGGAAAGGTCAGAGTAATCGAAGGAGGCTCCTCCCACCCCTCTTCTCTCCCCTCTTCGGCCCCTTTGCTCCCACTGCAGTCCATTGGGCACACACAGTGCCATCTGGGTTTTTTTTGCCCCGTTACAGTATATTGTGACACATATGTCTAGGTTTTCTGCTTTCACGAGGTCATTCAGACCAGTACGAGTACGTTCTCCAAGTGTTTTTCAACCCCCTCCCGTTTAGAAACCAAATCCTATTCATTAAATCCTAAATCACTAAGCCTGCCAAATTATTATCCCCAGAATATCGCGTGTCCCAGATTCTCCCTGGGCTGGACCTCTCTTCCTACAGTCATACTCTTCAGGGACTTAAAGCAGTTATTGTTTTCAGGGGATCTGAAACACCAGTAAACTGCTTGAAATGGGAAAAAAAATATGCTGCACACTGAAAATCTTTAAATGGCTTGACAGCTCTGAAATCACCGTATGAGCCTAACATTAAGGGAGTACGTTTGAAAATTTTGGCTAATAATCATAACACGTATACAAAAATGATTATTTTTTCAAATTTGCTGTAATGAAAGGTACGTCTATCTGATGCATGAAAATGTCGTAAGCTCACTGCCTAAAAAGAACTTCACTAAAAGTGAAATAAACTGCACATTAATTCACTCCTTTCTCATGTCGCGCTTCAGCAGCTCCATTTACACTATGGCACACAGTTGTACAGTTGTGTTTAAGAGAATAATTTTCTTTCTTTTTTTTACTAGCACATACTTGTCTATTTAGAGTTAAAATTAGAAACATCACTTCATATATCATGAAAATAATAATCAAAGCTCATAGCCATTCTTGAGCACGAGGTCTTCTTTCATCGAGAGCACATTAGTAGGGAAGAGCCAATTAAAAGGAACCTTGGGTACAGCTGCTCAGGCTGGTTTTCATTATTCCTCAGCACAGCACATGCCATTTGAACACCAAATGCATTCATAGAAGGGAACTATATCCTAGAATAATGGCTTTCTTCCATCCTCCCATGCGTAATTGGTGAATTCACCACGGTCATCCCCAGTCGGGTTTTATTTTGGTTTGTTTTTTGCGTTTTGCAACTTGGTAGTATTTCTCACAGTTAAATGAAAAGGGAAACTTCTTGTCTCTGTTACTGTGTATCAAGATCTACATCCTTCACTGCTGATGCAAAACGGCATTTCGTTTTTCTTATTTATTCCACCTCAGTAAATCTGCCTGGCCAGTCCTCACGTTTTGATTTAATTTAATGCCTACAAGATAAACCCTGTCATTTGTAATAATTTGTAAACCTTCATCTTTAAAATGCATCCAATCTGTCCTGCAGCCCTGTAAAGTATCTGCTAAACATTTTGCTTCAGCTTGCTCATGGTGTTCTCCTCTGATAAGGGCTGCCGATACACAGTATAAAGCTGACTTATTTCTTATCTCCAACATGGGTATTGTTTCCATTTGCAATTAAAAAAAAATGGGACAGCAGCCACTCATCTGGGCACAGAGAAGCAAACGTCTCATAAACACTGAATCCATCAGCTGGATAATATCACTGCCTGTCTCAGGCAGGGGATTCATGAAAATAACTTTTAAAATATAAAACTGGAATTCATATACAATTTAGTGAACTTTAAAAATCTAAACAAGGTCATTTCCATTTATCAATCAGTAAATCTTCATAAAGCACATTAGCTTGTGTAAATTGTCTCAGCTACGCTGCAGCCCAAAATAGCTGGCCATCCACATTTGCCACAGGGTTAGGAAATACAAACCGGTACCCATGCGACACCGTCGTTCAGATCTGACTGCGTTAGGTGCTCAAACTGAAAATAGATCTCACTGCTCATCCCAAGTGCTCGGGCAGGATTGCTCTCCAGCATTCTCCTCAGGCGAACAAGGAGCCCTGTATAGAGACGGCATGTAGTCCTAGCCCAACTTCCTCCAAGCATTTATACTGTACAATTACATTACAGCACTGAGGAGGTCCCTACATTAAAAAATACAACATGGAAACCTATAGTTTAGAATTCTGGCAAAGGGAAAAAAACTTTTAGGCTTAAAAGTACAATTTTCTAATAGTTAAATGCAGATACTTTCCCCAGAACTTGGCAGTGCAAAGCTTGCCATGTGTGAACCTGAATACCCAAAGTGAAATGCTCAGGATCATCTCTTGCTCAGTCTTAGCAACAGCGACATCCCCCAAGCCCCCTGTGACACTGGTTTATCTCCTTTGACTTTGCAATCCATTTCTCAAAGGAAGAGTTAAAAGTCTCTCTGACAGTGCTTCAATCGCTTCAAGCTGTGGTGGCTGCCTCGCAATCACTGCATCTAGGACACCTCATAAAGGATGGCCATTACGCTTAGTCCAGCTGGGATCTTAGAGGAAGAAGCAAGTACTGCAAGCCTAGCAAGCATGGAAGGCATAGCAGGCAGGAGATCCAACCTGGACAGTAAACGGACATATTTTTGAAGGGGTTAGCTTCTGTTTTACACCCCTAAGCAAAGCAGCAGCATTTTCCAGGAAGTTTCTTCACACAGAGAAAAAGCTCATTTTTCTCCATGAGAGCTGCTGGCTAAAGAGCCCTTTTGAAAAATCCTGCCATTTCAGAGGTACCTGATGCCTGCTGAGCCCATCTGAAAACCCAGCTGGGCTCGACAGTCTTCGCACATTGGAAAATCTGCCCCCGGAAACCAAATATGCCTCCTACATCACCGCTTCATGGCAGTAACTTTGCAGGGGGATCTGGGGTATTTATTTTGCTTATGAAACTACAAGTAGGACCCTTTCAGCTTTCTGCATTTTAATTCGCTGTGAAACAGATTTGGAATTTAAATGAATAGAAATAAAGAGCATAATGTGAGAGACCATGTGTTACTTTCAGAAATTAGGGAGCTGGCGAGAACAAAGCCTTGAAGTGTTACGTACACATACCTATGTAACAGATCCAAAGTATAAAATTATCACAGAAAAGCTAGGAAATGGTGGTAAAATTAAGAGAGGAAGTTCCCCTGCTTGCATTCTATGAAAGCGACAGATCAACCACCTTGACTTGCTAACAGATTTACCGTTCTACATGTTGTGCTTTCATCCTTGCCAAAACAAAAGGGAAACCATAAACTCATCGTAAACACACTCAGCAACACATTTCATTTTGCACAGCTGCTAATGCATACGGATAACTTTCTTTGGTGTTTGTTGTACGAGTTCTATCGGTTTAAAAGAAACTCATCAATCAGAAGAAAAAAATAGATGTAATTTTTGAAGAATGATTTATGAGTTCAAGACGGTTTTATAGCCAAGGTATTTAGGACATTTTGTACATTAATTACTCAAAATCTGCAGTGAGGTGGGTTATTGTCCACATACACTAATGGCTTTCAGAGGTTAATCTCTCATCAGTGGATCTCCTTTTGTGAAATCCCTAAGGGATTATGTAGTACTATGTCTAATCACTGGACAAATTTCATTTACTTGAAACTGAAGCTAGGTTTGAATTATACAAAGCGCGTAGGAGGAATCAGATTAAAAGTAGGAAAACAAAATCTGGTACTGGACAGCGCTGGGATGTATCATTACATTCACATCTGAACTGTTTAACAATAAAAAAACAATTCTACTTGGGCAAATGTATAGCTGTGTATCAGCTGCATATGAGACACTCAGACTGCTTTAACTGACACAACAGGTTCAAAAGTATACTATGATTCAGGTAAAAGGCAGTGGAAATTTTAAGAATTTTGTTACTGCTGTATCATTTAGCAAAAAAAAATATGGCTATGATTTGTACAGCAGTCTGCAACACTGAAGAGGGACATTTATTTGGCATAAATTATATGATGCAGAAACAAAACAGTCATTTGCTAGTTGAATTTACCCTCTGAAGTTCAGCACTCCAGACCAAATAAATCACCTGTAAGGCTGGGGTGGATGAAGCACCTCTCCTCCTGCGCTGCCACCTCCCTACTGCAGAACCACTACCATGGAATTGTTCTCTCCATTAAGCAGCAATTCGTGGTGATTAACACATCCTGAAACCTAATGTTGTGAAACTCATTGCACTATTCCCCATCATCACAGCACAGGCAGATCTCTACATAAGCAAAATTTACCAGACAACACCACAGGAAAGGAACAGGAATTTAAAATTAAGAGTACCATTTGGCACCATGCTAACTACACAAAGCTAGTGTGATATCATAATCTATTTTATGTTATCATAACCTTGGTCTCCCACACTGCATTGCAAAGCCTTGCTACACGGCTAATCTCGACGAAAACACCAGATTAGGGCTCTGAAAATGACATGCAAACACACAGGCACACGCCACCTCTGTAAACAAAATTTACCAAAATCTGTCAAATATGCAGCAATAACAAGACTTCTTTTGCAAACATTATTTCTGGTAGGGTTAGGACAGATTCAGAGCAAATACAGACACAGACAGAAAGATTGCTGCTCTATTAATTTGTTGCCAAGCCATGCAGGAAAGGACGGCTGAAAGCCCGAAGACGCAGTAACGATTGTTTAAGAGCTATTCAAAAAAGTGACAAAACTGGCCTAAACCTCTTTAAGCCCCCTGAATGAAAAGATTTAAACAGGCTATTGTTAGACCCCTGGGTACCTTTTTTCTCTTGGCTTTGTTCTGCATTTTCCTCCGCTGCAGTTTCCATGGCTGGCTTCATACCATCCACCAAAAATGCCGCCCCCCCCTCCCCCCCCAGCAAGCACTTTTTCTCTTTGCCTCCTTTCTCACTCCCTTCCGTCTCCTATTTACGGCGGTGGTGATTGAGCGGCTCTGTTCTCCCCTACAGTAGATTACAGTCCTTTCCAAAATGCCAGAAAAGTCTTGTCAGCTTCGATTTCGCTCTGCTGACTGGTCCACGAGGAGCTGTGCCAGCGAGCGCTCAGCCATACGTCACTGTGGTCCCCAGCTATAAAATAGCCATCCTGCGCCCGACCGTGCCCCAGCTCGCCGCGTCATGGGGACCAGCATCACCAGCTTGCACCCCCTTCCCCTCGCCCTCTGCTCTCTCCCTCTGTCCCCGTCTCCCAAGGCTCCCGTCAAATGTTAATCAATTCTCTCGGCGGTGAATGGATTGGCAACATTGGGAGGGGAGATGTGAGCAAGAAAGAAAGGAGCCCCCCGGCTGCCGTCTCTAAGGGGAGTGCACGCCGGCACACAATCGCAAGGCTCCCTTTCCCATGGGACCTCGTTATTATACTTTGCGTTTTGATTTATTCTGCGTGCCCTCTGCCCTTTCAAGGGGCGGGGGATGACGGCTCTGTTCTCTCTGTTTGCTTTCTTTGCCGAGTAAGTTCTGCTCACCCACAGCAAAAGACTGTGAGAAAAGCATAAAAGCCAAAGTGGGCACATGTACATACATGGAAAATTTAAATTATTTCTCTGACTAGCAAGGACGATGGGAAAAAATGCACAAAAAAATCCAAGAAAGCAGAAAGGAAGCAAGCTCAAGTGACATAAAACGCACGTGCAATACTTTAAAGGATGTATGTTTAAGAAAACACAGCTTGGGTTTTTAAAAGGATGCCTGCCATTAGAGACCTAAAGCCATGCTTAAAAGTGAGCGCAGAGTTGCTGTTAAGCACATGTTTGGTCGCTCCCCTAAATCAAGACTGACTGCAGCATGATCTAACAAGCTGCACTAACCTGGCTCTGGGAGCAACAAAACCAGGACGTGTCTACATTGCACTGCGTGAGGTCACTTTAGGTTTCCCCAGCCCACCCTCGCAGCCCAGTGACAGGGAGCCACAGACCAGGCAACACCACACAGGGGTATTATTCACCTTCCAAACCTCAAGATAACTGACGTATTTAAGGCTGTACTGTACTGAGGCTAATTAACCTTGCTCGCCTCAATGGCCTCACAGCATGCCACGCTGCACAGGGCAGACAGGCCCAAAGGCGCCCCTTTTTGTGCGTTGGATGATGGTGCAACGATAGAGTAATGGCCTTTGCAGTCTGGCAGGCTTTGCTGGTTCAGCCACTGCAGCCGATTCTGCAGGCTGCAAAGATGCCTAGCAGATTCAGCAAATGCTGGGGATGTTAAAACCTACACGCTGCATGTTCCATATAACAGATTCAACCAGGAGAGTGGGAAGAGGAAAGCAGTCCAAAGATTTGTAGCTGCAATTCAGCCTCTTCTGATTACAGTTACTACACCCACAATTCTGTTGTGCATTTCTATTTCTATGGATGCCTAGTGAAAAGGCACAAAAACCCTGAGACCCAAGCTTTAGAGAAAGTTCCCTTCTCTTGCAAGAAATCAGTGCACAAATCCTCTTCTCTCACCACGGACACCACAGCTGTTACTTTTCTTTGGGTATTACTGCTCAGACGTATGCTTCAAGCTTGGCTGCCAAGAGGTCTTGGACTCGTCCTAAGGTTTCAGATATCAGCATCAAAACTTGATGTCAAGTGTTTGTCTAAAAGGCTTTCTTGGAGTCCAGAAAAAGCCTGCAGTTGAAACTCCCTCCTCAGCAGACCTTTTTATAAGCAGGATGAAGTTAATTTGTAGAGGAGATGAGGTATCCACAGGAAGCAACATGAGGTAATGGGTTGGGTTCCTAAAGGTAATCAAACCAGCAGCCCCAGCAGAGACCTCAACCCAGGTGCAAGGTGTATTTCTCCAATCTCCTTCTCTAATGCACACACAGCAGTCCATACACATACTGAAATCCCTGCCCAGCAAGACCATGTACTGCAAATGCGCTCCCTCAAGGAAGGAGCTGAAAGGTGAAACCACAGGCAATGTTTGCTGCATTCTTTTTACCATTTCTAAAAGTTGGTCAAATCCCACGGTCAAGAAAGGAAAGAACTTCTTTACATTTGGGATAACGATTATACAAAGAAAACATTTTGCAGAGTGGGTTTTTTTCCCCACTTATTGATTTAATATCAATAAGATTGAAAATCCATAGCAAACGCACCCGACTTGCTGAAATTCACACAAATTTTAGCCACTGGTCAAAACAGCTGTTTGCCTCTGACACTAAAGTTCTCTTCTTAGAACTCCTCACTGTTCAGTTGGCACTTCTGGTTGCTGTTGTCATAGTCTAGCTCTCTGTTTCTTAATGATCTTTGCATACTTTGGAAGGCCTAGAAGTTTAAAAGGTTGAAATGTCTCTTCTGACTACCCCAGGTTACAAAAGCCCTGTTTAAAACCTAATTCAAATGGTATAATATTAATGCACGTATCTCTATAAATATACAGAAAATACAAATGTCATCTGGAATTTCCTTTCTTTCAGCAGAAAATACATTAGACAGAACCTTTGGTTACAGGCTGTCCCCAGAGGAAATGCACTAAGGAAGCCCTCCACTCTGTATCACTGAGACCTGCTCCTTCAAACAGCTGCATACTTTCCTCCTGGCAAGCAGATTTTGTTAGGCAGACCCAGAGCTTCAGAGCAGATGTTTTACGAGCAGAAAACTAACAGGCTGGGAGACTATTTCCCCTATTTTCTCCCAGGATAACCCCTTCCCCAAATGAGCAATAAAGAAGTAGAGTGCACAATACCAGAATTAACTTCACAAGCACTTGAACTCAAGACTTCAGAAGCCATCAATCCCAACTATTCCAAAATATTAATTTTACCTACTAAATCATCCTCTAAAAGCCGGAAGTGATGCCTGAGAGTAAAGTTCTCCCCCCTCTCTTCTTACTCCTTTCCAGACTGCTGTAATATATGATGGGTTTTAAGTACTTATGATCTTAAATAATTTCTTAATCTTCAAACCTCTGTCCCACCATTGATAAACAGAGCAGACAAAACAAACTATATGCTATTTCCTCCAGGGCTAACATGGCTGCTGATCTCACACTTCGAGCACGAATCTCAGCCAGCAAGTTGTCTCATCCAACGCTCCCTCCCTGAATCAATACATCCTTTTCATAATACGTGATGAGACTAGGAGACATTGAGTCTATGCCTACGACAACATGGCAAAAGACAAAGCCACAAAGGCAGAAGATACAAAAAATTCTCTAAGGACTGATATTCAGCAAAAACTTGCTGTACACACCAGGCTGATTTAGATAACCAGCAATCAGGCAAGGTGGCTAGCTACATTTCAGGAGTTTGGCCCAGCAGACCAAAATAAAAATGAAAATGAGGAGAGGGGCTGAGCAGTAAGGGTTTCTGCTGCCAAAGCACAGCTCTGAGCCTACTGCCAGACCTCAGGAGGAATAGCAGTGGAGCTAAGTTTGTGAAGGCACTGCAGACCAAGTGGCATTGACTGCAAAATAGTTTTTGAAAAAGAGGTTTTAATCTACTTCATCTAGCTTTTAAAAAAACATTTAATCATTTTGCTCAGTCGAGTAAAATAGTACAATTGCACAAGTTAAGAGAGGTACTAAAAACCCAATTCTGTTCATGTGCCAATTCCTTTTCAACATCTATCTTTAATGTCACTGAATCTAGTTTACATTCCTGAAGGCTGAGGAGCTCTATCACAGGCTACAGCAAATTCTTCACAAGCTTTCAGGAGATGAATACATACTTGCCATTTCTACAAAGGCTTCACAGAGCTGTAATAAAGTGTTCTCACATACTTCAAGAGCAATTTGAGATTAGCCTATGAGATCCGAGACTCTGAAGTTAAAATTCAGAGACTGTCCGTCAAACAAGACTGACGTGTATTCCAAACAGCTAATTTTAAAGACAACTTGTAGAATACTTTTTGTTTTGTAGGAAATATGCAAAAATATTCAAGAGAGAACAAATACACATGCAGCCACTTGTTTGTCTCTCAACGTAATTGCTTATGTTCAGCTTTAGACCAGTTACCTAAAACTTGAATATAAAACCCAATCTGAATGCTTATGCAAAAGCAGGCGAACTTTCCATGTGGATAAAATCAAAGCATGACAACAAGCTTTTAGCTGTGCAGCAGTCATATACCTGGCAAATACTTGGAAAAAAAAAAACTGCGGCCCATTCTTTCAGACATACTAAATGACTAGGAAAATTAAATCCGAATTAATGAACGAATAACAGTGAAAAAACCCTGCACTTTTACCACAGCATAAAATACAGACTACTAAAAAACACAAGTCCACACTGCACTTAGGGATCTCAATCTCAGATTTCTGTAGAAAGGGCAAAACTAGAGGCTTAAGTGTGGATAGTGGTTATCTTTGCAACCAAAGAAAATCACCAAGTTAACTGATGCAGGTGAGTCCAGGAGGGTGAGCAGACCATAACAGTGTGAAGGTACCAGTCCTGTGACCCCCCCTTAATAAAGCCACATGAAGATGGCAATAACTGCTGCCAAGCTCAATGCCTGGCGGCAAGCAGGCACACAAAGTAGATGCCGTTCAGTTGTTGGGTTTTATATGATTCCCCGGCCAGCCTGCTAGCTTCCAGCTGCACCGCTGCTTTAGTCCGCTGCAGACACTGCCACTGGCGAAAATCAAAGGCAATAAACAGGCTAAATCAAGCACATATGCAGATGGCTAACTTTTATCTGAAACATAAAGGGGTGCTAGTGGGGGAAATACCTCTCCTGCGAGGCTGCCTGGAGTGCCATCATGCTCTTGGCAAGACACACAGAAACATGCTGACAAACTGGAGCCCAATTATACTACAGCTGAAAGAGCATGGAAATACAGGAAAAGCTAAGTAAAAATTTAAGAGAAAGTAGAAGCCTCCAAACATTCATGTGGTACAAATAACTATCCCAGATCGACGAAGGGAGAGCAGTGGATGTTGTCTATCTTGACTTCAGTAAGGCATTTGACACTGTCTCCCATTATATCCTCATAGGTAAGCTTAGGACGTGCGGGTTAGACGAGAAGACAGTGAGGTGGATTGAGAACTGGCTCAACAACAGAACTCAGAGGGTTGTGATCAACGGGGCAGAGTCTGGATGGAGGCCTGTCATTAGTGGTGTTCCCCAGGGGTCTGTGCTGGGTCCAGTCCTGTTCAACACAGTCATCAATGACCTGGACATATGGACAGAGTG
The DNA here is from genome assembly GCF_949628215.1 of Phalacrocorax aristotelis. NCBI lineage: Eukaryota > Metazoa > Chordata > Aves > Suliformes > Phalacrocoracidae > Phalacrocorax > Phalacrocorax aristotelis. The sequence continues at coordinate 83,580,004 of NC_134276.1, forward strand.
TACCCCCAGCAAGTTTGCTGATGACACCAAGCTGGGAGGAGTGGCTGATACACCAGAAGGCTGTGCCGCCATCCAGTGAGACCTGGACGGGCTGGAGAGCTGGGCCGAGGGGAACCTCATGAAGTTCAACAAGAGCAAGTGCAAGGTCCTGCCCCTGCGGAGGAACAACCCCAGGCACCAGTACAGGCTGGGGGATGACCTGCTGGAAAGCGGCTCCACTGAGAAGGACCTGGGAGTGCTGGTGGGCAGCTGGCTGACCCTGAGCCAGCACGGTGCCCTTGGGGCCAGGAAGGCCAACGGTATCCTGGGCTGCATTAAAAGGAGTGTGGCCAGCAGGTCGAGAGAAGTTATCCTCCCCCTCTACTCTGCCCTGGAGAGGCCACATCTGGAGTACTGCGTCCGGTTTTGGGCCCCCTGGTTCAAGCACGACAGAGAACTGCTCAAGTAAGTCCAGCAGAGAGCTACCAAGATGATCAGGGGACTGGAGCATCTCCCTTATGAGGAAAGGCTGAGAGACTTGGGTTTGTTCAGCCTGGAGAAGAGAAGACTGAGGGGGAATCTTATCAGTACTTATAAATATCTAAAGGGTGGGTGTCAAGAGGAAAGGGCCAGACTCTTTTCAGTGGTGCCCAATGACAGGACAAGGGTCGATGGGCACAAGTTGGAACACAGGAAGTTCCACCTCAATATGAGAAAAAAACCCTTTCCTGTGAGGGTGCCAGAGCAGGGGCACAGGCTGCCCAGGGAGGTTGTGGAGTCTCCTTCCCTGGAGACATTCAAAGCCTGCCAGGATGCGTTCCTGTGCCCCCTGCCCTAGGTGCCCCTGCTCAAGCAAGGGGGTTGGACAAGATGATCTCCAGAGGTCTCTTCCAACCCCTACCACTCTGTGATTCTGTGATCCTGAAGGAAGAACTGATAGAATATAGTAAAAAGAGGATGCAGTTGAAAGGGATAATTCTGACTAAACTGCAGGCAAACTTCCTGACATCAAACCAGCCTCTAAAGGGAACAATGGAATGTTCTGACCAGGCAAGAGACTCTCTGGCAGAACATGATGCTTGCTGTCCTCGAAGTTCAAACTGTATTACATGTTGGCAGGTGTCACCTCATAGCCAACTCACATCCCTCAACTGCTCAAAACAAGTACAGTCATAGCCTTGCACTTACACGTTTGCAGGGTTTAGCAGAGACCACCATGGGATGACAAAAGCTATGTGAAAAAAAAAGGCAAAACATCCCAGTACCTTTCCCAGAAGTAGCTTTCATTCAGCAAGCAACATTCAGAGCACCAGCCCCAATGGTCATCTTCAGATTCTACTCCAGCTCAACAATTTTATCGTAATATGTATAGTTTCCTACAAGTGTAATGCATGGCAAGTTTCAAACGCTCTGAATTTAAAATAATGCAGCAAAACAATGCTTTGAGTTACCCAATCTTATATACATTTTCCATTCAGCATCCTCACATACATGACTAACATACGAAGTCCTTCAACAATGCTTCAAACACTCCTCCATCATTTTAAGGGCTAGGTTCTTGATTTTGGCACACATAGCCACCTTTTTTTGCGCTGTCAGCTTCACAACAGCGAACCTTCACAACAGCTGTCATGCTTGTCTCCCCATCCCTCTGCCTCGAATCACGCACTCAGCAGCAGTAGGAACGCTGCAGTGCAGCAGAAAACCAATACGCTCAGGTTCTTTGTCTTCACTCCCTTAATTCTACACCTGAAAGACAATTCAACCTACTTAGCTTTGCTACGAATCCTCTCCTCCAGTACTGTTGCCAAAGCCTAATGCCATCTCAGAAGACTAACAAGGGTTCCTAAATACTTGGGTATACTGAAGTAGCATCCTAGATATTTATGTCGCTCTTACTAGCACTTCTAGATAAGTGCCTCTTATACTCGTAGAAGAGCTATTTCTGCCAGAGTTTTAGAAGGCAGCAAAGGTATCGTTCTAATACACTTCTGCTAATACAGCTGCTTCATCTCAAAACACGAGAGTTGAGACAGGATTGGTATTGGGAGGCCACCTGTTGATTTTTTTTATCTATAAATAAATCTAAACTTCAATGTGTTCAGCCTTGACACAAACTTTTTCTTCTGCTCCCCAAAGTCAGATTTAATCAGACAATCCTGTGTTAACTTTACATCCAGTTCTGATTTTCAAAATTGCCCTCCCACTCTTTGCATAGACTTCAGCATCCCACCTAAAATCTCTCATCTATTCAGTGCTCGTTTTGTTCTTCAGTCTTGGCCTCAGTCCAGCCTTTTCACAAAGCAGGGAAAAAAGCAGGGAAATATCAAGAAGTACAAAACCCTACAGAGCCCCAAAAAGAAACCAGGGGCACTCACTACAAAAAAGCACCCCACACTGGAGGGACATGGGGAGAGACAGAGATGAAGACACCTCCTGAATTTCATGTGGGATTCCATGCATAAATCATAGATATAGATGTGTGTGTATACATATGCAGAAAACATGTATGTGTGTGCATACATATGTACCTGAAGAAAACACATGCATATGATTATGTATGTATTTACAGAGTAATACAATAGGTATTAGGTTTGAGAGCGAATGCACAACGCTAAGCACCATACCAGTGATAGAGCCTCCTCCAGCTCAAGATTTCAGGGCCAACAACCAAGTTACCCAGCATCAGACTGGAGTTTGCAGCACAGCTAAACCATTTGGGGAGAGCATAATTTCTTAGGCACCATTATCTGCTCACCTCAATATCCTGGGTTGAAAGGCTGGCCCCACCACCACCAGACTCAGCCATATGTCGCTCCAAGACCCACTCATGGATTATTGGGCAATTGTGTACCAATGTTTTGAAAAGCCCACTTAATCCGGCAGTCAAAATGTTGACATAAAAGAAAGCATCAAAATAATGATTGGCACATGGTACTGAAATTCATTGTTTAAAGTTTTAGCACTTTGTAAGTCACTGTTACTGCAGCTGTTTCCCTGATACTGAAAATTCCCATTGCAGTGTAATTAAACTCTACTTTGAGAAAGATCCTAGACCAGTTCTGCGATGGAGCCCTGGACAGCCAGTTGAATTACAAATATAGTTTCTGTTCACACATAAGACACCAGTCATGAAATCCTCACAGTTAAGAGACTAACGAAAGGGTCCCCCATTAATCATTGTATTCTTTGCAAGAGCAGATATCCTCATTAGGAAAGCGGCAGGATATTAACAAGTTCCACTTTGAGGGTGACCAATTAACTCATCGACTAAATATGTGCCAGGCAACTTCAACTGGACTAGCTTTTCTAGTCCCCTCTTTCTAGCTGCATCCATTGGGATCCCAGTCATGTACAACCTAGCGGTTCTTTCTGTGCTCTACAATGCCTTTGAGAATGCCGCTGTGGACAACAAACAACCGCAGCTGAAGTGTTTAACAGGTCTTTCACTTGCACCCGTAAGAAGTTAAGTGTGCACTTGGGGAGTTCAGCACAGTTTAAAAAAAAAAAAAACCACCCTGTACCTTATAAAGAGGGAATGACTTAACCTGCCAACAATGAGCACGGTTGGAGCCCCGTCTGGATCATGTCATGCCTCAATTTTTGCTGAACCTCAGCGGTGGGTGATCCTGCATGCAAAGCGAGTTCTGAGACAAAAGCACTATAGGGTGAGTTAAGGACAAAGTAGCAGCTTTCAGCCTGGATTCCCAGATAGGCTGTCAAGTAAAATCCCTTGGCAGGGCAGTATTATTCCCTAGAGTATATATTTCCAACGCTTTGTCTCCCCTAATTTTTTAAGTGTCTCAGGCTTGGAGCCTCTCAGTCATTTCGCGGGAAGAGCCATTCTGCAGCACGGCAGGTTTTGAGGCTCGGCACAAAGGAGGGCTTGCACAACAGCCAGGCCCCTGCCGCAGTCAACACAGGAGAAGCTTCTCCAAAAGGAGCCAGAGAGGGATCCCGGCCTCTGAACGGGCCTCCCACCCTGCTGCCTGAAAACCGCCCAGATTCTCTTTTGAGCAATCCCACCCCGACACTGCCTAGTTACATCCCCATTTCTCTGGTTCTTTCCAAACATGACATTCACTTGTTTTAAACAGCTGAAAGGCATCATTTCTGTACTTCGTCATGAGTCAGAGTGAAATTCATTTAGCACCTACTTTTCTTCATCTGTTCCTTGTATCTTTCCCACCCCATTTGACTTCCACTCTCTGGGTTTCAGCACATTTGTCACCATCTCTCTTGCACTCAGAGGTTCCCAAGTGTAAACACTAAGCATTATCATTATGTGTTTGCTCTGGAGACTCTCACGTTTGTTATTCAAAATGGCACTGGGCATTGTTGCTCTCAGTAGTACTACAGACACATCTTGTGTATCTATTACCACTACCAATTCCTGAAGTACCATCAGCTGCTTCACCTTTCTGCACCTTCTGGAGAGGCAAAGAAAGGAGCGAAGGAACCAGGGAAAGGGAGAAGTGATGGATATATTGAAAAAATAAAATTAAAACATTGGAGAAAAGCACAAGGCAGAAACAACATCAAAGCCTCTGGCTAAGGTTCGTTCTTTGGTCTGTAGGAGAAACTGTGTCTCTGTACCAAAAAACTGTACTACGTCAAGTGCACACTCACCATCCTGGAGATGACCAAAGGCATGTTGCTCAACATGGGACACAGCTCCTCTCATTGCAGATCAGAGACTTGCCCACAGGTTGCAGAAAAAGATCGCAGCTTGCCATGCCCAGCCAAAATTAACCAGCCCGGTTTGCCTGTTCACAAGTTTATTAGTACAGGAAAGAAACTGAAGATGAACCGCTACTTTAAAAGTATTTCTAAGCACTCAATTCCAGCTATGGTCGTCAGAAATATTTAAACCAATTGTGTGTTCAAGTGTAGCGCATACTTCTATTGCAGATAGAATATCACCAGATTGCAAATGCAATCAAAAGCCCATTTTCTTAGTTTAAATTGCCATTAGTGCACTGCAGGTTTTTAGAGCCAAACTACAACTAAATTCTCATTGCCATTTCAAACTGTTTCCAAGCAAATATCATAGCAACATTATCAGTACCTCGAGTTCATTTAATCCCAAATTCTCTACAATAAAACACTAGCACCTGTTAAAAAGAAAACAGAAAACGTAGTTCTCCTGGGTAAACCAAGCATCTCCCCACCTCCAGACCAACAGGGTCAGACTCCTGAGACAAAACCCACCATTTAAAGCGCTTTTCATGACTTTAAGAAAAATAAGAAAAAAATCAAACCCTAGGTTTTCATATATATCACGCAGTATTTAAAGAGTAGCGCTTACGGATTTTTAACACATAACAAACACTGATGAATGTATTTATTTCAACCTAAAATATAATCATATAAATGACTGGTAACAGACTAAGTAGCGTTTCACAGATTCCCTTCTATTTCATAACTGTGAAGAAAAAAACCACCCCAAGTGCAGCAGCACCCATTTCCTGAGCTGAAGGCACCTCTTTACTGAGGGAGCTCAGCACCACGGAGCCAGCGAGCACCGCTGCCCTGCAAGCACCAGCAACTTGGAGTGACAGAGGACTTGTCAGAAAATATCACTTGTTTTGGCTTAAACTGCCCTTAAAGTGAACAGAAAGTAGTCGCCCATGTTGCCCAGAAAGAAACGCCAGGTTACAGGGCTGCGGGACGGGTGATGGGTGGCTGGTGCTTGCAGATCTTGAGCCCCTCCACTCCTGTCCAGGCCAGCAGCAGGGCGGCCGGCCAGGGAGCATCCCCGACGATGCCTGCTCCCAGCAGCAGCGGTGGGGGGTCGCAGCAGGGCCGGGGGCAGCTGGCGCCCATGGGAACCCGCGTGGCCCCGTGGCCACGGGGCTTCACGGGTGACCGGGCTCGTCAGCCCTATTCAGCCCCGTTCCCTGGGCACAATAACCAGCAGCCGCGCTCCCATAATACGGGCCTCCCCCTTCTCCCCGCTTTTATCATCCTTCATATCTCAATGATGACAGGACTGAAAGGGCTTCTGATGGGAAATGTGCTTCGAATTAGCATATTTCCCCCTGCGTACAATGGAGGCATTAAGCTGCTGCGTTTTGAAAGTCCAAACAAAAGCAGCCCAGGCTGTTTTTAGCAGCGCTGTTTGAAGTTTTCTTCCCCCTCTCTCTCCCGACTTGCAAGCATATTTAACAAATTTTCACTCTTTCTGAAAAGAAAGAAGCACAACCAATAAAATCTTTTTAAGCAAATTATATTATTTGATACATTTCAGACTTTAAAAGAAAATAAAAAGCCACTCTTTCAATGTCGCAAAGAGCAACATGGTGTCTGTGCAGTGTTTCGACTGAACTGCAGGCTCAGGGTCCGCCCCTGGTGAGCTTGTCTGGCTACCCCCAGCACTTGCACCGACCCTGTCATCAAGGATTTTGGAACTCAAATACATTCACAGTAACCCAGTATAAAGGGTCCTCTACCCACAGCTCAGTTTTCCCCCTGTACCAGGGGCGCACTGCTGAAAATATGTTTTCAATGGGAAACTAAACCATTGTGCTTTAAGGAGGAACAAACTAGACTCCAGTTAATCTTTTGGTTTAACTTGAGGGTTATGAACAGGAGAGCTGAACCTCAGAAGTACAACCTTTATGAAATGGCTTCAAATTAGAAAGTGAATAGCTATTTACCAGGGAAAGGAGGACACAAGGAAGGACATGGAAATGACAGGAGTTCAACACAGGGAGCAGAGGAGGGCAAAGTACTCTCGTATCAAAACATCTTTGGGCAACAAATGTGGGGAGAACAAACCTACCTCAGCTTAGTGTGTTGGTCTCTAATTGCTCATTATCACAGCTGGACCATTAGGAAGCTAGTTTGTGGCTCTCTTGGTAAAGAGGCATGTTTGCCTTCCTCCTATATTAAACAGAATTTTCTCTGAGAGGAAGACGTAAGATTACATGGTCAAAATGTTTCTCAGAGGAAGGGTTCGGTGTTTTAGGGGGTTCTTCTTCCCCCTCCCAAGATTCCCAAGTTAATTATGTAATCTTCTATACGTGGCACAGCTAAGAACAAAAATCATGCTCCTTAACAACATGAGATTACAGCAGAAAAGCAGAATGCCAATGAGATCCAAGTCAGGCAGCTTGCAAGTGAGGTGGATATAAAAACTGTTCAGAAAAAAAGCCTGCAGAAAGTGTCTTGTAGGAGAAATGGCTGCTTTGTTCAGACTCTTCTCCTGTTTCAGAAATTTTTCCACAGGATCAGGATCCATCTCCACTCCTCAATTTCTTTAGCAGCAATGCTCAAAATACTCAGTCTCTGCTCTGCACGAGCACTTTGCTCTAAACCATCCACTTTTACCCTGCCACGTGCCGAGTGGCCCACGCAGCGCCGTGCTCCCTCCCACAGAGTGCCAACCCAGTGGCTATTGTAAATCTGCATTACCTGGCAGGAGAGGTGTTACACCTACTTATGTCCACCAGAGCCAAAGAGTTCCTGGCGCTGATGTGGTATGGCATCCATACGGCAACTGCGCAGCAGTGACTGAGGTCTAACAGCGACACAGCCCTTCCTCCGGCAGATGTTCTCACACCTTTCTCATCAAAAACTCCTCTGCAGTGCCAAGTAACTACAGCCCAAGGGTCCACCTGCTAATGACTCGCGCTCTCCTCTAATGCACTAGCTTAGCCAGTAACGAGCCAACTTTCCCCCTAGGAAAGCTTTTTCATCACCTCCAATGGCCACACGTTCACTTTAACAATGTGCTTGTTGCACTTGGGGACATACATGACTGGATGGCAACTTTCTGACCACGTGGGGCTAAAGAATTCTGGCTGGAGAGTACTACCCACTATTTGGCAGTATTTCTCTACCACCACCTGTATATTGCCTTTAAGGGCTGGACATGCTTTTTCCATGCTCCGAGGCACTTCACAACTTGCTACCAAAACAGTGGACAAGACCTTCACGTATCTCCACGGAAAGGTCTTACGTCAAAGCAAAAGGAGGAGGGACTTACGATGCCTTTCAGAGGCCTTCATTCAGCAATTAACAGATGGGTGAGAGTCATAAAGCAGTCTAGACAGGAGACAGAGGAATTCAAGGCCAAAACAGAGATCGGTTTTCTCACTCATACTAGGATGAGCAGAACTTCACTTTCTCTCCTTCTAAGACGAGTCCTTTGGAAGTGTTGTTCAACCAACTGCCACAAGAGCTTGGCACAGAAAATGAAATAAAACAGATTTCAGCTCTGTGTACAAACGGATGTACTTGCACCACCACAGTTCTTATAGGTCATAAAAATGTGGTAAGAGAAACACCCACTAAAAAGATCCAGTAAACTCAGCAATGGGATTTCAGGCTTCTTGGGGATGGGATCTATCAACACGAAACTACCTTGCCTGAAGTTTCTAACTTGGGATTTAGATCAAAAAAAGAGAAGGCAGAGAAGAAGAGCCCTACACTGATTAGGAGATATTAAGTCTCACCTGTGAAATTTCCCTTCAGGATGGCTGGGTTGTGGAGAAGAAAGGAAGTGAAAGAAGTCAGAGCAGGATAAAGTAGTGCCTTTCATGTTGCTGATATCCCAAAAGGACCTGACCACAGTACTTTATCCATCAAGGAAATACTCTCAAATCCCAGTTATTTTTCAGATTCACTGGATTCAGACCAACAATGAACACACAGCACACGCCGCCATCCGCTGTGGCGTTCTGGCACAGGACAGCACCCCACCAACAACGGCACCACTCTTCCTTTCCAAAAGCCCCAGAAAGAGCGCTCTGTATTCTCATGTGATGAGACGGGCTTTTACAACTCGGATCACTACAGAGTATTGAACCCTGACAGTATTCCTGCCAAAGGTTCACTTGCTTTTTCTTGGACCTCAACAGGAACATATGATACCTAAGCTAAAATAAACCATCCTCATTACATCCATTTTGGCATCATGAGTCACTATCTTGCTGAAACAAAACTATCTTTGCACATCCACATTGAGTAAGCGCTATTAAATTTTCCAGTATCCCACCTACTGCTATTTTCTTCTGTGCAAGTGGACAGCACAGAAGTATCTCAGAATGTGCTTCATGCTTCAGCTTTCAGTGAGAAGAGAAAGCCACAGAAAATGTTCAGGACATACTATGCCTGCTCCTGCAGTTTCTGGCCTTCTATATTAATCTCATGAAAAAACAAACCCCAAAACTACTGGCACTCAAACAGAGGTTGATTTGCTATGAAGTGGGACAAGTCCCTCGCGTCTCCTTTCCTGTCCTTTTAACTCAGTCTAACAAAATTGACTTCCTGGATCATTACTATTTTTACTACTTTCTAAACATTGCCCTGACTTGGGGAATCTGGCTGAAAGTATCAAGGCAGAGTTGATTTTCGGTCTTCTCAGGGTATGGTAGAAATTTGCTAGTCTAAAATTTCTGCTTTGAATACGAGAGCCCCACTCATTCACACACATACACAGAGACACGGATGTTAAAAAAAAAAAAAAAGCATCCTGGGCTCTCAAGGCTGCCCTGGGACAGAGGAACAGGGACCCATAAAATAGAAGACTCCTTCAAGTCAAGGCTAGAGAGCTGGAAACACCAAACAGCGGAGATGGGCCGTCAGCCACACCACAATCAAGATCGGGAGAGCAACCCAAGCATGCACAGAGCAAGGTGAGAAGAGAAGAGAAGGAAGTCCTTTCCCCATTTCATCCTACACATCCTACTCCATCCTAGTTGGATTGCGGTACCTGGATGGAGGCCGTCATTCACAGCACTGAAGTTTCCCACAGGGATCCTTCGTGGCCCCAGGTGTGCTGCACGAGCTGATCCCAAACAGGGGAGGAACATCCTGTGTCCTACTACAGAAGGGCTTCCTCATAGAGATGTACCTCTGAAGAGTTGACAGCTCCAGAAACACTCAAGTGCCTGCATGCTTAAAAACATACAAACCCTTCCCTCCCCAAAAGCCATACTCCTCTTTCCTTTCTACCTAAGCTATACCTGCAATATAGCATCACCACAGATGTTGACAAAATTTCATCTCTCTTCTAAATATTTCAAAGAGAAAGGGTTTAGAGCTTCATACAAAAAAGCCCCAATTAATCCAGGATGTAGCAATCAGATATGTGAGATGCCCTGCAAAGGTCAAATATAATTTTCCCACAGTTTTGAATCACCTGATGTAGTGTTAGGCATGCTGGTAACTATTGTTCGAGATCTTTCCTCAGGACACAAAAAACCTACTAACAATACATAGAGGGTCCCACTTTCCACCCCTGTGAGTTGAAGCACTGTTATGAATATGCTGTGTAAATAAGCCCTCGGCAATCCCATGAGAAAAAGAAATAGCACACCTAAAGCTGAGCAGATAGTCAGAACTGCAACAGAGAGAGAAGATGTAAAAGCAGATATTTCCTTCGTAAAATATTTGTAATTTCTACTACACAACTCATCATTTTCTTTTTGAAAAGCCTTTGCTTCTCAGTGCTGGTGTAAACCCTAAAATTTGAGACAAGGGGAAAGATTTTCTGTTTCTCTACAGTAAGTGTTATAGAAAGAGTTTCTGCCTCCATCTCCTCCTTTGGACTACATTTCAGCTTGAATTTAACTTTTCTTCACTATACAGAATAGCTGCTGTGCATATAAGTGAATGATATTAGAGGGGAAAGTATCTTTTTGCTTGTAAACATGCCCATTACAACACAGTGTGGGAAAACAAAGTACATAAACTGAATAGACTGTCCTTTTGTGTTTCGCTGAGATACCTCACAAATGTAGGGCAGGTGTATTATCCTTCTTAATGCATAAACTAGGCCAGAAAAATTGCTTTCACAAACACCAAAATCATTTTATTGATCTTTCATGGTTTGTGCCTAGGTTTCTAGATGGACTCTAAACTACTGGGGTCAATTAGATAAAACTGATGTCTTTAAACATACCAAATTATCTGAAGAGAAAATGTTAACAAATAAAATAGGTTACCATTCATGTGTGCTACATCTTTCAGGAGCAGGAAAGCTACTTTTAAGTTATCCCCAAGGAACATTTCAGTAATACTCCTCTGAATTTTTAGCTAAGCTATTTCTTTCACATATTTTTCAAACTTTATAAAAGTTTCCTAAACTCTTCATGCTAATTAGATTCTAATCCAATTCACCAGATGTGAGCAGTCATCAGTACTCTTCACATTAAGGACTTGTGATTCAAAAAAATACCAAAGTTGCTGCAGTTCCTCCTTGGCAAGTGAGCGCTCTGCAGCATTTTGCTCTAACAAAATTATCAACCAGGGACTGAAGTGAGCAGCACTGGTTACATTTCCATCTCATACCAAGTTTCTCTTCTCAATAGCTTTTGTATCACTTACCATTTATTTATGTTTATGCCTAAATGCAACATCAAAAGCACGCACCGTTTTCAGCTGCAACAGCAGTATTTTATATCTTAACCAGTTTATTTGACAAAATTCCTTTTTAGAGAGAATTTTATGGAGCCAGAGGCTCCAAATACAGTTTTAAAAGTGAGATGGTTAAAACTTATACTGCACATAGGAAATATCCATGCAGCAGGGACAGTAACTGGCTACTATGGCATTACATTTAAGCACTGGTACTCAAAACTTACTCATTAGTGTCTTTCTGAAATTCTGCTCCTTTTAAGAAGTGTCATTCTTTTGCCTTTAAAATAACTATGATTTGCTAACACACGATATGCCTTAAACCCCCTCTGACAAGCTCTACTGACACAGTCATATTTTTCCCACTTGCTTTCCCACATGGTTTGAATGCATGCATTGTCAGCCTCCTCTGCCTCCACCTCTCCTTTCCTACATTATGTGCAGTGCCCATTTGTTTCAGATTATAAAAAGCACTAGTGGATTCTGAAGCCACCAAAAAGAAGTAACCAGCATATGGGATCTGTGGGAAATTTGATCTGGTAAGTGAACTGAATCTCAACTTCAGAAGTAACTGATGAATAGAATAAAATTTTCAAATATTATTACTACAAGATGGGTTGCATTTTCATTTTAGATTTATAGAGAACTGTGGCCACTGCCCTTGCAGAAAACTGAAAAAAAACTGTGGTATGGGTTGGTTTTTTTTTTCCCCTTTAGGAATGAGGCAGATGGCCCTGGCTTCAAATATAGAAGACCCTCCTACATAAAACTGAGGTGCTGGCACATGATACGTGGGTAGAAGGATTTTTCTGGGTACTTTCCCAGGCATGTGTGCACCCAAGAGGTGAAATAGCAGGATAAGAGAGAAAAGGGGGGGGGGGGGGGGGGAAGAAAACCAAAGGTGAGAAGGAAGAGGGAAGAAGGAAACACCAAAGCAGCAGGCTTGGAAGGCACGATGACGCCATGTTCATGACAGAGGAAAATGCAAAAAGCGTAGCTTTCTGAGCAGATGGGGAGTGCAAATGAACCTTTACATGGGGATTCAGATTACCACACTGATTGCTATTTCTGAATGACTGTAGGGGACTTGAGATAGTGAGCAAAGAAATTACTTCAGATGCAGGAAGTGGAAAAGCTCTGTCAGACTCCATCCACCTCCCACGTGAGTGAGAAAGCAGCACTTCGAGTCCTGCAAGCAGGCAGGGTCGTATGAAACCCACAGTGGGTTTCACCCCGCAACTGGACCATGTCAGGAACCCGAACTGGAGCCTCTCTCATCCAAGCAGCAACTACCGGCAGATGTCTTCTTGCTCATGGTCTTCCTCCCCTGTCACGGCTGCGGGCTCGCTTTCTTTGTCTCCCTCCTGAATAACTCCTCCTGCTTTCAGCCTGTGCTTAATCCTCCAGGAAACCTCATTCTCCCGAGAAGAAGAGTGCTTCTGTACGTAATCTCCAGACAGCAGCTGTGACCCCGGCACCCAGAAAGGGGATCATTGTGCAGAACTGTGGTATCAGGGATGAACTTCCCCTCTCCCCCCGCCATTTATTTAAGGGCTGCTGGAAACACGCTGTTAGTTTATGCGTGCACACACTGCCAGCAGCGATTTTCACCAGCAGCTGTGGTGTGCTTGTCCCTTCGCCCTCGTTGCAGGCTATCCTCAGAATCTGCACAACCATCTACTTTAGTATTTTTTATTTTGCATTCTAAGGGATTGAACTTCCCACCTGCCAACAGAAGGAGCACTTGTTTTTTGCATTTGGTTCTTGAGCCTGTGGCAGTGTTACCGAAAAGTCACTTTGTCCATTTTTAATATCCAGAAATATAGAACAGCTGTGCTTTCTCATACTCCTTTTGTATAAAAGTGGCTCAGAGACAATACTATATTCAAGGCTGCTAAGGCTCAGATCTGAACTGCCTTTTTTTTTTTTAATTACACTTCATACCAGTCATCAAGACAGACTACCCTACCAGCACCAGTCGGTACAGCAAGAGGTGTTATTTTAAGGCAGAAGAATTTGAACAACATAATCCTTTGTGGCAGGCTTATCAGCCTTTTAGCACACTCAGCTTTTATTATTCTGACACAAGATAAACTTACGTAACAGCACAGAACGTACTAATTTACAGGATAACAACATGGGTGCCGAGTTCAGAACACTGTACTTTTGTTTCAGACTGTGATTATTTCCCATACTCCTAAGAAAGGCATATGCTGTGCAAACACTTTTAAAAGCATCCAAGTGGAATTCAATATATTGAAAGAAGCTAAAGTACTCTAGAGTGATTAACAAGCGCGCTTCAGCAGAATGGCACAAAAGGATAATTAAGGACTAAACCCACAGAGATACTAAGACAACTAAAATCTCTCCAATTTATTCTGCAATTGATCAGAAAAGCCCACTTGCTTATTGACGGCGTACAGGTGGATATAAAAGTGGTTCTAGATCACTGCAAGTAACTACAAACCTTCTGATCTTCCAACGCAAATCCTCACTTTTGGAGAACTGAAGCGCTCCTGTTGGGAGACAGCGAGGATATGTGTGGCCATGAAGCTGAACAATGCCCCTTTCCCTGCCTCCTCCCTTCGCTAATGTTTCTCCCTCACGTGCAGAAGAGCACTGATAGCCATCCACCCAGGAGCTGGTCTCTGGCAGAGTAAGAGTCAGAGTATAAATGGTATTAGAAAGACAGAGCTGTCTGAAATGACAAAAATGCCAGGGGAAAAAAATTGCTGGGACTTCTTGGTTTTCCAAGATTAGCCTGTTTGACCTATTCTTCATCCCAGAGGACAAATACAAAACACCTCAAGACAAAGAAACGCATTTTTTCCTGTAGGTCAATAGAAATTTTCCAGACTCTGCCTACACAATCCAAGGCATCATCTCCCCACTGAAAAAACGCAACTCTGGTGAAGGGTAAATGGTCACCGTTCATCTTACTGAAATGGATCACAGCAAAACTATTTCCTTTGCTCTGGTGCTTCCCAAAGTCTCCTATTCACTCCTTGAACTATTGTTGACATCAAAGTCACAGAATCACAGAATGGTAGGGGTTGGAAGAGACCTCTGGAGATCATCTTGTCCAACCCCCTTGCTTGAGCAGGGACACCTAGGGCAGGGGGCACAGGAACGCATCCTGGCAGGCTTTGAATGTCTCCAGGGAAGGAGACTCCACAATCTCCCTGGGCAGCCTGTGCCCCTGCTCTGGCACCCTCACAGGAAAGGGTTTTTTTCTCATATTGAGGTGGAACTTCCTGTGTTCCAACTTGTGCCCATCGACCCTTGTCCTGTCATTGGGCACCACTGAAAAGAGTCTGGCCCTTTTCTCTTGACACCCACCCTTTAGATATTTATAAGTACTGATAAGATTCCCCCTCAGTCTTCTCTTCTCCAGGCTGAACAAACCCAAGTCTCTCAGCCTTTCCTCATAAGGGAGATGCTCCAGTCCCCTGATCATCTTGGTAGCTCTCTGCTGGACTTACTTGAGCAGTTCTCTGTCGTGCTTGAACCAGGGGGCCCAAAACCGGACGCAGTACTCCAGATGTGGCCTCTCCAGGGCAGAGTAGAGGGGGAGGATAACTTCTCTCGACCTGCTGGCCACACTCCTTTTAATGCAGCCCAGGATACCGTTGGCCTTCCTGGCCCCAAGGGCACCGTGCTGGCTCAGGGTCAGCCAGCTGCCCACCAGCACTCCCAGGTCCTTCTCAGTGGAGCCGCTTTCCAGCAGGTCATCCCCCAGCCTGTACTGGTGCCTGGGGTTGTTCCTCCGCAGGGGCAGGACCTTGCACTTGCTCTTGTTGAACTTCATGAGGTTCCCCTCGGCCCAGCTCTCCAGCCCGTCCAGGTCTCACTGGATGGCGGCACAGCCTTCTGGTGTATCAGCCACTCCTCCCAGCTTGGTGTCATCAGCAAACTTGCTGGGGGTACACTCTGTCCATATGTCCAGGTCATTGATGAATATGTTGAACAGTCCTCAAGCAGAAAAGAAAAATAACTGAAAAGAACTCACAGTACTTTCTCAAAGGCTGAGATAGATTTCCGGAAGGGATTTTATACTGAGCTACTATTTGCCTACCTTTAAAACACACCTTCCCTTCCCTCCTTGGAGAGAATTATACTTAGAAAGAGGTACATGGACGTACACATTACTGCTAGCTTTGGCACGCATCTTTAGGATTTGTGGACCTTGAAAGACTTTGCTACCATGGGTTGGAGAAAAGCTCCCAGCTGTAACTCCTCATAGGTGAGCCCTTCCCACTCATGGCTGCTTCCCTTCCCTCTTTCAAGAGTAGCACTTGCGTATACTCTATCTGCCATGCCAGTGCTGCATACAGAGGCTGCTCTGAGTATCCAAGCATTTATGTGATGATCCTACCCTTCTACAGATGAGGTGACTCCAACCAGTCAACAGGCTGAGGATGCCAATCCGTAGTGACAAAAACACTGCAGGCAGCAACGGTGCATGATTATTCATATATTGCTGTATCTGTTCACGTATCATCAGCAAGCATTAGTGCTACTTCAGGTGGTTGGCATCGGGGCTGCCTTCCTCATCAGGTGCTTCGCAGTGAGTAAGGAGCTCCAAGACAGATCCATAATCACTGCAGATGCTGTTTGCCTGTCTTCACCATGTCTGCATGAGTGAACATATGGCCTTCTAGCACAAGGCCAGTTTATACAGTCATTAATTAGATATCATTTCAGCCTGTTCAACACATCCGATACAAAAATCTGTCCTCTGGCAGGAATGCTCTTGTGCTGTAGAAACTTTCTGTGATTCGTCTCATCTGACGAGGAAGAGTTAATTTCTTTGCCTGTGACCAGATATATTTTTGCTTATTGCAAAGGCAGGTATAGCAGCATAAACACACCTGAACTTCCCAGTGGGTTTCTTTTCACTTTCTCTGGTGAGCAAGTTGTCTCACTACAAATGGAAGAAGGGCGCTCCCCTCTCTCCCTCCAGCATGCAATACCTAAGATATTCTCCAAAAGCACCATCACAGCCCAACAAGGCATTAAGATGCCAGCAATTCAGTTATGCTGCCAGGCTCAGAGAGCTACTTACCAAACTCAAGGAAAGCTCATGGAAGTAATCATCTCACATGTAAACATACCTCAGTCCTCTATATACCAAAGTGAATTGTTGGAGTTTGGTTATTTTTAAATGAATAATCAGAAAGGCAATTAATTAAGGCAGAAAACTGACAAAAGTCAGTATGCCAAATACATTTTTAGTAAAAGAAATTTGGGCAGATTTTGTCTCATTGCTTCATTTTCTCATACAGCAGAACTAAACAGCATAAGGCACACGTGTGGCCCCAGACTGGGCTGCTACTCAGAAGTAGCCAGAGCACATGAGAACCTCACTGGGGTTTCCTCATCAACTCACGTGTGAAGGAGGACTTCAAGTCGCACTCTCTTCCTTCATCCCTCATAGCACCACGCAGAAGTTTGCAATATAGCACCCTTTGCATAAAAGCATAGCAAATTCATGGAGCTTGTGAGAAATTCCTACAATCAGATGAGGTGCAAACTGCCAGTTTGTGGAGGGGGGATACAGGGGTGGTGAGAAGACCTTCCATGTGAAATGTGAAGAGCTTTTAGGAAAAAAAAAAAAAAGAAAAAAGCAGGTATTTTACAGAAAGGAGTGACGACTTAACAGTAACAACAAAGAAAAGGCATTTGAGTGAAAGTATCCAGCTCAGTTACTCTTTGATGGTACTGAATTATTCCTGAATTCCTGTAAAAGAACTTTTTAACTTCTCTTAGTAGCTCTTGATTGGACACCAGTTACAGAACAAAAAGATCCCCAACAATAGTGGTCCTTCAAAACACAGTGATGGGTAGAGGCGCTTCTCTGTGGAAACAGATGGGCAATAAGATCTTTCCTTCAGAAGCTAGCTGGTTCACTGGTTTCCCCTTGAACCCTGTAATGTTTGCATATGCTTATTTTCAGCTGAGCAAATAAACTCACTTGAAAGTGGTATCAAAAGTGTATTGAACCCCCTTTTCATGTAAACCTTGTCAGCTTTACTGAATTGTTTTGCTAGAGATGCAAGTCTCTTACAGAGCTGAGTAGTCACGAATTACATATAGCTACTGATTGAGAGTAAACTAATTCGAACTTTGTTGTAATACACTGTATTGTATTATTTTTTAAGACTGACTCCCGGCAGATTCTCAGTGTTAGTAGAAAAAGTTGTATTTTAACATCTACGGTATATGAATAATGCGGTGCTTAGGTAGTATATTCATCCTTTCTCAATTCCTGATTTCCAATTGATTAGTATTTACTTAGCAGTCACTATTTTAATATAATTCTTCACTATCAACTTCTGAACTTGGGAATTAGTGCCAGCTGATTTTGTTGCCAGGCATAGGTGTTTTCCTCATGCCTCTCTCCAGGTGAGACACCCTCAAGCACGAACAAGGCAGGACTCAGTGGTCTACATGCAAGCAAAGATTCCTTATTATTATTTATTTTTATGGCCATAGACTGTATCAGGATCTCTACAAACTCAGGAGTTCAAGGTTTGTTTGCCATCTCTATCCCTTTCTCAAAGTTGCAAAGTTTGATGACAACAAGCTGGTAACGAAGAATCACTGAACATTGTTGATATTCACACAGAAGGCTCTAGTGAAAGATTTGTCACCTGGAGATCTCAGTCTGCCCTAACAGGCTGGAGGCAAATCACTGAACCAGCCCAACACCTGGTGATAAACTGCTATAGTAGGTCAGGGTGTCACAAGACAGGTAGGAGGACAGGACTGCAACATCAGAACATAACTTTCTTATTGGCACTTAACTGGAGGTAATACATACCACATAGAGACTTGCCAAGTTAGACAGAGTCTGATACTCCCAAAACCTACAGGACATATGCTTAAACAGTACTGCAGACTAGTAATGAAAATGAAGAGAGAAGATCCAGAGCATGAGAGATTTCAGTTTCCTTCTCAACATTTCCATGGTCTACATTTTGCATCTCAAACCACGTACACCTGCCATGAGAGGAGCAAAGCCCCTAGGAGGTTGGGTTTGGGAAAAGGGGTCACCTAAGTCAGCACAAGGCCAGCACCCATTTGGATGTGAAGGACAATGACATTGAGCTCTGACACCTGTGAAAGGGCACTAGCCCCAAACTGTCATAGTCTAAGAAAAGAGAAGAAAGGCTTGCTGGAGAACAGGAATATAAAAGCAGACTCATTTTCCATCTCTAACCTTGGCGAGTTCAGCAGAAGCTATCTCAAGCAGTGATGCATACACCTTCAAACAAGTCAGAACTGTCAACAGAAAGTATTACATGATTTAGTAAGCTGCTTCTAGAAGTCTTCAGAGTAGTGGAACTTAACTGCACGTAAAAGCCTCCAAGATCTAGTCTTGCCCTTTCTTCTCCACAAGGGCCTGATCTGGATTTTTGTTCTGTATTTTCTTTCATTTCCCCGATGCCCAAACAAATGCTCTGCTAGAACAGATTAAAATGTACATCATCCATTCCTGCGGTGAAAAGACTACGAAGCAAGCCCACATTTCCTTCCATTGCCAAAACCACTTAGACATTTTGGCAATGTAGGACACATTCTTTATCTTAACTGGCAGCTACTGTCTGACAGCTGTTCAGCAGCCTATCTGAAAAAAACCTGATGGCCTCAGTCCAGTTCCTGACAGACTTATTCCAGATCACAAGCTTCTAGATTATTACAGACTTCACCCAGCAAGTCCTGCATCATCTCACTGTCTTCTACCTTTGCTAC
Source organism: Phalacrocorax aristotelis (assembly GCF_949628215.1). Taxonomy (NCBI): domain Eukaryota; kingdom Metazoa; phylum Chordata; class Aves; order Suliformes; family Phalacrocoracidae; genus Phalacrocorax; species Phalacrocorax aristotelis. The sequence goes on from NC_134276.1 coordinate 83,599,102, forward strand.
AAAGCTATATACCATTTCTTCCGGAGAAAGGCAGCTAATCTGATGTCTTTGAAGACTTGGCCAGATGGGGAACCTACCAAATCCATGTCTTAGTTATTTCATAAATGAATCATCAGCATACTAAAAGAGTATTACTTATTAGTAGCATGCATTTTATGCTCCAGCTTCCAGACATCAAATCTTGTTATGTTACTGCCTTAAGAATCAAATCTCTGCCTGCTGGTGGAAGTATTCCACCACAGAGATTGACCTGGCAACATCTTAACCTTCGCTGGGATCAAAGCAAAAGTTCACTCGCTCAAAGCTTTTCTAGACTTACCATTCTCCTTGCAACTCTCGCGAATCAAACTCTCACACAGTACTGAATCTTCATCACTCCTGTAACCAGCGATCAGCTGCGCCCTTTATCTGCTACAGTGAGAGCTCATGTTTCGTTATCCATCACAAACTGTATGTGCCTCTCAAACTGCAGTTCTTCCCCCTCTTGGATTGTGACCTACATTTGGTTTCTACACACAAACTCTTTCTAAATTGTTTCAATACTCTAATTCATCAATATTCTATCTTTGGCTGGTTAAATTAATTAAGCAAGAGATTATCCTTCTCCCTCATTCGCCCCAAGTAGAAAAACATCTACTTGAAGCCCATTGGATTTTTATGAAGCCATTTTATGTTGTGTATAATTTACTCATAATAGCATTTATTTACAGTTTAAATGGTGCTACCAAGATTTTCTTATGCTTTTTTTATGGGTTAGTAAGAACTTAACAGTCACCCTTAATTAGACATGTTGGGACTACACAGACCAGGCAACTGCAGGGGCAGCTAACATTAAATGAATTACTTTTCCACTTCTAGGGGTGATGGGAGGGAGGAAGAAAATCTAGGTATTGCTTTTTGAGTCACAGCTACAAAGATTTTAATCTCAGCTCAGCAGTGTGACAGCTTTAAATGACTTCTGCAACTTTGCACAGTATAGAAGATACATCTCAATATTACTTGGCTGAGTTCTTCCCAGAAAAAAAAATATTCTTCAGAAGTATCTCAAAATAAGAGATACTCTGTCTTTCAGTGAACATCGCCGAGTACTCTTCAAGTCACCTGCCACTTTAAAAAATAAGCATAAGGACACCGATATGCAGAATGTGACAGGAAACCACATTGTCTTATCTATCTCCTTCCAGCCTGGACCACTCACCTACTTGATTTAGAATTTCTTTGACATTGACGGCCCAGAATTTCTATGAACCCATAGCAGGATAGCACCAACACATCCGTGTTAAAAACTAAAAAATCTGAATTAATGAATTACTTCAGAAAGCAAGAAAAGAAACATCTGGAATAGAGAGCACAACGCTTTCTGGAAGCCATATTTATTTTCCGCTGAAACATTTAAAGTTAGTTAAAGCCAAGGAATTTTCCCTTTCTGACCCGTTGTGTTGGGACGCATCTACAATATGTCTTTTTGCTCATCGTGTATCTCTCTGGCAACAGGCAATCAATATCCTCTCCAACAACCATAAAGTAAATCAGAAGGCTTACAGAGGATTAGAACTGGATATCCCTGCTAGTTTATGTGTTTAGTTTAGGCCATGTGAAAATTCAACACTTAAACATGTTTTGGAACAAGTACTTGGAGAAAGTCCTGAAGTTTGGCTGGGAGGAGACAGGTGTTTGAAATAGCTGCTGTTTGCTCTTCCTCAGCATTCAAGGACTAGTGCTATGAGACTGGATTCTTCTAAACTGGTCCTGGCAAAGGGGTCTATACTAGGGAAAGTAAAGCTATACAGTACTTTAAACTTACTACTTTCGTTCTCAAACACATTTTTACACACATAAGGAAAATCAATCCCGGACATACCTCTTCACAGCTACTTACAACATGACAGCCCTCAGAGAGTTGCCAAGGAGTAATGTACACACGCTCCCCTCCATTTCATGGCTGCAGGATAATACCCTGAACGTGCAGCAGCTTGCTGCACTGGACTCCTCACCTCTAGTTATGGCTGCAGATTTCTGATCTCTACCAAAACCATCCCCCCTGATTTTTTTGCGGTTGTCAGCAACCATGCAGAAAATACAGTCATATAACAGAACAGCAAACTTGTGCAATACCACAGATATTGCACATACAATGAAAATTAATTTCACAAAATCATAGCATAATTTAGGCTGGGAGGGATTCCTGGTGGTTTCTAGTCCAATGCCCTGGACAAACAGGGTCAGTTACAGCAGATTGTTCATCGCTTTGTCTAGTTCCATAATGAGTATCTCCAAGGATGGAGTGCCCACAGCCTCCCTGGGCAACCTCTTCCAGTGCTTAACCACCCTCACAGGGAAAAAAAGATTTCCTTGGATTTCATCGGAAAGCCTTGTGTTCCAGCTGGAGGACATGGTTTCTCATCCAAACACCACACACCTTCAAGGTTAGCCTGGCTTCTTCTCCAAACCCTTCCAATTAGGGCATGAAAGACTATCCATCACGGAAAAAAAAAAAAAAAAAAAGAATATACTCGCTTTCTTTTCCCCCATTTAAAACATTTGAGACAAATACAAAACCGATACAGTCTTCAAAGCATTTTGCAATCACAATTTTTACAGAAGAGCTCAAAACATTTGTAAAAAAATACACTGAGAGGACGCTTCAAGAAAGATCGCTGTTAAAGACCTTTCGCACATTCGCAGATTTCAAAAGAGAACTGACTACTTGGTATTAAAGAAAAAGCAGAGAAGAGGGAGAAAAATTTCCTTTGTTAGTGCCAAAATCTTTAATTCTTTCAAAACAGGGAAATCACATCCTGTAGTTCTAAAAGCTGCTGCAAGAATCAACACGGTATTTTTTCTTCCAGGAAGAAGAAAGTTAGTTTCCCATCAGGCGATCACGGCTAAAACAATTCATCCGCATTGTGATTAAATGAAACTTTTAAAATGTACTCAAAAGCTACATTCATTCCTGTAAGGAAGAATGACCTCCCTCATAATGAACTCTGAGGCTGGCAGCCAGCTTACAGAGGTTTTATAATGACCAGTTTTGGCATCCGAGTAGCTGGTAGCTTCATTTTGTGTGTAGCGTAGCAGATCTAGGGGCCTGCTGAGACACTGAAGAACTGGATTCAGAAGTCTGCAAATGGGGCTGGAAAATGTTATATTTGTGTTCAAGTAATATTGTGTAAACCTCAAATCTAGTTTTAATTTTCATTTTGTATATTCAGATAAGCAGCAGAACTGGATTATTGCAGGTAATCCTAAATGCTACATTTTAGTTTTAAATAAGTATGACATGAGAAGAAAACTCCTTACATACTAAAGAACATGAGTCGGATCAAGGGGTGGACAACACTCCTGAATGCAGTTTGCCTACTAAAATCCTAATCCATATGAAAGCCAAAAGACATCCTACCTGCAGCGGAACAAAAGGTTACCTGTGAAGGAAAGCTGAGGAAAAGCTAAGGCAACAGACAACAGGACCAAAGGGTTGCGCAGAATGGAACCACTGTGCAAGGTGCACAGCGGGGTCCCTCTGCACCCCACCACCACGCACCCCTACTCCCAGCACTGCCTCGCTGCTGGTAACACAACAAATTGAACAATGAAAGGTGCATAGCTGCTGTTCGTGGCTAACAGCTGCGGTTGGTCCATCCTGGCAGAGACCAAGCAGTGGGAAAAGTTTTCTGTACCTGGCTGGGTTTTAGTACTTTGAGCTAGGCAGCGAGGTGCTGCAGAACACTGCTGCCGCATACAGAGTGGCAGCCAGGTTGGGTCCCAGAAGCACGATCACACTGTGTGACAAGAAGAGGACCTCAGCCCTAAGCTTCTTCAGACCTCAGGTGAGGATGTCTGCATGCCCCAGACCCAGGTGCAGAAAACTCTGGCCAAGGAAAACTTCTTGAGAGCCTGTCTTCCAAAACCTGCTGGCCACATGAAAAGAAGGCAACAGCCAGGGTGAAGGCAGTGGGAGTCACTCACATATGCAGCAAGAACACATGCATCTGTGTGAGAGCACGGTCCGTGTCTGGAGCTCCACCTCTGTGCCCACCTCCTCATGGGTGTTTTAGAAGAACACAGTGGCCATCAGTACACAATGTCAGGTACCCAGTCTCAGAAACGCACACTCATAGGAGACATGTGAACTCTCTTCTGCATCCCTCCCCGCCCTTTGGTACAACACAGCTCAGAGGGACTGCGCTTGCCCAGAGCTGCAGGTTTAAACAGAAGAAAACCTCCTTGGTTCCCTGCACAAAGATGGGGTCCCACAAGTTTTCTGAATTTGACTGGGAAGGGAGTTTCACATTTGTAAATTCCTTTTCTGGTGTGGGATTTGGCCTGAAATTACCGTACCTTACAATAATACTGTCCCTGCTGCTACAGCAGCAGTCTTTTTTTCAGATTCAATATATCGGACACATTATTGCTGCATTAAATCAAAACCGGCCATACAGAGCTCAGACGTGTGCCTGCAAATGCAATTAAATGTTAAGAGTCCAAGAACCATCCTATAGATGGATGCACAACTGACAAAGTTGGGAAGGCAGTTTGCTAGTGAAAGATCTCTCAGAACCAAACCTCTACTCCTTTGGGTTCAAGACCCTTTTAAAAGGATATGCCCGTTTAATCTTAATTATCAAGAGGGCATTCCATTCATTCAAAAAGGATCAAAACCAAAAAAGTTTTGTTTGTATTCCAATACTCAATTACTGTTTTTGTGGGACTCCTGGCTAGAGCAATATAGCCAAGCTAAGAATGTAACAGGAGTAAACTGGGATAGGGGACAAGCGGCAGAATTCATGCTGACCCCTACCGCTTTCATACATCTTTCTCCAGCACACACTATTGTCAGAGGCACGATGGTAGCACAGGAAGACATGCCCAAATTAGATTCTCTCTGGTTAGCATAGTTATTAACCACAAGCCAAGTCACAAGGAAAGAGACTTAAGAACAAGCTGTATGAATTCAAGTACATGGGCATTTCATCTGAAATGAAGGGCAAAACACCACCACTTCACTGCAGCCCCCGTGAAACCGAATCTACCTTGACGCCCCTCAGCCTTGCCTGCATTTTCTCTACAGCCATACCCAGCAATAGGGACCGCCACAGCCCTTCAGGTGTGCGGTCCTTCCTTCTGCTGGCCTGTATCTGCACCTGTGTTTCTAGTAATAGAGCACAGTAATAGAGATAAGCAAAATATAGGCCATTTTCTGTCCTGTGTAATTGAAATCTGCTTTCCAGCTGCAGCAGCAAGTGCGTGTTCAACACACAAGCTCCATAAAAGCCCTAAGACTTGGGCACAATGAACTCAAAGGAAGAATGGGATTCTGCACTAGCACAAAGTACAGTATGCAATTACAACAACCACAAATATTTTATGTGGAAGATTTATTGGAAAACCTCCACAGGGCCTGTAATCCCTAGCACAATTTCCTGTTCTCTTATTAAAGGAAGATAACCTTTTGGCAATTGTTTTTTATTAGGCGACAGTAATTGCTCATGATAAAGAGCTTAATTAGAGAAAGATAAAGCATTTAAATGAAGGAAATGACAGCAAAATACATTCTGTATAATTCTCAATTTTTGTAATACTTGATAAAATGAAAAAAGTCTTAAATTTAGCACAAGAAAATATTTAACAAAACACAGAATGAGGACTGGAAAACACTTTCCAGCCAGCTGCAGATAGCTGGACAACAGCGTACACATACTCAACTTTCCCTTGGGTTGTTTGTGGGTTTCTTGCTGGAAATGGAAGTAACTGTGATATACACAGACTTCTAATGAAATGTTGTAATGGAGTCCTTTGTTACCTTGTGACTGGGACACTGCATGACCACGTGCTTCATTTTACTCAGAAATGAAGCCTGAGGAATTTTAATCAAACACAAACACAACACAACACACAGCGTAGCCAAAAGTAATCTAAGACATCTTGTCTTAGACAAATGCCATCCTAAAAAGTTAGAAGTTTATATAGCCTTGAACAAAAGAACCTCCCAGCCCCACAACATGCAATAAACTGAGAGGCACAGAAAAACGATTTCAAAGCAAGAAGGCAAGGATAGGCAACAACCACTCCATGCCTGTAGGTGCTCAGAGTTGCCACAGCAACACAAGAGAGGCTGGAGGAGGCAGGAAGCAGCAAGGAGATATCCAGGACCGCATTGCTCACACTCTCCCACTCCGCAGCTCGTACACACCACTAGGTGTTGGCAGCTCGGAGACATCTAAACTGGAGATGAAAGACCACCTGGAAATATGCAGACAGACCAAAAAAATATGCACCAAACATTAAGTGGACTTTGCACTGGCTTGACTTCTGCAAATACCAGCTCCTGTATCGATTTCTAGACACTTCTACCCACCTAGAGCAAAACATAGGCCAAGGAAACAGGGCACTAAAAAGCACACCTCAACCAGCAGTTAAGCGTGGATCCCAACTCTGCGTCAGGTTGAGCTTTTCCTACCAAACCATACCAGTTTGCATCCAGGTACTGTCAGGAGCGCACTTGCACAGAGCACCCTGGAGGGGAGTAGTTGCACCAGAGCGACATCCCAAACTCTCCCTTGGCAAGGAAGGCCAAGACGAATGCTTTGAACATAAACGTCTACCGGGCAGCCAGCAAAGCAACAGAATACAAACACATCACTGCTCACCATGTTCTAGCCTGCCCCTTAATTATATGTAGACAGTGCATGCTAATGATGTACTTTGGGTTCAATGCCTTTTCAGGTAGCAGCAACTGATGCTCCAGGGTAGCAAAACAGAGCAAAGCTGATCCAAGTTTGGAAGCAGAGCCCTAGGATTAAACAAAAACAAAGGAAACACCTTGTTCATTTGGCTGTAGGGAAAATCTTAAGAAGAAAAAATCCCTTCAAAACAAGAAAGCCGGGAACAGCAAAAGGTTAACTCCTCCCAGAACAGATGACGACATGCGTAAGAGCTCCCCACAGCTGATGACTACCTGCAGAACGGGCAAAGAGAGCGAAACCAGCCCAGCATGGGAACACACCAGACTTCAGGGAAGTGAAGTCAAACTTATGCAGCTGAGATCTGTTTTTCATTATCTAGATCCTGAATTGGCGTGGTGCAAAAGCGCAAGGACAGACCTTAGACAGTTTGGAAACTTAGGTCAGGCATGTGCATAGGCGTCATCAGCAGTGTAATTTATGCAGTAGTTTATGCAATACTTCATCACAAATAGAAGCACCACCACGCTCACTATGCATCACTTATCTGGTGGACCGGAAAATTAATCTTAGGCGCACCTAGAGATAACAGAAGGTGCAGATAAATATCCCTTCTTGGGTCCCACCAGGACGAGGCGCCTGCCCTGAAGTGCTCATCACCCCATATCTAAGCAGGAGGGGTGCTGCTCTCCCAGGTCTGCCACTGCAAACCCCATGGGAGCTGTCAGATGAGCAGCTGCGCTGAGAGTAACAAACATCCGAGTGCTGGTACATGGCTTGTGTGCAGGGTCTACATCTGCCTCTGCCCAAAGGGAATAAGCATTTCATGGAAGCATTTTCTCCAGATGTAAAACTAGTCTCAAAAGCCAAAGGGAACCCGGAAATGTATCTCTTTACTTGGCCTGGCCTCACAGCCTAATGCAAGACACTCATGGCAAACCTGGGCTCGTGCCAGCAGCAGTTTGAATGCAGAGCTTTTTCCTCCTTTCCACAGCAACCGGCTTGAGAGGTTTACATTTATGGTCCTAAGCATGCATGGATACAAAAATGGAACAAGGAAACTAACCTTTGGGACAGCTATGGAAGGTGGCAAAAAGAACTGGCATCTCATCTGTCCTCCAGCATGGAGTCACCAGGTCTCCACGAAAATGAACTGATAATCTAAGGCAACATTCAAGCCTTGAGACAACATTAATTTCAAGCACACGTACAGAAACAACACTTTCAAAGGACCAAATCCAAGCCCTGCTGAAGCCCAGATGAGTCCTGTAAGGCTACTAACAGCTAATTTTGCACACCTGTGAACAACCTCAAGCTCTAGGAAGATTTCCATCTAAAACAAATAGAAGAAATCCTGCTCACCTCTGTGTGAAGTTTACCAGTAAGGGGAGGCAGTCATATAAAGGACATATTACATATATGTCCAGCTACTTTTCATTCAGCTGCTTTCTTCTAACTAAATACATTTTGTGTTTATTGGAAACTATCCAGGAAACAGGTCACAGATAAGCACTGTTACTAGAAACCACAAGAACAAGATACTTCTGAAATACAGGATAAACATTTCAAGGGCTTGTTGCAGCACATGTGCATGCACCTGTACACGTATATAGAGAAATGATTTGTTTAGTGACTAACCAGAAGTGGTAAGTAATATCTACGCAGCACTCTGCTGGACGGAGCGCTTTCCGATCCCCCTCTTTCCCTCCCCTCCAGTCAAGGATCTGTTCAGAACAATTCACCGAGAGGGATCCCAGTTGAAAAAGCTCTCTCCTATTTGTAGTGCATCCGTAAGCGCTACCCTTGAATCACACTCACTAAAATGCTTTGCGAGCTCAGAAGCATACCAGCCAGCACAGGAACATCCTCGGGCTGCATGTGGCACTCGGTACATCAGCTGGGTAACATACGGCCCAAACATGAAAAGCCAGTAGTGCAGAAATTACTTGCACCATTTCCTGTGCACGTGAAGAATTTGCAAGTTGGGCTCCTGTGAATGCACCTCCACTGACAGGAACTTTGAAACAAAGCTACAAGAAGTTACAGAGACAGCTTCACCAGACCCCACTTGCCTAACTGGAAACAGAAGCCTATTTTTCTTAGCAACTGACATCTCACGAGACTCACTGCTTTTGAAGTACATAGCATGTGTGAGGGGAAATATGAGGTCTGTCATATGACCTTTATGTCTTTCATAATAATTTTTGGGAAAAAAAAATGTGTCAGCCCTTGGCACATCAGGTGTCCCTTTTCTGACTAAAATGTGATGTCTGTTTTCTTTTAACAACTGAAAATCATCATCTCTCCAAGCAACTGGTGGCATAATCATCTTTTTCAATGCCCTTGTCGCTTGTATTTTCAGTCTCTACAGAGGTAAAGCAATGGCAGTTAAGTCTGCGGAAGTATTAAACCCATTGCTATCCCCAACCCAAACCAGTTGACTTCATTTATAGTTGCACTCAGCTTGGCTCTCTTCCTCAAAAACATTAAATCAGTATTTCAAGTTAATATTAAAGCCCACAATTTATACTGTGCTATTTGTCACAAGCACTACCAGATTTCTTTTGAAACACTGCATTTTGCAAACTGCAAGTGGCTGAATGAAGTATTTTACTTGCACACACAGCCTAGTCTTAGATCAAAACTTAATGGCCATACTCCTCCACTGTTCATACACTGTGTGCTGAGCCAATGCCTATCATAAAATGGCCCAAACCTAAGACAAAGGGCAAATAAAATAGCCATAAATGTAAATGGTGTTCTAACTGTGCAATTTAAGATGGGTTGTTTATGAGCCTTCAACTGAAGAAATAGGCCATGGTTTTAAATACTGAAAAAAACAAGGATCTGCTTAAGAAACATATTTTCCCTATTTTAAGGTCAGCTTTTAAACATCTGCATCTGATGAACATTTTATTTCCATGGTACAGCATACAAAACGCTAATGACAGATCCAGTTGCTATTCTAATTCACTTCAGGGGTTTAAAATATGGCCCTATTTTGATACAATAATACATAGTCATGTTTGTTAGGAAGATCGTTAGCAATGCTAAAGATGTATTTCTGTAGCTCTAAAGCAAGCGTTGAAGCTCTTCAAAGCAGGTAAAATGTGTAATATACTGGGCTGTTCATCTTTACATCAGCAAATAATATTTTCAGTAGGCTACCATAGAACTTAACCACCATCCACCCTTAGTTTAATCCTGTAGATGACAAAACTCTTGAACTCCTTGATACCTGTATCAAATTTTTCACTTTGGCCACCATGATCTATTGCCCTCATCAGTCTTCTGGAGCAGACAGCAAGTAGAGCTGCAGTCCTGCAAGTCCTGCAGCTTACTCCGGGGAAGGCTGGGACTCCCACAGACGGTGGTTACGAGAAACCTCCGGCTCAGATACTCACAGCATCACTTCAGAAGACCAAACCACCCAGGAAGCAGATGAGTAGTGGGAACACGCACTGATAAGGACTGAGAAGTTGGGCTGCCAAGAGATCACAGTGTAATCCGTACTTGCTCTTGTTCCCACTCTTTGCTGCCAATGCCCCCCAAACCAACTGATGCTGTATTAACAGCACAGCCCTAGCTGGCACCAGCACAGGTTGCTGGGTCAAGAGTTAAACTTGCTCATAGGCAATCAGGGCTGTGAAAGGCCTTTACATTCAAGGGAGGTCTGCATGCACACATCTACGGGGACCAAAACACTGTGTCATGCCTGCACTGGACATCTGCTTGTTGAAACCATAAGGAAGACATGTTCAGCCATTTCTTCATCAAGTTAAGAGAGGAGGAGGTGAGCTATCTTTGCTTTCCTTACATTAACTTAGCACTTTTATAATGCAGCAAGTCAATACAGGACACAGAACATCACCATGTGCAAATGTGGCTCACACTGTTGAGTAATACCGCTATTTTAAACCCTCTGCTGCTAAGCAACACTGACAGTATGGTTAGAACATTTTGGAAATACCGAATGCTTCAGTTCTTCCACACACATGCACAAAAGCTGCTCCCGCACTGTATATCCATCCAGAAGCTATTCAAAGATGGGGCTTCAGTTTTTATCAGGCTGGTTTTCCATAGTGTTGCAAGGACACTGGTCATATTTGCACAGAAGGCGCCCCTTAAGAGATGCACAAACCTGGCTCCTTGATTCCCGTAAAGGCTTGACATTCAGCTGCTTATGTCGAATACTCACAGCTAATGAAGAAACAAACAAAAAAAATGTTTAGTCCCCTTAATTCAAAACCAGCATGGGCTGGGATCACCTCCAATTATCATGCTTACCTGGAACGGTCCAAAAAAGGGCAGTTTATGTCCCTTCTTTAGGAGCCAGAAGGGTATTTGTGACCAGCACTATGACCCAAAGAGTAATGGCTGGCTGCTAACATGAAAGATTTCGAATGCTTGCAGAGCAGCAGGGACAGAAGATAGCATGGGGAAAGCACAGCATTTAAGGCCTTAGGATGCAGCCAAGATATGGGAGGACTTTGGTGAAACTGCACTTACTATGCTGAGAAACACTTATTTTAAACCCTTCTGTTTATCTACACTTGAGTAGCAGAAGGCATGAAACCGAGCTTGGAGGGCTCTAGCCCAGGGGGCTGCCAGCAGTTACTCCCTTTAAACTGGTCTCACTGCCTGAAGGACTTTCACACTCCTCTACCAAGCAACTGGAGCAAAATGGCCTGGTGCCCATTAACTCTGTTTCCTCTAGGACTGACTGTTTCACAAGGCTTGTCCGCATTTCCACAGGCAGAAGCGTACCTCTGAGATATGCCTGGTTAAGAAACATTGCCCAATTTTGACAGAACATACTGCAAACTTTTCATACGCTTATTCTTCTCATTGTTATTCTAATTTATTCAAGAGTACTTGATTTTGCCACAGACTTTAGCAAGGTTACAAATATTCATATGTCTCCAACTATTAATTTTATGGCATCTTTCACTTCATTGTATATTTACCAGTCTATTAAATTACATGGATGATTTCATCGCTAATCATTTCTACTAACACCCTTTTAGACACTTGTGACTTCAATACTGAAGATGTAGGTGGCTGGAAAGATTTGTCTATCTTCCTTCTCCCTCCTGCAATCTAAAATTAAAATTATGTGACCAGGACAGCGTGCCTCACACATCCTATACTACTTTGACAGATACCACAGGTCTAGACCCAATTTCCACCCAAAAAGTGAATCACTGAAGAAAGGCAAGGCAAACCTTCTCTTAAAATGCGCACTACAACCTTCTGGGAAGCCAGCAACATAAGATATATGTAGAACCCAAATTTGGGCGTCATAAAGGTACCATTATGTAAAATGCATTGGAAAAAAATGGAAAAAATTGTGTTTATCATCCAGTTGATTGATTTTTACTGGAACAGACCCTAATTAGGTGAGACGAGAACTATATTACTGTATTATTATGCTGTAGTTGAAAAAGGTCTTCCTACCTACAGAAAATGCATTTAAGATAACGTGTCTTTAGACCATTTTCTGTTTATTCCAAAACAAGGTCCAGCAGTCCACTCTCGATAATTAACAGAGCCTGGTAAGCCTAATCTCATGACATACATCTCCCTGATCTGCTGCACAACTATCTCAGTGATCAATTGCTGTGGAAGACAACATCGTTCAGTGGTCTTCAGTATTTAAAAGCCCTCTTCAGCGATCGAAAGGCAACTCTTTTCTCCCTTTTCATCACGACACACTGCAAAACAAGAGACTACGGCATGACTAATGAATCCCTGAATTCCCATCTGCCAACACAAGTCAGTCAGTGTTTCACCCACTCGCCCCCAACTACTTAGTGCTCCAAAGCATCTGTTGAGCGCTGCACCTGATCCGCCTCAAAATGGGATGGCTGAGAACCACGGCACATGCCACGCAACCAAAGTCTTCCTGGCAGGGCACCGGACACCTCTCACTTGCTTATGCTGTTAGACAAAAGGGTATTTTTGATAGCTTTCTCTTCTTTTGTTCCACTGTCAAGTTTCATTGGCTGTAAATCAAAGGAAGAGCACAAAAAGAGTTCATTTTCATTTCCACATCCAGTATCAAGGTTTACTTTCACAACTGCTGGAGCATGAGACAGGCACAGATCATCATCTAGTATGTAAGTTAATGATTTGCTTGCGAATTTTCTGTCCTCATGAGTGATTGCCCTCCCCCCCTCAAAAAAAAACAACAAACCAAAATCAAACAAACAAGAAAAACCCCAGCCAAATGAACAGAAACAAACAAAAAAACAAAACCACAACACACCAAGAAACCCCTCCCAAAACCCCCAACTTTTTTTCTGGGGCATTTCCTGACAAATTTAAGGCAGGATGAAAAGCTGAACAATTAATTTAGATATGCTTAAAACAGTGTACCTTCAAGGTCCAAACTATTGAAAGGGGGAGACAGTGGAAGTGAAGGAGTTCACTCTCCTCTGCCTGTTTCAGTTGTCATTCAATGACCTGGCCTGCAAGCCCAGTAAGTCAAAATGATCCTCCATCTCCTCTGTTCTCTCTCCCTTTTCTTCAGTTGGTCCCACCGAATCTGAAATCAACCACCACTACAACTTTCCTGACAGGTAAAACCTACAAGCACAGATACTCAGTAAGGGCAGAATAAAAATCAACTAAAGGTAGCATGGAAGGGAATCCACAGCCATTTTGATGCAAGTTTGCTCCATCTGGTGAAATGCAGAAATGCAACAGACCTGCTGCGGGTACCATGCCCACCCTGCAGCTCTGCTGCGTGAGCATATGTATTCTTGTTCTGCTGAGAAGCAACCATATGCTGCAAGCTGTCCTGATCAGCAAAAGTATTACTGCATTAGCACCTATGAGCCTCAATTAGGGAGAAGGCTCCTGCTGTGCAAGGCATGTCAGAAAAAAAGCAGACTGCTGTAATCCTAGACTGAATTCTCTGCTATACAGACAAGTTGCAGGAGCTGAACAAAAGAAACAGATGGGAGGGAATATTCATCTACTAAAAGGATAAGGCAATAGTGAAATCAGGGCACATTTTGTCAGATCTGAGACTTCAATCAGATGCTCGAGATCATGGCCAGCCTGATACTACCAAGGTAGGCCACTCTGGAAAGGAATGTTTAGCATCACTTTTCCAGACAGGGAACTCCTTCCACATGCACACGGCAGCACTACAATGAACCAGAAAGTGTGTGCAAAAAAATGCATGACGAAAGTCAACAGAGTTGTTTGAACAAGAATTCACATCCAGACCATGCCAGTGTCAGAATACCTTGTTTGTTCATACACATGAAAAAGGACAAATGCTTTAATCAGGTTTTGCACTTTTGGGAACATACTTAGGAACAACCCAGCAGCAGCAGGTTAGCTTTAAGGAGGCAAAAGTCAGCATTGTACCACCATATATTGTTACCAAATCCCACTAGTGTATGCACAGGATATTGAAATTAGGAAAGGCATTTTTTTCCCCCTCATGACTTCTTGTTCACAAGGACAGAAAGGTCAAATGTGGTTTAAATAAGTAGTGACTGCTCAATGTTTTCAGAGAGGAAGTCAGTGGGAACACACCAGTCATACTGCCCTGAAGACACAAAGGACAAGGGAAAGACAATGGCAGTCATTCATTTTTTAAAATGACGTGTTGCGGCAAGACTTTTGGGAAGTGCTTTCCTTAACAGCAGTAAATGCGACCACACACCTATCCCCCCCTTCTTTCACTTGATTTTCCAAACAGAAGAAGCAACAAATGTTAAGTAGCATCACCCATCCTTCATTTCTCCAAGAACTATTCCTAGAGCACCTGGTTATAGAGAATGATGCCTGGCCTCTCAATTTCTCATGCATCGTAACCAAAGCTGTCACGGGAAAAGAAAATATTCTTCCTATGAAACTGGGAACAATTTGTTTCTATGGCTGCAAGGACAGTGATGAGCAGCTCTGGCAAATAGCTCAAGAATTATTAGGAGCACAAAGTGGATCAGATGACTTACATACAACATAAACAGTGCAGGAAGTGAAGAGAGCAAGCAATAGCCTTTGAAGTATGAGAATGAGAGCGCCAATCATCAGATCTACACTTCTGTCTCTCCCCTTCATCCCTTTGCAGAGTCAGGAGAAAACTGTCAGCGCAGATGGATAAACAGCACTGGAGGAGAAATGATGGCACCTCTGAGTCATAACGCTGTAATCCCAAAGTGGGCTTGCAACAGCCGACATCTGTGCGAGAACGGCAGTGATTTTAACAATTTTCCAAGTGAGGTATAAACTTTGTTTAATCTACGCTCTGCAACATAATGTCAACTGTTACCTGAAACAGCCTGACATACGCTGTGCTAGTCTGTTTGTGGAAATTGCACATCTAAACCAACATCCACTCAAAACTCCTTTTCATCAGTGAAATGACTGTTATTCATCCTCAGTTTTGAGGGGACTGACACAGAAGTTCGAGGCATCATGAACCCATGAGGACAACCCAAGTCAGGCTCCCAATCGTCTATCTTGAGCACTGCACTCTGCTCCCTCCCTCCACCTGTCTGTCCATAAATGCCCTAAGTTATTAGAGGATTCCACCATAATATTGTTGTGTTTTGGCTCTTTACAACCTTGAACTAGAACAAGACACAGTGATTGTCAACCAGCTGCAACAGTTTCTGAAATAGGACATTTGCTAAAAGAAACCAAATGAAAACGAACCCAAATTCCATAATTTCTAAAGTACAAGAAATTGCACATCAGCTAAACGTTTCTACACTGTGATAGAATATTAAACTCCCTGTAAAGTTTTTCTACATGGATTCACTTCATTTCGTTTATTATTAATACTGAAGATTGCTAGAAGGTGCATTTTGATAGCAATATTGCTAACGCCATTATGACAACACAACCTTGAAGACACCTTGAAGACTGAGTAGCAGTGCAGCTATGCCAGGGCTAATCCACTTAAGAAAATCAAGATTAAATTCCTCGCTTGACATTTCTGAGAACAAGATGACAAAGTTTTAACAAACACATCATTGAAGGTACTCTGTACGAGACAACTCAGTTTTCACTGAGATTATATCCAGTCTCCAGTACAGATTATATCCATATAGCTTGATGTAAATACCTAACCAGAAAAATTAGGTGGAACAAATTTTCTTCTGTGTGGAGCAACAAAACATTCTGCTGTCCCCTTGAGGTTCCTCAGCACCACACTATACAACAAGAAACCTTCCCTCAGCTAATGAGAAGTGCACCAGAGACAAGCTTTGAAAGAAACTAGACCTGACATCTTCCTGTTTGGGGATTTATCTTTTGCAGCCATCAAGTAGTATTGAAATAACAGCATGGGAAGATAAGCACTATGAGGGTACATCCATCCCCTGGGTAATAAACATGTCCATATGTATATACAGAGGAAAAAAATATCTATAGCATGATGATTGTGGGAACATGGGAACAGGAATTTCGTGTTGCTTAAAAATGTAAGTAAAGATGCCCAGCTGTGTCAGAGCAATAGCCATCTAGCCAAGTATTCTGACTCAGAGAATGACAAAAAGCAGATGCTATTTAGAAAAATCATGCGAGTCTGGCCATTTTTTGCAGCTCTTTCCCTTTATACTCCCTGAGCATTTGGAATTGCTATATTAAAGAAACTGGGGGGGGGGGGGGGGGGGGGGGGGTACTTCAAAGTTACCACTGAAATTTTCCCTCAAGTCCTGAATCCTTTCCTACCTGTAAATTACAGCCTTCCAAAATGAACCCTTGCTGTGGTAGATGCTGCAGAGTTTGATCAACAGCAGTGCCCAGATTTCAGTGACACAAAAAAGCCTCAAAACAAGACACAGGCAGGTATCTGCAACTCATTAATAAGATTTTTCCTTTTATTATCTGTGTATTTCAAAGGGAGAAAAGTCCTCATTTAAGTTAGTTCAATTCCTATTTGTTCATTTGGGAGCACTTAAAGTTGAATTCTATTAAAAGTAACTGAAACCAAGCCAATGTGCTCTGGGGATCCTGGCAGAAGAACGTAGGTGCCGTCTTTATTTCCTTTCTAAATGGCATGAAGGCCCTTTCCAGGAAAGAATATTTTTACATTTCATTGTCCCATTTTAACCCACCATTTTTGTAACTGTTCCTCCTGAGTTCACACTCTTAGACCAGTTTCACTGCTTCCACAGTATTACAGCACTACAGACCAAGAGGCTGCCACACTATATTACGCAAAGTCAGGCTCAGCCACCTGAGCTTAGCAGAGCTCTGAAGCAGCTGCTACCATCGTGCTTAGCCACAGTCATGAGCCAATAACAAAGCCCAGGCCTTTTTCTCTTGAACGCACTAGTGTAAAGTAAGACCGTTGATTGTCTCACAAAAAAGCTGCATATTCAAGTGAAATTCTCCCACTTTCAGTCCATGAAGAAGGTTGCCCACACAGCAAGCAAGAAGTTCAAAAGCTTATCCCTGCACCAGCTTGGTTTACTGCCTAGCCAGGAAAGCTTCTGCATCCCCCTGCTCAAAGGACATCAGCATTATTCAAGTTTAGTGAGAGCAGCCATTACTCTGGCTGAAAGCAACAAAACGACACCCTTTGAGTACACTAACTGCAGGAAAGCTTTGTGATGGAAGAAAAGCCGGGGGGAAAAAACAAGTACATAAAGGGTGTAGTTACCCTTCAATCCACAGAGAAAGATCTTTCTTGGGACTGTAACTAGTCCCAAGACTAGGATCAAGGGCTGCATAAGTATGTTCTTACCTTTTTTAAGCTCGATATGGAAGCATTGTGGCATTATTACAGTGCCACCGAAGTATGATAAGCAAGCGACATGTGACATTAGCTCAACAGAAGCCTCTTCTGGTGGCAGGTGTTAGCTAAGTTTTGATGTACCTGGCAAGCCCAAGGTGGCAGTGTCTCAAACATTTAAATCTCAAACACTTAAAACACAAGCTTATAAAGCACTTCCTGCATTAGCCTGACATAGCATACTTGCTCCAGATCAAGGGTACCCCCACACCCACCGCCAATGCCCTCCATTGCACACCTGAATAAACTCAGGCTAAAAGCTAAGCACAGGAGCAGCCAGAAGGAGCTGAAGGATCACTTGAACTTGTCAGGGAAAGCTCCCTGGTTGCTGTTAGGCCAAGGATGCCCTTGTGGCTGAAACAGGTTGGATGAAATTGAAGCATACCAGTCAAGAGGCCAGTCCCTTCAAGCTCTCTTGACAGCCAGCACTGCCAGAGCATACCTGACACTGGCTGCTGCCTCCAAAGGGCTCTTCTACAAGCTCCCTCCTGCTACCCTGCATGGTTACCTAGAGAAAGCCTTCTCAGCTACCAGGCTAAAGTTAGCTGGTAACATAGAAACGCATTCTCACTACCCACATCTCCAGATGTCAGATTAATTTAAGCATATTTAACCATATTAAAAATCTATCCATTGCCAGGAAAACAAGTGCACTAATTCGTGCCTGTGTGAATTTCAACTTGCAAATCCAGAAGCGACACGTAAGTGATAAACAGGTTAGATAGTGGAAATAATCATGCATTTAGTCTTGGCTGTAATTTGTCAATACGGAGCTTTTAGCAAGCAAAAAGCATTTGCAGAGAGACCTAGGAAATGAAGCACTGCCAAAAAGATCAGCTCATAGAAGCAACACTGCCATCTCATGATTTTATTTCAAGTCTCATGATATTCAGTGCTTTTATCAGGGCTTCAGCTTCTCAACTGTTAAACTTCAGCTGTAAGTTGGTTTAAAAAAGAAAAACAAAATCAAACAAAAATAAACCAAAATTTCTAGCTTCCATGTTTTCTGAGAAAAAGCCTGAGAACGTAACCTTTAACAATTCACAAACAGGCAAAGTTGAGGAACCCAAAGCACACTATTTAAAAACAAACCATGTGCATCTGGGTCATGACTTTCCAACAGCCCAACCTTCTACATCAGACCACCGTC
This sequence comes from Phalacrocorax aristotelis, assembly GCF_949628215.1. NCBI lineage: Eukaryota > Metazoa > Chordata > Aves > Suliformes > Phalacrocoracidae > Phalacrocorax > Phalacrocorax aristotelis. The sequence goes on from NC_134276.1 coordinate 83,617,694, forward strand.
CTCACGAGCTAGGTAATCATAGCTGGAAACACAGCAGATTAATTCACGGACTGATTTGAGAGGGTCTGACCCTCTGTCCTACCTGCTCCAGAGCTCAGCTTTCAGGCATCTGAGGGGGGAAAAAACCTCAGAGATAACAGCCCACACCTTCCTTGCACTGCAGCTGCTGGAAGGGACCAGCACATCCTAGAACTCAGTCACATTTCTAGTTCCTAGCAAAAACTAAACACGCCTAATGGATAAACCACCCACAGATCCCCTCTCCCCCACTAACAATTTACTGGCAAATGGGCTTTACAAACAAGCCATGGTTTGATGTTCACAAGCATGTGAAGAGCCATTTAAACATGAAGCGAGAAGTTGTTCTGCTGTTCAGAGCAATGCCTTGCTCTTTGGCTGAAAAGGACGGAGGCACAATCTAGACACCTACTCCTCTCTGATGTTTCTCACCCCAGCTCCAGCCTCTCCCTACCATGCAAACACCCTCCATGCTCTCCGTGGCATGGAAACCCGCTGACATGCTTTCTCTCTCCCAGCGGGAACACGGAAAAGCCCTGTAACCACATCAATTTGAAGCATCCTCTCAGCGATAAACACAAGGTTTCATACTAACAGCTCAAGGCCTCTCCTGATTTTATCCCATTTTATTTCACTCACAAAAGCTGGAAGGCTTCCAAGCGGCTTTAACTACCTGTAGGCTTGAATGATTTTGGAAGGGCAGGAGGCTAAGCCAGACCACAGATACTCCCAAACTGAAGCAAACAAGCCTTGCCAAAAAGCACATGAGGCACAGCACCTCAAGTCCCCCAGCTGCCCGACCCCGACTAGCCTGCAATTACAAGCCTGAGCCAAAGCCAGCGGGAGCTGCGCTGTGCTTTGAGGCTCAGGACGAGCTTCTCCCAGGCCATGTCTGCTCATGGAGGCAACAAAACCGTAACACTCAGGAGAGGAAGGCATGCAGCTTTGACAGGTGTACTCTTGGTGGTAGGTCTTGATTCAAAGGGCTCCCCGCAACAGCAGATGCCCTAGAAGGGCTTTTCTCATTTTTGCCCCTGCAAACTTCACTTAAAAATGAGAGATTTTCTGGACTATTAGGTTTCTGAAGGAGTAAATTTGAACAGCAGAGCTCATGATTTCTTTCCTTTGCAGAGGAGCACCAGCAGAGGCCACCATAAACCCAACTGAACAGGTTTTCAGTTGCACAGGCAGGTGCGTGGGTTCACCCACGCTGAGGGGGAAAGGGGACTGAAGATGGGATCAGGGCTTCAGCTACGTCTCAACCATGTTTGAACAAGGCATCAAAGTGAGCCTCATCACTGGCAGCCAGCAGAAGCTCTTCTTATATTACTCACAGTTTTGTTTTTATTCCCTTATTCTTCAGTTTGAAGCTCATTATTACACTCAGAGTGCACAAGGGAAAAAATTGTAAATAACATGACAGTATTTCCTACGTGTCATGCAAATTGCTAGGAATTCATCAAGGAGAAATCCCCGTGAATCTTTACCAAGAGAGGCTGGGGTTAAGCTGTCATCCTTATATCCTTTTGCAGTTCACAATAAAGCCTCATCTACTGATTTAAAATCCTGTTTCTGCTAGTAGAAACTAATAAAGGCCAGCTATTTTTCCTCTCTGCTTTCTCCCCAGTTAAGTCATCACCTCAAACTCCTGCATGCACAAAGGCCCCATCCATATACTCACTTTGTCCTTAGGAACAGCTAATGGCCGAATAAATACACAGAAACCTGCAAGGGGCCAAATCTGTACCACCAAACAAGGCTGCTTCAATTTAACAATTATAAATTGCCACTGGATGAACAAAAGCAGTGTGACCAGGCCAGCTCAAGCCAAGACTTGTTTCAGAGCTTGTAGACGCCACCATAAACTCCAGTCTGAAATGCAAGCTAATTTTGTACGGTCACCCAGCATACTACTGCTGTAGATGAGGAGCTGTGGGAAAGAGGTATACTGAACGTATGTATTTTTGGCTGATATTCCTGAAGACAGACAACTTGAGTTAAAGGCAGAGTGACTTTTAAAAACAGTTTTTTTAACAAGACCTAGATTTTTAGCTATCTACATACAAGGTGATCTGGTCCTTGTTATTACTAAAATATTGAAGGAATAATTTCAAATACTGCAGCAATCTTCCAGCTCTCCCTTTTCTAACTATGTGCACTTCCATGTTGTGGCTTGAGGGAGGATCAGCAGATGAGCAGTATGCCTGTAAGTTTACAGACACGATTGGTTTTACCATGATACTTGAATACTAGTCCTCCTCTTACAGCTTTTCCATAACATTCCTCACACACACACACACGGAAAAAAACCTCCTTTCCTAGTAATATTTTTTATTTCTACTATACTCTTGGCTACAGATCCCAAATAAGATAAAAGCTAGGTGCTGATTATCACACATATGGACATTATTTACAAGACTTTTCTCAGCTGTAGGTGTCAGGGTGAAGAGAAGTCCCAGTGATACTTCAGAGGCAGTGTCCTAGGGGTCTCATTTGTCATGGTAGGACAGAGCTTTCCTCAACATCCAACAACACACAGTAACCAAACAACTCTGAGCACAGGAGATCATTTCCTCCCACAACCAGAAATTTTAGCACCTGGCAATTCCCGTACTAGCACAGTCCCCATACTGGTCATACAGAACACCTCTAAGTTGCTTGCTACTGTGGACCAGTAAATAGAAGCTCCTAAAACTGTGTACTTTGAACAATGTCTTCTAAAATGTATTTTTTAAAGGTGTGTGTAAAAAAGAAAAGAAAATATACAACAGTATAAAACTGTTTGAATACTAAGCATACAGCTTTACACAATCAGTGGCAAATTCTGGAAAGACATTCTCCAGTGAATGCACGTGTATGAGCTCATCAGGCTTGAAGGAACCTTAAGAATATCTTATGCTCTTGCTTAATCCAAAAGCTTTCATTAAAAAGCCATTTTTTATTTCCTGAACAAGAAGGCTTCCAGGCAATGCCATCTAGAACTTCTGTAAGCAGAGTACACAGTTTACCTCATAAATATACTTTTAAAAGAAACCATAAAACCACAAGCCCTCTACAGCACTGCTTCTGGATCTTGGATGGTGGCATTTACCGGAACCAGCAGGACCTTTTAAACCAAAACAGTGGAAAGGCCTCTCTCTGCCCTTTGTAATCCATCAAAATGAGAACAGCAGCCAGGATGGCAAGGCCAGATTAAAATCCCCGACTCTGGCTCAGGCAGAGGGCTGACTCATCACAGATTCTGTGGAGATTGACCCAGGCATCAAGGGCTGCTCGGGTCTGGGCTGGGTGAACGTCAGAGTCACAAAACCCAGCTGCCGCAAAGCAAGCCCACCTTTCTAATTCACCCACAGGCAGCGCTTGGACCCGACAGGCAAGAATAAACCTGTAAATGTAGCTAACTACTGCTGCCACCTATTTCTAAATCATTCTTTACTGCCTACTTATGTGTTATTGAGCATTATGTGTTAAAGCCACATAAATCAAGGTTAGAGTGATAAACAGGAAGAAAGCGTACATGTGCTTTCTCCCAACTGCTTATTATACATATTTGCTACTGAACACACCCATGGGGGTTCGCAGGTATCTATTTTTTAGACTCAGACCTCCATCTGTCATTAGATCAACAATCCATAAAGAAAAGAAGGAAGCATGACAGAAGATTTGAACATCTGAAAGGCTTCTGCAAGGAGGATGAGAGCGTATCATCCTGCCTATTCACCAGGGACAGACTGTACAGTTGGCTTAAAATGACCATAAAAAGAAATTTAGACTGGGTATTAGGAAACTGTGGGGAGGCGGTGGTTGAGGGAAGAGGAACAATGGGAAAAACAAAGACAAACCCCTGCCCCAGGTGTAAGGAACAGAACAGGTCACCTAGAGGTGCTCACAGTGCCCGTCCCTTGAGGCTTTTCAGAACAGGCAGACAAATGTGCGCTGGGAATTGCACAGAGACGGCGAGGAGCTGGGGAAGAACTAACGGAATGATAGATATCAGTGTGCCTTCTTACAGTGTCATGATTACCAGATTTAATTCACTTTCTTTTTGTTTTACAAGTGATTTCACCAACAGCCATGTATCTATTAGATAGCTGACAGCAGATTACCACCTGGAGGAAATGCATTCACCAGAGGTGAATGGCAATCTGAGACTTTTAAAAAGGTCTGAAGAGAGGAGACGCTCTTACCTTTGAGAATTCACCCACTGCCCCCCTCTCATGACTTTGAGCTACCCCCTTGACAACACCTCCTGCATTTCAAAGCAATGCAAAGACCCATCCGAGGGAATATGATATGTTTTTAGGAACAGGGGTGTTGCAATTTCCTTTTTGATCCAAGGAGTGAGAGGGAATAAGGGTTTTTTTCACTGATTTCAGCTACCCAGTTATCTTTTATTGGTTGGTGCATGGTAGAAAAGAATAATTCCTTTGGTATTTTCTTGTTCAGTCATAATGATCAATATTTTGAAAGCATAACAATTATTTCTCCAGGTCAGTAAAAGAAGGTCGATCACGCTGAGTTTTTTATTGACCCAAGGACAGTACAACTAAGCTCTTTTCTTCCTTCTTCATGCTCATATATATTAATCCTTTAAAATGAAATTTTGTAGAAGTTGCTTTTCTTTGCTTAACTATGTAGTTAAATAAATTATACCATAATGCTCTGGATAATGCATAACAGCTTTTATCCACAGATTTTTGGCATGTTGGTCTTAAAGCTGTCAAAGAAAGCAACCGAAAATTTAAAAATAATACCAGGAATTTCTGAAAAATCTTTTATAGTTCGTTAGTGACCAGACCTTTCCAGTATCTCCTAAGACTTATGCAGTTCTTTCCATACATTGGTATTGGCTGCACTCCACAAATATAACTATACAACATATGTATTTGCTCTGTTTGGCCATCAGTTTTTTAGAAGCAACTCTTCCATTCAGGAAAAGTCCAGTTATGAACCTACGATACAGTGACCTTATCCACATAACAACAGTAAGTTTCAATGACAGTTTGCCTAAAACCCACTGGATATATTGTAGACTCACTTTTACAAGGAGTTAAAGCCAGTATCAATGGTTCAAAACATTCAATAGCTCTCTACAATGTCAGGAAACAGCGTCTAGGGAAACACTTCAAAAATCCATACTGCTTTTAATCCAATAACATGGAATAACGATTTCAAACATCTTACGTGAGCCTATAAAATAGGTTATGTTGCACACTTGCACTCGTCATACATGGGAAGTAGTTGTAGAGTTGGGCAATTCTCCGGTGACACACAGATCATCCACGGAGGGCAGAGGACAGAGGTGTACCCACAGCTCCCTGGTTTCGCCCCTTACTAGCTAGCTAATGTGTTTAACGAGAGAATGGTAGCACTGAGAACTAAGGTACTGGCAATTGTGATGTAAGGGAACACAGTCCTGTTACCATAGACCCTTCTGTGCTGGTTTTGGCTGGGGTAGAGTTCATTTTCTTCACAGTAACTAGCATGGGGCTTTGTTCTGGATCTGTGCTGAAAACAGTGCTCATAACCCAGGGATGTTTCCATTACTGCCGAGCAGTGCTTACACAGAGCCAAGGCCTTTCCTGCCCCTCACCCCACCCCACCAGCGAGTGGGCTGGGGGTGCACAAGGAGCTGGGAGGGGACACAGCTGGGACAGCTGACCCCAACTGACCAAAGGGATATCCCACACTGTATGGCGTCATGCTCAGCATATAAAGCTGGGGGAAGAAGGAGGAAGGGGGGGACATCTGGGGTGATCGCGTTTGTCTTCCCAAGTAACTGTTACACATGATGGAGCCCTGCTTTCCTGGAGATGGCTGAGCACCTGCCTGCTGATGGGAAGCAGGGAATTAATTCCTTGTTTTGCTTTGCTTGCGTGTGTGGCTTTTGCTTTACCTATTGAACTGTCTTTATCTCAACCCACAAGCTTTCTGACTTTTACTCTGCCAATTCTGTCCCCCATCCCACCAAGAGGGAATGAGCAAGCAGTTGCGTGGGGCTTGGTTGCCAGCTGGGGTTAAACCACAACACCTTGATACACTGAGAATACTCAAATAAGTGTGTGATTGAGCAGGGCTAACGTGTTCTCAACTCCCAGCCATACTTCTTGACTCTGGAACAGCACTGTAATAAGGTTTTTTTGTTTCTTTTGTTTGTTTGTTTGTTTTAGTTTTTAACTGAAACACAAAAGTCACTGATTACTCAAAGTGGCAGAAAAAAAAATCCCTTAGTTTAAACACTACATTTTTTTAAGCTGGCGAAACTGCATAAAACAGGCTGTATTATTTATTCTGGCTTCTTAAAATGGTGATCTGATCCTTGAGCAAAGATACTAACAGGTGAACCAATTAATTTAACTAGCTAATACATAGGGAAATGACTAAAATTTCATCAACCCTTTAAAATAAATGTTTGCTATTTCAAGGTGAAAATGGAAAATTGCCTTGTGTTGACTCATGCCACTTCCATCTTTCACCTAAGGTTGCCATTATGCAGTGATCACATAATGAACCATAAATTCTCATAAAATAGCCTGACTCATTAAATAACACTTAAACAACAGGCACTCATCCTAAATATTCCATTAATGAAGTATTCAGAAGGTGTTTGCCATCAACAAAATTAGTAACAGGCTATAAGACTACACGATAAGGGTGAAGGAGAGGACAAATGTGTATTAAATGAAAGCTGAAACTTGATCTCATTGCAGAGTCTTCACCCCACAGCAGTTAATTGCAAAAAGCTATGTATGACACTACCTGGTCACAAACAGCTGTGAAGAGTTATAAGAACACACTCCCACTGGTATGTAATATCTATTTAAAATTTGACTTGGGTCTTTTAAACCAAGAAAGTTGTGACAAATCAAGTTTCCCTGTAAAGTTTGGCAGTAGTTCGAAAGATCAGTTGTCTGATGGGACCTTCCCAAGTAACTCCGACAACAAGCATACGAAGTCTTTTTCATGCCAGGATTTCTCTCCCACAGCTACGTATCTGTATCTCCCTAGAGGGGGTGCAGGAGGAACAGGGGAAGAAACAAGACTACACACACCCCACAAAAGTGTGTTATGAACTGTGCAAATTAAGCCAGAGTCATTTGGAAGGGACCTCTGGAGGTGAATGAGTCCAATATCCTGCTTATAAAAGGGCTAGTTTCAAAGTTAGACCAGGTTGCTCAGGGCCTTCCCCAGCTGAGTTTTGAAAATCTCCAAGGTCAGAGTTTCCACAGCCTCTCTGAGCAACTTCCAGCACTTAACCACTCTCACTGCAGTTTTTCCTTTTTATGTCCAATAAAAAAATTTCTTATTGCAACAAGTGACAATTGCTTCCTGTCCTTTTGGTGTGCACATCTGAGAAGTATTTATCTCCACCTTCCATTATGATTTGGAGATTAGAATTGGCCCCCAATCTCAGCCTTCTTTCTTCCCCCAGCCTGTTTTGTCATAGGCTCCAGTTCCCTAAATGTTTCTCTGGATTTCTGCTGGACTTCCCTCCCTGACCTCTCAATCCAAGATAAAGCAGTTACAAAGAAGTGACAGCTCAAGGAGCCACAAGTCATTATTAATCTGCTTTGACCATTTTAGTGGTTCTTACACTGACAGAACACAGAGAGAAGGACCAACAAATCCTTTTCTGAACAAGCAGTGACCATAAAGTATCCAAAGGGCACGCTCTTCATTTCTTGCAAGAGTTAGGTTGGTTGGTCAACAACTTCAGTCTTTTTGACCTCTTGCTAAGAGCCACCATCCTTGTCAAAAGTCTTCTAACATAACAGACAAAAAAAAAAATCTAATTGCACTTCAAAAACAATCACAATACATCAAGACAGCATTTGGATAAAAAACAACCTTGCTGGAAAGTAAGAGTTTACTTCTTTTAATTATGAGCTGTAACAGACACCTAGCAAATTCAACAGGAACTTTTATAAAATATTCCAACAAATATAACATATGCATTTCATGTTAAGACGAGAGATTACAATACTAGATAAATACTCTGACCATGCAGAAAAGGTTTTCTATATTTCTATAATGTGTGTTTATATATATGTGTGTGTGCACATATGTGCATTAAGTACTTTCACTGCCTTACAGGAAGGAAAACCTGAAGAAGTCTGTTCTGACTGATTTTATAGAAGTAGTCGTCTCCTGCTAAAAAATACGATTTGACAGTCCAAGCCCCGACTCAGCTGCATACAGCAATCTGAGAAACAGCATTCTGCCTCCCTCCCAAGAAACATGACCTTCCTCATTGGTATAGCAGTCTTCCAGCTCAAAACAAAAAAGAAATTTCTCAATAAGTGCTTTGCTTCACATGAACTACCTCCCCATCAGAAGCCTACAAAAAGCATGAGGCTTCAAACTGACCTACGTCAAATAGAAAGCATGTAGTAATAATTTATGGGTTTTTTTTTAAGATTAAAATACTTTTGAGTGATTTATTTAGAAAGGGCATTTAATCACTTTAAGTTAGCAGTTAGCTAACTTAAGTTAACAAAGACAGAAAATAAGCAAGCTGTATAATGCTAAAGATATAGTGAATGTACTCATGTTGTTTTGAGGCAGAGGGAAAATGCCTGCACAATAGAAATATTTTTTACACTAGTAGAAAGTTTGTCAAGAGATTACTGTGCACAGTGATGCATGTCCAAAGAGGAATGCAAATACGTAGCTTCTTCCATATACTGCCTAATCAGTTTTGCACATGAGGGTACAAAGCAAGCATGTCTGTGTTTCCACTTCAAATATTCATCTTCCCAATGGCACATCCAATAAACAGTCAGGTGGCTTCCTCTTTGCTGGAACTGGATGTGATTTTTTCAGAGTTATTTAAAAAGCAGAATAAAATGGAGAGAGTTTTTAGGTAAGTGTATAGATAAATGGCAGCAAGTTCTCCACCTGCACCCCAAGCAAAAAGCAGCAATACTGTGCAACAAATCAGGTCAGGTGACAAAGAGCCAGTTATCATCACCCCCACTTCCCACGGCTTCTCTAATACTTAGCACAGGTTTTGATTGGTCTTGGAAACACTACTTTTTTGTGCTTACTATCCCGAGAACAGGTAGAGCAGCAAACTGATAATTAGAAGGAAACAGCTTGCACCAACTGGTTCTAGCAACAAAGCAGGTAGGAAATGACTGGGGGTAGGTGGAACAAAAACCTTTCTCAGTAGGTCAACTGAGAACTGGAGAAGGAAAAAAAGTCCAACAACTCACTGTAAAAGATATTTTGTACCTTAAAAAAACCCAGATCTTTTACACCTCCATAATACAAGTAACTATCAGTGTTCAAGTTCTTTGCTCAGATTTAATGAATAAATGATACTTCCCTCTTACAACAATTTAAAACCAAATGAATATGGGTTGATCATTATTAAAGAAAAAGAAAGTAGCCTGATTCTCTTAGAAACTGCAAGTAGTAAAACAGGCACAGCCTCATTTTCACTCTGAGGATGTGCAAGAGGCAAAGACACTACCAATTACAAGGTCAATAGCTGAACAGAGTCAAAGATGCGACCATGGTGAAAAGGCACCCTCCATTTCTCCTTCTTCGGTTACTGCTTAGAAAAAAATATCAAGATCTGAGCCTGCAATGGAAAATAAGTAATTTCAGTTTATTACTATAAGTCTTGAAAATTGAGCTTTGCTGGATCTGAGCATCGCTGACACCTACACCAGATCAGTAGTTATCTTTGCCTTGTCCCCCCTTCCCCAACCCAGAAAATGGCCTCACTAATCAAAAACACATTCAGTTGCAATTTTATAGGAAAAAATAATTTTGCTGCCCAGAATCAATTTCTGGTTCTCCCAGACAGTGAAAGTCCCTTTCCCTAGTTTTATCTCAAGAGTAGTGAAACAGATTACAAAAATGTTCCTCAAGTGCAGGACAGACAAGTTGCTGGTACTCATCTGCAGAAGTTCAATTTTTCATTATTCTCAATTCCTACAACTGCCAAAGGGTATGCAATTTAAATTTCTATTTCAGTTTATTGCTTTAATTATGTGGTCCGTGCCTTCAGCTTACGTAATGATTATATACTTAGCAAGCCGATGCAAAGACTAACACACAAGTTGCAGGATGTCAGACTCTGGGCAGGTGGCAGAAAGAGGGGAAGAAACATATCAGGATACAGAGTATTCCCATAAATCATTTTCACAAAGCAGTCACAAAGAAAGCATTTATCTGAAACAGAGTAATTTAGTATTGCGCCTGTCTGCTTTCCAGTTGTAAATTAAACTCTAGCACCGAAAGGAATGTACTAAACCTGTTCCAAAATGACCAGATGTGCACACTCAAACACCATTCACACTACTCTGGTGAACAGCTGGAGCAAAGTTTTGACAAATGCAACACTGCAGTTCAGTACTGATGGACAATATAATCTGAATTATAACGAAGTGATATGCTCCAGCCAAAATCAAATTAAAAAAAAAAGCTAGGGACATTGCAGGAACACATTCAATAGCCAGGGAACACCAATGCTAAATTGAGCAGGCAAAATCAGCACTATCCTCTTACAAAAGCGCCCAGGGATTTAACAGCTAGGGAGCATCTATACAACAGAACCTTAAAAATTACTATTTACGTGAACTGACAAGTGGACTTCTGAAACAAATCTCCCAGTCACCCCCCCGTTACCATACTTTGTTCCACATTGCAGCGGAGTCTCAGAGCATACAAACTTGCTTTCCTTTTAATTAAACTAAACCAAAACAGGTGCTCCAGGAGCATGTTTAATGCACCCCAACTGTGTAAAAGCAGTCAGTCTTCAAGCTCAGACCAGAGTTAATTTGACATGACCCTCCAGTAACATGTTCAGCAAGGACACTGGGACCTTATCAACAGTTCCAGCCTACAGATCCAACCCTAATGAGCCATACTACTTGCTCACGCAGGACACAGCCACCTCAGGCTGCATCTACCGGTTGTGCACAGCATCCCCTCCGTGCAGACCTGGACCTGGTGCAGGAAGGCCACAGCTCTCATCAGGCCCAGCAAGATACATGGGTTTCACGTACTGGGCTGCAGCAAGCTGTGCTTCACGTCCAGTTTGACTAAAAATATTGCAGTATTTCCTTCAATACTTTACCTGAATAAGCTCTCCAGAAGCTCAGAAGTTGTGCTACAGCCTATTTAACACCATCCTTTTAGCATCACTTCATTGTTTTACTTCTTCCTGAAGTCTGCCCCGTCAAGCCTAAAGAGAATTTAAAGAGAGAACTACCAAAACTACTACAAATTTTTAAAAGCATGAAATAGTTAAAAGTCAAAGTGAAACAAGTCACAGTAACTTCACGCCTTTGTGGCATACCTTTTACCATCTGACTTCACATGCACAGGCACTACTCTGAACCCTGGTCAGCTATCCAAACACAGCTCGGGGCCTGTGTCGTAGGTGGGGAGGGATGTACCACAAAAGCAAATTAAAAATTAAATAAAAGACTTCCTTCAGTTTTCCTCAAATGTAAAACCACTTCCCAGCTTTGAAAACCTATGCTGAGGTTTACATCGATTTATCACCTACATAAGTATTGTGTATAGCATATACCCAAGCAGCTTATGCTTTCTGTCAGGTTTCCAAGAAAGACAAATCAGATTAGCAGCAGTCACTGGCTAAGCACCCAGAATTAGAGGCTACTGAAATGGCTTTTTCTTCTTTAAACTCTTATTTTCCTGCTCATTCAATTTATTTGCTAGCCCAGTTTCTTAAGAGTTCAGATTTGGAAAAAAACCCAACCTTAGCCGTCACCTTCACCCACAGGGCCAGGAAGTGCTCCCTGGAGCCAGCCCTGCACACCCCTCCCGTGATCACAAGATTTTTGTGAACCATCCTGCCAAAAGCGGTGTACCTCCAGACTGCACTAGCCAGCCCAAGTACAAGTCGTCGGGCCCAAGTACAAGCGGGCAGGAGTCCTCAGGATGCTGCCGCAGGCCGCCAGGAGATAAGGTGAGACCATGCCTGCCCCTGTCCCAGTGCCTACAGCCCACCTGGGCTGCAGAAAGGACAGAGGCAGAGACTGCACCGAGGGTGGACAAGCATGAGTTCCCCTGCCCCTCCACCTCCCCAGGAGGGCTCCCCACCTCTCTGGCTTCCCTCAGACCCATATCTTCTCATGAAGACTTGTGTCAAAACAAGTGTAGATCACTGGCAGCATGTGGGAGATCACATATGGGTTTAAAATACAGCATTCATGTTATCAAGAGTGATCAGGTGCAACTATTTCTACTCACTAGCTATACATGATTCCCTTTTTAAGGCAGGTTTGGCACAGTTTTATTTAACCATGTTTTAGCCAACTAATAAATACTGAAGGTACTGGAGTGCATTAAAAGGATGTGCTCTTCATTCAAACAAAGCCTGACTTCAAACTGATTTATTTTTTAAAAATAATCATCCTCCATCTTCTAATAAATTAAGAAACTCAGAGCATGTATTTTCTTAGAATAGACCTCCCTATTGTATGGATAACAAAGCCACGTGCAAATTTAGCACAAAGGCTATCTATAGCTCAGTCACCATGTTTTAAGTGGTCACTGGAGAACCAACTGAGAAATAAATTTGCAAAGCTGTAGCAGCTGACTTGCAGGGCAAACCCTTGCTGCTGAGGCCTCAGTACCCGCAGAACTCACACTTCCAGAGGAGAGATGGGGAGGTGACTTCAAGCCAGCTTTAGCCTGATCCCATGAACTGAGCAACCCCCAGTGGTGGTAACTTTCCAGGTGCCATCCTGGAGGGCATGTTTCGGTCTGGTTTCATCCAAAAGGAACCCAGTTTGCATGCTCCAGAACCACTCTAAAATTTGAACCAAAGCACGGTGCATGAAGATAAATGAGATTTGCTTCAGAGCCTCATCTCTGGGTCAAAAATAAAACACAAAAGCAGAAACACCCACCATCTGTTATGGCCATTTACTTGACTACAGATTTCCCTTCGCTTTCTAAATTTAAAATATTTGAGCTTATACATACCTCTGGTACAATTTTCACATTAAATAATTTTGCCTGCAGTTCTAAAGAATTACAAGAATTCCCTTCAGCTTCACAGGTCTCAATTTTCAGGTTTGCCTTGTGACCCAGTATAGAGTATTGCAAGGCTGGGGAGCAGAGAGGGACACTTCCTCTGTACTCCCCTCTCTCCTTCCCTGTATCATTAAACAGTTAGCTTATTTGCACGCTTATTCACAATCCTGTCCCCTTAGGAACACAGTACTGGGTGCAGCCACTGCAGGACAGTTAATTTTAGGAATATATCCTCATTTAAATCAGAAATTTTGCTCTGTAGTTAGTGTGCTGTTTCAGTCTACGTTAAAAGTAGCAGACAAACGTTTTTCAGCTCAGCAAAAATGGTACCTTAATGGTGATTTGTCATCAATCACACTGCTTGACCTAACTAACAAGGGGGTGCCAGGGGGGTGGGAAGAATTCTGCCTACCATTTTGTCAATAAGTTAACCACAATCTTACCAACAGTAGGACAGCACTTTTCTTCACAGGCTACTTTTTCAGGTCGAGTTACATTTTCACAGATCACTTTCAAGGGAAATAATCCTTTGAGCTGACACTTCCATTTACCCTTTGGCAAATTAAAAGGAAGAAAAGCAGCACAAACATTAACATTTAATAAAATACAGTCTTAACATGTACCTTGAAGTCTGTCAAAGTGTTACATAGCTACTACACTCAACAATCTACCTTCCTCACTGCAGTGAATCTCCAATTACACACATAGTAAAAGGAGAACGTGTTAGTGTCAAATATTCACATGATCAAGCCTGGGTTCAAAGTCCTGGTAAATGAGCATTCAAACATTCAGCTGAAAATGGAGCTGCATTCTGTACAAAAAGATCTGCTGCATCTACATTGCCCCTAAAGGTTAAAAAAAAAAATATATATTTATACGTAAGTCACACTCTTGCACCCTTGAGTGTCTGATAACTTAAAAATTATGTCCAGTTCTTTTGACAAACTTGACAGCTGTTCTGGAATACACCTTTTCTCCTCTTTTCATCCCTTATTTCTTCCCCATTTTCACTCTAACAGATGCTTTTATTCTGTTTTGGGTTTTTTTGTTTCTCCTCCTCTCTTCAGTGGCAGCGTCGAGGGGGGGAGGGAGGAAGCATAGGGTGCTAATGCACAAAGCAGTGCTTGTTAAAAACTGAACATATCCAGGCAATTCGCCAAATTTAATTCCAAAGACCCCGCTTGTGATTCGATGCTAAAATGGAATATAGCATTGTTCTATCTGTCTGTAGGACACTGTGTCTTCTATGGAAGAGCGTTTAAAAACAAAAGGACAAAAAACAGCTTGACACTCCCCCCAGCCTCCTAACACACACTTCATTCCAGAAAATACCATATTCATTGGCCTTCAGAGTTGTTAGAAATAAATCAAGCAGCAAAAAAATGGGATTATCTCACAAACATCATGAAAAAAACATCATTGAAGCTCACAGTGGACATGGTAATAGCCAAAAAGTGATCAAATTCTGCTGCTTTTATCAGATCTGCTACATTAAACGTTTGTATTTAGACCTTGTTGCAGTGAAAGCTGTTCATTAAGAAGGGATATCAGAATCTGGCTTGAAATCATTGTGCCCTGTGTCCATGGAAAATGTGAAGTATTGACAAAGCTTCCCAAATTTTTCTGCACTGAACTGGAAATCTGTATTTATTTCATAAGTAAGCATTACCTGAGGGCTAGAGGACAGGCTGCTCAGGTGAGAAGCTGCTCATACATGTAAATCAGTGGCTCGGAAGCTAAGACTGAGATTAGCGTATGAAAAGGGAGTGGAAGAATAAGAGATTACTTATGCTTAAAATCGTAATGAGTAACAGTCACATACATTCCCTCCCTCAATTTGCCAAATAGCCCAATTTGTCCCAACAGATATTAAACCATAACTCCTAATAATTTAACAGTGGAAAGGAGTACTACATTGTGAAATGGGAACAACGTGAGTTTAAATTCCATTTGATTTATGCCACATTCTATTACTAGCATTACATACCCAAAATAAAATGCATATACTGACATCCCTAAAAGTAATAATACATTAACCTATATACACAAGTTGCATGCAGAGATAAATCAGTATTTGATGGGGTCCCAAGCACAAATTTGAACTCGCTTCATATTTAGACCATCTTTCCTTTTTTAACATCATATGCCAGAAGTGCTTCTTTTCCCATGACTTTCCACTCTTCCCCCACGTACATCCTTTCCCTTTGCCCAATCCCCCTGCACGTCACCCATCCTCTCTCTTCTTCAACCCAGATCACTCAGTTGCCAGTTGAGCAAGGATTAGCAACCTTGTAAGGTTCACACCTGACATCATAAGGTTCACATCATCTGCTCACAGCAGATGTGCCTCTTCCCTTCTCCAGCTGTAGGGTGTCTGCCTTCATCTGAATGACCACTAACAGGGTACAGCTAACTTCACTTGCAGAGCACAAGGGAAAATTCATCTTTTAAGATGGGTAGACAAAGCAGGAAGGGACTGCACATCTCAGGGCCAGGAAAGAGTATAAGAGCTTCTCCATTCAAGAGATGGCAGGCATGCAAACTCTAGGAAATGTGCTTAGTCTTCTCGAAACCCTACACCCTGTCAGCCATCTCTTTCTCAGTCATGTAGCAGGGGCAGAGATCCCTCCGTCACCTGGATGACCACGCAACTCAGCTTTCCCATGTAAACACAGAAAGGCTGGTTTGCATCCAGGGAATGCTGCTTATTTCTGAAGCTCCAGAGGTGGCAGAGCCACAGAGAGCTCCAAATAAAAAATCAGAACCAGCAACAGGTTTTTTCAGGGTTTTTTTCTTGCTTAATTTTGGGGGTTTGTTTGGGTTGGTTTTTTTTTGGGGGGGGGCTCTGAAATGATAAAAAACTAAGTCTTTCATACTTAAACATACATGGAAACGCAGGGTCAGGAATAACATGCTGGGAGAGTGTTGGAAGGAATCTAAAACTGCAGAAAAATTTGACGTTAGTTTCTGAAAGGCAAGGCAATATGTTTTTCCTCAGCCACAGCCTGTTTCTTCTACCACTCTTCTGCTTTAGGGGTAGACAATAGGTAATGCTAAAGGGACAGGATTTATGAGCCTTTTCAGATACCACTCTTTTGGAGGGTGCAGACACACACACTAGTTGAAAATGCTAAGAACAAGCATGAATCAAACTTAAGTCATGTTTTTTTTTTTCCACAGAGAAACCTTCTTCAGCATTGCCCTCCATTTAGGAACCACAGCATTTTGAAGATAATAATTACCCATTAAGCATCCTGAATCCATAAGCAAACGAAAGAGGAGTGAGCTAGAAGAATTCAACTCATTTACTTAAAGCCATAAAACCAAGAGAAAGATACAGATATGACTTAAAATTCATGTAAATCACATGACGTTACATTTGCCACTTCAGCATATTGCCTTAATGAACAGCTTAGCATTTTGCTAAGTCAATATGCTTGTTCCTGTGAAAAAAAACCCAAAACAACCAGTTGGGAAGATTCTCAAGAACATTTTCATCAGACAGCACTTTCTGTAATCAAAAACATAATGCTCTCTCAATAATGTTAACATGCAAAACTGACATGAAAAAGCAAAAGTAACTGAAAGGGCTTTACAGTAACCCTACAAATTATTCAACTGCTATAAAAGACTTGTGTTCCTCAACGTTTAATACATGTAAGGTCCACTGACCCCTCTCATTACTGTTTAGGACACCGTGCTCTTGACAATTCTAGCTGTTAGGGAAGCTTGCATGTTGTCTTCTGAGTTAGTGTCACATTTAATGAAGTTTAAACATCACAACAAATGAACTATCTTGCAGCTCTTATGTTCCAAATTCCCACAGACCTGGCTGTTAAGCAATCAAGTTTTTTGTTAATTCAAGAATTAAGAGAGCTGTCGTACACAAAGTGCTCATTAGAGAGGACATAAGTTCTGTATCCTCAAGCATTTTCTAAAACACCCTATTTTGTAACAAGGCATTTATTTCCCAACCTGTCACACAAAATAACATGGTTCTACTTCAGTAACCCTACTGCATTCTTCTTTAAACAAACTTGTGTAACTTTGATAAGATGGTGCACTCAGAAGTACTTTTTATGCTGTTGACACAGCAAGGGTAGCTTGCAGACTAGGAAATCTGCTGTAATGAATGGAGTCTGAAGACAGACAGCCCTTTCACATATTGCTGACCCAATGGTTTAGACGGAGGAAAAACCCAGGAAGGCAGAGCCACCATTGCTCATAAACTATGGGTTTTTTTTTGCTTTGTTTTCTAACAGTTTCTCTGACCAAAGCACCCGGTTGTTCTTTGTATCACCATTATGACCATATAAACGAAGAACCCTAAGGAAATTTCTTATGCAGGCAGGAAAGCAAGGGTTTCACCCTAACCACTTTGAGTACATTAGTCTAAGAGCTGCCAGCTCTAATGATGTCTCTGTCCACAAGTTCAGAGATATATCCAGAGTTGAGCTTAAGTCTTCTCTGGCTTCCTATCCAAACCACAGTGGACATGAGCCAGATACTAAAAAGAAAGCGTTGGAAGGTCAAAGAATTTAAAGCAGCACACCAAAACGACTTACCACCTCTGCTGGTAAGCAGTGCCCAGCGAAGGACTGAACGAGCCATGCGCGGAACTGCAGTAATCAACTGAGTTTAGAGGATTTCCTAGCAGGATGCAGTGTTTGTTACTAGATCCATTTCCATTTTAGGTTGATTTACTTTTAAGTGAAAAGGCATTCTTTTTGAAACAGTAGCACATCTTAAAATAAGAGAAAACTTCTTTGTCCCATATTGTTTCCCATAATTGCCCTTGACCATATAATTAGGGTGAGCTTCAGCTCTAATGAGTGACACACAACCCACAAAACAGTCCCTGCTCCCCAATAATTATACCCTAAGCTTCTTTTCTCACAGGCACGCTCACATACCAAACTTTCTTTCGCATGAGTAGTTTAATTGACATATACAGTTGTACAAGATGCAATTATTCTTAAAATCTCCATCACAGACCAAATTTTTACTTATTACAATGCATTTGATTGCTAGACAGAAAACAGTGGTAACAACAGAGTTTCAGAAAGAAAGCATTGTGTGGCTCTGGGAAAAAAGTTCCAAGTCAAAGCTTCTACACATGTTACCCTGTTGCTAGCCTGAATCATCTCTTAGAAGTCAGTAATCATGCTTTCACATGATATTTCTCTACCTGTGCTTAATCATCTGTATCCAGGTTGCAGTGTACCTCATTTCCATGCGAGTTATCTCCTACCACAGTAGTGATCTTCAAGCACAATTTCCAAGATAGTGCTCATAGCATGAAACATGTTTTGTAGACCTCAGTATAATTAAAAGTTTTTTTCTGGATTATCAAACAGTAATGCATATTTCTGTAATTGCTTACCTGAAAGATGAAGCTAAGGAAATATTTAATTTGGTCTTTAATGTAGTGTGCCAGCCAAACCAAAATTATTCCAAGTCATGCTTTGTAAACCACTCCAAACCCTTTTTTCCTACTTCTAAGTCTAATACAAAATATGACTTTCCTGTCTGTTAAAGCAAGCAGGCATTTACGACAATGAAACACTGCTGAAAAGTGTCAGATTGGCTAAATTCCTCCTGCTATGCATATTTTCCTACGTGTCTTTTCAACACAAGCATGCACATACAGACCCTGATCTAGCAGATTACTCACATATTCTACAGCCAAGTACACTAAGCATTGCCTCTCGAGCTCACAAAGCTGCTTGCCAGTGTGTCTATTGACAAGCACGTGTATTTGTGCATTTCTGAACTGGGACAAAATTTTGTATTAACAAGTACATGCCACTAAGACTGCACCCTGAGACACAGTTCCTCTCTGAAAATTAGTTAGTTCAATAAGCATGCATTTGGTTTCATATTTTAGCCTGTTTTTTGTTTCAAATGGGCACTTCATACTTCCATTTGCACCCACGGCCTCTCTGCAGCTTGCCATACAATGGGGGAAGGGCCAATGCTGAGCATTATGCAGACAACTAGTCCTAGGTTTCCAGAGGTGACTTACCCACTTCAGAGCAATCTTCATTACTTTTAAAACTATTTGTATTTGGAAGTTTCAGGAGAAAATAATCCACTAAACCCTCTAAAAATTATTAATGCATTTATTTTTTTAAGCCCTTCTCCCCAAAACAAGGCAAAACCAAGTTAACTCTCCTGTTCATTGCAACATTAAGGCAACATCACCTGGCTCTAGATCCTCCAGTTTTTTCTCATGGAAGTTACTGGAATGAATTGCTTCAGAACTTTAAAAAAGAAAATTACCAACTTTTTTTCTTAGATTCCTTTACAGCAACAACCAGTAAGTATCCAGTAAATCATGGTTAATCTTTAACTTTAGATACAGCACTGACACAGCTTGCTTTGGGTGAAGAGTTTAATAAACGTTTAATAAACTCCTATCAATTGGAAGAAGTTCAGCTGAATATGAACTCTTCAAATCAAAGACGCCTGCATTAGATGTCCACTGAGGCTCTTTTACCACAATGGACCTCTTTAAAATGAAACTGGCATGCATGAAGCCTTTTGTCAAAAAAAGACCTATATCAAGGCAAACCGAAACTTCTTCAGGATAGCCCAGCTAACTCATAGTCTATGGTGGAGAATATATAAGCCATTTAGACAAGGAAGTCCAAAGCCTACAGCACTTCTACAGTCACATTAATTGCGTTTATCAGAGACTGAACAGGTGGCAGCAGTGAGATTCAAAAACACAGTTCCTTAATGTAAAGTAGCCTAACACCTATGGAAGCTGTACAGGGCGAAAAGATATCTATGCAATTATTTCACAGCATTGCAAATTAATTGCACTTCCAATTTCTGGGGCACACTTTTATTGGAACTTTACACCTTGTAAAAATGCTGCACTAAACATGAAAGGAAATTCTCCTCTTCCTTCTAAGGGGAGTTTGAGTACTGTGTGCAGATCTACATTGACAGCTGCTTGTACCAGACCACCAAAGCCACGGTGGCAAAATGATGCTCTAACAGTAGCCAAAGGCAGCTTCTCTTCCCTCATCGTGGTAACTCCCCAACTGTTTTAGGAGAGGGCAGATGTTGTGCATGACCCAACTGAATACCCATTTTTATTTTGTTATGGCTTTGGGGAAGAAAGTGTGTTGCACGCAGAATTCAGCGTTGATTAAAAAGCACTAACATTTGGCTGAACAAAACCTAATTTAGCCCCCTGGGCCTGTCTGACCCACTAACCACTGCTTCCTAACTGCTCTGTGATGACAAAGTTTGCCTGAAAAATGCAGAGCTCGCAGAGCAAAAAAAAAATTACACTTATGACAGTTTTGCAACATTTCCTTAATGACATTACTGGGAAAATCCCCATTCTCTCACCCTCAATTTTATTGTTTTTAAATTAAACATTTGTAACAAAGACATAACAACTGATGGAGCCTCTTTAGTGACTGAACAGGGAATGCACAGAAGTATCAGACAGACATATTACATTGCTTAAACACAGACAATAAATTTATAGCAAGATCTTGTTTCACTACAGGGAAAAGATAGGGGAAGCAGCACAGAGTATTTTGAGAATTTAAAACGTACCATCCCTATGTTACAGGACAACACTTTTCCTCCAGGCACTCTATCCAAACGGGTATAATCTACCAAAAAACACCAGTGATCCCTGTTTTGCTTCCACCATTTTCTTTCAGACATGCTGAAAGAAATTTCTTTCAGATATTTCTTTCAGATACCCTATACAAAAGAGGACAACGTAAAAAGCAGCAGTAGGCAGCATAGAACATAGTTAGCTTTTTTTTCCCTCCAAAGCAAGAGCAAAGGTACGAGTGTCATGCAAGAAGAGAGGTATGTTAGCTACACTTGAACTGCCTCTTGCAACACCATCACCAAGTTTATCCAGATCTGGTGCTGAACTTAAGCCCCAGTTCTAAAGCATGCATAAAACACTGCATCTTCTTATGGAAATAACAAAAAAAAGAGTAGATTTCCATTCATCAACACAGAAGAGGGAAAATTTGAAATAAGTACCAGCCACTAAATGCTCAGAAACCAAACAGTAAACAAAAGCCTCCAAAATAATAGCAGGTCTTGTGATTTTTTTCAGCATTCAAGGACTACAACAGACAATGGCTGGATAGGAGCGGGACCCAAGAGCAAAGATTTTGTGGTACTTAAGAACTAGACACCTGCAGCTCTCTGAAGGATATCAATCCAGTTCCTGCACAGAGAGTAAGAAGGTGGCAGAGAGACCCTCTCTACAGAGCATGGAACATCTTACAGGTAGTGGAGGTTAACGATGTCTGGCAAAAATGTGACTGTTAAAAAGGGAGAAGGGACTGTCATATTTAGAGATTATCAATGCTTAATCATTTTACAGGACCAAAGAAAATTATGTTCAGTGACCTCTAATTTCTTGGGCTTTCAAAGATAAATTAGAAATTCTGAGGAAGAAACAGGGAAACCCAGCACAGCCTCTCTGTACAACCCATACTTTTGCTTTCCTTTGCAATCACTTGCAAGCTGAGGTCATGTCCAATACAAGTCTTCAGATTACTGACTAGTTTCATTTCACAGCAGAGACAACTCTCTCAGAGGAAAAAAAAAGGCAGCATATCACAATGTACATTTCAAACATTTTTTCCACAAAAGACATTTCAATTACTTAAGAGAGAAAGGCCTTTCTAGTATAAGTATCCTGCTTGTAAAAAAAATTCCTACTGTTTTTTGTTCTTCTGCCAACATCAACTTCTTAAACTCTGTAAAAACAAACAATGGTGAAAAAAGAATAATATTCGTTGATCACCAGAGGTCACAAGCACGGAGGGCCTTACTACATCACTGTATGGCACAGCAGACAAGGCAGTGGCATCAGGGTACCCAGGCACTGTAATGGAAAAGAATTTGGGAAACCATTTCAGCAGCTCCAGAGGATTCCCATCTGAAAAATGCCTTGGAAAACAAGGAGCACAGCTGTAACATGGTAGACTTTGAAACTAGGGCTCCATAGTTGTGACCTGATGACAAGACAATCTGATTCAAAATGCTTCTTTTCAAAAAAAGCTTTACTGCAGTTTTTGATGAAAACCCATGTTCACGGTTTACCGTCCCCACAAAGAGGGCTTGAAGATACTCTTTTAAATGGTGTCACCTACATATAAAGGAAAAATAGGCACAACTTCTAGCTCATGTGAAAGAAAACCATAATCAAGAGACTCTAAGCCCTCCAACTGAAACACCTTCCATGGCCTGAGATTAAAATTCTCTTGTAGTGTTGCTTTCTCCTGAATTTTCCACACATGAATAAAAAAGGCAATGCCCTTAAAGCCCAAAGGACCGGGATTTAACGCAGTAACTCCAAGCAGTCTGACTTTGTTAACTGTTTGGATGCCTGTGAGAACAACAGCATTCAGTACAGTTATACATGCAGTAAAGTTACCTTCTCACTCCCCATTTTCTGCTCCCGTAGTCCTGGCTTTCTGGAGACTGGCTAATGCAAGACCCTGGCAGCCATCAGCAAGCTCTGCAGTGGGCACCACACCCCTGACAGAGTCCCACCAAGGCTTGAGGTACGTACTAGCCAAGCCCTTGTTTTCTCTACAGAGATCAGTGGTCTCATCTAAACAGATACTACCGCAGCCGACATTACTGAGCTGATGGAGTGGCAGGGGAATGAACATCACGGAAGGGAAGGGAAAGGTTTAGCAAAGCCAAATACTGCTAGAGTTAATAATCACGCCCTAATTCAAACCAGGCTCCTCTAAAGCAGTTCAGGTTCATTTTAATTACCCTGCAGTTTTTTTCTTGGCGTAAGCCAAAGGGGTTCACATCAGAACCGCAGCAACCACTTGGGAGGCAGGAAGCTGCTGTGCTTATCCTATGAGTATCATGACCTGAATTAATTAGTATGTAGTACTGCACATTTCCTTAAATCATCTCCAGCGTGTACATTCCTGGTCTCACATCCAGGGTCACCATAGCTATGAGGGAAACAAAAGACGGTGGTGAAGCCTGCTTGTGCTGCCGCCCTGCCTCTTCCACATGCCTCCACAGGGGCACAGCTGCTGGGGCTAAGATTTGGGAAGGTATTTCCTCATGCAAACTCCTACCACACATGCTACAGGTAAGCCCACACACAGCTTCATAAAAAGAGACAGCAGAAGACAGAGCTCCCAAGCAAAGCTGGAAATTAAAAAGTCTGCACGCTAGTGTGTGAGAGATGGAGTTAAAAGCCGATTTAAGGTCATGTGAACAGAAGCAAGTTTAGATTACTATATGAACTCTGAAGGGAAAGAAGCTATATTATATAGCCCAACCAGAACACTACCAGACATCCACACCGAGCAACTTTTGCTGTAGTGCATACAGGGGCATTGTGATTACCCTCTGATGCAAAGCCACTTAGTCCACTGGGTTTATTATAAATGAAGTGTATGTCAGCAGTACACACAAACACAAGGAGGACCCCTTTATCCAATGTTACTGTTAGGTCTGAAAAAAAGCTCTTTTCCATTGCATTCCATAAACAAAAAAAAACAAACGAAAAGCAGACACCAGGGAAAAAAGAAAGCTTGCCTTGTTTCACACTAAGCCCAGAAAGGCCACACAAGCACCATCCTCAAAACCCACTGTGGAAAGGATCGCAGGTGCCCAAGCCACGCCCCACACTGTCCTGCAGCCACAGAAGTCCCTGATCACACTGGCCTCCCACATAAGGGACGCTGGCAGTGGGCACAGAGGTAAGGACAGCTATAATCCTGCTCTCAGTCTTCATGTTTTGTATCATTAACTTCAGTGCTTAAGAGAAACACAGCTGTCTTGGCAGGTCATGCTCAGGGAGGAAAGGCGGTCTCTGAGATAATAAGTGCAAAAGCTCCTTAAAAGCCATGATGACCTAAGGGAAGGATTTCAAATTAATTGCCACTGTCTCCTAGCAGGAAGCACCAGCATGGTACATCCTGAGTGCTGTGGGAAGCCTGGGATGAAGGCTGTCACCAGGCTGCTCTTCCCAGCTGTCCCCTTCAGGACAAAG
Source organism: Phalacrocorax aristotelis (assembly GCF_949628215.1). Lineage (NCBI taxonomy): Eukaryota > Metazoa > Chordata > Aves > Suliformes > Phalacrocoracidae > Phalacrocorax > Phalacrocorax aristotelis. The sequence goes on from NC_134276.1 coordinate 83,641,758, forward strand.
CAGGTCATGCAGCAGCTGCCAAGCCTGGCTTTAAGCATCACAGCTCCAGCCATTTCTCCCACCAAAGAGTGAAGGCTCCTGCTGTAAGTCCACTCATGACTATGGAAGTCATTTGAGTAAACCAATGGCAAAAGCCTGAATGTTGCTGGGACCACACGTAGCAGCTCAGGATCAATTCAGTTTTGGGATACTGCTGTGATGTCAGTGATTAAGACTGCCACAAGGAAATACTATTAAAATGGCAAATAAATGCAAGTACAACAACGCCAAGCGTAAGGTCCTGCACCTGGGTTGGGGCAGTTCCAAACACAGAAGTGGGCTGGGTGATGTAGTGGACTGAGAGGAGCCCTGAGGAGGTATTGGGGGTAGTGGTGGATGAAAAACTGAGTATGAGCAGTCAGTGTGCACTCATAGCCCAGAAAGCCAACTGTATTCTGGGCTGCATCAAGAGAAGTGTGGCCAGCAGGTCGAGGGAGGTGATTCTGCCCCTCTGCTCCGCTCTGGTGAGACCCCACCCGGAGTGCTGCATCCAGCTCTGGAGCCCGCAGCACAGGAGAGGCATGGGCCTGTTGGAGCAGGTCCAGAGGAAGGCTACAAAAATGATCTGAGGGCTGGAGCACCTCTCCTACGAGGACAGGCTGAGAGAGTTGGGGTTGTTCAGCTGGGAGAAGAGAAGGCTCCAAGGAGCCTTCCAGTACTTAGAGGGGACCTACAAGAAAGCTGGGGAGGGACTCCTTATTCCAAAGTGTGATAGGACAAGGGGTAACAGTTTTAAACAGAAAGAAGGCAGGTTTAGATTGGATATAAGGAAGAAATTCTTCATTCTGTGGGTGGTGAGGCACTGGAACAGGTTGCCCAGAGAGGTTGTGGATGCCCTGTCCCTGGAAGAGTTCAAGGCCAGGTTGGACGGGGCTTTGAGCAACTTGATCTATTGGAAGGTATCCCTGCTCATGGCAGGAGGATTGGAACTAGATGATCTTTAAGGTCCCTTCCAACCCAAACCATCCTATGATTCTATGACTTCTCTCCTGTATTTAAACTTGGATAAGGAGAAGAAGCCTCTCTCTGCAGAGATCAAATAACCGGATGCAAATGCAAAGCACAAGTGTTGGAGCAACAAAGCATATGCAATGAGAAGCTTGACATATTTTCTGAGTAAGGCAATAGAAAACACTTTATATACAAAGTCCTAACATAATGGAAGTTTCACACATGCAGAAGATGACAGACTACTGACCATGTGGGAAGTGGGCACAGCAGTCACGCTCAAACACACATTTAGAAGGAAAAAGGCGTGCTTCCCTCCTACTGATGTTACCATCCTCTTCCCTAAAAACAAAGGGTAAAGGATCAAGTATTTTAGGAAGAATTACAGCCGATGAGCACTTAGGCAGGCATGATGGCATTTTTTGAATCCATAAACCTGCCTTATAGCACAGGGAAGAGGAAGGAATGCTTCGGGAACTCATGTTTTGACTGGATAACAGCTTCTCCCTCTCTGCATCTAAGACCCTCCTCAACAGTCCTGCACAGGGATCCATTTAGCATGCGAGAGAAGAACTAAGAAAGGTAGTATGTCTGTTCATAAGTAACTGGTAAGGTTTCTGTTGTTTCACTGGGCTTTTTTAACAGAAATCCCGGGTATTGTTTCCATTCTCATCCCTCAGTTATACTCTCACAACTCTGTTGCGAATAAGGAATATTCCTAATTCTCCAACCCATTTGAACAGAATTATTTCTAAGAGGGTGGGCAAACTTCAGAAAGTAGACTGCCAATCTACAGTCAGCATAATGACCAATTTGGCAAGTACCTCTCTACACACAAAAACCAGCAAGGCTATCGAAGATCAACTAATCAAGCGTGAAACAAAATAGTTTCGTCAACTAAATGCATTTATTTTGTATGTGGAAGTAGTAGCTAGCACTGATTGTAACTACACTGGTATTTTCCTGAATTTTTTCTTTGTATGTTCTTATAAGAACAGAAAAAATATTCAGTGTGCAGTAATTAACACATTTATACATCAGGTTTTAGCAGCAGCTGGGGCGTTCCCATTAGCCTTGGCAACAACATTTAATATTCCACGTGTGCTGTGCCCTTCTGTCGCTGTGGAAACAGAATGCCAAGCCTTCAATTTCCCCTCTCGTAAAGCACTTAATTTTGCTTTAAGAGAGTGTCTCCTGACTTTCTGGGTTTTTTTAAAGCTGTTTCTCCCAGTGTCCCCGCTGTTCTCTATCTCCAGTAGAAGTACATCGCTTACGTTGAAACAGATAAAAGCTAGCAGCTCTCACAGAAAGACATCATCTACAGAAAACACACCTGCACGTGCCCTGTGCACCACTGGATGGTGTCACAGCCCAGCTCATCGGGCGTGCAAAACTGGCAAGCGCTCTTGGCCACCATTTTAGGGAAAAAGCCTTCAATAGGGGATCAAATGCCAACAGGAATAAGGGAGACAGGAAATCATCTATCCACACACACCCCTCTGCCCACAAAACCTGGTAGAAAACAGCTTAGAGGGAGGGAAGGACGAGGTTCAACCATGAGGTCCAGCACTTCCTCTCTGTGAGGATGATGGAAAGAGCCTAAACCATGCTGGGGAGCTGACCATAATGGGGAAAACATTCAGCAGCTTTTACGATGACAGCCACAGGAAACATAAGAAAATCCAGAAATAAGGTTTTACAGGAAAATAAAATCAGTTTAATGAAATCTGCAGACTGTTTAAGGCTAAAATAATTTAAGCCTTGACTCACACTGCTACCTCATTTGTATTTTGTTTCAGTTCCACCCACTCCCCACACTCTTACATTCAGTCTGCCACAGCTACTTTAAATCTGCATTTTCAAGAGGGTTTTTTTTTTTACTTTTTCCTGGTTCTTTTCTGCCTCCCTGAGGTTTCCACTGAGGAATAAGAGGAATTCAATATGTGGTAGATCACAACAATTTCTCAAACATGGCATTGCAATCATATTAGTGGAAGATAAGACTAAAAACCTCAAAGAATTTCAGGAGAAGGTTAAAGATTAAGTATTTGTTATATGCTTCTCATAGCTCAAGTTTGCATAGAAACACAGGTATTTTCAAACTGTTTAAAAACAATTTATAGTAGAAGACTAAAAATTACAGGCTATGAAAAGCAGAATTACTTAACAGGCTATTTTTCATTACACTTCATTTTTCTTTAAGTTTCCATGCATTATCTGAAATGAGGGATTTTCATTAGACAATTACCAAGCATGAGAAATTGCCACTTTAGTTTCAGCACAGAATGGGAGAAATGCCTATGCGGTGAAGGTATACTCTGCACGAGGGAAATAATTACTAACTTGGGCTACACCAGTCACGCATACCAAAGCCCCCTCTGCACTGCATTCCTTGTATTTGCTTACGTAAAGCTCTGGCTCAGTGAAGCAGTTATCAGCTTTAGTACCTAATAACTTCACTGGCTGGGAAGCAGGCAATAATAGATGATGCACTAGAGTCTGCTACATTCCCCTGATACGGTATGACAAATATCTCAGATTTCAGGGCTTTTGTACCAGCGCCCATCACAGAGCCTAAGCAGATGTTGCACAAAGTGTTACTGTTCATCACACCTTGAAAGCTGTGGGCTCTTGACAGATGTGCTGGAGCAGATCCCTGTCCTTGCACCAGAAGTTCTCAGCTCCAGACACTCCCACTAGCCTTCTTTCCTCCTGACTTTTTTTTTTAAATACATGCCTAAGCAGCTCAAGAAAAGCATTTAATTTCCCACAAGGGAAGTTCCATGTGGCAAACTTATTTTCAGCTGTGTGTCTAAAAAAACACAACAACTCATTTTACAGTTTTGTTTGGGAAAGCGGATGACATTTATGTCAACACAGTTCTGGTAACAAAAGTGTAAGTTTACACACAAAGAGCAATCATTTAAAACCTCCCAAAAGTTATTCCTCAAAAAAAAAAAAAAAAAACAAAAAAACCCAAAAACAAGATCTGCAAAAAAAAAAAAAAACCCAACAAGCAAATGAAAATTTCTTTAACAGAGAAGTTAGGAAAAAGTACTGAAGATCCAGCCAGAGCTCTACACTAATTCAGAGTCGCACAGCGTTTGTCGCCACTATGCGCGCCCAGGACTTCATTCCAACAAATCCTGACAGAGGTTCCCAACATCTAAGCAGCTTTAAAAAGATGTCTTAAGCTGACAAAAACACTCTCTTATGTTGTAAAACACTTGTGTCCCATCAGAAAGCAAAACATACATAAACCCGTGGAGTTTAAAAAAAATCTGTGGGAAATCTCTCTTGAATAAGGTTGAACAGCAGCTGCTCTCCCCGGGCAGGCTCAGAAAGGGTGCAGGTGGGAGACTGCAGGCAGCCTATGCTCATCTTCGCCCAGCAGCATCACTGATGCGCACTTAGCATTAGGACTGAAAAGCCTCAATGAATTTTCTAGCATGCAAGCTGATAAAAACGTAGACTAAAAGGTAAAGCAAAAACCAGACTTTGGAGAGTCCCAGTTACTGTGCCTTGCTGGCAGCACGAGGAAGTCAGACTCCCCCTTGGTTAGCCATCAGCGGCAGGCTCCACAGCTCCAGCTCAGCAAAACCACCAATAAGCCCAAATGTATGTTTCCAATATTAAGAAAACCAGCGCACTACTCAAAATGTAATCCTCCTCTGGCTGGACTCCCATTGTTTACTCCAGTTTCTGGATCTCCCAGTCAGCTGCATTGTTAACACAAGGTGTCCTTTCTGCCTGCCAGTCTACAAACCAGCCCCTGGAAGGCAAGCCAGCTTCTTCCTTACTCCTGAGCCACTAACGGAGCAAGACTTGCCCTGTTTGCCTTCAGTGCAATCCCACTTTCTGATTCATGTATGGTTTAGATCAGGACAATTCTTGCATTTTCATTGGCATTGAAGGAATGTATACAGAGACAGAGTTTTAGGCTAAAAAATGCAATGAAGGCTCTGTGCTCTTAATAAAACATTTAAAATCCCCCACAAAATTATGAAGGCTGTATCTTATGTTGGATAGTCCAAAGCAGTTCAAAACTTCAAGAAGCCCAGTCTTCTTCACGACCCAGGTCCCAGCTATCTTTGAACCACAGTCCTTTTCATCATTCTTCCCCCCAGAAAAAACACAACCCCAAACACTAAGTGCAAACACATTCCTGAAAGTTGTTTTCTGTACATATAACTTAAGGCTAAAGTTTCCAAGTGTCACATGCACTAAACTATCAAAGCATAACACACACACAAAACTGACGCACAGCAACACACTGAGTTTTGCACCACTCAACAGCTCTGCGTCAGGCACATCTTTCTATTAATGAAACATAAGTTCCATTAACATTTTGAAACTGCTGCTAGTCAAACAGGTCCAAAACCAGGGAGAACAAAAGATGTCAAATTCTCATAGTTCTTTGCATTGCTTCTAAATGTTTCCCAAGCCGCAACTCCACATGCAAGCTTTTGAGCTTAAAACCCAAGAGACAAATAATTATGGAGAGGGAGACTGCCAAAGCGCCAAGACAGAGCAGCAATAGAAAGAAACAAACAGCTGCAGCCTAAGTGGTACATACGATACTATCTATTTGTTACACTGAATGGTGAAATCTCCTCTGCTGTTGTTCATTGTGTTTACAGGGGAGAGTGACAGGGAATTTTGACAGGCACAGCCATCCCAGCACCCCAGCTGTCAGAGGTTCACGCCTTCCTGCAGAAGAAAAGTTTGGAAAGGATCAGGAGACATGGATTCCTCCCCCGGCGCTGTCATGCTGAGTTCGCTTCCTCCATACTGCAGGCTACATCACCTACAACCTGGAAGAAGGCACCCTACAAGATGTACATGATGGACAAGAGCCACCATGGCTCTGTTTCGTCCTTTGCCCACTGTGGGTACTGACCCAGTAATCCTGCCAATGCAGGCTTCTTCATCTGTACAGAGCCTCGCAGGCTCAGCTGAGACCCACTACTTTCATACAACCATGTTTGAGGTCCCACATGGAGACTAAACTATAATTCCTTACATTTCCTCACCACAGCTCAAACCCAGAGGCACTTGTACCCATTTTAAGGAATCAGCCAGGAGAACAGAAAGGATTTTGATTTCCCTGGACGGCTCAAACCAATCCAGCTGCAAGCATGCTGAGGCAAACCCTGGAGAACAAGCCACCATACCCACCACCAGACTGGTACCCTGGCAAGATGATGCCGTGTGCTCCATCTGGAGTGAGCCTTGACCCCCATGCTCCAGGGTAAAAAGCACCTATGTTAAAAGTACACTATAAGCAAATACATACATCCCCCACAGCACTGTAGTGCCACAAAGGGTTCAAATTTTTTGCAGGTGGACCTGAGCAACTTGCAGGAAGGTGGCTCTCATGGCTCCATGCTAGCTCTCAGTCCCGCAGTGGCAACAGCAGGAGGAGCTGCATGGAGGAGGAAGGTGATATGCAGCCCAGGCAGGTGCTGGGGACGCATTCACGGGGACCAGGTGCATGCACGTCTGAGGAGAGATGAAGGGCACACGCAGCTGGGATGCACATGCAGGAGGTCAAAAAGAAGAGAAATCCGGGAGTTTCAGTGGGAAGAACGGTCATCGTGGGGAGTCCAGTAATGTAACAACCCACAGCATCTCCCTCTGCAAACGCTTCACCCCAGTGAAATTTCACTGTGTACAATGCACTCGCGCTGCTAGAAAGATAGCAACACATTTACGTCCAAATGCCATCAGTGGAAGTACAACATGCGCAGTGATTCTGCGACTGCCTGTACTAGCTATGTATCTCAGGGAAAGCAAAATCCTCGCTATGAGAACACGCATCCGCCCAGGGACGACACGACACTGCTGCACGAGGAATATAAAAAAGATTCTAAGTGGGCTTCACTGGGTTTATTTTCAGTTTATTTTAACCTTAACCTGCAATGGACTTTGGACTTATTTTTTAGAGTAATGACTTCAGACATTACTAAATATTGCCCAGAGAATTGCGGATGCCCCATCCCTTATAGTCTTCCAGGTCAGGCTGGAAGGGACTTTGATCAAGTGAAAAGATGTCCCAGCCCACAGCAGGGGGGTTGGACTAGATGATCTTTAAAGGTTCCTTCCAAGCCAAACCATTTTGTGATTAGATAGCATTAATCTTGAAAAAACAAAGGCTATAGAAAAAAAAAATACTGTCTAAAAAAACCTGATGCTTGGAACGTGACGACTGCTGGAATAACAACACATGGAAGCACAATTAAAGAAAAGGTACCTGGCTTGAGAAAAAAAAACTAAAGTCCTTTAAACACTGAATGTGACCTGCATATCTCAATTGGTTTAAAAAATTCTAGAAACACTCTGAAAAAGACATATAATCAGACATTGCCACAGTTCAGCCCTCCCAAGGATGTAATCTATAATCCGGTATGTTTTTCTGAAATGTAACATTTCAAGATCTATCAGACATATCATAAGGCACACACAGGACAGCAGATTTCCTGTATTACTGAACTACACGTTTAGAAAGAGAGCAAGAGGGAGAATCTGTAAATATGCTGAAAACACAAATTGTTTAGGACACGGAAATATCTGAAATGCACAACATTTTCTCCTCCGCCTCCTTCTAAGACAAGGATTACAGTGAGAAGGCAAAATTAAGTACTTTTTAATAGCCTAAGCAGGGTGTTGTAGAGATAGAGGAAGGGCAGCAGTATAAAATTTTATATTTCACAGGTTTTAATAGAAGATAAACTTAATATTAGTTTCTCTTTTTTTGTAGGAACAAGGTTAAATATATTTAAGAGGTGCAAGATTTAACAGAATATGGACTACACCACTTGGCAACTGAAATCCAGCCACCCTTAATGACCGGTACTAATCAGATTTTACTATTACTGTGACACACAAAAGATTTCAGCTCCTGCCTGAACAAAGTGTACAGCTGAATAGAAAGAAAGAGGACTGATTCTCTTTCAGGGTTTGCCCCCAGCTGTTTATAAGACAAAAGCCTGGTTTAGGGAATATTTGAACCTACTTTGGACACGTTACACATAAAAGCGAGGACCGTTTCTATGGGTGGTAGAAGCCCAGACGGTGGAACTCCTGAGGTTACTGCATACTAGGAAGGGATGGTTTGCTCTGGGATGCAGGGAAGAGCTGTGAGGATGCAGGAGCAATTACTGCTGGGGGAACTGGATGAGTGGCAGGAGAGAGCAATGGCCCTGGTGTGGCACGGCGTAATGCCCCTGGGAACTCCTGGGTTTGCAGGCTCTGCAAGGCAGCAGCTCCTGCACAAGGACTGCAGTGAGGTCGGATGCAAACCCCACACAAACACAGGCACAATTTTGTCCTGTTTGTGCATAGTGTTCTCAGAATCCCTTTTTTAAAAAAAACAGCCAACCAAAACATAACACACATACCCACTCTGCTCCAACCATTTTTCTTATTTGAAAGCAACAGTTTGCGGAGTATGAAGAAGAGAAGGTGTAAACTCAGGAAAACACACAGTTCCCAAGAAATGGCACTGTACCGTGCTTTTCAAACTTCTAGGAACAAAAACCTTTTGCATTTTTGTTCATTTCGTAAAACAGCCCCCCTCCCCACCTCCTAGATGAGACACTACTTTTGGGAGCACGTGTGCCGTGATACAAGACGCCAACAGGTGGGTCTTCTCACACTAGATGCACAAAGCGCTGTGCTGGTTGTTAGTGACGACCCTCCAGCCAATGCAAACCCTTACTGGTGTTGAACACAACATGCCCAACTTTCAGAAGTGCTGAGGGAGCCAAAAGCCCAATGAACACCAATGGCCACAGTGGGCTCTCAGCACTTCCAAAAAGAAAAAGAAAAAGTATTAATAATAAGCCTCAGCAGGCCAGTCCTACACAAAACTTTTGTGCGAGCAAGAAAAATTCAGACGGTCCAAATGAGAACCAAATACATCCTTGCCACTGGGTCAGGAAACTCGATACAGGGCTGGTGCTCCACACAAGTCCTGGTTAGACAGTCACATCAGCCTCAGCCTACCTAACGCCAAGGCAGCAGTTATGCAATGGCATAAACAAAACATCGTATTCATGAGGGACTGGATCCCCAGCTGACAAAGGCTTCTTTTTGTGACTTCTTTTTGAAGTATTTCATCCGAAATTTGTGCTACAAGTTCCCTCTCCTGACTGACCATGCCACCATTACCCAGTCAGGCACAGCTTGATCATCCAACTGTTTCTAAGCAAAGAAGTTGGCAGACCTTGGAGATTTGTGCCATTATCATAATTTTTAGCAAAACATTCAAAAAATATTGTCTTCTCTCCACTCCTCTTTTCCCAACTGTTATGTGCAGGACAAGACATTCTTTACGGACGTAAAACATACATTTCACACACTGTTGCAGACCCACAACTTGCAAGACTAACTGTAGTGGTTTTTCTAAGATTTTAGAACTGAAATAAAGATTTGCTTCTCCTCAGGATGAATCATCCACAAAGATTTCAAAAAACTTTTTGATTTCAAACCCCTAGCAACTTAATTTACTGAAGAAAAATCCATTTCATAGACTTAGCAGCAAAGACACTTAAGAACAATTTTACATGCATTATCTAATAAATTGTATTCCCCCCAAAATAAGATGTTGTAATCCAAAGAATACACTTCTCTTAATAAGAGACATGAAAACATTCCTTTCCCTCTGTCATCCCCATTCCAAGGTGTATTTGACATCAATCCATGGCAGAAAAGTGTATGTTAAGAGGAGGATACTAAGACATACACATGGCAGAGACCATCAACTTTGCAGTTTCATTTAATATCAAAAGTTGACTTAGGGAAGCGTAGCCTAAAAAGCGAGTATCAGAATGTGCACACAAAAAATGGTGCCAACAATACAGCTGGTTGTTTCACCCTTCAGAGCTGCAGAAGCAGTTGGAATCTGTACTTTAACATGCATTGAAAGGGGTGTTGGAAACTTCAGAAAAGCGTAGTAAAAAGACTGTAATACTACAGCAATCTGATCTTCACTAAGCTCAGGAACAAATCAGTTAATAAGTGTTTAGAAATTAAGGAATTAGGTGATGCGAATTAATTTAACAAAGTAGCAACCACAGGAATTCTGTCAGCTTCCTTTGGCTTTGACTGTGTAATTAGTTCCTTTTTTTCTTCTTCTTCTTCTCCTTAATTAAAACCAGAGACAGTGCCAGCATCAGTATGTGCATAATAACACACGGGCACGCACTGATAGCTCTGCTTCAGCAGCTGCAACCTCTAAGCAATAACACGCCACAGGCAAACTGGACCAAAGATACAGCTGTATTTTTCTTTTTTTTTTTTTTTTCCCTCCTCTCTTTTTTCCAAACCTCAAAACTTTCATTACTGGTTAATTAATTTGGACCTGCTGCTGGCTGAAAGGAAACCTCGCAGGAGCAGCCCATGCTACAAGGCCCACGCCGAAAGGATGCGAACGCGGGACGCGCGCGTTGGCTGCGGAGCGACTCGCGTGCGGGATGAGTCCTTCCCCAGGCAGGGCCTCGCTCCTGCTCACCTTCGCCCACTCGCTTCCCTCCCCGCGTCCGGGAGCGGAGGCCGCCGCTCTCCATCGACGCCCCGTTCCCTCCACCCGGCGGACCCCCGGCTACAAGAGGGACAAGGGCACCCGCCACCTCATCCCGGGGGCCCAGGGCACTCCCTCGGGCTCCCGCTGAAGCGCCTTACGCCGGGCACACGGGCGCACTCCACGCTTCCCGCCTCGAAGCGCCGTGCCCGCTCTCCTCCCCGTCCCCCGCGCCTCCATCCCTCCTCTCCCGCACCCTCCCTCAGCCAAAACCCGACCCGCACCCGGCGGCCCCGCGCTGGGCGCCGAGGGGCTGAGCGGGACCCCCCGCCCGGGCTTACGCCGGGAGTGGGGAGGAGCTGGGGTGACACCCGGTCGCTGCCTGACGCCGGGCGGCGGCACCGAGCCCCGCGGGGGGACCCGCGGCCGCCCCCGGCACCGAGCCCCCCGACCGCACCGCTCCCTCAGCCGTTGCGGGGCCGGGGGGAGAGGGCACGCTCCGGGCCGGAGGCGGTACGGCCGCCCCCGAGAAACTACGGCTCCGGGACTCTGTAGCGTTATAATGAATAATTACTCATTTTTAAAAGAAAGGAACACTTTGCAGCTGCCGGGGTCCCGCTGCCCCGCCGGCTCTCCCCGCCCGCCCGGAGCCCCCCACGCCCGCTCCCGCCGAGTTTCCGCGGCCCCGGCCCGGGCCCGGCGGGGCGAGGGTGGGCTGAGGGGCGGCCGCCCCCGGGGCCGCTCCGACGAGGCGCTCAAGCCTCCCCCCGCGGGAAGCTTGACCGCGATGAGGCCGGGCCGGGGCCCCCGCGACCCCCGGGGGCTGCCCCGCACCTGCCCCCCGCTCCCGCCCTCCCCGCAGCCGCGGCTCGCTTACCCATGGCTGGCTCTCGTCGCCCGGCCGGTGGGGGGGTGGGGAGCAGAGCAGGGGGCTCGCTCTGCCGTGCCTCGCCGGGCCGGACTGGGCTGGGTTAGGCTGGGCTGGGCTGGGCTGGGCTGGGCTGGGCCGGGCTGGGCGGGAGGCGCGGCGGCGGGCAGCAGCAGCAGCTCACACACTGACGGGCTCCGCTCGCCTCCGGCGGCTGCGGCGCGGCGAGAGGGGCGGGGACGGCCCCGCCTGCCTGCGCCGCCCGAGGGGCCCCCGGCCCGGCCCGCCCCGGCCCCGGCCCGGCCCCGGCCCGGCCCGCAGCGGGGCAGGGGTGGCGGAGCGCCCCCCCACGGCGGGCAGCCGCGCCGCCCTCGCCCGCCCGCGCCCTGGTGCCGAGGGGCGGAGGGGGGCGTGTCCCTAAAACCGGGGCTTGCTTTCTTGTGTGGGCCCCTGTTTTCCTCCGGTGTCTCATCACTCGCTCTCAGAAGGCTTCCAGGAGCGAGCCGCTGGGGCCGGGCGGGACCCCCGCCCCTCTCCCCGTCAGGGGAAACAGGGGTCAGGGCACCCTCGGCCTTCGGAGGCGTCTGCTTCTTAACGTGCGGCGATGGCAAGGGCACTGCGTGCCCGAGCATAACCTTATTCCATTAACACCTATCTTCATGTCCAGCAGCGTGATTCTTACCTTCACAGCCTCTTCCGAGCCAATGAGTGCCTCCTTGCAGCCTTACATAGCACTGCGGGAACTGCCACTTGAATGACGCTCCGGCCACACAACCTTGCGTGACCGTGCCTGCAGCGACTTTCTCATTTCTTTAAACACTGTGAGAAATGCCTCTCAGCTTTTGGGAAAACCAGTGAAGGGGACCCCTAAGTAACAGAGCAAGTAGCCTGGGGGTGTATGGGTGGCTTCTCCACCAGGAGCTCCAGGATCTCCACCAGACCCAAACATGTTGGAGGCAAAAATAATTGTGTCACCCAGGAGTAAGCCTTCACAGACGCAGACAATGGGTACAGAAGAGAGTGGCAAAGTCAGCTTTTCCAGTTTAGTTGCTTTTCTAAGTTGGGCTTGTACCATCAGAGTTATTTGATTGCTTCGGATGGAAAGGCCAGCTCTTTAGTCAGAATAGATGTATTTACAGTGACTAATACCAATCAGATCGTTCTGATTTACATTAATTGGGCACTTGGCAAGCATTTCCCTTGCCTTCGTCATAATAATAGTATCCTAATTTTCTGTTATTTACATTTAGTATGAGGATATAGTTCTTCTCCCATGATTATTAACAAATTGATCTATTAAATTCTGTAGCCATATTATTCCCCTCTAAATTAGATTGACCACTTAACACATTAATAAAACACGAAGGCAAAGGAGTGACAAAAGTGTGAACACTAATTTTCAGGGAAATTAGTCCATACTTTGCAATTTCAAGCCCCTGCTCCCAAAGTAGTGCATGTCTGCACTCACATATAAAGTTGCAATGTTAAAGCTGTGGTTTGTTTTCCATTAAAAGAAAAATCCCAGTCTCTGAGGCCAAGATCATTGGAGGCTTTCGCACTGATTAAGGAACATACACATTCTTCCAGTAAGGACTACGGGCCCAACACCATGCAAGCACTGCGGGATCAGGGAGTAAATGCCTCTTAAGAGGTAATAGGTGGATTGATTGCATAAGCTGTTTTGTAAAGATAGGAAAAAAAATTCATATCAAAGCTGATCACTAGCTAGCTGCTTCCAGTTCCCACTGGGAATTAAAAGTAGATGAGCTATGCACCTTTGAAAAATGAGATTAATTATGGAAATAGTACATGACCCTTAACCAGAGTGGCACTGAATAGATCTGAAATATGGCGGCAGCTGAAGGCAAATGGTAAGAGCACCCTGCTGTGTGCAGCACTATGTGCTGGTGAGGGTATAAATTAATTTTATTTTTTTCAATAAATTCTTTAATTAAATTTATATTCTGTTAAGCTCTTGCAGCATACTGCTTGATTAATATTAGGATCAGCTGAAAAATATGTCCCTGATTCTGACTGTGGTTGCACTTACAGGTAACTTTGCATCGTTGAAATCTGTGGGACTAGTTGCTCAAGGGAAGTCAGGTCGTGAAGTTGGTCAACACTATCAGCGCTGCCCGGCTTGGGTTTACAGACTTGCACCAAAGAATGGGGTAGACATTCCTATGGTCGTGCAGAAGGAGTTGTCCATATTAACACATATGCAGTGAGAGGAGAGACTCGCTGTCCTTTATTAGCTTTCTGTCATCCTCAGAAATGTTGGTCATTTTTTTCTCTGAGGAATAAAGCAAAGAACAGCTGTCCAAACATTGGTTATGGCTCAGCAGTCAATGGGGATTTCCACTCACAGAGATACCAAGCCTCTGACAAGTGAAGAGAGAAGTTGACGGGGCTGATGTCAGATGTTTTGGTTCCTTAAGCAAAACTACATTGCATTACTCAAATGAGGTCAAGAAGGCAGGAATACTTAGCTAGAATTTCCTCTAGGACTACTAGAAAACTAATGGATTTCATTTCAGAACTAAGATGCCTGCAGAAACAGGTACTTCCCTCATTGGGAAAGGCTTACGACTGGATTCTGCTCCATGCTCTTAGTCTTTTATCTACCACATAACAGAAAGGAGAAAGGCTAGAGCATGCAGCATTTCAGCGAGCCTCAGTAGCTGATTGGCTCCTTGGGTGCTACAGCTGGTAGCCGTAAGGTAGGGGTAAAGGCCTGCTGTAAATTACACTGGAAGCCAAATTGATCCAGACAGTCTTGGCATTAAGGGATTACGAAATGCCCTGGTGCAATTGCAGATTTGATCTCTAAAAGAGAAGGTGAAGGTTAGAATTCTGCATTGATTAATGTCAGTTAATGTAATTTAAAAACAAAATCAATTCAGTGTCTACACTGGGTGCTTGAAACCTTTTCCATAGCTTGGGTAACAACCTGCAAACATTTCTCTATATGTAGTGTTACCCTAATACTAGTGTGATGACACCAGGTATTTCAAGAAACACCTTCACTGCCTGTAGCCATATGCTTATTGTATCTTCTAGCCTAGTCTGGAGCAGTGTGTTCTTCTCTGGAGATGTTTTAAAGAGGACATCTGATTTGCAGAAGAAAATTTAACTTCAATCTCAAGATCAGTCAAGGAGAGGTAAGATGGAAAGGGACAGTCTAGTCAGTTGTGACTGAGGGCATGGTATCAGTCTGAAATACTGTATTTTACCGTATTTCATAGAATCATAGAATCATAAAATGGTTTGGGTTGGAAGGGACCTTTAGAGGTCATCTAGTCCAACCCCCCTGCAGATCAACTAGATCAGGTTGCTCAGAGCCCCATCCAACCTACCTTGAATGTTTCCAGGGATGGGGCATCTACCACCTCTCTGGGCAACCTGTTCCAGTGTTTCACCAATCTCATAGTAAAAAACTTTTTCTGTCTATCCAGTATAAAGCTACCCTCCTTTAGTTTAAAACCATTACCCCTTGTCCTGTCACAACAGGCCTTGCTAAAGAGGTTGCCCCCATCTTTCCTATAGTCCCCCTTTAAGTACTGAAAGGCCGCAATAAGGTCCCCCCGCAGCCTTCTCTTCTTCAGGCTGAACAACCCCAACTCTCTCAGCCTGTCCTCACAGGGGAGGTACTCCAGCCCTCAGATCATTTTTGTGGCCCTCCTCTGGACCCGCTCCAACAGGTCCATGCCCTTCTTGTGCTGAGGGGTCTTTCCAGCAATCAGTGGTGAAACAGACTTCAAGAGCAAGTGAGAGCTGGTTGCATATAATTCTTCTTTTTTTTTTTTTTTGTTTTAATTTACCAGGCTCCATCTGTTCCCCCACTTCAGTGGAGAACATCCTAGCTCTCAAACAAATCCCTTTTTTCTTTGTGGACGGAACAGCATGGTAGCTGCTGCTACCGGTTTGCTTGTCTCTGTTTTCCACTCCTACTACTCCATGTCTTTCCTCACGCTGTCTAACTAGACAGATTGCCCTAGATATGGAAACCTTCCCAGTTAAAAACAGAATCAAAGGCAGTATGTTTCCACTTAATGTTTTAGCTTTGACTAAACATGTAGTTGCATTAAAGACAGTGGTTTAATTAAAAAATGTTCTAGTGGGATGCCTGCTTTGGTGGCTTCTCAGCTCACACCATGTCCTACCGTCGGCTGCATGTGAGCCCCCCTCCCATGGCTTCCTCTGCTAATACTGAAGCTGATTGTTAATCATAAATATTACTTCTTCCAACTACACAGGCAGTGCCAGTGGGCAGCAGTCATTGCCAGAGTCATGTCCAGAGGATTACAGTGAGTGTTCAGGGTGCTGCTCCTATGCTTGATTTTGCAAAAATCCTGCAAATCTCCAAAACCTTATAAAATCAGGGACTCATAAACCAGCCTCCTTTTGAATGATAACATGAGTGTATTTTAGATTTAAGGGAATCAGAAGTGATAAAATCTGATCTTAGTTGTAGTGAGTGTTTTCTGTGGCTTTTCTTAAGGGGGCTCATCAATCCTCTCTGTCTTGAGCTTCTGTGATTCCACCTACAGTCAAGGCATGCTGGGTTTTTTCTCTCCCATGTGATCTTTTGTTCAAAGTGGCATTACAGAGGCCACGGATGTTAAAGAGAAATAAGATGACAATTGGATCACTTTATGCTGTCATCTGCGGGCAAAGAAGAGGTGACCTTTTTGTGTTTTGAACTCAGCATCTTGGTGTAGATTAAGGGGAATGACTCATGCTCTCCTGTGTCGTTTGTACCTTTTATGTGAAGCTGATCCACTTTAGACTTCAACTGCTGCTACCAAAACCCCTTCTTAATGCTGACTGCAGAGAGCTGTTTGCAAAGTTCATCCAGCAAAATGCTGAACAAAATTGTTCAGATCATTGGTATGGGTTAGGCTGGCGGAAAAGAGAGAAAGGAAAAGGTAAAAAATGAGAAGTAATTTGATATAGTTTATCCAGCGTGTAGATAGTCCTCCTGGAATTTAACATTCAGGTGCAACAGTGTAAGGAATAAATATTCTTCAAAATCAAAACTGTTTCTTATTATCAAGCAGGTCATATTTCCAGCAACCGTTTCTCAATATGTAAATATGAGCAGTGATTGCTTTAGAATAGACATAATTATATATTCAACAGAATGCATAATTTTTCCCAATGAACCATAGTTAATTTTATCTGAAAATTAGTGATTACCATTTTGGTGTTAATTACGGAGTACTAGATACATCTTCAGTGTTTATAAAAGATAGACTCATCTCTGTTTCATGTACCCCAAGTTACTTGCGGAACAACCAACGTCCCTTCGTGATTTTAAAGGTACAATAAAAATAATTAGAACATGTCATTGAAAATTAAGGATTAATGTTTCGATTAGGACCTCTGGCAACTAAAGAACCACCTTTCACTTAGGTCTACATGCGGGACCATACCCTAGGCACAGCATTTTGCACTTTATTGTGTAGGTGTCCATGAAAGATCTGGCTCTGGGGAGAGACCAGAGGGAAGAGAATGGTATTAGTTTTTATTCTGGATACCTGCACTTGCTTCTGTGCCTTTGTCTCTCTGCATGCCATGTAGGTAACCCACACCTGGTAGGGAACGTTGTAGGAGATAATGCGATGTCTGAAAGAGCGTGGATGGTGTCATAAATCATTATACAGGGTGGAAAGCTTGTGAGTGAAAGGGTAAACTAACATCTCTGAAAACGGATGCCTGTTATACAGAAAAAAATGCAAGGTGGTATGACCTTTCCTTCCATGTGCAGCCCACCTCATTTCATCCTTCTTGATGGATCTGTGAAATGTGAATGAGAAATGCTGACCAACCCTTTCTTGAAGTGAGGGAGAGAAAAGTCTTACCTTCTGCTATGCAAGTCACATAAAACGATCCTGGTGAAGGCATTCGTCCACATGCCCCATTCTAAAACATTTAGGCTCAAAAATGCGATTGAGTTTGGTCAGACTCGGGTTCAGTCTAGCAAGCTTGGATATAAACATTTACTAAAGTGCTTTGCTATATTGCTGCTGTGGGGTAGGATTGTGTGGGCTGGAGAGGCCAACCGAGCGTCTTTAGGCGGAGCTGACTCAAATGTATGGATTATCCAACATTTTCATTAGTACCAGTGGGGAGATTTGAATGTGGAATAATTTACAAACGAAGAAACCAGACGGGGGCAAAATGCATACCCAAGGAACATTAGTATTCAGCTTCACAGCAACTTCTGTACTCATTGCAATATCCTGAAAATAATTGCATACATATGTATGTTAGCCCCACCCACCAGTGGTATCAATAGACTTAACCTAAGTTTTATGTTGAGTTGCAAATTAGGGGAATAGACTTTATTTTAGGAGTGTTGAACACATGGCTGCCATCCAATAACTTCAGTATGGCACCCACCCAAGAAAGTGCTCCAAGGCAGCCTAATCAGAACAGAATTCCTGGCAAAAGTACATTTTGAGACAAGGCTCACTCTCTTTTTCCAAAGTAGAAAACTCCTTTGATGGGAGGCACAGAGAGTGTTTAAGAACATTCTCAGGTGCCTTTTTTTTGCAAACTGAAAATCAGACTCGAAAGAGTTGGGAAGGAAAATTGCAGGACTCATTTTAACACTTTTCCTGATCCAGCTGGGCAGTGGAGACTGAGTAACAGCCAGCTGATTTCATTTTAGTTCTCATTTTTTTGCCTCTGTCAAGATTGTAACTTACTACAGAGGATTTAAATTCTGTTCTGTAAACATCAGTGGTGCCTAAGACTGAAAGTGTATCATAAAGCTGAGTTAAATTCTCTCATATTGGGCTACTCCGCTTTAGTTTTCTACAAATATACATTTCAAAATGCTGGTTTGGGGTTTGCATTGGGGTTTTTAGCCTCTGCACACACTACGTTTTATTGCTTCTGTACTGTTCTTTATGCTTTGCACAGTCCAGTTCTAGCAAATGGCTATACTCAAGAGTTGTGGTTTGTGGCAAAAAATGTAATGTGCTGGAGAGAAGATGGGAGTGACTCAGTAACTCGGCAGCGGTGTCACTCGCTCGGCAGCAACATCCTGCAAACAGGCTGCAGAGGATGGGTGTCCTGCGCTGTGGGAGCTACGGTGGCTGGTGCAACCCTGCAGGTTCTTCACTGGTAGGTGACAGAAGTGGGGGTAAGACACAACGTCCTCCATCAGCTCTGTGACGTGTGGTTCTGGAACGAAGGTGTGGCTTCAGGTCTGCTGGCATCATGGAAACACACTTCGTCTCCTTCTGGCTTCACAGAAAGCCAAACACGTTAGACCTGTACGAAATATGACATTCAGAAATACAAAAGCACAAGCCACTCTGGTCAGATGAGTAAGAGCCCTCCAGGAAAGTCCAACCAGAATGAGAATGAAACTGAGGAACTTAAAAAGTAACAACGAGATGATATTAAGTCTTGATTTTGGATAAACAGTTTAATATCTCATTCCCTAGACCCATAAACATTTAAAAAAAAAATTCCAAGCAGCTATTCTAAACATAAGTATTTTCCTTCTTTTTTTTAAGTCCAGAGACTGAATTTTTGCAAATGAATGAGCGTATGATTCAAAATACAAAAGCAGAACACACTAGTCATCCATATAGATTCATTCTCCAATTAGGAGAGATGAAAAAGTAAAAAAGTGAAAGTGTCAAGTATCTTACATTAGTAATATTTTTATCTTTCATTTATAGCATACATAAGACAGATTGGAGAGCCTGTATTTTTAAAATAAAGATCTCTTTTTTCTTTTTTTAAGACTCTCGTTACCTGATTCTTGCTATCTCGGATATCATGTTCAGCAAGTAGAAAAACAATATCATTCAAAGAGAGGAATGTAATAAAACTTTTTATTAAAAGCTGTATTAAACATAGGCTACTGACACAGGTGGATTTGGATTCTTACTTTTTGTACTTTATGGGTTTTTTTAAATTAAGTTCAGGCCAAACTTGAGTGTTTCTTAGCTGCCAGATAGCCCAGAACGTTAATTCTGGCCTCACATATTCCAAGGAAATAACTTCTTTGTGTTTAAAAGATGAAAGGGCTGCAGGCAAACCAAACATCACATGAACCTGGCAGACAAAGTGACCCAGGACCATTAAAGAAGTTACATAAACTGCGGCTTGTGAAAGTACTCCCAAAAGGCAAAGGGAGAAGCCCTTGGGCCTTCTCTGTTTGGAGTCTCCCTTGCAAAGGACACAGAAGTGTGTGCCCAGGCCTTGAAATAGTGCGTAAGGGCTCACGCATGTGACAGCAGCCATGGGGTGATGCTGTGATGAGCTCGGAGGTGACCGCCCGGAGCCCTGGTGGTAGATGATGTGCAAGAGGAACAGGAGACAACACCGGGCAGGGGTTTTCAGAGCTGCTGCATTTCTGCAGGAGAAGAGAGGCGGCAGCAGAGGTAAATGGGCCCGACAGGCTGGCCATTAAGGCAACAAACCAAGCAGGAGCCAGGGAAAGGTACAGAGAGGGAGGCAAGGCTCTGGAGGCAAGCCCACTGAGGGAAACAGCGAGAGGACGTGATGAGCAAACCAGGAGACAGTATTTCAGAAAAGAAAACAAAACGTCTTATTACAGCAGTTTTCAAGGCACCAGCTGCTGCTTCACCTGCAGTTCCATGTAGCCGCATCTGTGTAGCAACTGGGTGCAGGTTCTGGGCTTGTGTCCTCCTTTCTTTCCTATGATTCCCCCAGGCTTTGGACCCCACTATTACAGATTTTCAGGCTTAAAAATTCCAGCAGTAAAGTTAGAAACCTGTAGCCATTAGAATAATGGGAGATCCCTAAGCAGAGCAAACACTGCTATGTAGAGAATTTATTAGCAGCAGGAACAGAAGCCTGTATCAGCACTTTACTGGTGGATAAATCAGTGGGTTTGCTAACGATGTTTCGGTTCTCTTGATTGAATTGGATTTGTAAGAGAGAAATGCAGCTGCAGAATGAATTGCTTTATATGACAGGAGAATAATGGGTAGCCAATCCTGAACAGCCAGGGTTTCTGAATATAGGGATAATTTAGGTTCCGTTCCTGTTGTTATTATTTTATATGCAAATGAAATTATAAACGCCTTTCTATAATCACTTCCTGGATCACATGTATTCTAGGGTTTTTGCCTGTTGGTGTGCAAGAGAAATTTCTCCTCCTCATTTTAGCCAGGGTTTAACACTAAATCCTAGTCCTGCTGGAGCCTGTGGGAGTCTTGTTGTATTATAGATATGACCCATTCAGAGGACATTGAAAGTGAACACAAAATGCTGGAACTGCCTGTGGTTGTGAGAGTGCTATTATTTATTTGGAGATAGGGCCCATTACTTTATGCTATTATCTGTATGTTACATGTGCTGGGTTTTGCATATTTGATGTTTACTTAACATGAATATCAGGTTCTTTTAACAGGAGTGTTTTGGAGATGATCTGGCTAAGTGCCCTCATCAGCCTCTTGCTAGGTTGTTCTCTGGGGTTCCAGCCAGTAAATCTCTATGTGTTTTAATCTCTAAATAGGCTACTGCTCCCCCTCTGAAGGATCATGCTGAGATGAAGCAATGCCCGCTGGAAAAGTAGAAAACAGGATGCCAGCTGGCAAAGAGGACGGAGAAGAGAGAAAAAGAGATAAAATCATTCTTAAATTGAGAAACTGCCCTAGCAACATCCTCATCTGCTGGGTGGGAGTAGATCATGGTTGCCCAGTTGGCCTTTCATATGGCTGAGCTCCCAAGTTACAGTTACGCCTTGCCATTGGCGAGATGGAGTTGACAGAGATGTACCGTTGAGACACACTATAAATTAAATGGATGGATCGTGAAGTCCAGGCTCTGATCCAGTAACTGTTCCTCCCACTAAGGAAAAGTATTACAAAAGCTTCCCCCGGTGCTCAACAGGATCATGGTGGTTTCACTGCACCGCGACTTTAGAAAGGCTTAGATCAGTAGTTAAACCAAGTGGGGATATTTACTCAGGGTGATTGACTGGAGTCTACCTGGAGTGGGGAGAGGTGAACTAGCAGTGACACCCTTCCCTTGCAGAGCAGTGAGGAAGTTTTGTGGTTTAATTAGGAAAAGAGGAGAGAGTGATCTTCTCTCAGCCACTGACAGGTCTTGGGAAGGGTCTTGGCACTTTCTGCTTTCAGCGTTTATGGTGCCTGAGTCACTGACCTTTTTCTGGTCGTCTAGATTAGTCTTTCCTTTGCTTTGCTGGCTACTGAGCGTTTGGGCAACATTTCATACCCTACATGTGGGAGGTGGACAGGAGTGTAGGAGCTGCAAGATGAGAGAGCTGAATCAGGCTGCCGAAGAGCATGTGTTGGGATGGAGGGATACAAGCTAGGTAGGAGCCGTTGTGAAAATGAAGATGCTGGAGGAAGAAGAGAGCATAAGTGGACCGAAAACGACCAAGGTAGGAAAAACCCTAGAAACTAGATCACAGAATCACAGAATCACAGAATGGCAGGGGTTGGAAGGGACCTCTGGAGATCATCTTGTCCAACCCCCCTGCTTGAGCAGGCACACCTAGAGCAGGGGGCACAGGAACGCATCCAGGCGGATCCTTGGAGATCTATAAAGTATGATGGACATTGTCATAAAAAAGCATCACAGTGCATATCCATTTAATCCCAGGTAGCTTCGTGGGGATGGCAGCAATGGGAGAGGCAGTGTAGGCGTCCTTCCTACACTCAGTATGCATTCAGATGTTATTTCAAGCCCTGCAAAGTGTGACTGCTAAGCCGTTCAATAATTTAAAGGTTGCTTCGTTAAGAAGTATAAAAAAATTATCAAGTTTTATTTCTGGAAACCAGGAAATGAAAATAATATTGGAAAATCAACAAACACAATACAATTTGTTTTGACACTTTTTCCTCACAATTTTGATTGTGGGCACCCCATTAGAAAAAAAAAAATCTGCATTATACTTGAGATTCTCTTGTATGTTTTCTGGCATTATAGTGGTTTTACATCATTTCATGCTTCTAAAGCCTGGCATGAAGGAAGTTAAACTAGCTAAACAAAATTGTTCAATTACTGGTTTTTCATAGAGTATTTTAAAGTTTCAACAATATAAACTGTTGGTATGTTTTATTCCAGTAGGATGTGGTATCTTCTTGGACTGAAGTGAACAATTCTGTTACGCTGATGGGGACTATGGCGCTGCAGCCTATGCCTGGAATGGCAGTTTCCACAATGCGACACAAGCCACTAATGCAGTTAATTATCACCAATGTATTTACCACAAAAATAGCTTTAGCCATAGCCATGCTGTAGAAACAGATTTCATTTTGCTAGACTTGAATAATGCAAGTAACACTGCTAGACTAAAAGAGTGATTGAAGGGAAGAGACTACAGTAAGGCAGCTCTTCTTCCCCTTCCAAACAAGATTTAACTACCGTTGACAGGAAGAGTACAGGACATCTTCCTAGACTAGATCTGCACAGTAAAACGCACTTGTGAAGGGCAAATAATTAATCTTTTTAGAAGTACTCTGTAGAAGCACTTTTGCACTCTGGATGTACGTGTTTATGCTCTCACACTGGAGCTGTGGATGACCTGAAGAGGGATCTGCTCAACAGAACAAGTAAAGGAGGGAGCACTGAGCATTTAGTTTGTCATTTGCTGGATTTTCTTTGCTGGTAGAGGAGAACAGTTCTGGAGTTAGAGCTTTCTCTAGCACAGTTCAGCTGTTCTTTCTGGTGTGCTCCTGAACCAAATTCATCATCTGGCATTTGTGATATCATGGCCTGTTGCCATGGCACCCAGTCACGTCACACACACCACGCACTCAGCATCATGGCTTTCAGAGTAAGCGCAAGCCTCAAAATGGGCGGAGCGGCTTGCATGTTTGGAGTTCAACTGCCAGCAAAAAAAGGTAACGTAACAAAGAGCAGAGAACTGATACACGACGATAAAAACAGCCACCGTGAGTGCTGCTCAGCTGCAGGGCTTCTCAGAGGAGGTGCCGAGGAAGGACTTCATGCGTGCCCCCGGAACACCCAGGGTGGTGACACCAGAACAGGACCACAAACCAGCCGTGGCACTGCTGAGACACAGCTCTAGGGGAGGGCAGTACAAACGAAAATCTCATGTTGTGCTCAGGAAGACTCAGTATAACAAATGCTTTCTTGTCTGTAGCGCAGGGTGATCTGGCACTACTGAAAATCCTACATTCATCAACAGATATATAGAAAATTTTTAGAGAGTCATGAATATTACTATCTTCCCAGGTGTAATAATTATGTAATGCCTATGATTTTTTTGATTGCTTTTGGTTTACAGTCCATTTCATATTTATATTCTGCAGTCACGTAAGGATGATTCTGTTTGGAGCAACTCATCAAACTTTTGTGTTTTGAGTACATTGCAGCATAACTGGCTGAAGATTTAGCTCAACCTCACCACTCTGCATGAAAGGAGGATAGTGGGATGGGAGCCTTCAGTTATTACTCAACCACTTCATGGACCACACTACAGACCAGAAGTGTGGCCTTTGATGAATTATTTCTTAAGTAAAAACATACTTAAAGCATTTATTGCTGTCAGAGCAGTGACTCCGTCTGTGCAGGAGGAGGATATTACAGTACCATAATTAATACACCCCCCACCCCCCCCCAAGATACTTAATCTGTACCTGTGTTTTGATTTTTGGAGCTCTGTGACAAAGGACAAGTTATATTTGCGGCAGTCTTGGTATTTTATTATGCTTTGCAAGTAGGAAGCGAGCCATGTAGTCTTAACTAGCAGAAGTGGTAGTGACAGGAAATGGGATTTGTTTTGAAGTGGAGCCTAATTAGCTTCTGAAACGGATCAGACGATGTGGTTGCCGGAGGTGGCAAAAACTAGACATGATGACCCAGGAGATCTTTTCCTGTCCAATGCAAAGGATGGGACTAAGACTTGGCTACGTGAGAATCAACATTAACGAAATACAAGGCACTGACTGTTTCTTGCTGGATGCTTGTATAGGGCTAGACCAAAAGGGCTGACTGGATTTTGGGTCTCTGATTCCTACTATGGCTCACACCAGAGCAAAGGGTACGAACCTGAATTTTGCAAGTGTGCTTCTTGGCACAGTGTCTGCAAATCTGCAAACTCAGACACTAACTTTTACACAGAAAGTAGCAATGAAGAAAATAATTAGAAATCTTGGTATAAACCCTTCCATGGGCTTGCCCCAAAGGAGTATTATCTTCTATGTTCAGCAAAGAAAACAAGCACATGCTTTTTCAGATGTTTCACAATAGTGAAAGCTAGCTAACATGCCTGATGAAAGAAATGCAAAGGGATTGTTTTTATACCAAAGCAGGAAAAATCCTTGAAGGCTCTGTGTACTATGAAAACATACACGTTCTCTTCTAGCAGTGGCAACGTTACCTTATGAATGCTTACGCATGCAGAGTTTGCCACCTTCATATATCTGCTCATCCAATTGCGCAAGGGAGTGGTTCCCTGAATCCTTTTTGCTACAAATTAACTGGGTTACATTAAACAGCTTAGCAGTAGGGCTGTTCCAACTCGACCCATTTTGAGTTACAGCTAGGGCGTGACCACACAATTCAGAGCTGCTGGCAGACCCTGATGGCAGCGAACTTTGGTGGAGTTGAGCCATGGGGGTGATTTCCGTACCTAGGAAAAAGGATGCACAGAATAACCAAAAGCTGAACCTCAGGACTGATATTTCAGTCTTGGCCTTCAGTATAAGCACGTGGAAAGATTCTAAAAATTGCTACAAACAGATCAGAGGTCTAGTTGGCTTCCTGTGCCATCACCCAATGGCAGCTGTCTGGAGGACAATACAAGTCCATGAATATACCAATGTTTTGTTATCCCCTCCCAGCTTCCAGTAAGGTGCAGCTTAGGGACATACCTAAGACAGCCCCTGAGAGACTTCTGCCTCATGTCTTTATTGAACCCAGATTTTGATAAACTGTTGCTTTTATTTAAAACAAAGTCTAAAAAATTAAGGAGGACCACTCTGAAATCTTTTGGAAAAAATCCCTACCAATCCCTTCCACTTTTCTCACCCCTTCCTCCCCACAAAGGTACTTCTTTGGGACAGCTGTAAACAAGAGTCAGGGGGATAGCAGTTTTGTGTATTTTGGCTTTTCAAAAGGCTTTGTAGGCAAAAGATCTCAGTATAGATTAGGAAACCAGCAGTGGTATTGGCATCATTAGGCTGAAAAGTATTTTCTTTTCAATAACTATGTATGTTCTCACTTAGTCTGTTTGCTCGCTTTCTTAGAAGAAAATGATTCATGATTAAAGGGGAAAAAAATCCTTCTGTGACTGTGTAAGTAATAGAATCCATCCACAGAGAATCTCGATCACACACTCAAAGCTCACGGCGAGAAAGTCTTTCTCCACTTTTGGTCAAGCGAGACTGCTGCACTGCTCCTGCCCTGCTGAAATTGATAGTTGAGGCTGATGCGTGTGTGCTCGCCTACTTCAAAGAATGGACTGAGTCCAAGCAATTCTTCCGCTACAACAGCCAGGTCTCCAAGAGACTACCCCAATAGCAATGTCACGGTCTGTCATCTACCCAGAGCTCCACTGCACATGCCCCTGCGTACCAGCTCAGCAATTCCAGCTGTGTAGGAATATATGAAGGGAAGTGAGGCCTTGAACTTCATACTCCAGCTGAAACCACCCTTCAGGAGCGGCTGAGACTCCCTCACAGGCTGCTATTCTACCTAGAAGAAAGCCTATGAGAATTTCTTTCCTTTGGATTACCCAGGCAGGACCACAGGATACAACAACGCAGGTTAGACAGGGCAGATGATTGATGAATTAGTACGCAAACATGAAGACAGAATCTTGCCACAGCATGAACATATAATTTATCAAATAGTATATTCCCCAGTAACTTAGCATTTTAAGAAACCAAAAGGAAGACAGGGCCCTGAATGTTTCCTTTTGACAGACTGTATTTCACATTTTGGGCAATAGTCTTAGACCCTCTGTAATTCTTTCAGCCAAAATATTCAGCCCAGCATGCCAAAAATCATATTTGAAAATCCAAATTTAAGCAGCTGAATCCAAGTGTCTTGCTTTTCTCAACTTCTATTCAAAGAGCTGGACCCCTACTAACACAACAATAGCTAAAGATGCAAATAGTTGAAAAATATTTCATATCATGACTAAGAGAGAAGCCTTTGCAAAGAAAAAAGACACGAGTGAACAAATCCATATGGATCATATATGTGTTTATCCTTCACAAAGGCTGTTATGGAAATTTAAGTTGCTTTTTATTAAAGCTTCTTCTAAGTATGAGATGTTTGCAGCTAGCCACTGCCATCAGAGAGGATGAATACTTGCCAGTAAGGTTGATTAAAAGTTATGCTCATCAAAACTGTTTCATCTCAGTTTGCCTGTATGCACAGGCATACTAAACCGTTAGCTGCTTTATGGGGAAATAATTCTAAAAGGACAAGCGTTCTTGACAATGTCACCAATGCATAAGAGTAAGCAGTTTTTCTTTCAGTAGGAAACATAGAGGTCATCGCTTCATTTCTGGCATACTGTGCCACAAGGCTTTTTTAAATTTCTTTTAAGAATGTTTTCAATACAAAAGACCTATTACTATTTTTCTCCAATCTTCGAAGAATCTTCAACCAATCAAAAACTCTTCTGCTGAAGATGAGGCTGGTTTGCATTTTTGCATGTAGCAGATAAGGAAATCGGTTTCTGAAATTAAGACTAATTGTTTGTATGACAACTTGTACTTGTGACTTCAAGGTGTAATTCCTTCTACTGGAGCTGGGAAAAGCTCATGAGAAACAGCACCACCACCAAGTGAAGAATTCCCTTTGGGCAGGACTGTAGAAGCTGTTGGCATAACTGAACGCGATGGTGCAACATTCGGGACAAGGAAGAATCGAGTCCGCAGCATCACAGGCATAACATTGTATTGGGGGCGGGGGGGGAAGGTGTACATGGTGCCATGACTGAGGATTGCAGCATAATGCCTTCGTGCAAGAAAGGTGAATGTTACAGACATTCTGACTGAACAGGCATTTTTGAGTTGCAATTGCACTGCTTCCATGATCACGTTTTTATGTGAGATATATCATAGAAATGTAAAATGCCACTGGAGATGGAGTAAAAGAACCACAACACAAAAATCTCTAAGTTCCACTGAACTACCAGCAAAATGGGACACCTGGCCAACCACCAGCAACAGCCCATTCCCTGAAATTCAATAGCAGTAAAGAGATTATTTGAAGCAACTCTAATTCTTAGGTATTCAGGCCTTAATACATAGTTCCTAGGGAACATTTCACCCAGTTCTCCCTACTTCCAACCTCATGAAGCATATTAAGCCCTCTTAGAAATAGTTAAAAGAACCAAAGGCAAGGGAATTTTTTCTATGTTTTATCTGAAGTAGGAAAGGAATTCAATGTTTGTCCTGTATGAGTTCTCTCCAAATACTTTTGGAGATCAGAATTTCTGCTTCTGCTAGCAGAACCAGCTAGATGCAGAAACAACCACCGCAAGAACTGGGAATTGCATTGAAAAATAAGAACAGCCCA
Source organism: Phalacrocorax aristotelis (assembly GCF_949628215.1). Taxonomy (NCBI): domain Eukaryota; kingdom Metazoa; phylum Chordata; class Aves; order Suliformes; family Phalacrocoracidae; genus Phalacrocorax; species Phalacrocorax aristotelis. The sequence continues at coordinate 83,669,657 of NC_134276.1, forward strand.
GTCCTACCCATCCTTTCTTTCTTCTGTACTGAACTGCAGAGGGGAGACACCATCACCACACTGGAAACATTTCAGAAAGGAACAGAGAGATCTATGAACATTAATCTGGGACAGGGTTTTCCCCCAGCGTTTGCAACAGCTTTCCTATTCATTTTGTACCATACCATGCGTGTGTGGTGTTGACTGATATTCCTGTGTAAGTCCTGTCAACGCTCTTTGTGCTTCTCAATATGCTAAAACTGTCCTTGTTCTAAGTTCAACCTTCCTTAAAAAATACAGCAGCTAAAAGAAAGCTTTAGCATCTGAGAACTGGAGTGCTGAAGTATGGAGGTTTCTTTATTAAAAAAAAATAAATTACAAGGTGTTACGAAGAGACTTTATTTGGTCAACAAAAGGAAACCCAAACAAACCACCAAATTTCTGACAAAACCTGCCAAAACCAAGATTGAAGACAAATGTGGACTGTTCATAACCCTTTTTTCTCTCCTGTCTCACACAAATTTTTGAGATTAATTACACCAGTCGTAAAGTCTTGGAGACTGGGGGCTTTTAATTTCAGTGTTCAATTTAACTCCATCTCATCGCATCTAAAGTGAAGGAGGTGGAACTGAAATACAAATGCTGCTTTGAAAAAACACAGTAAATACTAGTAGAACCAAAGATATTCCAAACTGCACCTCAGGCTTGCTTTGGTGCAGCTGGCTGCTGCAGAGGGCACAGCAACTGCTGGTGTATATTACAAACCCCACATGCTACAGCAATGCACCACACACAGTGGGCATGAACTGAAGTTAGAATTTTATGTGACCTTCCCTCTGTTGCCAGAAAAGCACATGAATGTTTGTCACAATTAAAACAGCATAAAGTTCCTTTGCCCTGGCATGGAAATGCTGCTTAATGCTAACTACAGCCCTTCTGCACACAATGATATGTAGCAGCAGTGCTTCACAGAAGTCCTTTAAAGTGTTCAGGGTACCATTTTCTAAGGAGTCACCAGTATGGAGGGGCCAATTCTGCCTCTTATGCAGACCACTTGTGTGCCTCACTCTGCCTGGTCAGCTATTAGTGGTGCAAGCACAACTGACCAAAAGTAAAGAGTGACAGAAGCGGAGCTGTACAGCCTGTGCAAATGGATGAGTACACACAGCAGCACATCTAGCTTGCCTGTGTTTAAGCTTTGTGTGTACAATATGCAGGTGGGCATTGGAAAGCTGCACCTAAAATAAATGTAGTCCTCAGGGCTACTTGGCTTCCACACCTCCATATGGAGCGTACAGATGTATTAGTTTGACAGACTAAGGGTACATCTTTAAAGCTTCAAACCAATTAGATGCTTTTTATTAGAATGGCAAAAATCACTATAGGCACTGGCCCCAAGAGTGCTTTGTCCTCTTAAGTTTCTTTTCTGCTAAATGGATCTCTAACAGGACCATATCAGGCCTCGCCCCACTCCTCCCACCCCCTTCAACAAAACATTTTTCTATATAAATTTGCTTTAGAGTCGAATTCTTGCCAGACAATCCAGAGTATCACTCTGGAAGAAAAACTTCCTGCTTTATTACAAACCTTTGAAAAAGAATTCAAATGGCTGGGCTACAGTAATTTGATATGTTGTATCTTGGCCAGTGGGCTCCTGGTTCTCAAAAAAATCCAGGATTAGCAGACATAACACTTCAAGCTGTGCTGTGTTAAACAGGATCCAAATGCTACTACATTAAATAAGACAGAAAAATGGGCCTACTCGATTTTGTAAATGGGAAGAGCAGCCAGTTTGTACAGTCTTTTCCTTTTGCACATCGCTTTAAGTCTTTCCAGTTCACTGGGTATAGACATTGTTATGTTTATTGCAAGCATGGTCAAGGCAGGCAGGTATCAAATGAGTGAAACTATGACTTTAGACAGGTTTGGTATTACTGTCCCTCCTATTACTATATGACAACTATATGTAGGTAGAATGGACCGTGACCATCACTGAACGACAGTGTAAAAGGAACACAGGGCAAAGAAATGCGCTGCCCATGCCAGCCTCTGCTCCAAAGCCCAACCAAAATAAAAATTTGCAGTTTGTTCTTTCAGCAGCACAACCTGATTGAGGCACCCATCCCTACAGCTCTGTGCCAGGTCAGAGTACAGTCCAGGTACTCACAGCTTAAGGGGAATAATGGGCCAATATTTTGGCTGCTTTTTGTCACAGTTTCTATCAAAGATAAGCTGCATGGCAGCCTCCATTGCCTGAATTTTGGCAGCTTCAGCACCATACAGTTTCTTCATTTCTGCCATTCGCCTCTCCCCAGGTCTTTCCGCAGGTGGCTGCACAGAACGCTCCATCCTTTTGTGAAGGTCTTGATCAGCCTCCACGTACTGGTCCTCAGCTTCCAGCTGCTGCTGTCTCCCTAGACAAATAAACCACAAGAGATGTAAATTACTGAGCTATCAACCAATCACATTTTATTTTAACTTTTAAATATTACACATTCAAATTTGTGCTGGGTCTAGAGGGCCGAGATCCACATGTTCTAGAGCACAGCCAACTTCTGCAACTTGCAAAACAAACCGCATATTACTTATCCTGCTGTGCTCATTATGCACAATTACAAATTCCTACTAAGCAGCATGATAAAGCCAGGCTGGAAGAAGTGAGGAGAAGGGAAGAAAATCCTGGAATCGAATCCTAAAACTACAGAAACCTTCTGTATTAGTAATAGCAAGTAAAAATCAGCATTGCTTCATTTCTCCCCAACATACACATGCCCTGAAAAGAAAAAAAAAACAAACTCCAAAAACCCAGAACACCACTACCACCCCCCCACAAAGAAGAAAAAACCCCACAAACCACCAAAATCCAGCCAAACGCAACCCAGGAGAGTTGCTTTCCGAAGTACTGACTTAGCAGCTGAGATAAGGAAACAATGCACAGGACAATGCAACTTGGCTATGAACCATAGCCAAGAGAAAATGTAATCAGTTACTACTCTGTGAAAACGAACAGGTCTGTCATGTAAGCATCTGCCATCAAGTGCATCCAATGAAACACAGCTGTAAGCACTGTGTTTGGATAAACTAGCCAACCTCATCCATTTCTCAAGACTTGCAAAGTATAACACTGACAGCCTTACTGCTATTGCTTTAAAGACTAAACAGAACAGCACCCAACATAGATCCCTGCGCCAGCCACATCTTTTAGAGAGGATTTAAAACAGTTCAGAGAGGTGAAACATTTGGACCAATTTGTCATCAAAAATCCTCTTCGGTAAGCCCAATGTGGAAGCAAGAACTTGATTTTTCATGCCCAAACATACCTCCACTTCCTGGGTGCTGCTCTGAAGGATAATAATGCTCTATGCAGTTAAAATAGTAAAGTGCTATACAAGATTCCCCTCTTATGGGGACATTTCTAGTAGATGAAGAAAATTATCTGGCAGTTGTTGAACTCCTTCACCTACCATTAACAAATGACGGTTCTCAAAACTGCGTCACAGAAACAGTTCACTAATACTAAGAGCACTTATTTGTTTTGTTTTGTTTTTTAATAAAAACATCAAAAAGGACAGCGTGTCTACAGGTCAGGATGCATTAGTCACATACAGGACATGCTTCTCAGTGTCTGGTGCCATGTACCTCTTCCCTCCTTCCCCTAAGACAGAGATTTAGCTTTCACAAAACATATGACATCTGCAAACCCTAACCCGATGTTAAGTATCCTGCCAAATCTGTGTCAAACATCTGCAGTTTATTTTTACACTGGAAAGTACTGTACAGAGCAGCCAACTGTCTGTCAGCCTTACTAAACTAATTATCCCCTGTACCTCATTCACAGAAAATAAATATTTTAAACAGCATAATCAGAAACTTCAATTCTGGCATCTGTTTGTACGACAGGGACACAGAAAGCTTTTGTCTCATCATTTCAAACACCATCCTCAGTTTTGTGTTGGTAGTTTGAAGGGCAGGAGTGCTTGAGGGGCTATTAGAAAGCTATTCCAGAGGGACATTTCACTTTCTCTGATTTTGCTTTAAGGGCACACCCCGAAGTGTGCTGCGCTGCCAGAATTCATGAGGAAACATACATTCAAGTCCATATGCGTTTTTGGAAGAGTCAGATTTATTTGGTGTCAGGCCACTTCAACCAGAAGGTCTGAATTAAAAGAACTAACATTGCCTCCAGAGGGCCCAGCACTATGAGGACAGGCTACAGCACTAAGGCTGGGACTACACAGGTCACTTGCATCCTGTTGAGACAAACTCACTGGGACACCAGACTGCCCGCAACTAGGTAACATGCTTTCAAGCATGAACTTGATGCAAATTACACTAAATAGTCTATGACAGAAAACAAAGATCTATGCTGGAAAACCAGTGTCTCCCACTGTAGGTTACACAGCAAAACTCTGCCAGGACAATGAATCAAACCCCTATTGGTTGACTCTCTTGTGCCACAAAGATAATTCCTTGTTCTTCTGTATTGCCCATGGAAAATTTCTGTTCATTAGTGCCATCGCTGCATGCTAGAGACAGCTGCTTTCTCGCTTGCTTGCTGTAGAATGCTCTCTGATAGCTCATTGCACACAATAACACTTAAGAAAAATTAATTTATCTGGAGAGAGATAATGAATTCTTCTGTTTGGAAATTAAATGGGTCTTTAGCAGAAGCTTTTTGATGGATGAGTGGATTAGAGTTTAGTGTGCATCAGTCTCCATTTTGTAGCACAGAGTAGTTCATAAACCTGCAGAACCTAATGCTAACAATCAAAATAATAATACCAATTTAAATTCCGTTCTGAAAATTACCTAACCAATGGCTGGAGTATATGTTGTCCTTTACAGTAATCAGCTGTAGTCCACTTAACTTTTCAACCTGACTTTTACTATTCCATAGCTACTGGTTAAAAAATACCCAGAGTGACTCTATTAGAGAGTCTCAGACACGTAAATCAGGTCTAGAGTCCAGGCAGAGCCTGGGGACAGAAATTTGCTGCAGGGACACAGAGTTTTTTGTACCAAAGGCTGTAATTGAACATAGAACATGGCAGCTGTTGCTGGTAGTAGCACTGTAGCTGGGTGGAATATGTTGCAGTGTCAAGTTTGCGAAGAGATACCTCGATGACAAACTCCGCTGTCAGTGACAGCACTATTTGCTGTCATGGACAATCAAGGAGAGAGAAGCCATGGAAATAAATCATAGGACCAGGTTGGAAGGGACCTTAAGGATCATCTGGTACAACCTTTCTTGGCAAAAGCACAGCCTAGTCAAGATGGTCCAGCACCCTGTCCAGCTGAATCTTGAAAATGTCCAATGTTGGGGAATCCACCATTTCCCTGGGGACGTTATTCCAATGGCTGGTTGTTCTCACTGTGAAAAATTTTCCTCTTGTGTCCAATCAGAATCTCCCCAGGAACAACGTGTACCTATTACCCTCATCTTTTCTATGTGACTCCTTATAAAAAGGGTGTCTTTGTCTTCTTTGTAGCCTCCCTTACATGGTGATAAGGTGTCCCCTCAGCCTTGAGAAAAGAAGGCTTAACAAACCCAGTTCTCTCAGCCTTTCCCCATATGGCAGGCTTCGCAGTACATTGATCATGTTTGTGGTCCTTCTCCAGCCTGTCCACTTCTTTTTTGCATAGTGAGGACCAAAACTGAACACAGTACTCCAGGTGTGGCCTGACAAGCACTGAGTAGAGTGCAATAATGATTTCTTTACCTCTGCCGGTGATGCCCTTGTTGATGCAACTAAGCACCCTGTTGGCTTGCTTTGCCACAGCAGCACACCGTTCACTCATATGGAACTTCTTGTCCACCAGGACCCCTGGGTCCCTTTCCACAGAGCTGGTCTCCAGCCAGATAGATCCCAGCCTGGGCTGCACTCCTGGACTGTTTTCCCAGGTGTAAGACCTTACTAACCTACTCTTCCAGCCTAGCCGGTTCTTCCTGAAGGGTGGCTCTCCCTTCTGAACTGTCCACTTCCACTTCCCCACCCAGTCTGGTATCATCAGCAAACTTCATCAGGGTACAACCCCTGGTGGACCCTGCGGTGGTACAGCCCACCCCCAGATCCCAGGATAAACTCTATTGTGCTGTCATCTTGGCCATAACAATTCGGGTGTGAGGCAATCTGTCCACACCTGGGCTATCTGCTGCCTGAATGGTACATCAGGACCACCCTGAGATCTGAGGATAAGCCCTGTGTTGCTGTTATCTTGGTCATAACGACTTGGATGCCAAGGGAGACCCTTTGAGCTCTCTGGGACTGCAGTGTGTTGTGTGACCCTGTATCTCCCCATTGGCTGGGATGCCTCTCAGGGTAGTTTTTGTGAGGGTTGAAGGATCGCTCATTGACAATTTTGCAAGGTTCAGTGGCCATGAGTTGATAAATTCCAGCATAATAAAGTAATTAATGAAACTCACAAAAAGGGAAATTTTAATCACAGGTTAACCTCGGGGTGTGTGTGTGCAATTTGACTACATATACATATATATTCACATAAACCATTGACCAACTCCAAGACTAAGATGGGACCTAGCTGCACCTAGACTTCTCTCTGGAAGGAGTTTAGAAAGCAAGGAGTTCTATTCTGAACCTCATGACTGAACGGGAGGGTCCTCCTTACCCCCTGCATCCATGATCCCCTGTGAATCATTCTAAGTTGAGTATAGCTGAATTTTCCTTTATGCACTTCTTTTATGTAAGTAGAGTGAACCGTGCCATTCTTGAATCTTTAAGTCACTATGTTGACTGTAAAAAATTCCATCAAATTGTTGTTTTAAATTGGCTGATGCTGTTAAGATTTATACAATGTAATACTGTGATCTATCTCAAAAATATTAATCAATCTTATATTGCTAACCAAAGCTGCGTAACAAGTCTGTATTTGTAACAATTTGGCGTAGTTGGCAGGATCCACAAGGTTTTATTTGTGACAGACCCCACTTGTGACAGGTTGCCAGTTTGAAAAGGAGCTTTTTACTACCACCTTCTGGGTGCGGCCAGTCAGCCAGTTCCCCACCCACTGCACAGACCACTTCCCTAGACCGTAGCGCATCAATTTCTCTAGGAGGAGGCCGTGGGAAACCATACTGAAAGCCTTGGAGAAATCCAGGCAGACAATGCCCACTGCTTGTCCCACATCAACCAAGCAAGTTACTTTGTCATAGAAGGCGATCAGGTTTGTCAAGCACAATTTGCCCTTGGTGAATCTGTGCTGGCATTTCCAAATCATGTTCTTCATTTGACTTGTGACAGCCCCCAGGAAGATTTGTTCCATAACTGTCCCAGGGACTGAAGTAAGATTGATGTGCCTATAATTTCCTGGATCCTCCTTTAAGCCCTTCTTGTAGATGGGAGTGACATTAGCCTTCTTCAAGTCTTCTGGGACGTCCCCTGATCTCCGTGACTTCTCAAAGATTATGGAGAGTGGCCTTGCAACAATCAGCCAGCTCTCTCAACACCCTCGGGTGGATAACGTCAGGGCCCATCGATTTGCAGGGGTGAAGCTCCTGTAATAGTTCACATACCAACTCTTCCTTCACTGACCATGGGTCTGTGTTTGCATCAACCTGGATTTTTGTTCCCAATGGTGCTGGTAAAGACAGAGGTGAAGAAAGTGTTGAGAACTTGTCGTGGTTTAGCCGGCAGCTCAGCCCCACACAGTCGCTCACTCACTCCCCCACCGGTAGATGGGGGAGAGAATCAGAAGGGTAACGCTCGTGGGTTGGGATAAGAACAGTTTAATAATTAAAATTAAAAGAAACAACAGTAGAAATGCAATGTAAAGGAGAACAAGAGGCGCAAAGCCCCGGGGGAGGGGAAGGGAGGGGGAGGGGAACGAACCACCGAAACCAACTGCAGGCACCGCAGCCGCTCGCTGCCCGCCGACCTGACGCCGTACCGCTCCCGGGCTGCCACTGCCCCCCCACCATATACTGGTCATGGTGTGACGTGGTATGGAATGAACCTGCCATTGGCCGGTCGGGGTCAGCCGGCCCCGCCATGGCCCCGCCCCTCCCAGCCCCCCACATGTGGCAGAGTGCTGGAAGCTGGAAAGGTAGCCGACCCCCAATGGTGAGGAGAATTAACCCCTTCTCAGTCAAAACCAGCAGAGAATCTCTGCCTTTTCAGCACTGTTGGTGACTAATTCACCTCTCCTGTTTAACCGTGGGCCAATATTTTCCTTCTGATTCTGCTTGTTTTTTATGTACCTGAAGAATCCTTTCTTGCAGTTTTTGACATCTCTGGCCAATTTCAATTTGAGCTGAGCTTTGGCTTTTCTAACTGCATCTCTGCACACCCTGGCAATGCCCTTGTACTTCTCAATGGGTTTTCATTTGCTTTTCCATCTCTGGTACTCTTTTGGTTTTGAGCAGACTCAGAAGCTCGCAGAGAAGCCAAGGGGGTCTCTTGCTCTGCCTACTTCCCTTACCTTTAAAGGGGATAAACTGTTTTTGTGCTTCCAGGAGAGTGTTTTGCAAAACTCCAGCACTCACTAGCTCCTTTATCCTCCAGGGGAGCTTCCCACGGAATTCCTCCCAACTGAGCTCTTCTAAAATCTAAAACCTTTGTCTTAGTACTAACCTTCAGCATGCTCAGCAGGATCCCGAACTCCACAATATTGTGATCACTGCAGCCAAGGCTATCACTAACCAAGATATTACAAAGCAGGTTTTCTTGGTTTAAGTAGCAAGTCCAGTAGTGCCTCACTGCTGGTTGGCACATCTAACATTTGTATGAGGAAACAGTCCTCTGTGCATTCCTGGAACTTGATGGATGACATGTGAGCTGCTGTATTGTTCATCCAACAAATGTCTGTGAAGTTGAAGTCACCCATAAGAAACAGGTTCTGTTGATGCAAACCTTGCTTAAGTGACCCAAATATTGCTTCGTTGGCCTTATCATCTTGGTTTGGAGGTGGGTAGCAGATGCCTACTCTGCGATTCTCCATGGAGACTACCCCTCTGATCTTGACCCAGAGGCCGTTGAGAGGGCTTCCACAATTGCCATAGTTGACTTCTATACATTCAAGGTTCTCCTTACATAAGGTACATAAATGGGTATGTAAACAGATATGTAAACTACTGCTTTTTCAAAAGCAGTATTGCCAGCCAAACACAGATACAAGATACAGATGACAGCAGAGAAAGTTATGTCTTGCTGAGAAGCACACTAAACTTTCTTTGGTGGGGCAGGGGCTGTGAAGTAGAACTGTTATTTCCAGGAGTCTGGGTTCTTTCCATTAGCTCAAAATTTACTCTAAAAGCAATACAAAGCAATGCAACTGGAGCTACATGTGCAACTACCTCTTCATCAAAAAGATGACAACAAACATCTAACAATGGAAAAAACAAACAAAACTATAAACTGTCCATAATCCTAAACCTATAGAGGCAACCAGAATTTCTCTGAAGCAAGCAGCAAATATTCATTCATGAATTAGGTATTGACGTTTATCAAAACAGTAATTCTCAGCCTGCAGCAATGAAGTCCCCAGCTCATTCTCAAAACAGAGTTTCACACTTCAAATTCATCGGTCATTGTGCTGCCAAGTTATAAATATGAAACAAATAATTTTTACACAATTCTAAGTAGTTCCTCCTTCCACTTCACACAGACTAAAATAAATGTGCTCTTTTTTACAGCATTCTTTGACTACTGTCAAGCTTCCCCCAACCATGGAACAGTATTCTGCAAATGCTCACAAGGCAGGCAGGCAGCTGCAGTGGTGGTTGGTTCCTGCACAAAGGAAAAGCATTGCTGACATTTTCCTAATTGGTCAGTTCCATTTCTTCCCAAAGACGTTCTTCCTCTCGTGAAGCTCTTTTCAGAAATAACTTATTCCTACCCAAGTCCAGTTCTGCTGGGAAGTCATCATTATCTGGCCAAAACCAGTTGAGACATCTTTTTCTAAACACAGTAAATAGCCTTTTTTCTTCAATATTTAAGGAATACTGAGATCTCTACTGAACTGATACTGCATCCTGGGACATCACCAGTTATTCCAGGCATTTTGAAAGAAAGTTTTGGGTTGTTGTTGTTCCCCTCCCCCCCGCCACTTTTCACACCTTTTATGGATGACTTCTAATCTGGGGTATACTAGCTGAAAAGAAAAGTGAACAAATGTAGACAACTACCTCCATTCTCAGGGACTGCCAAAAGCAGGATAAACAGTAACCAGTATCTTAGCTAATCACTACATTTGGGGCTTCATATGCACACAAACACCCTCTTACAAACTTTCAGCAAAATGATGTCCTAAGCCCTTCAGGACATAAGGTCTTTTCCCCTTAGGCCCTTAGAAACTCAGACGTCTTGTTTCTCTTATTTCATTAAAGGAAAATATTATCTATTTTCTGTAAGTTTGATCCACTTTGCTCTTCTTTCTTTATAATATCCTTTGAGAAGCTTAAGTAGTAATAAAAAAATTCCTGTCTGGAATTCACCCTTTTCTCATTAAAAAAAAAAGGGGGGGAGGCAAAAAACCCCCACACCCAAGGTAAAAAACAACTTCAAAACAAAAACCCAAATAAATTCCCTTATTTGTAGAGAAGTCTCCATGAAGAGGCTTTTCAACATTAAAAGGAGATAAAAGTAGAGAGGGTAATTATCTATGTTTGGATTTTTAACAAAGGCACTGTAAGATTCATACCCAGCACTGGGTGTTTTCTTGTGCCATTTTAGCTCTTAATATTTATACATCCAACCCTTAGCTCACTGTAGCCAGTGACTATGCAATCTGATGACGTTTCTTACACAGACAGCCTTCTCCACAGCCCTCTAGGGGCACACGCTCTGCAGCCTGCCATGCCCCTGGGCTCTGCCCCACACGATGGTAGTTCTGGCAAGAAAGTAAAGGCTTGCTCCCCGTAAGTGTCAAATAGCCTTTACTGACTTTCAGTTTCTTGCTTAGTTAGCACATTATTCTTCAAGGAAATATTGCACTTTCCCCAGCCTTGATCTGTTTTTTTCTTTTCTATGATTTCAGACCGACCTATATCCCTGTTCACATATTTGCCTGCTTATTTCAAATGAGGAATGATTTTCTGTTACTGCTGCATATGCACTTTCTGAGCTTTCTCTTCTTGGCTTAAATGCTACCTGAGCTGATCTTGAGCAGCCCACACTAACAGAGTTAAAACCACTACCCATTTCTACTGATTAAAAACTCCTAGTTCTCTCTTTGAATGCCACTTCCCACAAGCCTATCTGCTGTGTTAAATATTCTGCCCACACAGGCTTCTCAATGCAAAATGCCAGCTTCTTCATCTCTCTAGAAAAGCTAAGTACCTTTACCATAAACTTACATGAGTTTTTCTGAAGTGACAGCAACAGAACATTTTATTATGCCCATAATTGCATGAACCAGGGAAAACCAAAATCTTTGCCTAAAGGAATTCCAACAAAATAAGGATTTAAATCTGAGGATTTGTAAACAGGATATTCAAAGAGTTTAATTTCTGAAGAGCTCTAGATTTCCAGAGGGCTGACATCTCAAGCACTACTCTATCAAATGCAAAGCTTTGCACAACAGGAGTTTCCATCAGTGGGAGCCTGTGAGAAGCAAACAACTGTGACTTACCTCCACATCTGTAAAGATAAAATATTCCGGGCTGCTGAAAACAGCACGGTCTTGCTTACTGGAGAGTACTTTGGAACACTGAGCAACTTACAGGAATTGTGGAAACATACTGAAAGAAGAGAGTGATGATTTTACAGTGGAACGAACAGCCTCATTCTAGCTGGAAGTTGGCTTCGGGAAAATAGACTTAAGTTTAAACTTTTCCTCAAATTTCAAACCTTGTGCTTGAAAAAACATAACAAAAAGATTACAGATGTCACAATGTAACTTATTCCTTCTCATTTTTACCAGGACAAGCCTGATCTTAAAAGAAGTGGAGACAGCTAGCCCGTATCTTATTATGACCACAGTCTAATCTGTGCAGAAGAATCAAATGCTGTAGCTGGCCTGAAAACACTAATTTGGAATAAAAGTAACTTTTTGGGGGAATAATTGCCTGCAATGACAAGCTCTCAGTCATCAGAGTCACAACCACCATGAAAGAGAATTACAAAAAATGCTGAAGGTATTAGAATTCCAAGTATCTACATTGACAAGTTTTCCATCTGCTAGTTGAGGAGGGAATGTGTTAAAAGAAATTGAATATTTCACCACATACATCTACAAGCAATGCAATACTCTCAAGAAAAAAGAAAACGTTCTGTTACAGGCTTTGAAGTAAGAACAGATGTGATTCTTTGGCAGGCCGGTGACAGTCTGAAACCATGGTTCCATGGACTTTTTTCTTGACTCAGCTACAAAACCAGCTCATGAAGTTTCTGCTCCCCTCCTCTCTTAGCTGCATGCTCCCGCTCCCAGGCCTCCTCAAGGATGCTGCTACAATTGTCTAAGGGGCCACACAATGAATCCCAAGAAAAAAAAAAATTCCCACCCAACTCCAACAAGTTATATTTAATCCTGGTACAGTTCACTGTCTTGGCACCACATGTGCTAAACTGAAGGGCAGCGCTGGTGCAGCAGTGAATGGATAGGAAGAAAAACTGCTTAACCTGGCTTTGACACTGAGACGTGTTCACTGATGCACCAACTGACTGAAAACGTATTGGTAAAAGCAGGAAACTGTCTAAGGGGAGAGAGTGCTCCTTAAGATGTGGATGCAACAGGCTGTCTAAGCAGACAGCAAAAAGATTTTGCAAATCTGAAGTACTCAGTTTGATACCTCTTCTTTCACCACAATACAGATTTTCTACACATTTCAAAGAGGAAAGCCCTGGAGAAATGGCAAAATTACTTATCAAGACAATAAGTGGAGAGAAACTACCTTTGAAATCAAAACAAACAGAAATCCAGGAAGTAAGGTTAGAACGAAGGCGTTCCACTTCCAGGTTTGCTACTGGGTGGTATGTATCACTCACAAGTTAATTAACCACATGCCTCACTGTAATGAGTCTGTAAAATGAATCTAATACTTTCCTACTTGACAGAGAGTTTTAAAGAATTAATTATCTCACATTATTTTGAAACCTGTGGGTTAAGTAACTGGCAGAAAGTTACACAGTTAACTGGAGAATAAGGAAGCCGATTTCTGTTTTAGAAATAGGATTAAAAACCAATAAGGGTTTTCTTATGGTCTCCAAAACAAACTGCCAAAGATCCTAGATGGAAACAATACAAGCCTTCAAGTCCATGTTTACAGTAGCAGTAGGCTACACTGGTTACTGCCCAGCTAAACAACAAATCACCTGTCTTCTATTTTCTTCTATTACCTTCCACAATGAAACCCTTAAGAAGGGATATTCTTATCTCAACCAGAAAATGAACTGAAACAATTAAACACCATAAACATGAAGCAACCAGCTAGCCCAGTGGAACCTCAAGTGAAAGCCTGCTCTAGAAATTTGAATGCTTTACATGTAATTCATGATCAGGTATAGGTGCATCTAGAATAGAAAACACACAGGCGAGACCAGCATAACCAGGGGTCTGTATCACATCAGAGACACCAAGGTGGCCAGGCTGCATGACAGAATTAAACTGCCAGGAAGTTGCTGACCGACTAATGATCAGAATTTAGTACAGGATCAGGCTACTGGCAGCTGCCTCTAGGAAGGATCAACTCCACAGCAGTAAGATTAAATACAGACCAGCTGACTCTGCACTCCCATCCCCCAAAACAACTCCAGTCTGTCGCTGATGGCAACAATGCTGACGCCAAAGACACCAGTGCTAGAGTAAACAGAAGGATTACTTACATCTATATATAACTATATCCATATATACATATACATATATGGCGCAGTCAGGGGAGACTGAACAAGGAAATGTTCAAATTTCTAAGTGCTTCTTTAAAAGCAAACCAGCACATTGAAGAAACATGGGTTTCACAATTGTTTTTTACATGTGCCCTGAATAGAAATTAAGCACATGCACTTGGAAGAAAGTGTTCCACGTACAGAGCGCCAGACAGCTAAATAATACTGAAAGCTTGGTGCTTTCAGGCAAAAAAAAAAAAAAAAAAAAAAAGCAGCAGCCTATACCAGTCTTCTAAATCAAACTTGCACATTAGAACTTTACATTGAAATGTCTTTCTTGACTCCAGCCACAGACTACACTGCTGAATTTGACTTTCGTTTATTGCATGACATGAGAAAGCGAATCAGTACATATGCAAGGAAATCTGCAACTTTATAAAAAACATTTGAAATTTTTTTTTGAGAGCAACTTGTAACCATGTTGTTAATTTTCTGAAAGGAAGCGTACTCCTGAAAGGAAGCATACTCAGGCTACAAACTGACCTTTCAGTTAACTGGCTGGTCCATAACTTAGTATTACTGCAGACAGGCGGAATTAAATAACAATCTCTGATCCAGATAAAATTAATTTCAGCAAGGAAATACAAATTTTTCCATGCTGTCAGTAAACTACAGCGTGCTGCCTGACCAATCATTTTCAAAGAGCCATCTGGAAAAAGGGTCAAACTAAAGGAATCAGCAAAATATATCACAACTTGTGAAAGAAAGGGCTGATGGGTAGCTTTGGAAACTTAGTTTACCTCTGACCTTCTGAGTTTCTCTTGCTCATTTCAGCATTCTAGTAAATGACATGAAATATACTTAAGTATATGAGAATAATTGCTATGCCCAGTATTAAAAAGACAACAAAAAACATTGGGAAAATATGCCAGAGAAAACCTGCAGATGTGCATCTATCATACCTTCTGCAAAAATGAAATGTTTGATGCTAGAAGTAATTCCAGAGTTGGTTGCTGGAGTAGAAGTCTGAGCACTGCCTCCTTTCAAAAAGGCAGCTGGCATCCTGCCCTTCAAAAACTTAAGTTGTAATTCTCAGTGAGTGGGAGCTCCATGCCTCCCCTCTGTCACTTCAATGGGGCAATTCACAAGTGAAGGAAGTGTTCAAGTGACTTGAAGAGAAGACTTTACATGAGGAGAACCATCAGACGACAACTAATGCCAAGGGAAGAACACAAAAGCAGAGAATGCAAGTGACTACATATCACCGGCTTTACCTATTGAGAAATGGAGAAATGAAAAAAAGGCAGATACTTCTTCTTGCACTCTTCCAAAGCCAGCCAGATGCTCTGCTATCTACCATCTCAACACCTCCTCCACCAATGACGCAGTCTCCATAGTCTAGACTCTTCTACAATTTTTCAGCCTCCTTCCCACCATACCAGCGGCCAAAAATCCCAAAGCAAAGATGACTGATGAATTTTAAAGCAGGTCTTCCAGCCCTTCTTTCTGCGTAGCAACCACATCAGAAATTTCAGACCTCCTAGAACTGAAGGTGCTCTGAAGGCTTGTGCAGCGAGAGAACAGCAGCACTGGCCTGTTAGTATTTGAACAACCATATCAAAATTGAGGCCCAGCATGCTCTTTGGAGACCTACACTCCTTGGCAAAGTTTCTCTGATTTCTGTGAATACAGAGCTGACTTTTAGAGCAACCACCACCACTTCAGCAACTACAAATGAAATTAAGCCCAGGAGATTCTTAGTCAGCTAAATGTGAACAATAACAATCAACAGTATAACACCCACATTACTTATTTCAGTACAAACCTAATTTCAGTGTAAATACCAATTTAAGATTTATTCTTCATCTTACATTTCCTTTATGATCTTAATGTACTGCAGATCAGTGTTTTGGCAACTTAGACGCATGTCCTTGAAAATACCAGAGGGAAGCTCTGATAACTGGATAAATAGGTCTGGATACTTTGGAGGACAGTAACAATTGTAATGTGGCTGCAGCACAACTGTTTCTCAGTGCGTTATCATATCAACCTTCTATATTTTTCTGAAAGACAGGGAAGTGCTATTACCCCTGTATTACAAGTCCAAATTAAAAAAAAAAAAAAAAGGCACAAATTCCTAGAGCAGGAGGTGCTTTAGATTCCTTGGAATGGGCTTCTCAGGAGATCATATCACAAGGTGGCACAGGTGCTCAGCCCAGCTGCTGGAAAAGGTAACAGTGACAATATTCCCTTGCACCTTAGGGTTTAATATGCATCATCCTTTGGGTATGAATTACTAGTTCCCTTCTTCCTTGAAGGCATGGTTGGGAGAGAAAGATTATTATTTTGGAAATCTGTTTCTAAATTCCACCTATGCTGAAAGCTTCTATGGATCTATGGCATGTCTCAAATAGCATGTCTAAGGTCATAATGGAAGTCTGTGAAGGCCACCCAAGTCTGAGACGGGTAGCCTAACAGACTCTGTCTGAGTCTCTCACTTGATTTTGAGCATGCAAACAAATGAGTTTTGAAAAGACCCAGGCAGATGGAAGTCTCCGAACTATCAAGTTTCTGCCTCCACAGCACCCACATTTCCCTAACGACGATGGACGTGAATTCCATCTGGATGCTTCTGACAAAACTGAGGCACAACGAGAGCTTCTGAAAAGCAAATAGTGCCTCTGAAGTCTTACCATTAACCACACCCCATTAAAATTAGCAGAGGTAAATTATGTGTCTCCAAGTGAATCTGTACAAGAGGTTGGCTTTATAACAGAGACACCTAAAGCGTGTAACACTTGAGATACTTTGCTGTTATGCTCTGTTTTAGATTCTGAGCAGATTTTGTAGATAAAAGAGCATAGAAAGCACAGAAGATAATTACACCCATTTCCACCTTGGTCCTTGGCAATGCTTTTCACAACCACTCCAGTGCTGTACACCCTGAAACTTTAAGCATTCTTGGTAAAGCAACAGTTCCTCCAGGTAGATACAAAAAATGTTTTGTTAGAAAATGCTTAATTCATAGCCCACACTCTCAGTGTCCACTTACAGGGTTGAGAATATCACACTAAAGGCAGATGAATTCAGATTTATCAGCACAGAACTGAGTCAGAGCTCTCTCAAGTAAAATCATTTAGAGATTCAGAAACATTGCATGTGGCACCTAGATGGAACTGGTAATTGAGGAATTTTAGGGGAAATGGTAAACTGCATAAACTGTGAAGACAGACTGCCTGAGACAAGTGATTAGCACAGAGCAGCTTTTATGCGACTTTCCTCTAGAGCTGTGTCTGTCAGCATGGTCTCACCTGCTCTTACCTGCTCTGTTCCACAGCAGCTACAGCTGCTTTCACAGGCTCCCCTGCAGAGACAAAGAATGAAGAGAAGACTAGATGAGCCACTCAGAGCGGCTGCAGATGCTAATGGCATAAGCAAGCAGGCAGACCTGCCCTCAAAAATTTACCAGCACCAGTTCTCAGTGTAGAGCGGTGTCTGCATCTTCCCACACCAAACTGCTCCCATATGAAACAACCTTCCATAACAGCCTTCTGAAAGCTATTTTTGCTCTTACAACAAGACCGGGGAGGGATTCCTTGTTCCACAAGTGGCCCGTCTGCCCTGGGGTCTGCCTGGTGGTTCTTTGCCAAAGCTTTGCCAGGGGCCAGGTATGTCACAGCAATGCCCTCAAGCCTTGGAAATGGCAGACACAAAACAGGCATTGACACTCTGCTTGTCTGCCCTAAAACTGAATTACTGTGTGTATTTTGTTCATAAAGAGAAAGTTCCAATAGCTAATCCATCACAGCAAGCTACTGACTTGTTTCCACAGGATCTATCCAAGACCAGCAACTGTCAAAGAACCGCTGTCAAAAGCAGATCTAGCACACAGATGGCGATGGACAGGGCAGCTGAGAGGAGCAATGATCTGCTCCTGTCCTGCACGCTTAATTCTCACATCCTTAAGATGAGTCCAGTCAGAAGGAATTTTAGCACAGCACTGGTTTACTAAGAACAGCAACAATAAAAGATTACCATGCTTCCCTTATTGACTCATGAATAACTTAGGGACAATAGCTCTCTGGAAGAACGGTAGCTCAAATCCCGTATTTGTTCAGCAAAGATGTCGTTGACAGGATGGCTTTTGGTCACATGGATGACATCTACCTTAACTGTCAAATCAAAAGGTCTGGCATGAAAATTCTTGTCAGATCATATGATTCATTCTTCTACCACTTGAGGCTTTTTCTTACTTCCTGCTGAGGTACTCAAAATCCCTTACATGAATATGAATAAATTGTACCTCTCAAAAAGCCACCTGAGGTACGCACTACCTCCGCTATAATAAGTGTGCACATTAGACAGACAAATACAAGGTGACAATTTCAAACACAGGCTTCCAAAGTTTAATACATATTTTCATATGAAGACGGCGTTCTTAATTTCCAAATGTAAGAGGAAATAGAGGTGTCTGACATCTTGGTATTCATCTTAAAGCAATGCCTAAACTACAGTTACACTGGACCACTGAGCTTCTTTTCCCACGCTCCTAGCTACAGACCTGCTGTATCTCAAATACCAGTACTCCACAGCATGCTTAGGAAAAACTGAGCCCAGTACAGCCACTAGCAGACCAGGCAGCAGCATTCCAGGCCCCAGCTCCACTAAACTGTCCAGGCTGCACACATGGGAGTGTGGTCCACAGCATCCTCAATGCCACCTAGAAGCTGAAACCTGGGCACCCCTTAGCAGCAAAACAAGCCTGGCCTTGCGTACTTGCGTACCTACAGGGGTTGCCAACACTGCCCAAGAGTCTCAGACTGAGGCACATAACAAATAAAAAGACTTCATGTATATTTTCCAGTTCTATATATTAACCTTCACACAACTCTCCTGAGCATGCAGCAGAGGATATCCATTTCTGAATGTATCTGGTGCAGTTATACAGAATGCACACTGTTTCTTCAGCAGCACCTCTTACTTTCTAGTGCCTCACTTCCATTAATTCCTGTAGCAGCAAGTACACCTGTACAATATAACATCCATTCATTGCAAAATGTGTTGGATAGATAGGAAAGACATAGGTCCACATTGCAAAGCTATAGATTCTTCAAAGCTCAAATTCTGTCTCTAGTATGAGATCCAAGGACGTTTTCTTGACTAACTCATACTCTAGGAACCGCCGTGTTCCCAAATTGATACTCTTAATACAAAGATAACCTCGTATCTTATGAAAAGCATATAAAACTATGCCCAAATGTTGCTCTCAATGCAATTCAGACCCTCTATTTTTGCAAATACAGATTAGTTTTCAATGTTAGGGTGGTGAAAATTGTGGCACTTTTCCTTATTTCACTAGTAAGGAGGCATTTTCTCAGCTGTTGATTTCCAGTACCAAACAACACAGACTCCACCCTGGACACCGTGTGCGCACTTGACGAGATTCTGCTGCTATAGGATAAAAGGTTCAATCATCAAGAGGAGAGATGTGGTACAAAAGGAGAGCCTTTCATATTTCTCCTTCAGTTCACAAAAAAAGGTGCTTCAAATCATCTCTCAAGCCCCCTTACGTATTGCAGAGAGCGCTCTCATGTCACAGGCATTTCTCAGATACCTAAGCAATTCAACTTCTAAAGATAGTGGTAAAAGTTCATGCAAAAACAAGGCTGACAAAGCCAAGGAAGTTGAGCAGATATTCACAAGGCATCCACATTGCTTTCACAGTTCTAGGATAGGGAAGAAGAAACAAAAAAGATGCTGGTGACCAAGAGTAAGAATTTGAACTACAGTCTGATGGAGAAAAAGACAAAGAACAGGGAGAATCATTTACCAAAAGTGAAGGAATGAAGGAAAGCATGGTGGCAAAAAACCTGCATCAAAGTCAATTTTCCAAAAGAGCACATAGGCCTTAAACAAAACCAAAAGCTTCATGGATTTGGTATTATTCAAACAAGTTTCAAAACATGGAAAATTCCATTATTCTCTTTTCACAGAAGAGGCGGTAGCCGCCATCATTTTTCAGAGAAAAAGAAACCCAGAGGGAAAAAATCTACAAGTTGCAGATTTAAAACAAAAATGTTCATTCACCATTTCCTTTCAATTCTTTTAAAGGTTTTCTATCTGGCATGAAAAATTTAAGTTGTAACAATATTATTTTCATAGAATCATAGAATTATATTGGTTGGATAAGACCTCTAGGATCATCGAGTCCAACCACTAACCTATCACTGCCAAGTCCACCACTAAACCATATCCTCAAGCACCACGTCTACCCTTCTTTTAAATACCTCCAGGAATGGTGACTCCAACCACCTCTCTGGGCAGCCTGTTCCAACGTTTGACATCCCTTTTGGTGAAGAAGTTTTTCCTAATATCCAATCTAAACCTCCCTGATGCAGCTTGAAGCTGTTTCCTCTTGTTCTATCGCTAGTAACTTGGGAAAAGAGACCAATATCCACCTTGCTACAACCTCCTTTCAGGTAGTTGTAGAGAGCAATAAGGTCTCCCCCTCAGCCTCCTCTTCTCCAGGCTACACAACCCCAGTTCCCTCAGTCTCTCCTCAGAAGACCTGCTCTCCAGACCCTTCACCAGCTTCATTGCCCTTCTCTGGACACACTCCAGCACCTCGTCGTCCTTCCTGTAGTGAGGGGCCCAGAACTGAACAAAATATGCAAGGTGCGGCCTCACCAGTGCCGAGCACAGGGGAACGATCACCTCCCTGCTCCTGCTGGCCACACTATTCCTGATACAAGCCGGGAGGCTGTTGGCCTTCTTGGCCACCTGGGCACACTGCTGGCTCGTGTTCAGGCGGCTGTTGACCAATACCCCCAGGTCCTTTTCCACTGGGCAGCTTTCCAGCCGCTCTTCCCCAAGCCTGTAGCGCTGCATGGGGTTGTTGTGACCCAAGTGCAGGACCCGGGACTTGGCCTTGTTAAACCTCATACAACTGGCCTCAGCCCATCCATCCAGCCTGTCCAGGTCCCTCTGCAGAGCCTTCCTGCCCTCAAGCAGATCGACACTTCCACCCAGCTCGATGTCATCTGCAAACTTACCGAGGGTGCACTCATTCCCCTCATCCAGATCATCAGTGAAGATATTGAATAGGACTGGCCACAACACTGAGCCCTGGGGAACCCCGCCCGTCAACTGGATTTAGCTCCATTCACCACCACTGTCTGGGCTCAGCCTTCCAGCCAGTTTTTTTACCCATCAGAGATTACACCTGTTGAAAGTCTGGAGGGTACGTGTAGTAAATACAGAGGCTTTAATGGAAAAAAACTAGTCATAGCATTAACAATTGACAGACTATTATTGTTCAGTAATGAACTGACATGATGGTACTTTGCTTTTCTTTCTTTTTAAATAAAGGACACTGTCTTATTGCCTGTTGACTACTACAGAATGGTTCTCAATGTACTTGCAATGCTGTATTCACTCAATTACAGTAGTATTTTTCTCTTATATTCAAAAAGGGAACAAAGAAAAACAGCATCAGGACAAACTACATGCTTCAAAGGCTAAATTTAAAGGTGTAATAAATATGTGCAATTAGCCAATTTACTGAATTGTTAGGCTTGTGAATCTTTCCTTCCTAGTTTTTGTCCTTTTAATTCTTTCAAATATAAAAAGGCAATTTACTGTATTCTGTCCTTTACATCTAGGATGCCTGGAGAATTCAGTACACTACCTAGGTTTGACAGGTATGGTAACCCAGAAAAATAACTTCATGCTTTTCAGCAGCCAGAGGGAAGGCTTTTAAATGCAACTAAAAACAACCCTAAGAAGCACAGTATATTAGGTTCACGAGCTACACAAAGAACCAAAGCTATAGACTAGCCTGACAACAAAACCCCCTAAAAACCCAGAATCACTAGATAATTATCATTGCTTATGAAGAAACAACTGAACACATAAGAAATTAAAACCGTCTGTAAGGGGTCTTAACTAAATGCACAATATATCTAGAATATGAGATAAGTCTGTAGTGCATTAAGATCTCTGAGTTCATACAGCCTCAGCAAAACTCCGCTCACAATTACTTCAGGGCATTCCAGGAACACATAACTCGACTGCAACACATGACATGAATATAAAAACTAGCAAGCATTTGACATGAATTCAAAGACAAAAAAAGAGTTTGTTTTAAAAGAGGTTGTGAACAACTGTATCACTGCTGAAGTGTTAAATCATGCACCAAGGCTCAGAGTTTGCCAGTTTCAAAAGCTTTACTGTGCAAGTCAGCCAATCACTGCAAATGCCCACTGTGAAAACAGAACAAAAAAATTGCTACAGAAGTCAGGAATCTGCTTGTTCTTCAGGTCTGTGGTAGTTACTGAAAAATGGAACAAATCTGAAGATTTCTTCTCTGGCTAGTCTGACATGACAGCTTTCTTATCTTTGAAGCTCTTCTCCTTGCAATCAGCATTAATACTTGCATTTCACTGTCCAGACACAAATGCCTTTCACACCTACACCTCAGGCCTGTTTAAGACATCCACAGTTAAAGTTTGCAAGATCTTAACCTCTGACGTCTGTGATCAGGTTTACCACCAGCAGACTCTAGAGAGCAAGCATCAGAAGTGAAGAGTCTTGTCATCAGTTAGGAGTTGTTCTAGTCCATTATATTATACTTCTGCATGTTGATGAGACCATGGATCATGTGTGGGAACCAGCTATATCTTACTTGGTAAATCAAGGCTCTCATTACGCATGCCCAAAATAGCTGCATTAAGGCTGCATAGTATTGCCTAATTTTGCAGGGCTTGAAAAACACCAGACTAATGAAAGTCATCCTTCACAAAGATAAATCAGACTTCGACCCTCTGTATCAGCATCCCCTTCCTTACATGTCAAATTCTCCTATTTGTCCCATTGCTCTTCTTTTCCCACGTCTCTCACTTCAACAAGTTGCCAATAAACTTATATCAAACTCTTGCATAGCATTCATTCTCAAAGAAGAGCAAGCCACAGGTGTCTGCTCCCAAGTGCATATCAAGGTGCAGGGGTCAAATGCTGTCAACTCCACCTGGAGCCCCTTATTTGTGCCAGAGAAAGAAAACACGAGAGACAGCCTTCCCCTTAACATTCCCCAACAGCTGGCTTATACTTCAAGTGATCATCGAGGTCACTGTTGGTATTCCCCTTTGACATGCCCAAACATTCTCATTCAGTTTAGAGAAAATATAGAACTCTTACCTCAACAGTACAAATATCTCTTTCAGAGACGGATGCCTACATTTCAGCCATTACTGAGCTTTACAGTGTGCAAGTTTCTCTACAAATCTGCTCTTAAGGTGGGGGGGCAGCCCAGGATATACAGTTTGGTACTTGAAAGAAAAAGGCATCATACAGGAAATACTCTGAGTAATTGTGGGTTTCTTTTTTGGATCCATCTTCCTGAGCATTGATACAGAACAACAATCATTCTTCAGCACAGTATGAAAGAGATAACATGATAGTGTCATTATGGACCGCAGCTTAACGAACCCCTAAATGTTCATTTTGTTCAGAAGCATCCATGAAAACTAATAACACTGCCCCCTAAAGTAGAGCAGTACTGCCTTCAACATGGTCTCCATACCAGCTCATTTCCACACCACCAGGGAAACCATCGTTTCCCCTCCTCCAGCAGCTTATGTTTCTTCTTTTGAGAAAATTCAACAGCGAAAAGATTTATTATATTTTCCTTTCCCCCCACCACACAAGAAAAAATTATTTCCTAACAAGATCATACTGTATTGTTAATTACAAAATTAGCATTTAGATAGCACCCTCCACCCAAGAATTCTGTGGCATTTTAATATTTCAATTAAATCAAGAACTTGTTTACTTTTTAATGCTGAGGAATTACAGATGATTATTATTATCATCCCCACTTTATCAGGGGAACTATTAAAGAAACTGAGGCATGCAGTAGCTAAAGATCATAGAATCATTGAATCGTTAAGGTTGGATAAGACCCTTAAGATCATCGAGTCCAACCACTAACCTATCACTGCCAAGTCCACCACTAAACCATATCCTCAAGCACCACGTCTACCCTTCTTTTAAATACCTCCAGGAATGGTGACTCCAACCACCTCTCTGGGCAGCCTGTTCCAACGTTTGACATCCCTTTCGGTGAAGAAGTTTTTCCTAATATCCAATCTAAACCTCCCTGATGCAGCTTGAAGCTGTTTCCTCTTGTTCTATCGCTAGTAACTTGGGAAAAGAGACCAATATCCACCTTGCTACAACCTCCTTTCAGGTAGTTGTAGAGAGCAATAAGGTCTCCCCTCAGCCTCCTCTTCTCCAGGCTACACAACCCCAGTTCCCTCAGTCTCTCCTCAGAAGACCTGCTCTCCAGACCCTTCACCAGCTTCATTGCCCTTCTCTGGACACACTCCAGCACCTCGTCGTCCTTCCTGTAGTGAGGGGCCCAGAACTGAACAAAATATGCAAGGTGCGGCCTCACCAGTGCCGAGCACAGGGGAACGATCACCTCCCTGCTCCTGCTGGCCACACTATTCCTGATACAAGCCGGGAGGCTGTTGGCCTTCTTGGCCACCTGGGCACACTGCTGGCTCGTGTTCAGGCGGCTGTTGACCAATACCCCCAGGTCCTTTTCCACTGGGCAGCTTTCCAGCCGCTCTTCCCCAAGCCTGTAGCGCTGCATGGGGTTGTTGTGACCCAAGTGCAGGACCCGGGACTTGGCCTTGTTAAACCTCATACAACTGGCCTCAGCCCATCCATCCAGCCTGTCCAGGTCCCTCTGCAGAGCCTTCCTGCCCTCAAGCAGATCGACACTTCCACCCAGCTCGATGTCATCTGCAAACTTACTGAGGGTGCACTCATTCCCCTCATCCAGATCATCAGTGAAGATATTGAATAGGACTGGCCCCAACACTGAGCCCTGGGGAACCCCGCCCGTGACCAACTGCCAACTGGATTTTACTCCATTCACCACCACTGTCTGGGCTCAGCCATCCAGCCAGTTTTTAACCCAGCACAGAGTGCACTTGTCCAAGCTGAGAGCAGCCAGCTTCTCCAGGAGAATGCTGTGGGAGACAGTGTCAAAGGCATTACTGAAGTCCAAGTAGACAACATCCACAGCCTTCCCCTTATCCACTAAGCAGGTCACCTTATCATAGAAGGAGACCAGGTTAGTGAGGCAGGACCTCCCTTTCATAAACCCATGCTGGCTGAGCCCAATCCCCTGGTTGTCCCACATGTGCTGCATAATGGCATTCAAGATGATCTGCTCCATGACCTTCCCCGGCACCAAGGTCAGGCTGACAGGCCTGCAGTTCCCCGGATCCTCCTTCCCACCCTTCTTGTAAAGGGGCGTCACATTCGCTAGTTTCCAGTCATCTGGGACCTCACTGGTTGACCAGGACCTCTGATAAATCATGGAGACTGCCTTGGTGAGATCCTCTGCCAGCTCCCTCAGTATCCTCGGGTGGATACCATCCAGCCCCATGGACTTGTGAACATCCAGGTGGAAGAGCAGGTTGGTGACGGCCACCTCTTCAACAACCGGGACTTCATTCTGCATACTATCTCCATTTCCCAGCACAGGGGCCCGACAACCCCGCGGATGACCAGTCTGACTATTAAAGACTGAGGCAAAGAAAGCATTAAGTACCTCAGTCTTCTCCTCATCTTCTATGGCAAGGTTACCTTCCGCACCCAACAAAGGAGGGATATTTTCCCTGGCCCTCCTTTTGTCACTGATGCATTTATAAAAACATTTTTTGTTATCTTTAATGGCGCCGGCCAGTTTAAGTTCCAGCTGGGCCTTTGCCTTTCTAATCTTTTGCCTGCATAACCTCACAACATCCTTGTAGTCCTCCTGAGTCACCTGCCCCTTCTTCCAAAGGCGGTAAGCTCTCCTTTTCTTCTTGAGTTCCAGCCAAAGCTCCCTAGTCAGCCAAGCCGGCTCCTCCCCTGCCTGCTTGACTTATGGCACATGAGGACGGCCTGCTCCTACACCTTTGAGACTTCCTTCTTTAATAACATCCAGCCTTCCTGGGCTCCTTTGCCCTTCAGGACTGCCTCCCAAGCGACTCTGTTAACCAGACTCCTTAAAAATCCAAAGTCTGCCCTTCCGAAGTTCAGGGTAGCGGTTTTGCTGACCCCCTTCCTTACTTCTCCAAGAATCAAAAGCTCTATCATGTCATGGTTGCTGAGCCCAAGACAGCCTCTGACCACCACATCACCCACCAGGCCTTCTCTGTTCGTAAACAGCAGGTCCAGTAGGGCACCTCCCCTGCTTGGCTCGCTCACCAGCTGTGTCAGGAAGTTATCTCCCACACGCCCCAGGAACCTCCGAGACTGCTTTCTCTCTGCTGTGTTGTATTTCCAGCAGATATCTGGTAAGTTGAAGTCTCCCACGAGAACATGGGCTAGAGATTGTAAGACTTCAGCCAACTGCTTGTAGAGTACTTCATCTGTCTCCTCATCCTAGTTGGGTGGTCTGTAAGACTCCCACTAGGATGTCGGCCTTATTGGCCTTCCCTCGATCCTTACCCATAAGCACTCAACCTTATCATTACTGTCGTTGAGTTCTAGACAGTCAAAACACTCTATCTCATACAAGGCTACCCCTCCACCCCTCCTTCCTTTCCTGTCCCTTCTGAAGAGCTTGTAGCCATCCATTGCAGATTCTGCTTAAAATTGCACAAAGATCTGGAATACTGCTGCTGAAGTGAATAGAGTTACACTTACCCAGAACTAGGCTAGTAGTACATGGCACACAGCAGAGAGCTAATTATTACAAAAGGCTTCAAGTACCACTGTGGTGGAAGGAACAAAAGTAAAATCTGTATTCTGAGTCACAAACCTCTTCCCAATTCGCCTGCTCATCATAAAGAATGAAATCATATTTTTAGCAAGAGCAGCCAGTGAGGGGTCAGGAAGAGATTAAATAGCTATACCAAGGTCATATAGGATATTCGAGACAGAGAATGTCTCTAAGCCCCGATTTCCCAATTTCCGGGATTCCACTTTAATCACCTGCATACCTTTAAACACCACTAACCATACAGACATAATAAATCTAAAGAAAATGCACTGTGTTGCCAGAAGTAGCTGAGCATCTTAAAGCATCCTGTACCTCACTAAAAGAACATTTCAACAGAAACCACGAAGCTGATTCTGCAAAAGCATGATGGGGATGCGTGTCGGGCAGTACCGCTGAGCTCCTTAACTCACATTTCTCTGGTATCTAGAGTGACTGTGCATCACACTGATGGGACGTTTGAAGTTAAGCTGAGGTGTTTGAGCTCACCGGATACCCTCTGACCCGATGGTATTAAATGAACTTAAATTAACATGATTTTTATCTCTCCCTCCCAATCATTGCCTTTATTATGCATTTTTAGAACATTTCCCTCTTTCAGAGAACGCTCTATTAAACGTTCATTCTGGGTATTTCCTATTGGAGTTATGTGGTAAAAATTATTTTCATCATGCTGCTTTCTTAAAACAGATAATCAATTTGCCTGCAACATCTGTATACGCAGTAAAGTGTCAATAAAAGATTATGCTGTACTTTAAGGATTTCACAGAAACAAAGCTGACCAACACCTCTGAGGACCAAGATCTGAGAAAAATCTTAAGCCTTTGGCTTATATTCCCTGCTTAAAGACTTGGGTCTAGATCAAGAAGCAAACAAAAGAGAAGCAAACAAAAGAGAAACTTGTGGTATAGTACAGATTGAAGAGTACCCTAGGGATGCAAGGGGACAAGAAAAAGGTCACGGAATTTTACTGTTGGGTTAGCCAAAGAATAACAAACAAAATGGCTGCTCCATGTTATAAAATACATTGAGGCTTACTCTAGGGTTCAGTGATGTAGTAAAGCACTTCCTTTGGTTTGCCCTCTCAGATATATAGCATGTTAACTAGATTTAACCATAAAAGTTCTGGAGTTTTTCCTTCAGCACTGAAGATGAATATTGTCTTCTGGACAAATATGCTATTCTCTTCTTTGCAGTCAAAATTTTCCCTCTCTCTTAACAGAAAACCTTCAAGCATTTTCCAAGACTTATTTCTAATGAATGGTACTTAAGTGTACCCACCAGTTTTGCCTGCTTCCGTTTGGCCTGCTCATTCATGTGCAGTGCCTATTTCTGTGAATTCTTACAAAACTTGTAAAGGCTGAAGCCATCCAACATTCAATGTTACAGCCACCAAGTACCAGAACACATAGAACAAGCATGGACTTACGCAGTTCTTCCCGGTGCCTCTCTGTCTGTGCAAAAAACTGGCGAAGCTCCTCTGTGATCTCCATGTTACTCAAGTCATATTCTATCTCTCCTTCAGACTCAGAGTCCTCCTCCATTTCAGAGTCCCTGTCAGCATCCTCCCTCTCCTGGTGGGGAGATACATACGGCTGAGCTCCCCCATGGTACAGAGCTCTGCCACGTGGGCTATAGCTGGAAGAATAGCTTTGGGTATGTGGGAGATCATTCCCATCCCAATCAGAGTAGCGGCTACTTGGAGAGGCTGCAGAAGGATGCCACGGTATGTCACAAAAGGATTCCATGGCTTTCCTGTAGGCCTTCTGGTGCCTACGCATCCAGCGCATGGCTAAGTCATAATGCTTCCAGTATCTTGCGTACACTTGCCGAGAATACCATGGCTCAGTGTCTTCCTGTGGCCAAAATGCAGGGGAGAGGGAAAGCACACACACAAAAAAAAAAAAAAAAGAGAGAAAACAAACAGTAATTGAGGGGAGAAACACTGTAAAAGCAAGCACAAACTTTGCCTCTTGATCATTAGTCATCCTTTTCCTATGATAAACCAGATATATCTGACTGAAAGAGGACAAGTATTAACACAGTGCAAGTGCACTACACTTCATTACTCTTACAAGACATTGGTTTTGCATCAACACAACTACCAGTGATGAAGTAGCAATAGAGGAGTGGTAGTGTCCATAACGTATTTTCCAAGTGTTTGTGCTACTACAGTGGGAATCAGTTCTTTTTAGGGGATATGCTGTGTGGGTATATTCCACAATTCCTTAGCCGCTCATGTGAGTTGTAAGAACTGAATATTTCCAAGGTGTATGTATTACAACCTACACCTGACTTCCAAATCCGCAGACAGAAAACACAAGCGATTAAAATTCCTCCATATTAAACAAAGGCATTCATTTTATCCACTAACATATTTCCTCCATCTGCCTGCCAAAATAAGTTTCTCAGAAAAGGTCAAATGGCAATTCAGCCAAGCTCATATATCCATCATGGCCTCGATCAAAAACAAGACTGTATTTAGCCAAGTACAAGCTGCCAGTAAATCTCCCTTTTGTACTCATCAGTTTCCAACATATGAAACGGGGTAATAAAGTACCACTGATAAAGTACAATGAAAAATAGTTCTATAGAACAAAACATATGCTAACACACCTTCTCCTGTCTTCCAGCTAATCTTTGTTTTCCTGAAAAAACAGTTTCACGCTGTTCAGATTTCATCAGCAACTACAAAGCCCACAGTCCCTCTAGCCTTAAGCCTCCTTCCTACAGGCATTTCACCTCCCTCCTCAGCCTACTCTCAAAAAGACAGGATAATAGAGGATCTTAAAAAAAGGCCATAAAGTAAACTAGAGCCTAGAACAAGTAAAATAAATACCACATGTTTTTTTTCTTCCCCCCACATCTTAATTTCCATAGAAAATCTTTTATCTGGGCCAAAATGGAATGCCTTACTTTAAATTGGAAGAATTTTAATTAAGCCATGTTTTGGCAAACATTCAAAACTATGGCAAGGTTAGCTGAGGTTTTCAGAGATGAATGCGACATTTAAAGTCCTTTATTAGTTGTTTTTTAAAAAAGGGCATACAAGACAAAAATCTTTCCTTAAGCTTGTTTTCTTGATCTGCCCTGGCACCATTCCATAGCCTTAAAAGAATGATTCTCTGGAAAAAAAAAAAAGCTAAACAAAACAGAAAAAGCAAACCTAAGAAATACTTTTCATTTAATGCTAACAATATCATGAGAGGTTAATTTCATTTACTTACATTTGTTTTCACTTTCTGGTTCTCAGGCAATAATGCAAATGCTAGAGAGTTTGGAATAATAATAATAGTAACTCTCATGTTTTCCTTCCTTCTGCAAAATTATGTCCATTATCCCATACGAGATCTATAAATGCTATCTCTTTTCAACGTCATTGGTAAGTGTTTTCAGAAACAAAATACCTCTGCCTAATAGAAAAAAGAAAACTCACTCCAAGTAACTTGCATTCCTTAAGAATTTCTGATCAAAAATTGCACCCTATCTGTGAAGGGTTGTGGGTCTCAGCTACATGATTTAAAAATCCAGACAAATTATCTTTTCTGAAAGTAACAATTCATAGAGATGAAACTTCGTTCTGATTCTCCTCTTAGTCTAACACTACACTGCTACAAGACCACGGATTTCATAAGATTTATTCCTGAGTGGGTGCAAGAAAAGCATCTGCCTTCCATATGGAATTTCTTCATTCTTAATCATCTAACCACCTAAAAGCTAGGATGAACAATATTTTATTTACTGTTTTTGCTTTGCTTAAGAATGTCACACTGACTCCTCATCTTTCAGCAGCCAGATGAGAATGTCCTGTTGTCAAATTTGATACATTCACAGGTTACTTTTAGAACATTTTGCCTATTAAAAATCCACCACTTAAAAATCCAGTTTTGAAACATCATGAAGCTTGACAAAAGCAGGTTATCTCCTACATTCTACATGTTTCCAAAGATAACGACATATTCTTTTAAAGCTCAAAACTTATCTCCAGTTCTTCTAAAATGTTTCTAAAAAGGGCCTTGATGACTTTACTGAAAGCTTTGGCATCCAGCTGGCTGATTTGTCTAGCTGACCAGCTCTGGTTGTTAATTTAGGGGAAAGGAAGACAAAAAGGCAGTTCATGTAGACAGAACTGTGGTGCTGGTGCCTGCCCAACTACTTTTTGTGTTTTTTTTGTTGAAAGTGACCCCTGAAAACCCCTTTTACATTTAAATTTTAAAAATACATCTGTTAAAAAGAAACTACAGAAATGTTGAACATTGGGGTGGAAAAGGGAAAGGAACACTTTAAAGTCTAACTTAGTTCTATGTCTCTGCTTTTTCAGCTGCGGAATAAATGGAAATAAGATATTTCCTCAAGGAAACAAAAGCTATAAATCTAAGGCAAATGATCAGAGTCCTCTGTTATTTTCCTGTTATGTCTCTGGAGTCTTCCCAAGAGTAGACAAATCACTCACTGTTATATTCTGAATTCTATTTTCAAAGCCACTTGCTACTTTCACATCTAATTTTTACATGTCTACACTGACACTTCAATAAAAGTGTTTATGTGCATTTTGTGTATAAAATGTGACTAAGTTATCACACAGAAACCCATAAAGACCACTTACCATTTCTTGTGGAGTTTGTTCTGGTGATCAAGGTGAACTAGAAAAGAAAACAGGAGCTTTATAATTCATAAAAATATAGGTATTAAGATGGTCACAAGCACTGAATAGATTTTTGTTAAACTTGAGTACTACTGCCTACAGCTATTAAATATCCCTCCTCTGTTGTGGCTAGTTGAAATCTCTTATTTATAGTTTTTGATTAGCATCAGTAGAAGCCCCATTCCTTAAAATTCCGCACTACAATAAGGTTAAAAGGGAGCCTTCTACACAATGCAGCCTAAAATACTGGGACTGTATTAGCACAAAACTAGGCTTTTTCAAAATGCATACAAATATAGTACATATGCCAGTTGTGTTCTGCCTCGTATTTAACAACACTGATTAAACAGCAACATTTTGCCCCTTAAGACAAGCTGTATTGTGTGAAAGGAGAATGGGGATGGGCCATGTTCAAAGAAAATGCAAGTCATGCAGCTACCACAAAGTCAAATTATTATCCTTTGCAGAGCCCACACCAAGCTCAAACCCACATAAACCCTTGGTCACACCAACCTATCTACAAGAAGCCCTATGTACAAGAGCAGTCACATTGCAATCAATGGGAGAACTCATGCGAGTGAAGGACTGCAGGATCAGGCACTAGGCAACCGATGTGTGTGAGTTCATTGTATTCTCTCCTCTCTGCTTGGAGAAAGAAGAAAACCCAGTGCTGAGGTCACTGTAGAACACTGCAGTGACTTGTAACACTCAAAACGCACATACATACATAAAAGACTCCTGGGCTATCCCTCTTTGTTAATTTTAAACATCTCATTTCTCACGCTAGCCCTCTTCAGAACTTTCATCTGCACTCTCATGACGTAAACATGTATTTTTTGCCCCTTTCCCATGTATCTGGATACCGTCTAGGTTGCCACAATAGGTTTTTAAGTATGAGAAAAAGACAACTCCATGGTAGCTGATTCTTCCATTTTCCACTTCAGGAAAAGTATGTATATTTCATTTGCACGTTTCACTCTAATTCCTACATGACAAGACTCTTTGAACTAGCTTCAGCCTAAATAGAAATCAGGTTCAGAGCTTGAAGTAAATACACTTTTAAAAGTAGTAAGTGCTGAAGTCTGATACTTTATTCCAACTATATTTGTTTACCAAATATGAAAAACCTGTTTTACCAAATGCAGAAACTTTAATTACTTTCATAAATTATTTATAAAACATTAGACTACAAATATAAAACAGAGCATAACAATATTGCAAGGTGCAACACTAAATTAAAGAGTTTTATTTTCAGCTGAATTACTATTCCAAAGCAAACTACATAAAATATGAAACATTACAAGAAGCAGAAAATAAATGTGATAACTCTACTTCTATAATTTATACTTTTAAAAAAACCATGGAAGCAACTGAACATATGAAACTCATCAGCAAATGTAGAATTTAAAATAAGGAAGAGATTTGTTTGCCTATGCTGACCATTAATGATGGAAAAGTTATTTTTTTTAAGAAATGTTATTAGTTCCTTTTTTCAGTTTTAAAATATTTCCCCACTGCTAATTAAATATGGATGTACTCCCTTTCATGAAAACATGCCTGTCTCCTTCTCATCTTGAGGCAAAGAAGCATTAGTGAAAATATATAAATTTGATCAAAGCAATGACAGTACTTAATTCCACTGGAGTCAAGAGAAGTCGAGACAATGTCACATGGTGAGACACAGCCACAAAATATTGTTTTTTTATAACTCGGTAATGTAATTCATACTCTGGGAGCAAAGCCCTCTAGTGGTGTGTGGACATAATACTGCCACATGGCTGCCGTACTGGATGTGACACGTACAGCTCAGAAAGACCTGCCACTGCAGGATCAAGGAGGGTTTGCCTTTATTCAGAATACCGATCAGCACAAGATTAATTAACCTGTTGCATGATATTAAGGTAAAAATACGAGATGTTACTGAAGGAAGATGAAATCTGCTGAATTTATTGAAATTTCAACAAAAAAAATTACATAAAGCTTTTCTGAAAAAGCAAACTATGTTTAAATCAGAAATGCCCAAAATGACAGCTGACCACACCCTTTGCCTACTGCTGCTTTTGTCCGTGCTCCTTCAGTCTGTGAGAAGTGCCTTCTTCAGCTAGGCCAGAGATGTCCCTAACTCAGTGTCCAGTTTCTGGCAATGGGTAGTAGGAGCTCCTCAGTAAAATATAACACCAGAGTATGCATACAGCAATTACTTTTCTAGGTACGTCTCTCCTCATTTCAGCAAGTGCCAGTTCAGATACTTTTTTCAGCTCCAAACTGGTTTCGGCATTTAAAGCCAGAATATGTAATTTCTCTGAATCCATGAATACTAAGTGCTTCCACGACAACCCAGGGCAATAAGTTTCATAATTTAAGGTGTTAAACATCAATTTGTGCTATGTATTTTAAACTCACCCTACTATATACTCTTTTAAAAAAATATCTGAAGGGTTCAGTAAGAAAAGCATGACATGTAACAACATCAAGAGCGTACATCTTCCCCCAAACGTCTATTTAATTTTATACTTCTAATGCTTACTCTTGGTGCAGAATTACCACCAGAAGAGGGAGTGACTGAAAAGTGTTTTGACACTCTGTGCTTCAGATTAATATTGTGCATTGCTGGTGTATGACGTTAACTTTAATACCAAAGCGCCCTAGTTACAGTCATGCAGAAATTTAAGCCTGTGATTGCTAAGACAGTTGGCAGTACAAGTATTTCCCTTAAAAAGAAGAAAGGGTAAAAATTCCCCACGCTAAACACTGCATTGTTTGTGAATGGCTGTAAATACTAGACCTGCCTGGCACTTAGGGTAGTTATGACTGCTCATCATCCCAACAGGAAAGTCAGTTGGGCTATGAAGACATACCTATCACTATGATGTCTTCAAACCAATGTCCTTACACCAAGAGCAGTAATTCCTGTGAATGGAACGGAAACAAATTACACATAAGACAAAATTGTGTTCATTGCAGGGACAATCCACATTTAACCACTAGACCTGCAACAAAAGCATGCAGATTCAACTTTAGTGTATGTATTCTGGCTCTTTTGACTTCAGCAGAGCCTGAGACGGTGTAATCCTCTGCTGCTTCCAAAAAGAGGGTCTGTCTTCTCTGAGATCTAGGCCACAAACCCAAAAGCCATGTGGGCCAAAAATCAGAGGTCAAAAGTGAAGTGCTAAAAGCTGTACAATTACTAGTTGCCCCAGTTAGCTTACACTTCATATACAGCCTGTCTGTTTAGCTATGAATGAGGAAGAGGATGAAGCTTTTAGACCATTGCTTTTAAAAGCAAAATCCATTTCCTGGTCTCACAGATGCCGTGGCCAGACTCTGGTCCATGACTTCAAGGATCACGAAACCGGCAAGCAGCTCTCGCCTCTGCCAACCAGTGCAAACAACTGAATCTAAGGGCTGGCAGGGAAACAAGCCCTTATGCCTAGGCTCCCCCGGGCCCCAACCACCAGCACGGGGAAGACCCCTCTCGCCCGAGCTCCCCCACCCCCGCCTCAGGCTGGAGGCCGACATTTTGCTGAGAAAAGGAAAGAAGAAGCTCCGAGCCCGTACAGCTTATTTGCGTGCCACAAACACCACCTCTCCGCCCCGGAAAGCAAAATGCCCTCCCGCGCTGTTGGCCTTCCCGCTCACCCCACCGCTCGCCCCAGCTGCCCTTCCCTCAGCCCTCCCGCCGCGGCCCAGCGAGGGGCACCGCTGTCCTCGCACCCACCCGGGCGGCCTGCGGCTCCCGTCGGCAAGGGGAACCGGGGGAAGCCGCCTCCCGTGCTTACTCCCTCCGTTCCGGCGAGGACGAGAGCAGCACGGCGCGGCCAGGAGAGCTTCCTCCCGCCGCTTCCGTCCGGCCCCTCCCCGGTCCCGCGGCGCCATCTTGTGGGGCTGAGGGGAGGCGCCGGCGGGGTCCTGGCGGGGTCCGGCTGCCCGAGGGCGGCCGTGGGCCCCCGGTGCGGCAGTCGTCACCCTCGGGGAGGGGCGGCCCCGTGTCGCCTCCTGCCCCTCACAGGGCGAGCTCTTGCCGCCCCGTGCCCCCTCGGTACCTCCTCCAGCCCCACAACATCCACGGGAGGGACAAGTACTCCACCAGGCGAATTGTTACTCAAAACCTGGGTGTGCTGTGGGGGGTGGCACTGTGATACGCTGTCCTCTGATCATTATTTCTTTTGCCAATTAATTTCTAAACTTTCTGTTCAGGTTCTGTACCACTACCGAGCTAATATTCCACAGGACAGTGTGTGAGCAGCCATTCGGGGCCTGTCACAGCCGGGAGAGCAGGGATTGTTTTTTTCCCTTGTGTAGCATTTTATACCATCTATGTTAAATCTGCCTGCTATTATCTGGTGCTGTAATAGTCTGTGTTTCTTCATAGTCTGTAAAACCCTCAGCTTTACTGTATGGAATAGCACTGTACCCTCACCAGACCGTGCCACCCCACCGTCTGTGCTGTTCTCCAGATGACTCCTGGATGGGCCGTGCAGTGCAAGCATGGCTCCCATGGGCTCCTCTCCCACCGTCAAAGCTAACGGTTGTTTCTCCTTTCTACTTCCCTTGCTTTGAATTAATACTTACAGTACAAGAAACTCACATTTCATTCCCATTTTTCAGCTCTTCTGGTGTGCTTACTGCCCTAGCTGCTTGCCTGCTGAAAATCCCAGCAGGCCATGTCGAGACAATTTCCCTTTGTTACTTGAATTAAAAAACTGCATTGTGATACATGATTTCACTTTAAAAAATACACATGTTGAGTCTCCTTTGTACAGCAAATTTCTACATTTATTTCCCATATAGCTACTAGAGTTATTCTTTGAAATAATTTCAAATAATTTACCTGGCATGGGTATCAGATTTAATAGTTCATAACATTTTCAGCTGATTTGAGGAGCCTGTGTTACTAGTATCATCAGGTTAGCTACCTTGTACTCTTGTACCGAGAACTTCAACTGATGCAGTTGTTGTTACTTCAGTTCAAGGATAGTTCAGGATTAATTCAGTTTTGTGTGCCTTCCAGAACTCTTGGGGAAATACTCTCTGGCCCTGCAGATCTGCTTTTGCTCAATTTCTCTGTTTGGTCACCTGCTCTACGAACACTTCAGATGAGAAGATCCTCTAGTGTACCTCTCAACATGCTAGTGTAGGAGCTTCTATGATGAATACAGATGCAAAAAAAAAAAAAACAACCACCAAAAACCTAAACCCCAAACAGACCAACCATTACTTACTAGCCAAGTCTTTTGAATGTTCAAATCAGAACAGGCAGCAATAGAGCACAATAAGTCAAGGTGTGAATCAATCCCTTTTTTATTGCTGTTATATCATTTACCAGCCATATTTTTCCTTTCCAAGATAATTCTGATTCTGTTTATGGCTCCCGCAACCACAACAATGGACCAGTTCACATACCTATCACTTTGAATTGTCTAATTAATGATACTTATAGCGGATAGATCTAAAACGATTTGTATGTATGCATTGAATTTTATCACCTTTATCACCATGCACTGCATGGCAGTGCAGTTGCTGGTCATCACATTGAGGTGTACATTTTTTCATTTGGATAAACACCATTATATCTGGTCTCTTCAGATAATTAAATTACAGACAAAATTGGACATGGCTTTATTTGCTATCATCAGTATAAAATCTCAAATTCAAAGAAGCATACGCTGCTTTGCTGCAGCAGTTTACTGCTTTAGCACAAATATGGGAGGATTGCCAGAGGAGGTAGTCTAGCAATGATGACTCTGCAGTAAAACACACAAGAGTTTAATTATAAGAAGTAAATATACTGGACATTCTCAGTACGTTAAGAGCAGTAAATCACCCCTCTTAAAAGGCTAGCAACTTTTTCAGCATCTACGTATTCTTTTCCTCCAGCTACTCTGTCACTGGTTTCCTATGGGAGTTAGGCATCTGTGTACAGTTGAGAAGTCTACATACTACAGTGGAATTTAACTGTGGTCCTGTTCAGCCCCTGCATCATGAGTGTTTTGTGATTTCCCTGTGTGTGGCCAAGAAATTTGTAGACAGGAAAGGTGTATTATGCAATTGCCAGCCTGCTTTTTCTCATGAGCGCCCAGTGCACTCAAAGGCTCTTCCAGCTTTTCTTGCTCCTTTCTGACCTGTGTATTCATACAGACAGATCTGGGTTGCTTTTTGCTCACACATTGGTGCCTGCTTTTACATATGGCAAACTGATGGCTGAAAGTTGTGGACAGCAGAACATCTAGATTAACTTGGAGAGTCAGTAGGTTAAAAAAAGGAGTTAGGCAAATTATATGAGGAATATCTATTAGTCATCAAGGTACAGTTCTGGGTTAGGAAGTCCCAGTGCACTAAGAGATGCTGTATGCTTGCCCTCTTCATTCCTGAGGTCTCTGACATTGGCCACTCTCACACACAGTGTGATGGACTGGATGGACCTTCAGCTGGACTCAGTGAAGTGATTCTTGTGTTACACACATATTAAAATGGTGTGCATTACTGCTGAACTGCTGTGCTGTGCATGGGAGAAAGGCAACAAGGCAAACTGCACAAAGATATGGCATGTGTGTTGGTTTTATTAAGGTTATCAGTCTTAAGCAAAGACTTCAAGCAACGCATTGCTGATGCTGCTATATAGATTTTGAAAATGAGATTGTGCTGTTCTGAGTTTTGTAATATTTCAGTTTAAAATATTACTTTTTTGGGTAGTGTTACTTCTTATGAAATGTACATTCTCTTAGTTCACTGCTTCGTACTTATTCCCTTCTACCTGCCTTACTTACGCATATTTGTGATTGCACGGTTATTGTCTGTGTGGAAGCACATAAAAGGTTACCTACCATATGGGATCTACATAAGTATCACATAAATAAACCTCTGATTGTATGCATTTTGTGAGCAGTGAGATCACTAATATCTGCCTGCTGAAGACTGATTTCTTTCTTCATGTTTTACCTAATCACTTTCACTAGATTGCTTCTGAATCTTTCACTTCACAAAATATCTGCTGCAAGAGCTGTGTTTTCCTTGGAAGCCCATATAGATCTTTGACATATTTAAAGTCTATCTTTTACCAGAGGAGGAGGAGCAGCTTGGCAGAAAGGTTTGCTTTTAAAGGCAACCCCCTTACATGGCCCCTCACAGAACCCAACAGTGGAGAAGGTCTCACGTTAATTCTTGATTTGTAAATCCTTTTCTTCTACACCTGTGAAACATGAAAAATGTAAAGCGGGTCTAGAATGAAGTGAATACCCCTGCCATCTCTTTCCCAAAGCTAATGCTGGTGAGGAAGGGGTGGTTCCTATTGATTCCAATGTGAGATCTTCCCTGCCAGGTTTGGGGAAGAAGCATCACAGAGGAGGTTTGGTTTTATCAATCACTTTTATCAATGGTGTCCCGTAATGCAGCACATCCCTCTTAAACTGCTTCCTCCCACGACTGTGTTCCTTGCAGCTTTCAGTAATGCTCTAATGGTTGAACATTAGTCTTGAACAAGGCTGAAAATAAGGATGATGTTACCTGGCAAGAAAAAGAAATGTTAGATTAAAACAGGTATTAGAGTAGGGAAATTTCCTCATAAGAAACAGTATTTGTAGTTTCAAGTCTAGACATCTTAGCATTTGTCAGCTACTCAGATTCATTAATTAGTCAATTAATTTAATTAACTTATGCTTTAAGAAGCAAGGAGTGTAATGACGAGGTTTGTAAAAAAATTGAGAAAATGTAAATCTGCCACACACTTTACTGCTTACATAAGCTGAAAAGAGCCGTCTGGTCATCAGATATGCAAGGGTGTTAGTTTCCAGCACAGGGGGGCGATGATAGGAAGTTGGAAATTAGGCAGTAACCTCTTTTTCTTGTATCACTGTTCAAGAAGTATACATCTGTCACACCCAAATGGGTTGTTCTGTTAAACTTGTGCAAATTTGTATGTGGGCCATTGTTTTGCAAAGGCTGTGTTATTGTAGTGTTGCTCTATTGAGTTAAGCATAATCCAAAATAGATCCCCTTTAGAACTGTAGACTAATTATTGACTGGCCAAAGCGTTGAAATTATTGACTCTGCTTATCCTTTGGGAAGACAAAATCACATTTAATGTTACATTATTTGTAGCAGATTTTCTACCACGATACAAATTCTATTTTTGGATTAAAACTAATCCTTCTTAGGTCTAGCTCTTGTATAATCTGAATCTACAGTTCATAAAATTCCTAGGAAAAGATTGAAACCCCCTTCTGAGGTGGGTGTGTGTTTGTGTGCAGGAAACTACATGTGAAACTTGTCATACTTAACTCTAGCTTTCCGAGAAGGGAAAGGGACAGGCTACCAGAGGCAGAGTTCGGGGAGAAGTAGAAACATCTTAAAGACAATTTTACTGCCAAAGAAAATATGAAGTGGAGCTGGACTTCTGGACCAAACGTCATCACTCTTATCCAAAGTTAGATGTAGTTAATACCTCTCTTCTGGGGTACGTGTGGCCTCAGTGTGAGTGAATACAAGTTAATGAATTAAAGATCAGCAGCACCTCTGAACACTTTCCCTGCTGGATAAGGGGGTAGTATTCCTTTTGCTGATTTTCCGTGCTTACTTACAGTGTGATAGTTTTCCCTACACCTGAGCTAGTCACTCTTCAGATCCCATTATAGCCACAGGCAAAGCACAGTAATGCTTTCCGGGTGCTGTTCATCTGATGTGTGCTGGTTATCTACTTTGGGGTGAAATGAATCACGCCCCAGCAGTGCTTGTTTCTTCCACTGACTTTTAAGGAAGCCTGAGGCAATTCTTAAAAGGGGCTCTTATTGCAAGTGTGTATGTTTAGCCAGATAAATCCCATCGAGAAAAACTATAAATGCAAAAAGTTGATAAAGGAAAACGTGGCAACGCTAGTTATAAAAGCTAAAAGCCCACCTAAGCCAATAGATGGCAGCGTTGTAAACGGCAACGCACAACCCTCTGCCTCAAACAGCGGTGCTAGGGAGTCCAGGCTGGTTGATCTAGAGGAGTAAAATATCTGCCAAATAGCCCTGACTCTGGCTTGCTAAAATATGCTGTCTTCTCTTAGCTTTCAGATGACACAAAGTCTTCCTTTTTCATGAAAGCTAGCAAAGGAACCTTGTGCCATCCAGATTTCCAGAGTCTGAAAAGCAAAAAAGAACTGACCACTCAGCTAATTCTTAAATTTCCATTTCTGGAGACTTAACACTGGAACATTTGGCACAGCATCTTATGATGATTTAGATCAGAATTTAACGTGGTAATTTTATGCAGTATATGCACATGATAAAACATTATAATGGTACATTTCCATCTCACCTTTGAATTTTATTCTGTTGATCTTTAGTCATTGGATTTATTTAATATATCTTTGTTAATTTTGGCATTGTTATACGGCAACAGCCTGTAAAGTTTATAATTAGGAGACACAGATGACATCGTGCTGTTTCTCATACAGAAAAAAATGGAATTGTTTCACATTCATCATCAGTTATTTTTAATTCAGAAAACTCATTAATGATGTCAGAGGTGCTTTAAATGCTTGCAGTCAGCAGGTGAGGTGTGAAGAGGCCACAGCAGGAATGAAGACTGTAAAGTCATCAGAGGTGTGGGGCCAAGTTTTGATTGCTTTGCCCAAGAAGAGACTCAGTGCCTTGTTCGGATCAGGGAAGAGTTGTGTGGCCAAACGGCTGACCACAGGAGCACGGGAGGGGACCGGGGCTCATGGTGAATCCTTGCTTGTTCTGTCTAGGCTGAATAGCTTTCACCCCATCAACAATTCTCCTGGGTAAGTGCTAGTGTGTACAAAGTAAGTGTCTTTTTGATAAAAGCTCCTCACACCTGAATGTGGCCCCAAGAAGGTGTGTTGAATCAAAACTGCATGTGAATCAAAACAGCGTGTGTACCTGGCTTCATTATTCCCCTTTCCCGTCTGCTTTTTCTAACACTACAAAGCCTCAAGAGATTCCCAAATGCATATGGGGTGCACACATAGCTATACTGAAATAAACCCCCTAATTATTAGAATTTAGTCCACAAAACTCATGATATCTGAGTTAACACCCCAAACTAATATTTAATCCACTCAGTGTATGTTAGTATTTTAAGACTTTGCAAATTATTTATAGCTAGTAATGACTAAATAACATTCAGAAATTTAATACAGGGTTGGGTTTTTTTGTTTGGTTTTTTTTTTTTTTCCCCCCTGCTTTAACAAACTTGGCGTATGAAGGATACAGTTGGCTTCCAAAAAAAATTTTTAGGTTTCTATTTTTTTCATTTGTACACTGAATTTCTTCATTGGTCTTTGAAATATCATGGGCTGCCTAAGAGGTATGGGTACACAGATTCCACCCAGATTAATAGGCATCTGTGTGTCAAAAGAGTTTGTGCAAATCCTGTGGCTTGGGATCAAGTTTGTTCGTTATTTTGCACACGTTGACTTCCACATAACCTTAAAAATCAGCCTTCGATTGACCAGAGGTTAGTCACAGAAGTGCTGAAT
Source organism: Phalacrocorax aristotelis (assembly GCF_949628215.1). Classification (NCBI taxonomy): domain Eukaryota; kingdom Metazoa; phylum Chordata; class Aves; order Suliformes; family Phalacrocoracidae; genus Phalacrocorax; species Phalacrocorax aristotelis. The sequence continues at coordinate 83,711,320 of NC_134276.1, forward strand.
AACATGTTGAATTCAGTGGAAATCACTCAGCTACGTACTTTGTCAGGTCTTGTAGCTGTTTGATTTATTAGCATTGCCCTCCATCATCTTTCTTCTTTCTTCCTTTGTTCTGTTATTTTTTGTACCTACTTCTTGTGCCCACAGCTATTAATGCCATCTGCTTGTTTGTGAACCACAGCTAGCTCTTGCTTTGGACTGTTATTTCAGAATGCCTCTGATGGTGTTTCTATGACCTTTTGAGTTTCCACAATTGTAAATGGCTGTGCTCAGTATAGCAGGTGATAATAATTGTACACAGAGCTGCACCTAGGTCCTGAGACAGACCACAGCATGCTGACCGATCTTCCTGCTACAAGAGGGCTTTGAGGAGGCAAAAGGCTTTCTCTGTGTTATCTATATCCTCTGCTATAAAAGGCTTTAGTCACAGATGCTTTGAACTGAGACTAGAAGTGCACTGAGAAGCAGTGCAGAATATAGATTAGGTGTGTACTCATGTTGACCTGCCCCAAATAAGGGGAGGCTGCCTGAGCTTGCAAATGCATTGCTCAGTCTCTGTAGGACTGAGAAGGACAAGATGCCTCTTATGTGGCTCCAAGAGCTGCAGAAAGTTCTGGACACAAGGACAGGAGAGGGCAATGGCTCTTGAGCTAGGTGCCAGGTGAACTGCAAACCAGCAAAGTCAGTCTCAGCAGCTTCTTCTAAAAACCAAGGATTTAGCTGACCCATCAGCTGTGGGGCCAGCACAACCCTGAGAGGTACGGCTTTGATGGAAGAGCTGCATCTGAACTGCTCATAAGTCCCCTGTAGTCCAGGAGTTACGTGTGGCTCTCTAGTGTCAGGGTTCCTGAGGTTTTCTGGGGTAGTTCCTTAGGGGTCAAATTAGATCTGTGAAACATGAAACTAACTTGGGAGTTGGCTAATGGGAAGGATAGGGAAAAAAAGAGGTAGGAGAGGACATAAGCACGTGACTTTTAGGTGCTTAACTCACAAGGTGGGATCCAAAGCTGAAAGCCATGTCTGAGGTTTTCTGCTCAACCTAGAGAGAGAATTGAATACCCCAGAAAGTTACCTGAAAAACCTTTGTGGTGGTACCTGTATTTATTCTACCAACTTAAAGCTTCCAGCTGAAGTGCTTGTACTTCCTTTATAGTCAGTGAAGACCTGTGTCTCCAGGAGACGTCTGAGCTAAGCTCTCTGGAAATGGCTGATTCCGTTAACCTTAGACTAAGCCTAGATACAAGTGTAGGTACTTCTGCTATGTATTTAAAAGTAGGTGAGGAGAAGGTGGAGAAACCATAGTGTGGAGACATCTTTACCTGCAGCTGTTCTCTCAAAAACCAACACATGTCTCTCCCTTTCAGGTGGCAATGAAAAGTCATGATGAATATGCCCCTTCTGATTATAGAATAGCTTGCTAAGTACATCACTTATAGAAAATGAGACATCTGCGTTTAATTCCCTTCTAATCCTCAGAGGCTTAATACTTACCCCCAGGAGAACAAACAAACCACTTACCTCTCATTGACCTTGAAAGCCCGACTCCTGTTTATAGGCCAGCATCAGCATTTTGTTTTTTATTCCAGCTTTTGTATGTACCCACAGGCATTATTTGGCAAGCCTACAGAATTGTAGGCCTTGCCAGAGATACTGCAATGCTCCAGACACAAATATTTTGGCCAAATTAGAGGAAAAAAAAACCAGACAGGCAAAGTGACTTCAAACTTATGGGAATAAATGTTTGTTGCAATAGGAATGAATAATCATGAAAAAAAAGTTAGGTAGTTTCATAAGTTTTGAATATTTTGAACATGATCGGTTTGTTTTATTTGTCTAATCATGAATTTGACCCAGTGTCTCTGTATAATTACCTCCATTCTGTTATTTCAGTGAGAATGCTTTCTTGGGTTGGAGTTTTCATAGAAACATTTGCCATTGCTCTCAGTGTAGTTCTTGTGCAGAAGCACCTGGGAACCCATCACAGTGGGGACTCCCTAAGCATGGGGGCATAAGGGAAACAACTTTCCTCAAGAAGGTTTGTGTGAAGACTGAGGGAGGTGAGTCATGTCATCCTTGCCTTCAGTATATTCTCAGCTCTAGCTCATGGGATCTGACTGTTGGTGATCTATGGGAAGTAGATTTCTGCTTCTGGGCAGGAGAGGTGAAATCTGAGTCTTGGAAATGTTGGACAGAAGCATGTGGTTATACATTGTATGGTAAATGCACAGCAAGGCCTCTGCTGTTGAGAAAGTCCAGATCCGCTGCTTGTGGGGGTACCGCTGATTTGCTTCTGTATAGGAAAACCAAGGCAGCTTGGACATATGAGATTTGTTCTACAGCAAATATGCTAGCTCTCTATCAGCCTTGTCTAGTTCTATAGTTGGCTGAGCAGGTGCTGTTGAGTTGGGCTATGCATAGGCAACAAAATCTTGGGAGCCTCCTCACATACAGCAGTACAGAATCTCTGGACAAATAGACATATCCCTCATATTTCCTGCACTGAAGATTCCCAAAACAGAAAAAAGCCCTTGTCCAGAAGAGCCTAGCTTCATGCAAGCCCGAAGGAATGGCCTGCCTTCACCAGGTAGCTACTGATGGTTTGGGAGACACAAATTCCCACTGAGCATCAAATCCTGAAGGGTTCACTTCATTATCTGTCCTCAGTTCTGGTTCAAACTGAATAACAGTTGAATGAAAACCTCAGGATATGGCAAACATTGATACAGGGTAGTGTTGGAAACTCAAAAATCTTTTTGGTAAATGTAAATAAAACATCTTTGTACAGAACTAGTTTTGTAACATTGAAAGCAAACATATTTTCCTTTGAGAATTCGGTAATTACTGCTTCCGGGTCTCATTATCTGGGTTGCATTTGACTGAGACATTCTGGCTTGAAGTTCCAGCTAAATTCTGAAATTCCTGAAGGATGCAAAGATGTGAATTTTGAACCAAGCTGTTTAAAGAAGCTGGGTACATGCCACGCTGCTGGGTCGGCTTCTGTTGATCCTGTGTGCTTTTAAGCTTTCTGCCACTTGGATAATTCTGGTATTGTGTCCCTGGTCTTTTCAATAAACTTCTTATGTGGAGGCTGGGCATCTTTCTAAAAAACAGAGCTTTAATGCCTAGAAGTGTGAAGCAGCCAGGAACAAATGTGATCCCTTGGTGTCCGTCGCATGCAATGGCTCACTCTTCTCAGAGCTCTGATTGTGTGAGGATGCCATTTTGGTAAGCGTTCCAGAAAAATGATAATTCTTTACTTTACCTTGCACAAGAAATCAGAACCAGAGTGTCTTCACATATACCTGTCCTCCAGTTTTCTCCTTGCTCTGGAACTTTTCTTGGTCTTGGGGTGCCCTGAATCCTCCTCCTGCAGCAATAATATATCCCCTCCTTACAGGCTCTCTGCTCTGGCATTCTGCCTCCTCTCCAGGACTCAGCTTCTGCTTCTCTCCTTAGACTGAAGTACTCTGTGTCAAATAAACCTTTTCTCGGCCTTCTCAGATGATCTAGGTCCCCACTAGATAATATCCTGCTTGTTTATTTCTCTCCTGAAATTTAGGTTTAGGAAAGCATCTGGCCAGTGTGATAATGGACATTTTGTCCCATGAAATTTCCATGTGAACAGAGGATGACAAAAATTTAATGACTAGAAGAGTTCAGCTTGTCTGTGGATTGCATCCTGACTCCTTCATTTCTGGGGGTAGCCTGGAGATGGGGAGAGAGCCTGAACTGGGCTGGATGAATTGCTCTGGGAGCTCACAGCCTCTTCCCTGCCATTCTCCCTCCTGAAGACTCAGTGGGCTTTTTCATCCTGTGACTGGGGATGACGTGTTTATTGCAGCTGACACACTCAGGACCTTCTTGCTGTGGTCTGAGATGTGCTTGTAGAGTCACTTAGGAGACCTGATGCACGTGCACAGGCCCACCGCGTGGCCAGAAGTGATGTATGTGACCGTGGTAGAGGAAGGACGTTGTTATGCTGCTAAAATGATGCGTGTGTGATTTAGTGGTGAATAGCTGCTGAATGTCTCTCTCCATAACACGACATAACACATAACATGTGTTATGTGACACATGCTGGCAGAAAGGTGGCATCACTGCTCAGCTGTTAGCCCTGAATCACCATCCTTTGGAATTTCAGTACAACATAATAAGGAGATAAAACAACCAATAGAGAGGGAAGACAAGCTCTGTATACGAAGTGAAATTGCAGTCTTCACAAATTAAACACAGGGAATTTGTAATATCAAGCTGTTTTTAAATGGTACATACAGAGTTTCCACAAATCATTGCATAACCATTTACAGCCAGTCACACTGAAGGAATAGACACAAGCTTTGAAAGTCCTGCTTCTTGTACCCCTGAAGAAGATGAGCATTTAGTTTGTTACTGCCATCACCCTTCATACAATTTTAGTGAAGAGCTCAGCGAAGGACTAATGACCTGACTATATCAATCATACCAGAATGGATTGGGCCAGCATTCCATAATGACCCTAGAAAGACAGTAAAATGCATACAAGTGCAGGGACTGCCTTTGCAAATATTCAGTGATAAATTGAGGTGGCATTCATTCCCAAATAAGTAATTATGAATTGTTCTTCCATTCTCTGTTAATTTAAATGTTCTTTGTGAGTTTTATCTTCCCAGTTCAGTATCCTGTGGTTTACAACTGAGGCATCTCTCCGTTAAAAGAGAGCTTGCTATTTCCAGAGAGACTGCTATGGAATGAATAATGAAGTACTTTTTATTAAATGACTTTAAAAATCCAAATATCTCTACCAGTATTTCACGGAGGGTTTATCTTACAAGGGGATGCACATGGGGCTGAACCAGTGTGACAAGAAATCTTCCGCAGTGGAGATAATAATCTGCCTCTACAAAATGAGAGAAATGCTGGTGTGATAAATAATACTCACTTTCAAAAGCAAATGCAATATTGCTGGGTTTCCCAGGCTTGTGTATACACACAATATTACCAGACAAGCCAGCTGTTGCTTCACTTCTGTTATTTCTTATTATACTTTTTGTATGTTGTACCCAGAGACACTGGACAATACACGATACAGGCACCAGATATGCAGACCAATTAATCTGCTAGCATAGAAATGAATATCAATGCCATCCGATTGTGGGAAAGGAGACGGAGATCGTTATTTGTATTGTAAGTAGTTGGAAGGTGTTCAAATGCTGCTGTAATGGATACAATAAGACATAAGTGGATAGACCCAGAGGTGGTTCCAGAGATTTATTCCTGAGAACATAATTCCACTCTTACACATCAGTATTCTGTGATTCATTTAACAACAACAAAAAACCCCACCTTGTGCATTTGCATTGTTGTTTTACAGGTTTATGAGGGCACTGTAAAACTCCTTAGTTGAAATTTTTGTTATATTTAGAATCCTATTCCTAGGAAGTAACAATTAATTTATGAGAATACAAACACTGAAAATCCTTCTCAGAATCCTTCTGGCTGGTTTTGCTTGTACAGAATTACCAAGGCTTATTATATTACTACTGGTTTAATGGACCAGATGAAAGCCAGGTCCTTTCCAACCTGGGCTGTTCTGTGATTCTGTGATTTGTATTAGGTTTTCAGAAGATATTTTCATGAACTAATGCAACCATCTTTCTAGTTTTTATCTTTTTTCAGAACAGCTATGACCTGTTGTTACTGTGAACAATAAGGAGGCCAAGCTGTCCTCTGCTAAGATCATGATAGTTTCGATACATTCTTTGCAGTACTGTGTTAGTCTTCAGGTAGCTATCAAAGGTAGCAAAGGTAGCCACCTTTGCAGCCCCAATTACTCTAAGCTTATGCCATTTACCTCAGTGGAAACACTTTCACTGGCTTGAGAAGGTGTATGAGTGAGCCAATGCTCAGTATTAAGCAGGAGACAGTAAGAGGAGAGGCGTGTTTACTTGCAAGCATGAGCATTAAGGGAGGAAAAGGCAGCAGTATGACAGCATATTTGTAGGGCAGCAGCAGGAGATGGCAACTGTTGGTGCATGTGTCACCAAGATCTACGCTGTGTGCCAAGGTCTGAGTTATTTGAGTACGGGGTGATCCTTAGAACAGTTCTATGACATGCAGTTGCTTGCTTGGACATAAATAATCTTTGATGGATCAGTCTAATGCCAGCCCTGTGGGTTGTTAACAGAGTACCGGCTGCACTACATACTTTGACTAAGTTTGTATCCAAGAGTTTCAGGGGTTGTGTAGCCTAAGGGTACCTCTGATCACTTTGTTAGCTAGAAGGCAGACTGCCATTTTGACTCACTTCCATGCTATTGCCAAGGACACGTGCAGCTGCAGTGAAGATGGGGTAGTGACGGTCGTACAACACGCACTATGCTGAGCCATGATAATGCGCAGGGCTTCTACCTCTCCCTGGTCGTCAATCCAGCCTGGAGGTAGGCAGTCTTACTGCTTTCAAAGCACTTTTTGCTGCTTTCAAGGGGACCCTCACCATTGTTTCTGGAAACAGTGGGATGTGAAAGTGGCCAAGGGAAACTCATGTCTTGCTGTGTGAGGTTGTTCCGAGTGAGACAGTGCTTCTGCTAGCGCATCTCCTGTGGTCAGGAGCTGGTGTTCCCAAAGGTGAGTTTCAAAGGCAGAAGACTTCTAGGGTGCTGCTCCAGCTTCCCCTTGGGTACGTTCTGCCCATTCTTCCCAGAGTTTTTATTGTGACATGCCTTTCTAGGTGCAAAGCATGTTATGTTATGTTAGCATACATATGGTATGTTAGCATACGGTAACATCGTCACAGAATTCCTTAAACCTCAGAAAATATTGTTCAGGAATTCAGAGAAAGTAACCAATGAGTGTAATTGTGGTGTAGGAGCCAAAGAAAAATAAAAAGTATGCAAGTCCCAGAAAATGCTGGTAAAACAAGAAAAAACTGCATGCACAGCTTTCTATCATGAGGATCTAAGAAATGCATTTCTTCTCCTTTCATACATTTCCTCTCATTTTGCTCATTACTATTACCATTCCTCTAGAATTTACAGAAATCTGTAATATGCTATTTTTCATTTTGAAGTAGAGGGCTCTGTCTTTTCTTGGCATCTAAATGCTATTCAAAATTCATTGTGTTAGATTCTCTGGACATTGCTCGTAGAACATTACATTTTTCAAACTCTCAAGACACATAGGCTTCAAATTTTTCAGTTTAGACTTATCTGGGCTCATTTTATCTTCCTAGAGTAGATTTAACTGAGATCACAATGTCTTCATTATCTTGTAATGATTGTAATGATTATAGAAGTCTTTCCTTAGCACATTAATACAAGTTATAGTCTTTGACACATTTATAAGGGTTAACAACTAATGAGCTAGAGTTTTCACGTGCATACAACGGGGCCGCATTCCATCAACCTTCGTTAAACAAGAAAAATAGAAGGAGCACAATACTAGCTGTGCTGTGCTTGTGCACAGCCAGAATTTTTTCTCTTAATACTTTTTCTCTCTGCTGCTTCAGGAATTTTGATGACAGAGCTTGGAAGATCATAATATAAAGTATATTACATCGTAAAGCATTTTAAAATCATTGTGAATACCACTTTTATTTAAAACGTTCCGGTCAGGTGAGAGTGGACAATGCCAGCAGTGCAAGGGCAAGGCAGGGGTGGTGAGGGGCAGCACGGGTGTAGGGTGGTAGTGGCAGGGGCACACAGTTCTGTTGGGGGATGTGGGTGTAGCTGGTGGGGCAACAGAAATGAAAGCAGGAAGGGATAAGCCCCAGTGATACCTGGAAAAAAGTGATTTTGGGGGTGATCTGGGTAGATGTGGAGGGAGCTGGCTAATGGGTGAGAAGATACTAAGGTCTTGGTGAGGCAAAGTGCTGGGAGCTCCTCCAGGAGGTTGCGGACCTGACTGGGATGCAGGTAGCTGGGATGGACAGGGCTGGCATGGCTTGGGCTGCAAGGATTTGTTTGGGAAAGAAAAGATAATGATTGCTACATTTAAGAGGGCTGGGAGAGAGCCTGTAATTTGGAGGGGCAGGAGTGTAGGGCTGAGTAAACGTAACCATATTTATAATGGAGGTGGAAGCAGGAGGGTAGACAAGCTAATGCAAGAAAAGAGGAGTGGGACCCTGATATAAATGTTAGATAACTTTGGAAATATAATTGTCAGCTACTTGATGCCATTGCTATAGCTGTAGAAATAATAGCATTCTAGTTTTCATCAGATCTTTTTGTGTTACACATTTTGACAACAACTGAACTTCTGCAGAGGTTTAATGTCTTTAAACTGGTCATCTCGCCACTGTCTCCATGTACTTTTCAAAATCTGACAATAACATGCAGTCCTTATGTAGGCTATTATAGGTCACAGGCAAAGCATCCATCAAATCACATTGATAAGATAAAATTTTTGGCTCTGATGATAATTCACACAAATCATTGTATGATCCTGCAAAAGAATGGTCATAAAATATGCCAGCTGTTCACAGCTGTTTCCTTGACCATGAGCAACAGATCTTTCATAATCATGCTCCGTAACATAACAAATAAGCCAAACTGGAAACTACAAGAAATAATGACATCAGAGAAGAACAGCTGCAGAAAATTCTTTCTTTTCCAAAGCCTTATTACATTTAACCTGCTGTTCAAGTGCTTGAAAACTGTGTGATATATAGCTAATGTTTAAATGCCCTCAGACTGAGCCTTTTCTAAGAAGTGCATCAGTGTGTGTTCCTATGTCAGCTTCGGGGACTTCTACAAACAGACAAAAACCCCAAGGTGATTCTGTGCCTAACTAGCTGGGGGAAAAATTTCACAAAATATCTGTGGGAACAGCATCCAGTCCGGGTAATGGGAAAAAGATATTTATGCAATTGTCATTTGATTTTCTCTATATTCTGCCTCCTGGTTTCTAAAGAGATATTACCGGGGCAGAATTGATAAAGTCTGGCTGTTTCAAAGCAAACAAACACTGGGAATTTCTCTCACAGAAGTTTTTTTTTCAAGTAAAGGCATTCAAGCTAAAATGGCGTGAATCCTTTTTGTGGACAAAAAACCCCACTGCAATTAGAATTTTTTAGATTATTGTGGTTCCTGGTAAGGACATACTGAGGTTTTTTATATTTCAGTCAGGTATAATCAGGCACTGCAGCAAACACTTTGAAGATAATCTGCTCTGGAGCAGTAAGACAAAGCAGAAATCATCCCCATCAGAATATTGTGCAACACAGCCTGTTTTACTGGCATTACCTGTAGCAGTGGCTGCGGCTCATTTAGAAGTGCAAGTGGGAAGCTGAGCTGCATGAGATATCAAACGCTGGAAAACCTGGGTTATTTCCAAATGTTGCAGTGCAGAGTAATGGCTCTGACTATGCTGTGTCAAGATCTGGTTTCTACTTTTGTTTATAATGGCTTATTATTTAAAAAAAAAAAATCTCCATTTGCTCCAGGTAAGCACATCATTGGTTCTGAAGAGCTCCAGTTTTCCACCCAAGCAGGCAATTTCCTTAATGAATATTTGATTTACTTTGGCAAACATCAGCATTTAAATGGCATTCCCTCTACATTTATAAAAAGCACAGCAACTCAGGGCTTGTTTTTCTCCTGTGTCCCCTCCTGGACCTATCCTACTTTCTCCTCTGTTCTTGCCTTGCTTCTCTTAGTAATAACTTCTAGCTCCTCAGAAAATCAGGCCTATTCCACAGATGTTTCTCTCTGCTTTTTAAAGAGGGAGGAGAGGCCATGGTCAGCAGAATATATATCATCCTCCTGAGCAAATTGTCTTTACTGTGAACTGTCCCATGCAGAGTGGAGGCACTTGAGAACAGAGATGCTAATGAAAACAGCATGGCTGAATGGGACCATGGAAAACAGGCAAGATCAGTGTCTGGGAGGGAATAAGGTTTATTATTACATGGTGAATTTTAAACAGCCAAAGAAAGGCTTATTTAGCATAAGAAATATCAATAGAACAGTATTTATGAGGCAGGGTAACATATACCTGTTCAATTAGCACTCAACCGAAGGTCCTGGCTGCATGTGGAAGAGGAGTAGGTAGAGACGCTAAAACTTCAAAAATCAAAAAAGATCCTCTGAAGGCTGCAAAGCATAGTTTTTTGAAAGCCAAGGATTATTTTCTCCCCAGCTCTGCACAACAACTTTAAGAGTAGTATTAACCCTAATAAAATATTTCTCTAAATATGCAATTTGAGAATGTGAGGAGCTGTGTTTGCCCCCTGTGCATTTATTTTAATAGTGTTTAACTTCTCCTATGAGTACTGAAGTAAGTGATTCTCCTTCTTGGTGTTGAATTTGATTTTGTCTACTCCCTAAAGAGGGAGTTCAGATTTATCTTAATAACATTTTGACTTGAGGACTTCATATAGAGTCCAAAGTACTTTGTGTTCTCAAGAACTGATCTGAAATCTAAGTAAACCAAATGAAATAAAGATGTCCATGCAAATAATCTCGTGACACATTCAGCTAAGCTTTTTCTGGTTTTAATTTAATTTCTTGTAAAAGCTCTGACCATACCCACAGAACTCAGCAATTTGGGCACTGCAACAAATGCCAGTATCCCATACTCTCAAGCAGTGGCTTCGGCAGAAATTCATCCTCTCCTGAACTCTCCCTTTGGGAGCAGAAATGAGGCCGGGTACAGCTCCTGTGACTGGAGCAACAGAGATGGACCTTCTAGCTATATCTACACATCAATTAATTGAAACTGCCTGGGAGCGCTTCCTGGTGCTGTTACTGAATGACATGGGGAAACCTGCATCCCACTGCTGGACCATCCTCCTCCCTAATACAAGCTGCTCCATGCCAACTGCCTCTCCGTGCTAACTTTTGAACCATAACTGGAAATTTTGGGGCAGTGTTAGTTGAAATGGTTCTGAACTATACCAGGGAGCGCTAACAATTTACTGGTGTAAAGAATGGAGCCTGGTAGTGTTGGGTCTGAAATGTGCCCTGGTGCTGTTTGATTTCCAAGTATAGGCATAGCCGTTCTGATTTTCAGCTATGTACCATTAAAAGCAACCATATGTTGGATTTATTTGGTTATGCTTTGCTTCTAAGCTCAGGAACTTCCTGCCCTGTTTCTTTCCCCATATACATGGCTCTTTCTCTTCTACACCCTAACCTCAGTACGCTTGTTCTCTTTCTAATTTGATAACTTCCTTAGCGATTGTTGAAGTAAGAAAATCATCCTTCTACAACCCTTAAAGCATTGCCGTGACCCATGGATGGAGCTGTTCTCCTCCCTTCATTCACCAACAGTTACCTAGTTCTCAGTTTATGAGAATGCTGCAAAACTTGTATTTTCCTTTTCTTCTCTGGTGCTGGTAAAGGGGGGGCTGAAGGAGGCAGAGACAAGTCTTTTATTTATAATTTTTTATTGCTGATTAGACTCATCCAGCATGCAAGACAAGCTCCCTTTTAGGACTTTAAATAAATAATGGCACTCAATGGCCCAGCCCATCATCGTTAAACACACTTTTCATAGAGAGTCGTGAACTCCATACTGGCCTCATTAAAGCTGTGGAAATTCCATCAGTGGTTATGTTTCTGTGTAATGATTTAATTGAATTTTCTTATTGCTGGAGCTTGTCATTATGCCAGTGATTTTCATGCTGGCTCCCTAAACTTACAGAATTTTTGCTCAAGTCTAAATAATCCAAAATTGGTTTTATCAGTGTGTAGTCTGCTGGCATTTACAAGGCCTGAATGAGCAAGCTCTTAATTGGAGGGCTGGGGAATTTTCTTATTTTTGTCTTTTTACTTAAAGACTTAATTTTCAACTCTGGTTTTTTTTAATTCTTTCTTTTAAATGGAATACACAGTAGACTTTCAAACCTGTAACATAAGCCTTAGGAAACCCCCAACATGTAAACAGAAGCTTGGACTCATTAGTATGTACTAGGTAAAGATGGATTTAATCTTGGGAAAAAAAAAAAAAGCATGTGGCAAGGAACTGGGTGATACAGAAGTGTTAAGCTCTAATCTAACATTGTTCTGGGAAGGCACAAACCTATTCAAGACACAATAACTTCTACATTAACATGGGATTGTGGCTGAGAATTTAAATGCTGCAAAGCCAGAGGAATTCCCACAACAATCAGATTTCAGGCCTCTGTGGTATTGAAGATTAATTTTAGTCTGGGCAATGTTTTTTGTATGATAAACCCATTAAAAGCTTTGATGAGGAAAGGCAGCCATGAGGTGGAGGAATTGCAGGACTTGGTGGTGACTTGTGAGCAAGCAGAGATCACAGGCACAGGATACTGACACTGAGGTGTACGTATCTTGGCACAAAATATGTATCAATGCGGAGGTGATCCCCAATGGCAGGGCCATGCATGCCTCAGCTAGGCATGGCTGAAGAGGCAAATAAGCAAGATCAAAATCTACAGCTAGAATATGGCCCACTGCGTTTTATGTCTTGGAGTACGAGCCATGCATTTCTACTGACTGTGAATAATGACCAGTTCTTCATCTTACCTCAGCTCAGCTATTGTGTACTGCTTTGGACAGCAGTGGAACCGCGCGAATGATGCAGAAATCAATAGTAAATGCCAATCATCTTACGTTTGTGACTTAATGTTCAAAGGTAGCGTTCTCTTTTTATGAGCTCTGTAATTTGAACTGTACAATTTTATAAGTTATAGCCTTCTCTCTACAGTACACTTGCTAGTTTTTGAGGATAAAACAGTTTGTGCTGCTAAGTAGGTGTGCAGCCATATTTTGTATCATCCAAAGTTTTCTTCATGACCTCTGGTTACTGTCCTTGATACAACAAGTTTTATCTATGGTGCATAGAAGACACTGAGTCCACAAATGTTTATAGCTAGATTGGCCGGTTGTCTGTGCTTGACAACCAGGCATTTATGACATCTGGGCATTTGGGGTTTTTCTACTTGCTGATAAGTCTGAGGCCAAGCAGGTGGCATCCTGGGAGAAAGAATAACGTGTGGCCAAAATCCATAAAATCCCACAAAACACCTTCTGATACTGCTCCGGATGTTCTGATATTTTTGCTGTTAAAAAAACCCCCCAACTTCACAAGGGAAGGAAGTACTATTTCATGGGAAAATAGAAACACGAAGAAGACAAGTTCTAGAAAAGGTGCAGTGGAAAGACTTCTGGGGTGAATATAAGGAGTGACACAGGTCAGAGGATATAAGGTCACATTTTGCATACTGTTGCTCTTGAAGAAAAGGGCTGTGGGTCTCATAGTCTTCTTCTGACACACCGATGACAACCTGAAAAGTGTTTGAGACTTCATCAAATGGGCAAAATACTGCTAAAGCTGTCTTAATTTATTAATTTATTAATTATTAATTATTATTTCTTAATTTCTTAATGTATTAATTTATTAAGTGGTAATCCATGTTCTGTAGTGGCTTGTGATGATATAAGCTCAGAGTATCCACTGATTCCAGTTAAATTGTTCAATATTTGCCTATACTATCAGAGTAAAATTCACCCTGATATTTTTACAGGCTAATATTTGGTGGACCAGCTTAGCTTTGATGTGACTTTCTGTACTTATGAATGGAATTTATTTGTACATTTTACAACTTTTTAATGTACAATGCCTGTATGTTTCACTGATTTAGGCCAGCGATACTGTGAAAACCAAGTCACGAAATGAAACAATTCAGTTAGAAACTAGGGAGACAGGGCTGGAGGTGCTGCAAGAGTTACGTTTGTTCTACATTCATGCTACATTTATTCATGCTTAAAAACAGAAGCAGAGGAAGTAGAGGTTCAGTTTAGCTGATTGCTTATTGCTTTACATCATTCCAGCTCTTGATGAGATTTTCACTGCAACACTGTATTTTGTTGAACCTCTTTTCATCCCATTCTAGGATTAAAGGTTTTCTTGCAGTGGCAGGTGCTTTAAAGAATGCAGCCCAGAAAGACTGAAAAAACCTTTGAATTATAATTTTTCTGAATAAGATCTCAGTTTATATATATTACTTATATGGAATATATAAATATTTATAATAAATGCAGTTTTTTGTAACATGTATGACATGATGTTTAATCTATATACTATAGATTATCTAAATATACAGCATATGTATAGTCATATTTTATGGTGTATGTATATATACACACATATATATCTTATAGCATATACGGAGACAAAGTTTCACTGTGTTGCCAGCAGTGCATCAGTTCTTAGTTTGCAGCTGGAGGCTGGAATATAGGCTACTTCACTTAACAAGCAAATTGCTCAGGGAGCTGTATCCGCTGTGATGACTTGGTATGTGAGATTGAGCAAAGACAAGCTATGCTAGATGCCCTCTAAGAAGGCAGCAAATAGCACATCCCTGGGAAAAGAGGGCAAGGGGCTGAGCTCCCTGCTGACCCTGTCTTGCTCAGGTCTTGTTCATCCCGAGTCGAGGCTCTTCTCCCTGGGGCAGCATGAGAAGGGGCACCTCGGCGATGTGGTGCCTGCAGGAGAGGCTCGTCATTCTGAACTTGTGCAGACACAAACATTTCATGCAAAACTTTCGGAGGAGCACCTGCTGGGAGCCCTCCTTCTCCTCTCCTTTGGACAATTGTCTATTCAGCAATGTGCTAGCACTCCCAAGGAAACTCTGAGGATTATTTCTTCATTGTTAAGGGGCTTCCAGGCAGCAGGGGGAAGTTGGCATCTTCTTTAGTGCTTTGAATCATTCTTCAGGGGCCTTCTTTCAGACCTGGCTCTTTCCACAGGCTAAGTAGCCCTAAGCTGGGTACTCTGAATTATTTTATTATTGATGCCTGCTGTGGCCAGGCAACCAGTTTTGAGATGTTCAGCACTTGTGTTAGGCAACTAAAGTAGGCGGTCTGAATAGATGCCATTGTGCCAGAGGACTGTGGGGAGAACAAGTGCCAAATTTTAGATTATATTCTACAAACAGAAAGCTTATTGCTGCTGTCTAGCTCAGCAAGCCAATTCAAAGCCAATCCCTTGAGCCAAAAGTGAACAGGCGCTACTTATTTCTAATTTTGAGTCCAAGCACAGAAAGCAAGTAATTTGTTTTGGACTTGGATTTGCAGATGGGAAAACTGACACACTGCATCTGGATGTTTACCTCACGTATTTGTAATTTTATTTATGAAAAGACATGGAATCTGAACAACCAGTTAGTGAATTGCTTGCAAAGCTTGCTTTAAACTCTATATGTATTTTATCTAAGTACCAAAGTATGGGTTTCAGCATGCTCCTTCTTCTGTTTTCATTGCTTTGATTTATTCTGTAAGAAGTTCTGGTTGCCTGTCCTGTAAAATAATGTATTTGGAAGTGTTTTTTGCATGCTTTCAGTATTAACCTATGCACGCCTGCAGGGCTGTGATCCTACTGGCGTCATGGAGACATGGTGGGTTGGCTCCTATGACTGGAGTGTTGGAATGGAAGGATACAGGCTCTTCAGTAAGGACAGGCAGAGGAGAGGAGGAGGTGGTGTCGCCCTTGTGGTGGGTTGACCCTGGCTGAAGGCCAGGTGCCCACCAAAGCCATTCTATCACTCCCCTCCTCAGCTGGACAGGAGAGAAAAAATATAACAAAAGGCTCATGGGTTGAGATAGGACAGGGAGAGATCACCCAGCAGTTAGCATCACGGGCAAAACAGATTCAACTTGGGGAAATCAGCTTAATTTATTAACAATCAAATCAGAGTAGGGTAATGAGAAATAAAACCAAGTCTTAAAACACCTTCCCCCCACCCCTCCCTTCTTCCCAGGCGTAACTTTACTCCTGATTTTCTCTACCACCTCCCCCTCAAGGAGCACAGGGGGATGGAGAATGGGAGTTGTGGTCAGTTCATCACATGTTGCCTCTGCTGCTCCTTCCTCCTCGGGGAGGACTCCTCATGCGCTTTACCTGCTCCAGCATGTGGTTCTTCCCATGGGAGACAGACCTCCACAAACTTTTCCAATGTGGGTCCTTCCCACAGACTACAGTTCTTCATGAACTGCTCCAATGTGGGTCTCTTCCACAGGGCCACAAGTCACCCAAACCGTTCTATGGTTCTGTGATACCTTTTGTTTTCTGTTTTGAGCACTTATGACTGTCAGTGCACATTGTGAAAATAAACTGGCTTTTTCAAAAGGATCTGCCCTTTTTCTGTCCAAATGTGCTTGACTCTTCTGGGAGAGAGGACATGGATGAGGAGGGAAAGTAAGCTGGAGCACACAATAATAAACCTACTTTAAATCCTTTTCCTTTCCTCGGGTGGACATTGGAGAACCCTTGGGAGAGGCTGCATGCTTTTAAATAAACTGGTGTTAGTTGGCCTTCCTCAGCTCTCTTTCTCTCAGTGCTGTAAAGCATCTACTATGAAATGTGGGGAATGGTGCAATCTGAGCTCAGGTTCCCATTCTGCATGGCAGCATCCAGTACAGAGGTGACAGCTCCAGACTTTCTTACCCTTTTTATCCCTGCCTTTCAATAGGAGCACTTCAGTCCTTTTTGTCCTTATCAGAACCCTTCAAGCTTTCCAGGTCCCAAAAGCTTTGTTTTGCTTCCCATGTACAAATATCTTGACTATTTAGTTTATCTTGACTTCAGTAAGGCATTTGACACTGTCTCCCATAGCATCCACATAGACAAGCTGAGGAAGTGTGGGTTGGACGAGTGGACAGTGAGGTGGATTGAGAACTGGCTCAACAACAGAACTCAGAGGGTCGTGATCAATGGGGCGGAGTCTGGATGGAGGCCTGTCACTAGTGGTGGTCCCCAGGGGTCTGTGCTGGGTCCAGTCCTGTTCAACATACTCATCAATGACCTGGATGATGGGGTAGAGCGTAGCCTCAGCAAGTTTGCTGATGGTACCAAGCTAGGAGGAGTGGCTGATACACCAGAAGGCTGTGCTGCCATCCAGTGAGACCTGGACGGGCTGGAGAGCTGGGCCGAGGGGAACCTCATGAAGTTCAACAAGAGCAAGTGCAAGGTCCTGCCCCTGCGGAGGAACAACCCCAGGCACCAGTACAGGCTGGGGGATGACCTGCTGGAAAGCGGCTCCACTGAGAAGGACCTGGGAGTGCTGGTGGACAGCTGGCTGACCCTGAGCCAGCAATGTGCCCTTGGGGCCAAGAAGGCCAACGGTATCCTGGGATGAATTAAAAGGAGTGTGGCCAGGAGGTCGAGAGAGGTTATCCTCCCCCTCTACTCTGCCCGGGTGAGGCTGCATCTGGAGTACTGTGTCCAGTTTTGGGCCCCCCAATTTAGGAAGGACAGGGAACATCTCGAGCAAGTCCAGCAGAGAGCTACCAATATGATCAGGGGACTGGAGCATCTGCCTTATGAGGAAAGGCTGAGAGACTTGGGTTTGTTTAGCCTGGAGAAGACTGAGGGGGGATTTCATCAATACCTATAAATATCTAAAGGGAGGGTGTCAGGACGATGGGACTAGGCTTTTTTCAGTGGTGCCCAATGACAGGCCAAGGGGCAACGGGCACAAATTGGAACACAGGAAGTTCCACTTCAATATGAGAAAAAAATTATTTCCTGTGAGGGTGCCAGAGCAGGGGCACAGGCTGCCCAGGGAGGTTGTGGAGTCTCCTTCCCTGGAGACATTCAAAACCCACCTGGATGCGTTCCTGTGCCCCCTGCTCTGGGTGTGCCTGCTCAAGCAGTAGGGTTGGACAAGATGATCTCCAGAGGTCCCTTCCAACCCCTGCCATTCTGTGATTCTGTGATTCTGTAAAATATATGTCTTTATTCTTGTGCAAATGGTTTACTTGACAGTGCTATCCAGGAGTAACTTTACCAGCATGGGCTGAGGATTTGGTAAATGGGACTCTCAATTGAATTTGGATGCCTGAACAGAGGGCTAGCGTAAGGCGGGAAAACTCTGAAGGGCAAATCAGGCCTCTGACGTAATCAAGAAATCCTTTTCAGATGGAAAAACAGTCTAATCTTTTAAAGGGATCACTGTAAAATGAAATCTTAACAACTTTCTTGCTTAAGTTTCTAGGTGTTTGCAATCCTTTTAAAAATAACATAGACATGAACTGCTGTAAAAGAATTTGGGTTGGAATATGGTCCATCGTGAAATCAATAGCTCGATATTGTATTGGTTTTAGTGCTTTCTATGCAATAATTTGAAGAGGAGAGGATTGTCTTGTGGTTACTTTATCACTCTGCTGCCTTTCTAATTTGCTCTTGTGGGAACATAGGATTACTTGTCCGGCGTGTCACTCAATGTATAGCAAGTAGCTTGAAATGACTTCTATTGAAAAAGCAATTACCTCTCCAGCAGCAAAAAAAAGCATGTAGATGTCATGGCCTTTTTTTCTAGGAAAGCTGATTAATGACACAGGACATGTACATTAAAAAGAAGTAAGTCTGTTTTACAGCCCTGTTGTATGCTGGACTTCTCACATTTCAGAATTCTTACTCCTGAGGAGCTTTTGTGTATGTGTGGGCGTACGTGTGTGGGTGTGTGTGAGAATCAAAGGAACATGGTGTCCTTTGCTTTAATAGTTTATTTTATGTTATTGCTTTGTGTTTTGCAGTCCCTCTAGCCAATCTGCATTTATGAACTGAAGAGAATAGGAGCCAGGGGCCTAATATTACAGTAAATTAGGTACTGAATTTCTACCCGAGTGATTTAGCTTTGAATTTAGCCTTTATTCTAAGTAGTTAATGTACAGAATATTAGGAGCTAGGAGACTTGCCTCTTCCCTCAGCAACAAGAAGGTGGTAGTCAAGGAGTGAAGAAGAATGCTTCCCTTTTAAACTGTTTGCTCTGGTCTTGTGGGATGTTTCTCAGACCTTTATATGGCCTGCCTTGGACATTCAGGGGTCCAGTTGCTAGGGCTACTGGGATTTTTAATTTTGACTAGGGCAGGAGCGGAACAATTTCTACCCGTAGAGAGGAAAATGCAGTGGCTGTGCTTTTAAGATTCATTTAGAGCAAGAGACTGACTGTATGTTACCAGTCTCAAAAAAATTGTTATTCTTTGATAATTTTATTTTCTACCATTGCTAAAAGCAAACTGGGTTAGCAGAGGGGAAATTCATAGAGTTTACCTTTTCCTGTTTCATAGTTTATGAGACACTTACTCTATGTTGGAAATATGATCAGATTACACTGCTTCTGTTCCTTTTTCAGTGCATATAGTAACAGGTTTATGGGCCTGAATTTATTCCGATTCCTAAGGGTATAGCCTTTTTTAAGGAAAATTGTGCTCTGCTGCCACTGAGAGGAATTGGACTAATCCTCTGAATAATTGCCTCCTCTTTTTATACTGTAAATATTGTAAAATTAGCCACGTCAAAAATGCACTACTGATTTTTCAGAGGCATTATGCATCCAGATTCAAAATTTCACAATAAATTGTCATGCATATTTCACATAAAAATTGTGACGGCTTTTTATCTTCTCACCGCCAGTCATCCGTACTGCTAGAGGTCATGTCAACAGGAGGTTTAACTGTATGAGATTTTCAGGAATTGCAGTAACATGTTTCTGCTGGGATGATTGGTAAGCTTGGTTAAAAAGTTAATGTCATGCTATGTAACTGGCGGAGGCTTCCAGGTGCATTCTTGCAAACACAGTCCCAAACTGAAAGCCGATGGCTTAGGTGAGAACACCCCTCTTGCCTCATGTAAATGCACGTGTCCCAGCTAGCAAATCCCAGAGCTGCTCCAGAGAACTCCAGAGAACAGCTTGAGCACCTGGATGTTTGGGCTTTCCTTCTTTCCCATTGACTTACCTTGGAAAGACTTTCTGTTGTGGTATTTATTTTCCTGTTTGGAAGTCATGCTATTTTGTATTAGCCTCAGTGAAAAAATTGCATCATATGTGAGGCTGGCAACCCAAAGGAGTTTCTTCATGACACCTTTAGAGCCACAGTTACTTTGATCAAACACAGAAGACAGCAATAAAATATAATAGCTAGGCAGCTGATATTGAAACTCCTGCTTTTTATACCAAAACATCAGTATCTCACTGTCAACTCATGTTTGCCTATCTGCTTTTGGTACCCATGCAATACCTTCAGTTACCTAAGTTTCTTCTTTTGAAGCAGGGACTACTTTGTTTCACTATGTATGTAATTGTTGCTGTGCTCATGTTAGGAAAACCAACAGTTCCTAAAGGAAAAGACCATAATATTCTGTGCAACATGCTGTTTAGATTGTCATGAGATTACAAACCTATTGTCACACCTGAAAAAATAATGTGAATATATTTTACTAAAACTTTTATTAAAACCAATTATTTGACCGGAATCACGTTGACTGCAGCTGAAAAGGATTCAGGATTTATGATTGATTATTTACTCCGGGGTGAGTATGAGCCAAAATTGCAAAGAAGGCGAACTATATGCTGAGCCATTTTAGGAGGAATATGGCCAACAGATCAGGGGAAAGCATTATACCCCTCTCCTCGGCACTGGTGAGGCTGCCACTAGGACAGTGTATCTAGTTTTAGGCCTCTTTGGTTCAAGATGGATGTGGACAAATTGAAGAAGGTCCAGTGAAGTGCTGCTAAGACGGCTGGGGAGGCTGATGGGGGGAGCTAGCAGCAGCCTGAGGCTCCTTGAAGGGCTCTTACAAAGATGATGGAGTGAAATACTTTTTGGTGGTGTACAATGATGTAAGAAGTGGCAACAGCCACAAAGCATGGCTGTAGATGTTCAGGTTGAATATTAGAAAAATCTGTTTCACCAAGAGGGCCGGGCAGCTCTGAAACAGGTGTCTGGAAAGGTTTTGTGTAATACATCCTTGGAGATTTTGAAGACTGGGCTGGACAAAGCCACAGATGACCTGACTGAGTATTAATGAAAGTCCCTTCTTCAACTAGGAGGTGCATGGGGTAACACCTAGGTGCCTTTGAGTCAACAGTTCTGCAATTCTGTGACTTTGTATCTCTATCTACGTTATACTTCTGGCAAGGGGTCTAATCCTGGAAACCCAGAACACTGTTAAGTCCTGGCACCTGGCATCCACAATGCACTATAAAATCAGGCTGTCTGCAGATTTAATCTGTCTTGAGATGTGATTTTGGGGCCTTTGTAGGGAGGGCACCTGGGGTCCTGATATGACATTGGCCATATGATGCCTCTGAAAAGGCAGGACAGTGTGCCATGGTCTGCTTGTGTAGCAGATAAGTGCAGTACCATCTGAAAGCACAGGGCATATTCAGGATCTCTCTCTAAGGAATATCAGCTGGATGGCCCACTCACAAGGGTACAGAGGAAGTTAACTAGAGTTGCTCATTTCATACTAGAGGTATGAAACCTCTTCTGTATAACTAGATGGAGGACAATATTTAGTGTGGAAAAGATGGTTGTGGTGTGGAGGGAGAGAGGACAGAAATCTGAGTGTCATGGAGAAGGTGAATAGGGATTAATTGACTGCTACGTTCCACCAAAAGGACTGAGAGAATACGCATAACACCAATGAACAGAAATCTTGAAATGATAAAATTCTGAGAATTCTTCATACCATGTGTGGTTACTAGGGTAGGGGTAGCTGGGGTCCTCTCTGCCACAGAATGTTGTGGGTGAGAAGGGTTTACATAAGTTCAAAAGGAACCAGGTGGAAGAAAACAGCCATTTGGGTGCAGCAAATCTTTGGCTCTGGAAGTCTTGAACTGCAAATTATTGGAGTACTGGAGAATATGCGGAGGAGGTATCACTATATACTTGCTATGTTCTTCTGTTCTTCCCATGGCACCTGGCAGTGGCCTCCCTTAGAGACAGGATACTGGGTTAGGTGGGCTGTCAGTCAGCTTATCTGCACTCTTATGCTGAAGGAGAACTACAGCAGTGTGTGCTGTGGCTAGGTGATTTGGCCCACTGTCTGGCCTTTAAGCTGCTCCAGGGCAGCAGTGGAGGCACAGGAAAGGATAGAGCTTTGCAAAAGAATGAAGAAACTAGTGTATGGACAGAAAGACAGGTTTGTTGATATTTGAATAGCAACATGCAATAAAGCAAGCTTCTAAGGTGTTTATGTGATGATGAACCATTCCTTATTTGTGAAGCCAGGAAGGGAAAAGGGAACAGGCGTCGGAACTTGAGCAATCCCTAGCTCTGCACATGTAGCGATGATGCTGTTCCAGTGGCCAGGGCATCAAGGAGATGAAACAATCCCACTCTTTTTTGCAGAGGATCGGCTGTGGAGGCTCTGCTTGGAGCGCTCAAGGCATAGACACCTGTGCTCACAATGCTTTTATAGCTTCTATAGGCTTAAACACAGCCTAGATCCAACACCTAGTGCAATATTTATGCATTTATTAAGTACCATTAGCATTGTCCATTTTCTAGTTAATTCAGCTGAGAGAAGCCAACTCATCCACAGATGTCAGTGGCCTGAGATCAGCCCCACAATTTGCAGACAGATAGCCTAAGGTCATGCCTGTATTAATGAATTCAGAAGCACTTCCCTTATCATGGCTCCAGGTGAATCCTCAGGCCCCATCCCACCTCTTGTGGTATCAGGTGTGCACCAACCCCTCCCCAGTCAAACCTCTTAATCCCTCTCCTACCCTCAGTAAGTTTGCAGATGACACCAAGTTGGGCAGGAGCCTTGATCTGCTTGAGGGGAGGAAGGCCCTACAGAGGGACCTGGACAGGCTGGATCAATGGGCTGAGGCCAACTGTATGACACTCAACAAGGTCAAGTGCCAGGTCCTGCACTTGGGTTACAACAACCCCATGCAACGCTACAGGCTTGGGGAGGAGTGGCTGGAGAGCTGCCTGGAGGAAAAGGACCTAGGGGTGTTGGTTGACAGCTGGCTGAACAGGAGCCAGCAGTGTGCCCAGGTGGCCAAGAAGGCCAACAGCATCCTGGCTTGTATCAGGAGTAGTGTGGCCAGCAGGAGCAGGGAGGGGATCGTTCCCCTGTGCTCGGCACTGGTGAGGCCACACCTTGAATATTTTGTTCAGTTTTGGGCCCCTCACTACAAGAAGGACATTGAATTGCTGGAGCATGTCCAGAAGGGCAACGAAGGTGGTGAAGGGCCTGGGGGACAAGTCTTATGAGGAGAGGTTGAGGGAAATGTGGTTGTGTAGCCTGGAGAAGAGGAGGCTGAGATAAGAGATAAGGCTGAGACCTTATCATTCTCTACAGCTACCTGAAAGGAGGTTGTAGTGAGGTGGATGTTGAACTCTTCTCCCAAGTTACTAGCGATAGAATGAGAGTAAATGGCTTCAAGCTGCATCAGGGGAGGTTTAGATTGGATATTAGGAAAAATTTCTTTATTTTGAGAGTGGTCAGGCACTGGAACAGGCTGCCCAGAGAGGTGGTGGAGTCACCATCCCTGGAGGTATTTAAAAGATACGTAGACGTAGCACTTCAGGGCATGGTTTAGGAGACATGGTAGTGTTGGGTTGACGGTTGGACTTGATGATCCTAGGGGTCTGTTCCAACCTAAACAATTCTATGATTCTATGATTCTGTGAAAGTATGGCAAACCCTGAAGGGTAAGCTATAACCTACATAGCTATAACCTGTGAATGCAAATGAATGAGAAAGAGGAAAAAGCCTATACAAAACTCCATCTACCACTGTTCATTGGAGGAAGATAAAGACTCTCTCTGAGACAAGCTTCTGAGGACATGTACATGCCTAACGTAGCATCCAGGCTGCCTGTCTCAGCCGGTGGCTGGCAGTGGACACTGCCAGAGGACAGAGTTTTCTAACAGGAGGATTAGGTCAAATTATCCAGACTGTGATAGACATGAAGCTGGACCCTAGTGATGAGGGTCAGCCCTCAGTGGTGACCAGAGGCCTGGAATGTCAATCTTAACTGGATGGTTGAAAAAGAGTTGAGGCCCATGGCATGGGTCTCATCCATGGAGGCTTCACAGCAGTGTGCTGTGGCCCAAGTAAGGAGCGACTGTTGAATCAGGGCTGGCTATTTTCCTTCCAGACATAAACAGGGGGAGACACAAAATAGTTGCGTTTTGAATCTCACATTGGGAGCTGGTCTATGCATGGCTGCCCTGCATGGCTTTCTTTTAATTTTTTATGTCATTTAAATGTTTGTGTTTTAGTTTATTACAAATCTGGACTCTTAAAGAAAAAGTAGTTTTTTATCCAGTGACCTACAAAGAGTAATTGCTGCCTTTCCAGGCATTCTGTTTAAAAATTAATGGTCAGAGTAGTCCAGTAGTGAAACTATTCTATTGAAAAGGAGATAAGTTTTTAAAAACATGCACCAAAGACACTTACAAAGGAACAAAGCAAGCCACCTGTTTTGAGAACTGCACTAAGAAATGAAAATCGCAGTACATAGTGCAGCCTCTCCCATAAGGCTGTTTCTGGTTTTTCCTGAGGGACACTCAGGTCCCAGTGGCTCCCTCCCCACTCCTCAGTAAGTGTCTGCCACCTGGAAAAGCGGGTGCTGTGGTTCTCAGGGTCCCTCCTGCTGCTGCCTCTGGTTGACCCAGCTCCTCTGGATCACACTGCCTGCTGGAGAGGGCTGTTCCCTCCCTGCAGCTGCACGCTGTGCCCTGGTGAGAGGAGCAGTTCCCAAGCCTGGTATGAACTGTGTTTCTCAGCAGTGAAGGATTTATA
This sequence comes from Phalacrocorax aristotelis, assembly GCF_949628215.1. Taxonomy (NCBI): domain Eukaryota; kingdom Metazoa; phylum Chordata; class Aves; order Suliformes; family Phalacrocoracidae; genus Phalacrocorax; species Phalacrocorax aristotelis. The sequence goes on from NC_134276.1 coordinate 83,735,809, forward strand.
TCTTTTTATAAACCAAAAGCCAGATACCAAAGCAGCCCTCTTCAATATTTATGCTGGAGTGAGTAAACCCCAGCAGCACAGCAGGGCAGGGGAGGCTCTGTCTCCATGCACAGAGAGCTTTGTCTCTGACCCTTGGTCATGGACCATCGCTGCCGTACATAAAGGACCCCTGCCAACCCTGGTCCCTCCTCCAGTGTCCCAGCAGGCTACGGCAGCATCTTCCAGCCCTCCACGGACTTGGGACCAAGTAAAGGGTGGCTTGTTTTCCTCCCTCCCGCCCTGCAGGGGAGGGAGGCAGCAGTGCTGGAAAGCAGCAACTTCGCTACCAGCATGAGCCCTGGCTTGCTCTGCATTGAACGGGTTTCCTCTGGCCCCCAGTGAAGCGCTGCATATGCTTCAGCACGCTCCCGGCACCCCTGCTTGAAAAGGAGAGCAGTCCAAGGCCATCTGTGCTTTCTCTGTGCTATTAAGGGATCAGCAGCTGGCCATGTCAGCTGTGTCTGCTCTAATAAATTAAGCAGTGCCAGGGCACATCACTGGACTTGATTACTTATATTGTTAAATTATTGAATTGCCCCTTGGCTTGCTTTTGGCCAAATAGTGCTCTCCCAAATGATATTCAGGCACAGTTCAGAAGCTAGCTTAAGCCAGGGACTGTTCCCAAGTGCGTTATAGATGCAGCATCCTATTTTACAGGGTAAGAGAGTTTAATAGTATGGATACAGGCTCTTCCATACCACTTGCTCTTAGAGTCAGGGAGCAACTTCAGGCATGCTTTGTTCAGCATTGTAGGCATAGGTTTTGGGTCCAGATCTCCTTCCTGCCATCAGAGCAGCATGAGCTAAAAAATCCAGTCCTGAAAAAGAAATCCATCTCATACAAAAAATTGCACTTTTTTTTTCCTCATTTCTGTTTGTTCCTGAAATATCTGGCCTCTTCACTGTGTTGGAATGTTTTGTTTTTTTTTTCTCTAGCCACTCATATCATTATGCTGTTTCTAAAAGTCACACAGAGGCAATAGATTTAGCTTTTAGTCTTTTAGGGGACCTCTTCAAAGATGGAAAAGGAAGTGTTAAAGCTGCAAAACCAGTTCAAGCTTTTTCTTCCAGCTTGGTAGAAAAATCCATAAATAACAGCTTCTTGAAAAGCCTGTTCCAAACAGATTATGTATCCATACAACAACATTATGTATATATATGCATGCACACATAACATTTGATAACTTACTTTCCTTTAGAGATGAAAAACATCTTATGATCATGATGTTCTGATGAACATCTTAATGTCCTGTCCTTACAAATAGTCACAGCTCTAAGTTTTTCTTGGATTTCCTCCTGCTCTTTTTTTTTGTGTTAATTTATTTTTCCAATGGATTAAACATTTCTCTGCAACACAGACATTTTTTATAAACAGTAAATTTAATTTAGTCTCTGTGGAATCAACCTGAGTGTTCAAGCTTTGCTTTCTTGGTTACTGTTTCAAGTGAAATATTAACGGTGAAAACTGAAGAGTTTAATGCCCACTGTTTCTTGGACAAACTTAATATCTTCCTCTATTCCCATCCAGAGGCTATGAAGAAAGAGAAAACAGCTCTCTTTGTATCCTTATTCCCAGCTGGAGTCACAGAAGCATGCATTTTGGGGCTCTAAACACTTTGACAGGAATTTCATCCATATTTTAGTCTTACATTTAGAAAACATTCAACTTTTTGCTGACTCAACAGAGAAGACTGTATCTTCTCAAGCCACAGCAGAGCATGGCCTAGGTATTCCTGTCTAAACATCTTCTGCTCTGACCCAGGGGAAAAGCTTCATATCAACCCCAATGAAATCGTTAAATGACAAGCATGAGCTCAGTTCCAGTTCGCTACATTCCCATAGAAGAAACATGGGCCTGAATAACAATTCTGGGATGGAAGATACCCCTTTACTATTTGTCTTAATTTCCCCTGGCTTCACTTGGCAAGAGAAAGGCTTTTAAGCCCACGTTCTTGCTCTTTGAGTTCACCAGCAGGTAACAGTAAGGGCTTTCAACAGCCTTCTGATTTTCCCAGGAAGAATTATTCCATTGCAAGCATGGAACTGAATGTCTAATTTTAGCTTTAGATCTTTAGTTATTTTCTATGATGTTATATATCTTGAGGCTGATGTTTGAAACCTTCAGAAAGTACTCTCAGCCCTGTGGACTTGGATCCCATCTTGTAGTGCTTTGGCTCTTGGCAATGGCAATGGTAGAGGACCACAGGAAGGCAGACATGAGGACTTCTGGCAGCAATGTTGAGCCTGAGAACCAGGTTCCATGCAGCTTACAAGAGAAAAGCAAAGACATGAAATCTCCTTGATAGTGCACTGGAGAGCAAAAAATATGTAACGAGACAAGGCAGAATTTAAGATGTATATGATCAAGCAACCAGTTGTAGAATGGAGTGCTTGGGGGAAAAAACACCCCCAAATCAAGAGCTTGCTTCAAATTTTGAGTCATGCTGTGGAAAAAAGTTATGCCTCTATTGACAAAGGAGAAGAGAGAGAAAGGAAACAGACAGAAAGCAGAGCAGATCTTTAGGAAGGAGTCATGCTCAACAGAAACCAATGAAGTCAAATCACAGAGTAAATTCCAAGTGTTAAGATAGTCTGAGGGATTTCTTTGATTTAAAGCCTTTAGAAAACTGTATAATATACTTACTTATTCTCTCAAATGAAAACAGAGTGAACAGTTTTATAATTTAACAAAGGATTGGTCCCAAGTTCTCTACACCTTTCACAGTCTTCCTGCAACTAATTGATTTCATTTGGGTTCAGTGAAAGTCATCAGCCACCAAAAAAAAATAATAATTTCAATCTTCAAGCAATGAGAAAGGGAAACGTTTTATATCCTATATATAATGCCTGTTATTGCATAATTTTGTCTTCCCTTATAAATTAGAGCATAACCCTGTCTGATAGCAGATGTGGGAAACTATAGGCTTGAATCCACATGTGGGTCCCATGATAAGTTGTTTGAGATAGAAAGCGGGCTGGAGGATTATAGGTATGCGATGGAATTAGCTTGACTACAGACCCGGCGTCAGACCCGCTGATGGAAAATTACAGAGATCAGACCCGCTGATGGAAAATTACAGAGAATCTGCAAGTCACCAGGAGGAGGAAGAAAGGCGAGAGATATCTTGGCCTTGAGAGCAAACAAGAAAGGCAGGGATATCTCTCGGCCTTGAGAGCAAACGATAAACAAGAGCAAGGAATTTAGGCACGAAGTACAGAAATAGACTGTTTGTTAAGGAGGTGTCGCAACCCGTATTAAGTAATTGTTGAAGCTTGTTTACAAGAGCATATAAAAGCGCTGTGACTTAAAAATAAAGCTGAAGCTTGCTCTATCACTCACGTTGAGTTGGCTGCTTGCTTTCCTCGCTCGCCGCAACTGGCGCCCGAACAGGGACCTGAAAAGGACTATTTCTGATACGGCAGCGAGAGACGGATACGCACTGGCAGACGGCAGCCAGGGGGCAAAAGAGGAGTCGATTTATGCATCATTCCTGATACGTTCCGACCCTCCGGCCTGGACCCAACCTCGGAATTCAAGAGGGGATCCGCTTTCCGCAGTTGAAGCTAACCCGGGAGCGAGAGCCGTACAAACGACGCTGATTTATCCTCACATCGGGCGATGGAGGTCGAGGTAGCTTTTGAATTATTAAAGCGCTTTTTAGAAAAGTGGGGAGTAAGTCAGTTAAAAGACTTGTCAGGGCTAGTTGCAGTGGGCAAAGCGAAAGGGTTTTTTAAAGAACCGGAGTCGATTTTTGAAGTAGAGGAGTGGAGAGCCTATGGTGATTGTTTGTGGGACTTGGTGATAGATGACGATGAGACAGCGAAAAAGCTAATGAAACCTTGGCGGGAAGTGATTAACTGTATGAAAAAATATAAAACTGAAAAAAGATTAGCAACAGCCACCTCTGATCGGCTAGACAACTGTGACCCCAATGCTGGAAAAATTGGAATTGGCTTAGACAATCCCTCGCCTCCCTTCTCGGGGATCCCAGTTACTGTACCTCGAGGACCCCTTGTTCCTCCTCCTCCCCCTCCTGGTAGATCTACATCTGTAGAAACTAGCGGAGAAGGAATAAGCTTGGGAAAGGGAGGTGAAGATATTGAAAATTCATGTGATGTAGTCTCTCCGGTGGAGGAAAATAAGCCGAGCACGCCGTCTAGTCACCGTTCTGTGCCTAGTGTGCGCAGCCGAGTTGACTGGCAGAAAATCGGGTTAGAGGCATTACAAAATGGGGACCTAGAGACTGCTGACTTGCTAGCTCAGGCTTTCCCTGTCATCTATCAACCGGACCCTGCTAACAATCAAAATTTATTAGCACACCATAATCCTCTTGATTGGAAAATCTTGAACCAGCTGAGAAGTACTGTCAGCGAATCGGGTGTACACAGTGAGCCGACCAGACAGATGCTAAATTACATTTGGGGAAGCGGGCTGCTTTGTCCCGAGGATATTAAAAACATTATGAAGTTCATATTGACACAGTCACAGCAGCTTTTATGGCAGGCTCACTGGCACACCCTATGTGATAGATCGGCAAACACCCAGCGCCAGCAAAACGATCCGCTAGCAGGAGTAATAGTAGAGCAACTTATGGGAACAGGACCCTTCTCGTCCCTAGACATGCAAATGCAGACAGGCCCTGATGTATTAAGAGAATCAATGAAGCTAGCAAGGGACGCCTTACAGCGCGTCAAAACAGCACCAATCACCCCTTCTTACATGTCGATTAAGCAAGGGAGGGAAGAGCCTTTTGCCACATTTGTAGATCGAGTTACAGAAGCATTAAATCGTGCCGACTTACCTGAGTTTATGAAGGGCCCATTGCTGCGTCAATGTGTTATGGAAAACTCCAACCATGCTACTAAAAGTATTTTAATTACACTTCCCCTAGACGCAGGCATTGAGGTGATGCTTGAGCGCATGAGTCGAGTACCTACCGGCCCTCAAGCTACGTTAGTTGAGGCATTGAGGGAAGTTGGGCAGGGAATGGTACAGGTTCAGCAACAAGTTTGTGCCGCTCTCGCCCCATTGGGTCCAGCCAAAAACCCTAACAGTAACCAAAGAGGGCCAGCTAATTTTAGATGCTTCCGCTGCGGAAAAGCAGGACACATGAAGAGACAGTGCAGTGAAGCTAACTTATGGTGCAAACACTGCCAGGCTCAAAGCCACAATACAGCTGCCTGCCGGCGCTCGGGAAACGGGAAGCTGAGCGCCCGGGGTCGCAGCGCGCAGACACCAATAGCGGCTCCAGTGACTTATCAGCACTCCGTCACCACGCCACCAGTCATGCCGAGCAACTCCGGCCAGCTTCCAATTTGCAACCCGCCACCAGAGGAAGCCTCGGCTTGGACTTGGCAACAGCAGTAGATGTCACTTTGATAGACACTCGTCCACAGAAGATCAGGACAGGAATAAAGGGCCCATTGATAATCAATGGGCAAGCGTGTGGAGCATTATTATTTGGACGGTCGTCAAGCGGCTTGCAAGGATTGTTTGTTCTGCCTGGAGTTATAGACTGTGATTATGAAGGAGAAATTTGTATCGTGGCACAGACTGCCTTTCCCCCTATATGTATACCAAAAGGCAGCAGACTTGCACAACTTGTACCGATACAACAGCTGGCACAGCCGTTAGTGTCAAATGATACCAGCGCAGGTGGGTAAAAACCCATCGAGCTAGGAGGTGGTGTGACAGTTGCTACTATCACCAATTACAGACACATAAGGTTTTAATCATCACAGGCCACGAAGTAGAGGGTTTTAGACGATATGAATTGCACACCCTTGACTGGATCAGACAAATCAATAGTGCTCCTTTGCTAGTGCCGCGCCAAGAGTGTGCTGTAAAGAACCAGGTACCTGAAATATGGGAAGTAGCACCGGAGCACTGGGAAAAGACAAAGAAAAAATGTACACGAGAGTACTCCCGTTAGTCATCGTAAGTATCGTGATAAGAATCACTGAGGGCATATACATACCGCCCCAGCCAAAACAGAATGTATGGGTTACCCTGGCAAATCTAACAGGCCAAGATTCCATCTGCCTATCATTGTCATCGCCAGGAAATCCCCTCTCCACCTGTTTGGTTGGAGTGCCGGTTGATAATTGGACGCTAGTGATACCACAAAATACACCACACTTAGGAAGCCTTTGTGATACTCCCCAGAATTGTGTGAATAATTGGGACGGTTGGGCAGTCCATCGCCCTCAAACTAATCTTGAGCCACAAGAGCTTGAGCTATTGGGTTCTTTGTCAATGGATGCTTGTTTATACTTTAATTATATGGGGCGAAATCAGTCTCTTTCTTGGCCTGTGAATGCCACCCTAAGTGTATATAAAAATGCCAGTGCTTGGTGTAACTATACCTCTGCAAATATATCACGCTCTAGCAATATGCCTATTGCGCTACCTGCAGGTTTGTTTTTAATTTGTGGAGATCGGGCTTGGCCTGGCATCCCGTCACATATAAAGGGAGGGCCTTGCTCTATAGGTCGCCTAACGCTTCTTACCCCTAACACTTCAATGATTTATCAACATCATAGAAAGATGAGAAGCAAAAGGAGCACTCATAAGTTTGAGGACAGCTGTGACTCTACAGCTGAATTTTGGAATCCGGCAAAGATCATAGCTGCTTCCTTCTTGGCTCCTGGAGTTGGTGTTGCTCAAAGCCTCACGACATTAAACAAGCTTGGGTGTTGGCTAGCTAAGCAAACAAATGCCACATCAAAGGCATTATCTGATTTATTGCTAGATGTAGGCTCTGTAAGACACACTACGCTGCAAAACCGCGCAGCCATAGATTTTTTGCTTTTAGCCCAAGGACATGGGTGTGCTGAATGTGAAGGGATGTGTTGCATGAATCTATCAGATCACTCGGAATCAATACATGCAAGTATTGAGAGCTTAAGAAGGAGGGTCTCAGAACTTAGGGAGGATGATCCATGGCATTGGTTTAACAGCTTGTTTAATGGATGGGGCATTGGCAATTGGATCAAGAGTATTTTGCAGATGGGACTAATGATATTTATACTGTTTATCATTGTATTAATGTGTGTTCCTTGTATATCACAATGTATGCAATGAATGATGGAAAGAAGTATGAGTGCCGTGTTCCTTTCTCAAGGAACAAAAGAAAAAGGGGGAAATGTGGGAAACTATAGGCTTGAATCCACATGTGGGTCCCATGATAAGTTGTTTGAGATAGAAAGCGGGCTGGAGGATTATAGGTATGCGATGGAATTAGCTTGACTACAGACCCGGCGTCAGACCCGCTGATGGAAAATTACAGAGATCAGACCCGCTGATGGAAAATTACAGAGAATCTGCAAGTCACCAGGAGGAGGAAGAAAGGCGAGAGATATCTTGGCCTTGAGAGCAAACAAGAAAGGCAGGGATATCTCTCGGCCTTGAGAGCAAACGATAAACAAGAGCAAGGAATTTAGGCACGAAGTACAGAAATAGACTGTTTGTTAAGGAGGTGTCGCAACCCGTATTAAGTAATTGTTGAAGCTTGTTTACAAGAGCATATAAAAGCGCTGTGACTTAAAAATAAAGCTGAAGCTTGCTCTATCACTCACGTTGAGTTGGCTGCTTGCTTTCCTTGCTCGCCGCAAGCAGATATAAATCCATGACATCCATTTATATTATAAGAAAAACATAATGAAAAGACTAAAGAAAAGTATCACTGAGGTTTATTGGAAGTGATTAAAAGACAAAGAAAGTTAGACTGATAGATTAAAAGCAGAGAAGCAGATAATTAGATTTTGCTGGCGCTGCATAGTGGGGCACTATGTCTGTTGCTCTCTGTCCAATCCAATCCAATTCAACCCCATCAAAGCTAATCCATCCCAGTGGACATGTTGTGGCCATGGGTAGGCAATTGACAGCCTGTGGTGGTAAAGGTCTAAAAAATATTTTTTCAGGCACTGTTTTAATGGTAAGGTCTCTGACCTCCATTCTCCCACTGTGTATAAGGTCAGGACTGAGCTTGCAGTGGCCATATGGCTCTTGCCTCTGAGCTCCTAGGTGTGGGTACCTGCCCCAGGCCCCTCCTGACTCCTATCTGGGGTGGCATGTGTGCAGCTCAGGCACAGCCAGCATGAGCATGGTTATTACAGGGAACATGAGCAATGACAAGTGTTAAGTCTTTACCTAACAGCCTTGGGGCCATGGAGGGGATTAAATACAATGTATTTTATAGAGGCAGTGGGACACTGGCCATTTGTCCCCTTCCACTCCCCCAGGTTTCATCAAAAGAACTAGACAAAGGATCAAGGTGGAGTGAACTGTGAACAGAGGAATGCCCTGAAACCTCCATTAGCAGAGATACTCTCCACCACATGATGGGGAAATGACAAAGTGATTGCACAGCCCTCATCCAAGTTGGGGTTACAGCCAGAGTTGGCTCAAGACATTCAGCTCTGTGGGGAAAGCTCAGTATCTGCAAAGAGGGTTCCAGGTGGGTAACGGGAGGAGGAGAGGAAAGATGGAATATGGCGGTTTTAGATAACTAAGTACATGAAACAGACGTATGGATGTCTTGGGCTGGGTGAGAGCAGTGGAGGTTTTGGGAGGCTTAGAGAAAGAATTGGAGTTTTGGAGAGCAGAGGTAGGGGCAGGAGCCTGAGGTTCCTTTACTCCTTTTCCTGTTTCCCCCTGGGGTACAGGACTGCTGCTTCACCTGGAGACCTGTCAGACAGCAGAGTATCCCCCCTGCCTCATGTGGTGACCTGCTCCTTCTCCAGTCCCTTTGCAGGCATCCCACACTGCTTACCCACGGGTGCATCTTGGTCCCCTGGGGAGGGAAAGGATGGGACCGGTCAGGGGATCCTAGAAGAGGAGCTAGGAAACCAGGGCTTTCTGCTTCTCCTGTTGCAAGAAAAGGCCACCTTCTTTATCCCCTAACCCCCCTCCCCCCCCGAGCATCAACCAGAGATCTTACCTTCAACCACTCATTTCAATGCCAGTGGCTGCCAATTTGCCTTTGAAGTTGACAGCACCAGTGCAAAGGGAGTCATCACCAACTCTGGCAAGATCTGCCACCTTTGTATGGTATGGGAGTTTTGGGTTTTTTTTTTCTGTCAGCAAGAGTTTGATTGTAGTTTGATGCTCAGGTGTTGAGCAATTTATTTTGCTCTTAGAATAATGTAAGTAGTTCCAAGATTCAGAGGAACACAGAATATGTGCAACCAAAGACTTTGTGGTTATGTTTTGTGGATTGACAGAAAGAACTTTCTGGGCTGCTCTGGAGGCTTAGAGTCACTTTATTGTCCAAAGTAAAATCAAAGAGCATGTTGGTATTACCAGAGAACAGAAAATTTACTGCTTTTCTCACTGTTTTACTCTTACTGTAAATTTTTACTGCTTCTCTCTTTTAGAATTTTAATATAACAAAGCCAATGACTGTTGGAGACAATGAACTAACCCAGTTAGCCTTGCATCAAAGCCAATACAAAGCATCTGATGGTATTTCCACCCCCTGCAACATAGGTTTGGAAGTCTTTGAGTTTGACTTGACAGATGGCTCAAAAATAATATCATCATTCTGTGTACAAAATCTGCCCACCTTAATGTCATTCTGATTCTTTTGAAATTCTTCAGCTTCGTTGCTAGCTATAGGTAATATGCCCATTTCCAATTGCCTGTAACAGCTTTCATGACTCCAGCTTCACAAAAGATCACAATTTGGTCATTTCGCCTGAGTCTGCTTTGATTTCTGCTATGACAAAAGACCTCCTGGTAGTCAGATACATAATTAATGGTAATATGAGGCAGCTATTTCTCCTTTAATATTTCTAGACTTCTGCAGAAAGCATTGTTGGCCTCCTTTTTCCTTTTTTCCATTTGGTTCTGCTTCTGTGCTTACAGAAATAACAATATCTCATTTGTTCTTTAAAAGGATTCAAAACCTCTTTCATCTAAGATCTAAGAGCCAGATTGTTACTTGCATCAGAAACTAAATCGTGGATCAAGATGCCAATGTACTCGATGCTTTACAGACAGGCACAAAAAATGGTCCTTGACCAAAAGAGCTTACAACCCAAGTATAAAAGGAGAGGCACTAGACAAACAAATTACCAGGTCGGGACAAGGAACTGAGCAAATACCATTGGTCATCACAGTAAGTGGGGCTGCACGCCTATGTACAACAAAGAGCCTTTGTTTTCTCTGAGATTTTTTTGCTTAGAAAATCTTATGCCAAGGGTATGAAAAAAAATCACAACTACAGTTTCAGAACAAGTATGCATAGACAGAAGAGTGAAATTCCAAGTATCTCTATTTTTTATTATAGTCCCTTTAAGCTGGGAGACTGCATCGCTAAGAGGAGGGAATCCTGGTGCACTCAGTTTTCATTTGCACTGCAACCTTTTGTTCACCCTGTGCCTTTGATAAGACATGCAAGCTCCTAGCTAGCTAATCAGCTTTTGCAATGGGTAGTTAAATCTTTAGTTGAAACTGGCTTTTGATGGACTAGTGATTTCACTGTACAGTGTGGTACAATGTGATTAAAGCCCCTTCTATTGTCTGAGGCAGAAAGTTCTTCAAAACGATGACTTCCTTTAGCTGTCAATTAGTACTAATAGTACAACCTGCAAAATGGTGGGAAATATGATCTAACTAAACACTGAGGTAAGATAATACAAGACATAGCCTACACTCATTACTTTTGACCATTTGCAGTTTTGCAGGATGAACTACATGTCTGAAAGTTAATGTTTGTTACATATTACACTGGTAATATGTTTGAATTAGAGAGATCTAGTCATGTATTCAGAGAGACAAAAGTGGATGTCAGCTATTTTTCAGAGAAGGGTGACAGCCAGGCTACTTTCTCCAAGGTAGAATGCCAAAACCAACATCACAGCCAATCAAATCAGTTGACTGATGGTTCCATGCTTCATGTGGTTTTGATATTGCTCCCTTAAGAATGACATCTGCCCTGCCTGGGCCACTTGGCTGGTGCTGCTTGTCTCACGTACTAGCAGACCGATTGTGTCCAGTGTGCTGATTATGGTGCCTAGGTGCTTTTGGACTATGCTAGAGAATAAATGCACAAAGGCTGCAACACAGGAATGGCAAAAGGAAAGCCAATACCCTCTAATAACTAGAAAACCTGGCTCCTTTAGGAAAATACACAAGAACCAAGAACAAAACGCTCTAAAGAACAGCAGATTATAATAGTTTAGTGGGTTGGTCTAAAAATAAAGTCTTGAATAAATATAAAAAGATTTGCTATACAGTTTCTAGTGACTAGAGGGAAAGAAATGATCATGTGTTTATATGGGATTAGTGGCAAATTTAGAGTGATATCTTTAATTAAACTTGCAACTGCTTGGGCATGACGAAAGGAAATAGATATGATCCTAGTATTTTTCATTGTGATTTTTATTAGCATAGCAATAGGATTGACATCTCCCAAGATTAAAAATCCTGAATAAATTACCCAAGCCTATGAGGCTGGCTTGTAGATAATGATATCTTAGCCATACTTCTTGATTTTTTTATTGTCTGAAACCATTCAGGAACACAGTTAATAGTTTTTGAGTTTCACAACGACCCAAAGAGCTTGATTTTGTTCTGAATAAAAGCTATATCCTGATGTAACAAGCTGGCTCTAGTGTCAGATATTGCAAGACTCACGATAAACTTGGGAGACTGACATCCTCCAGGATGAGCTGTACTGATGAAAATGCTGGGCTGCAAGCAGATAAAATTATAGCATTTTCCCATGCCACTCTTGTAGAAGATCTAATCTACACAGGGAGAGTGACCAAGCACTTTCCAGCTGAACGTTTCAAACAGGAAAGGGAAGCCATCATTCCCCAAACAGCTATAGCATTGGTGTTTCTCCTAACAAAGTCCCTCACAAATGTGGGCCTTATTCTGCCAGTGGTCAACAAGGTCACAACCAGGGATAAACCAGTGACAGAACAACCAACCAATGTGAGTTTGTCTCAGTGGCATATCGTCTGACAGGTCACATAACACGGTGAGCTATTAATGTTGCAACACACACCAAAACAACGCAAGGTAGAATATTTGATCTGAAAAGGCAAGATTAGGTTGGTTGTCAGTATTCTCTTGGAAACAGAGGTTGCAAAATCCGGGGCCAAGTTGTTAATGAATTGGCAGACACTTGGATTTACCAACTAGACTAATCACATTCTAGTTTCTGAGCTTGTCTTCTGTGGTTGCTTCATCTATTCTGTCTGCCTGATGGTGGCATAAAGCAGTTCTAGGTCTAGATACAAAATAGCATCGTGTAATTCTTACAGTTTATAGGCCTGGCTTACATTAAAAGCATCAGTTTTTTAATGTGACTAGGAAGCACAGATGCTGCAGTGGCAATTTACTGAACTAATGAATCTTCACAATGGTTTAATTCTCACCAAATTATGCTGAAAGCTTCTTGCTTTATGTACTGCGTTTCTGTTTTGAACATCCTTCCCCAGAGGCTAATATAGGTGAAGAGGACTTCACAGAACATGAAAATGGAGCATCTATAATAGCCATTCCTGAAGTCAGTGACTAAAAAGAAAATGCGACTATCTCGTATGAAATGGACCCAGCTGACAGAGCAGACTGAATTTTCTTTTTAAATTATAGTGAGCAGCTGCAATATTTTTGTTTAACACGACTTTTTGCAATGTAGTAGTTATGGATCTATATGTATCCAGTTATTTCCAGGAAGAAAAGAGATTGAACAACAGGCAGATTGCATGCTTTCAGTTTCAACTTGCATGCTTCTCTTTTTCTGGTTATGATCAGAGACTATAAAAGAAGTAGCTCACTGATATTTTTGGAAAATGTAAAAGAAAACCAAACTTCTTTTCAGTGCCTTTGGTTTGCATGGTGTTTTTGAAGAGCAAACAGGGAAGTTTTTATGTCTCTATAAGTCAGGGACAGCCAGCTGTGTGTTACTTGACACCACAGATCTGAAGCTTCTACCAAAGGAGTCTTCAGAAAAAACAGGGAGGCACCAATAATTTATGAATCAGGGCTAAGGAGCACTACCCAGAGTGCTTAGAAAAATACACTTATTCAGTACCTCACTGGGGAGTTTTTATTATAGGCCAAGACCACAGAGAATTCCAGTTTGATTGAACTTCTGAAACCCTGTGTCTTTCTGTATCAGAGCAAGACACTCTTTGGAGTGCTTCATTGTAGGGAAACACTTGGGGAGCTCTAAGAGAGCCAACAGTCCAATGATTTGGCTCTGTATTTAGGATGTGCAAGGCCCATCTAAATTAGGCTGAAGACATGCTGACCTGTGATGTCCACAGCAGTCACTTAAGACGTGGGTGACTGGCTGCTCCTGAGGCTGGTGCCTTTGAAAGGATTTCTTGGGAACTTTCATGCTGGACTAGAAAATTCCTTCTGAGGGTTTCAACAAGTCTGTGTGTTGACCATATTCTGCACAAAGGTTTAGCTTTGCTTACCACTCCCCAGAGAGATAGCAAGAAGCCTGTTTTGTCCCAGCTGGCTCTCTTCTTCTGGTAGCATCCTATCCACATGGTAAAAGTATTCCCCAGTGGGTATAGAGCATGAAGTCTACCCTACTGAACTGAACCAGATGAGGTGCATGAAAGGACATGACACACAGATGTTCTCTGCATCCTTTAGTAGCTGGTGGCTGCAGCAGTGATTCAACTAGGGATGAACTAAATAAAGAAAGTGTATCCTTGCTCATTACTTTGAAGCAATTGAAACTCACTTTGCTAATAAATTAAATCTGATTAAGTGTTAAGTCTTGAAGGGAGGCAGCAGCAGAGAATGACAAGTAATTGTGAAAGGCTTGCGAAGAGATGTGAGGGCTTTCTCACATTTAGCTCAGCTAAGTCTCTCAACTGAGAAAGTTGAGCTAAACAGCCTAATATTCCAAGAAAACTATTCTGGGGAAAAATCTGTGGCTTTAAGGCTACAGCCTCCTTTCTGTATGCCAACTGTTCTATATAAACTATATTTTTTACTTCTCACAGTGCTCTGCGGGGATTAGTGTCCCTGTTGTTAGTTACATCCTCACTGATTACTATTCTTGTCATTTTTTGAATTCAGAACATGTCTTCCTCTCCCCTCTGCAAGTCAGTCCAGGTCAGGATGAAGCGCTGCAAGAGGCAACATTGCCTTGTACTTCCCGCTAAGAAATACCATGAGTGAAAGAATTTTCCCCTCTGTTCCTGCTTTTCCCACCAGATCTCTGACCCAGTTCATAAAGTGGTCCATGACCGCTTGGCTGGATGCAGCTGGGGGGTTGCATGTCAAAGAGAGCATGACATTTCATTACAGGGGTATTTGTCCAAAGGGTCTGCAAAACTAAAGTAGGTCTCAGTTCCCTTAATCCCCTGTCTTGGGGTATCTGGCCCCTCTCAGCAGCACTGTCTCTCCTCTTTCATGTAATTCTTTTTGCCTCTTGATCTATAGTTATAATCTCAGTCAAAGATTTCTCATCATTAAATGCTGAAGGACACTACCACTCTGCCTTTTTCTCATTACCTTTGTTTTGTCCCATTTTGTTCTCTTCTATTCCTCTGCCACCTTCATTTTCTTTCTCTCCCTCCTCCTCCTGTGAGTTTCCTCTTTCCAGATGCTGCCTGACTTACCAGTGCAGTGTCTGCAGACAACAACACTATTTGGATATCCTTTATTCACTACAGACACCTCTGCTCTGATCTCTAGACTAGTCTTCTTGCTGCCTTCTTCCCCGTTGTGCTCGGCAGGCTACAGCAGAACTCCACCTGAGAGCCAGATTCAAGTTTAACACCAATTTATTTGTTATTTTAGTCTGGCTGCAGCTCCAATGTTGTACTTGCTATTGTCATTTTTTGCTACTACCATGAGCCTGAGAGATAGGAATGGGGTGTTTCCACACAACAATCCTATTAGCTTGTGAAGTTTTATATGCCCAGCATGTGTTTGTTGAACAGCCTTTCTCTCATATGTTTCATTGCTTCTCAGGAACACCTCAGATCTCCTCTGTGCTTAATGTCTGCTGCATGCTTACCCTGGGAACAGGACTACCAGAGGGTACAACAGAGAGTGGAGATGTCCAGGTGACTCTTCTCAAACTGGATGAAGTAAAAATATAAAGGATGTATATTGGAATGGCATATAGCATCACTCAGACCCTTATCAAAGCCTGCACCCCCCCATTGCAATTAATAAAACCAATTTTAAAGATTAGGTCTAAACAAGCTCTTGATTAAACCTAATTGCACTTCTGGTCTGTTCCTTGGTAGATGTGATATATAGGAGCTCTCAGATTCCCCGAATTACATTTGGATTCAGATGTGTCTTGTTTCCCTTTGGCCTTAGCTTGTTGCTACATGAGCTATGTACCCACAAAACCCTTTCATGGGTGGGATGTAGCTAGTTAGAGCATTCTGCAGCTAAGGAACATGTAAAGAAACATGTGACCTCTCAAAATATGTAAATACACACAGATATATATGTATGTATATGTATATATGCAAATATTTGTAAGTGTGTATATTGATATATATGGTGTGTCCATGGGGACTGAATGAAGCACAGGTAAATGGATGCCAACATGAAGATAGTTTCAGGCAGGTGAAGTTGGTGGCAATCAGTGATAGATGCTAAATCTTCTGTTTGTTAATACTTAATCTTTGGATGAAGTGTTCACAGAGTCTCTAGGTGACTCTGGGGCCTTTTGTTCTCAGACACTCAGAAAAGGGGCCCACATATTTTTTGTGCAGAAGTGACAAGCAAGGAAGATGTCAAAGGGTTGTTAAGGAGGTGTAGCAGTCTTTATACAATTGGTAGATACTGAAACTGAGGTCCTTAGTTAGAAGGTTAAATGAAAAAAGTTGCTGAGAGCTATGATAAGAGTTTCACTTTTTAACACTCTTTTAATCATCATCTGAAAGAGCAGCTTTCTGAAACTGGGAATTTTAGTGTGGATGGTCCAGGCATGGCTGTGGTTCGTTGATTTGGAATGAAGCCAATATGAAGAATAAATTGATGTTGATATTGACGTTATTGTTAGCAACACTGATAGTAACAATACAAAAAACATTATTGTAGTACTAAAACACGTGACATTCTCTTTGTGCTTATGTTACAGCATTTGATGGAGGAATTGTCCCTATAAAGGGCAATGAAAAAATTTTAATACCAACATGGCTTTTTAAATTAATGAGACCAAAAAGATGAAGGTACTCTTGACACAGTAGGTAAAGTAAGTGATTGCTAACAAAGAGTATAAACCACTTTAAATAGAGACCTGTTTGTAAAATATTGACAATGGTGAGCAATGTCAACCCCCAACCCTAAGTCTACTGGTTGACTGTTACCTTAGGTGGGAAGACTCTATATAACAGCAATTACAAAGCCCTCTTTAAAATGATCTGCATGTAAAAATGTGGTTAGGAGATGCTGAAGAGATAAACCTGCTTTATAATGTTAAAAAGTTTGCTTTCAGTAAAAATATGTAATTTGGAAGAAATCTACGATATTGCTAATTGCACGTTGGTTACTGGTAACTTTTTTGTGTACACTGACAATCTAGCCACATTTCCCCGTTTTTCTGTCATTAACAAAAACAGGACAGTGGCATTGGTTTTTTTCAATTCTTCACAGCCTCTGAGATTTAAAAATAGTAGCAAAGACAAAAAAAGGATTACATAGGAATGTGCTCCTAACAAGAATTAGATTTAGTTAAAACAACTGTTGGTATTGATTTGACTTTATCTACCCAGGTTTCTGGCAAGGTAAAGAAACAACTTGATGCTTTAGCATAAGAATACCCATTTTCTTTCTTGATGTAGATGCAGCCAGATTAACCATCTTCTCCTTATGCAGAAGCACTGTTAACCTGTTACTGCAGGAAAAGTGACTGTTGTGTCAAGATAACAAGTATGCAATTTCTGAGAAAGAGTAAAGTGCATTCTTCAACTGTCTATATACTTTAGACAAGGTCTGTGAGAAACAGGATGATCTAGCCCTCACATTATCATGTCCTCCATCACAGTGAAGCAAAACTCTTTAAAAAGTAAAATGAAAGCTAATTATAATGTAAAGGATAAAATATTTTATAAAATTTATTTTAAAAATAAATGTACAGCGGTAAGAAAAGCAGACAATTTTATTATCTAGAAATTGCCTATTTTTCACCAATATATGGCATGTACCTCCTTTATACTTAAACTGCCATAATGTAACGTTAATTATGTGTGTCTTTGGCTAACAGTAAGTACAGATTTCTTTCAGTAAAGGACCAAAACCTGTATTTCAAAAACTAAGTGTCCTTTAAACAGTACTAAGTACAGTAAATGCTGTATTTCAGATCTTTTTTCTTCATGCATTTTTCTCAAAGTCCGGAGTCCAGGGCATTTTTATCTGTGGCAAGTAGAGCAGATGTTGTTTCACCAGCACCTAGATATGTCGAGTTTAAAAAACAGCAACTGGAAGGGAAAAACTTCAAAGATTTAAATTTACATTAATTCCAGGAAGAGGAATTAAGTATTACATTGTCTGTTGCTGTGGAACCCATGGAGAATCTCTAGAGATGACTGATATAAATTTCTGCATTTAGTTAGTTTGTCACTATTTCTAACCTTCTTTTTCCCTCTTGCTTGACATCCCATTTTAATTTCTCATTGTAAAGCCTAAAGGTTTTATTCCTCATGGTAGCAGACCAGCCTGCACTAAGTATAGCCTCACAGGACTTGGAGGAGACCCTTAAAGGTCATGGAATTTTAGTCATTCATTTGCTATTAGCAGGCAAAATTGATGGTTTTACTTTTACAAAGGAAAATGTTTTTCTTGCTATGTGTGATAAATATCCCACTGCTGGAACAGTGATCTCCTCTGTGCCCTGGGGACACAAAAGGTTTGGCTCATCTTACTTGCCAGAATATGATATTGTTTCTTGAGACACAGGTAGGACTTGGACGTCAGTATTCTGTTATAAACTGTAAAAACCGCGGCTTTAAGTGGATTGATTTCTCTACATCTTAAAACAACCTCCTGACAGAAAGATGGCTGCTTCTACAGACCCTGAAACAAGGCTACCTATTTTCTGTAACTGCCTTCATGTGTAGAAACGTTTCTGCTTTAATATGCTGCTGAGTCCTTAGCATCCATGCTCTGCTTACAGGCTTATTTTTTTAGTTGCCAAACAGCAGAAGCAGAATGGTAAAGGCTTTCAGAACAGCATTTTGTAATGAGTAATGCTTTTAGTGCTACACTTAAGACAGCAGTTGGATTGGTTATATAATTGCCTAACTTGTATTGTTGAGGTTTTTTCGATAGCACAAATTTTCATTAAGAAGTGGTTTAAATAGCTGTAGTGGGAAACCAGGATAAAAAAAAACCCACACACCCTTTTGTCTGGCCTATAGAAGAAAATAAAATTCCTGGAAGCCTTCAGAGTTGTTTGCAGTGGTGGGCTTTGGATGTAAATACCCATGTTAAACATGCTATGCTTGTTTTGTAAAATTATTTTGTTTAGATATGGATAAAAAATAGCTTTTGAACTGTAAGTCTTATCTTTTAGGAAGCAAAGAAACATACCAATATTGAATTTATTGTATGTTTTGGACTATTTTGTAAATAAGATGACCTGTACACTTCTGGTGAAATCAGAGACACCTCTAGTATTAATACACTTACAAAGAAGAAAAGGGCCTCAGAGAAGGAAATTTCCACATCTTTGAAGACTGTAAAACTGAAGAGTCCGGGTAAGTACATTTTAAGGGTTACTGCTTGCTGGAAAGTCTTAGTTTTGTAAGGTGACAAATCTTGGTAGACAGGGGGAGTAGCAATACATTTAAATAAAGGGTCATCAGCATTTTCTTGTGAAAACCTCTGTATTTATTCAGGACTGAATTTTTTTCTGTCTTTGTACTTATGCAGATGGGGTCATCCTACCTATAAAAATACAAAAACATATATAAAAATAATCAGTATCTCATAGCATGAAGTCTGCAGAGCACCAGAGGGCCATGAAGCAGGATCAGATACCTTTACACTGCAAAGACAAAATATCACGAAAGAGTCTTCAAAAATCTCTATAGGTCTCTGCACTGCAATCACCTAGCTGAAAGACAGCACCAATGACAACAGCAACAATTTCCCTGTGTACATGTCTCCAGACCTTTTTTGGTCTACCATTCTGCGCCCTGGAGGAATAGATGATACATGAGAATCATTGCTCCCAACCTTCAGTGGCAGCAAATGGGAGTTAGGCCTGCAGATGTACGAACTGTTGAGAAGCAGAATACTTGTAACCAGCACTGTTTTGTAACTGCTTTTAAAAGACAGATTTCATATGGTTTTGAAAGAAGAGAACATCTGGAAAACAGCTGCTGACTCTGGGTCCCAATAAGAGATGGCTTCACTGGGAATATTGTGAAACTGCAAGGGTTTATGAGAGAAAAAATTGACTGTGGTTCTAGGGGAAAACATACTTGCCTTAAGAGGTGCCTGGCTGCATTTACCATAGCTGTACAGAGAAGAAGTGGGCTCGACAGTGTGGAGGAGTGGCGGTCATGGCTGAGGGGGAAATGGGGTGAGGGAACAAAACACTCTAGGAAGAGTGTTTGAGGGACTTAAGAGGGGAAGGGCACAAAACTAAAATATGGGGAGTTGGTTATGAAAGTGAGAAAGGCTGAGAAATATTTGTAGATAAAAGTAAAGAAAAAAAGCTAATGGAGCCACTGAAATTAAATTGTTTGAATACAAGAGCCTTAGATCCTTTCCTGAGGGAGGCTTTTGTTGCCTACTTTAAATTGTGGTAGTGGGGCCTATCAGTATCTACCTGCTGCATAGAACAAATGGTGAAGGACCACCGTTTCACTCACTAGGAAGTATGAGAAGAAATGGTAGGTGCAGAACAGTAAAAGAGGAGGTTTTTGGTAGGTCTGAACTGCACAGATAACATGTACCTGCAAGAATGTGGTAGCCTATCATGTATCCCTCGTCTGGCAACCACAGGCACAGAAAGGAAGAGAGATGTGCAAGAAACTGGCTTGGCTTGGCTAAGAAAAAACATTCCTCCCTGAGGCAATGGGGATGGAAAAATACTTATGGGGCAGAGTTTGGGTGCCTTTATTCAATGCTTCAGGATCCTGGAAACATTTGAAAATGTGTGACACCCCTAAACATCCCCAGACCTGTTTCATTCTGCGACATCATCATTATTGCAGAATTCTGAAGTGAAAAGATCATTTGGAGAAAGAGATTAATTTGAAGCATAATTAATGGTATATTTGAAGTGGTCCCTTCAAATGTTGGCTTTGCTTGACTGTGACATGTGGAGGCCACATTAGCTGTCTGTGAAATTGTTGATGATACCGCTGGTCCAAAAAGTGGCTAGAGGTTTATGTCATTTTGGCATTGTTATCAGGGTCAAATATTCATGTAAAACTTTCAAGCATAAGTGCTATTTGATGTGGACAAAAATTGCAAGTCCAGACAGAAGTGTGTGTTGAACTGCTGCTTGATGTAGGAAGTCGTTCGTGTTATATAACTACTGAAACCCAAAACTAAACAAAACCTAGAATCAAAAAGTTACACTTTTAGAGTTCTGAATGGACGTAGAAATGCATATTCCTAATTACACTTGTCCAGTTACCATAAGGCTGGAAAAAGTGTCCAGAAAGTAAAAGCAATGTATATTTATCAGTCTTGGAGATTTTTATGGACTTGAGATTAGTGTGGCATGGATAAGGGGATGGCATGAATCACCAAGGATCAATGTGTGTAAAAGTGGAGTCTGTGTTTCATAAACTCAGAAAATTTTAATCCATGAAATCTAGCAAGCATTGTACAATATAGGTTTGAATTTTTAAAGGAAATTCCTCCCATTTTTTAAATGTACCGAAGTATCAGTATTAGGTAAGATCTTTGCCTGGAGTAGGTAAAAACAGAATTATTGTATTTTTTTTTTTTAAGGAGTGTATCTCTTACTGTAAAACAGAGAGAATGCCCTGCTGAAAACAACATATGGTTTTCTTTATATCAGGCACAGGACATGACTGATTACCTCTGAAGATAAGGGGTACACCATCAGCACTGATTGGAAATGAGAATGGAAGTCTTCTACGAAAGGAGAAGATCAAGTGCTGTGGATTTTTTTATTGAAACCCAGCTGCCATTGTTTTTGAAGCATAGGGATGATCTTTTCCTGTGAGGAGACAGAGGACTGTCTCTCTGCATAACAGAACTAAACCTACCCATGAAGTGCATGATCGTACCTTTCTGAGTATATAATTTCACTTTGGACAGAAATTATGTGCATACACATATATGTACACACAGAGACCCGAACTGCATGTGGGAAGAATTAGGACCTAAAGGAAACTGAAATGAAACACATTGATATACCAGTTTACATTTACTGTAACCGTCTCCTTCCTCCTTTTGACCTTGAAAGTCATCAGCCCAATGTTTTCTGTGAATTAATGTGTATCTGTGCCTCATTCACTGGTGTTTCTAGGAAGATCTTCCTCCGTGGCTTGGCCACAGTTGCGGTGGACACTGCTGGCTGGGGCCCTGGAACTGGACTTGAGGCTCAGGAAGACTTTCTGGCTCCTGCCTGCCTGGGGTCTGGCTTTGATTTCTTGTTTTTCCAAAAGAGACTTGACCAGGAGACTCCTCAGCCTCATGTAGCCTTTTCTTCATGATGGTCTGAAAACCTGGAGTGGCAGAACAAATTCCTCACAGGCTGACAAAAGAATCCTTGTTTCCATCTTTCTGAGCTGCAGAAAGCTCAGAAAAACTTTTCCCCCTTTTTACCTCCTCACTAAGAGGCAGCAGCTGTGATCAGGCTTGCTGCACCGTTTGGGGCAGCACTCACTGCTCAGCATGGGGTGTGCTGTGGCAAGTGCCTGGCAGAGCCATACACCCCTCTTCTGGGAGTCAGCCCCCTTCTGCGGGCCGCTCCAGTCAGGAAAAAGTTTATCAGGTTTTGAAAACCAGGTGCTGGAGGTACTTCTGATGGCTTGAATCTCAATATAAAATGCCTATCAAGGGATGGACTGCAGGTCCAATTGTTGATTAATTAAACTTCTTTAATTAAATTTAATTCATTGCAATAGGAACAGGGTCTAGGCTTCATAAGGGCTTGAGTGATATTAACCTCTTATACTAGCGTAAGACAAAGAGTATTTAAATGTGTCCTGTATTGCACACAAGACATGCAGTTTCCAAAGAGGCAATTTTAAGAAATTCCCGGGAGTAGGACAGATGAGAAGAGTTGAAGCCGAATGGTAATGTGGCATTTTAAACTCCCTGCATGAATAAGGCACTGTCCCCCCTACCTCTGTAAAACAGCCTTCCCCCTGCACTCCCCAGCTCACCTCTTTTCCTGGTTTACCACTGGCGGGACTGGATGCTCTCTCCAGCATGCCTCCAGGGCACTGGCACCTGGCTACTTTCTCTTAGGCTCCTTTTTCCAACAGTCACCCAGGATGAGCCAAAATGCAGATTTGCACCACCTCCCTCCTTTCCCCTCGTGCCACAACTCCTTTCAGTGCCCATCTCGCTCCTTGTCCTGCTCTCACCTCCCTGGTCCCTCTCCCTCCAACTGCAAAGTGCTCAGGAAGCCTCCCCAGGTGCCTACATATCAACCCAGAGACCTCTCCACTGGTGTAGAAACAGAGGAAGGATCGTCTCTGGGCTCAACCTAGCCTCTCTTCTGCAAGGACTCCCCCAGGGGATGGGATGAAAGCTGTTTCCATCTGGCTGGTTTCCTAAGTCTCTCTCCCACATGGGTCCTCTGCTTCCATCAAAATAGGCCCCAGAATAAAAGCCCTCCTACCCCCTCACCACACTTCTGAGGTGTTTGTCCAGTATGGGGCCTGTGATTTAGCAAGGATGGGGTTTGGATGGCTTTTCATGTCTCACAGCTCATCCATTGGTGTTTCTTCTGCATGGACCCTTGTTTTGATTTCACCACAGAGCTGTGGCCTCTCCTGCTGCCTGGCCAGGGGAGCTGGCCTATTCCTTTATGGCTGAGATAGTTCTTATGTTAATCTCTCCATTTCAAATATTTATACAGCATGTCTCTGGTGAATTTGTTCATGTTGTCTCGGGCAGCATCTCCAGCTCCTCTACAATGGCTGTTATGCAGAGTTTCTCTTGGGGAAGATCCCCTGATGCTGGGAAACTTCTGAGCT
Source organism: Phalacrocorax aristotelis (assembly GCF_949628215.1). NCBI lineage: Eukaryota > Metazoa > Chordata > Aves > Suliformes > Phalacrocoracidae > Phalacrocorax > Phalacrocorax aristotelis. The sequence goes on from NC_134276.1 coordinate 83,758,989, forward strand.
CCTGCTGCAGATTTTACTTCAGTTATAACATGGATTTCATCCCTCTCCTGTGCAATGGCTGTCGTGATCAGGGATACCTTTGTGAACACTTTTCATACTGAATGGTTTTATCTGATTCTTCCTTGGAGAGCATCTTTGCTGCTATATTCACTCTGACAGTCTTCCCAATACCATACCTTGGGGAATGTTAATTTTCAGTGGTCTTGGTAATGTGTGTGTGGTTTAATTCCTAGAGAATCTTCTCTTGTAGGTCCTCATCCTTCTCACTCAGGGTGTGCACCCAGTGAAGAACCTAGGTTTGCATCAAGCGCCAGATGAAGGGAATCTCAAGGAAGAACTGCAAAAAACATACATGTCCTGAAAATCCTCCTCCAGACCATGCCCACCCACACAGCCAAATCCATTTAGGTTCCACTGATGCTCAATATACTCCAGAAAAATCAGCAAAGCACTCTCCAAATGAGATTAGAGGAAACAGACTGTAGTTCCACTTGAGAGATGAAGTCTCAGGGAGAAAAAAATTATAATGGTACTGCTAGAAAGTATTCATGATCATTAAAAAAACAGTAGGAGTCTGAAGACATCTGATTGACTTTCTGCTGCAAGAGGAGAAAGAAGCCATAAGTGAGCCAGAAGTCCTTCCTCACCTCATCAGGGTATCAGTTTCCTGATGCACAAATTCTGTAGGCTGACCCTGGAGATCTAATCCTCTGAGTCAGCTGTCACAACTAATTTATTCCCACAATTTCACTTTTAAGCCAGTGTCTCAGCAGCCAAGGAGTGCAACTTGAGCCTGGTTTGCACTGAGTGGCTGTTAAGGAGTAAATGCTGGTTTTGGTAATTCACAGAGAATCACTGCCGTGGGGGCAAAGCTGCTGGGGCACAGGCTTCTTTGGGTTTCCAGAAGGAGAAAAGAGGGTCTGGAAAGCAGAAATCAGGGCTGTGGCCATTACTAGCAGTTATTGGTAATGCTGTTTATGCAGCCTGATTAGTTCTGAAATTTTGGGCAGTGACCGTATTGACCTTTGGTACCTAAGATGTAGACCTGAGCTAAATGTTTAGGTGCCTTTGATGATCAATGGAAGAAACAGGCAAAAATAGATCAGATTAAAAGTGCAGAATATCCAAGACCTGTTGGATGAATCCTACTTTCTTTAACTGTCAGCAGTAGAGAGTCCACCTGTGGTTAGACACTAAAAAGCCCATCCTAGCTGTGAAATATCCCATGTCCCTTTATCTCTGAAAAGATGCCAGAGAGTAAATGTTCTGATCCCTGGACTTTTGGTGTAGCTGTTGTGCATGAATGGTCACCCGACCAACTTTGAGTGATTACTCAAGCATTTGAAAGAACAGTTTATGGAAAATGAGATGCTTTGATGAAGAATACCCTTAGGTTAGAGAGCTGACATAAACTGAACAAGCAGCCCAGCTCAGGCTCACCAAGCTGTGCCAACCCCATTTAACCCCAGGGGATTGTTAAACTTGGGGCCAGGAGAGCTGTGGCTTTTGGTTGGTAACCAAACCTACTGCAGGATGAAGTGGGGTGTCAAAACCAGGAGTCCAGTACACAGTAACAAGGTTGTTACTGGTACATGCACAGGAGAAAGATCCACTTCAGCCCTATTTTCACTAGTTTGCCCAACTTAAACATCAGGCTGAAATTTTTCTTAGTTTCTCAACACTTCACCTTCTGCCATATCTCACCCCCACTTGGCTTCCTGGCCCTTCTCTTTCCCAGGTGCACCGGTTCCTTTCCCTGGTACAGAAAGTCACGGAGGAGCTGAAGAGATGGAAATCACCTCAGCTTCTCTGGTCTGTTCAGTCCTTTTGTGGTTTACACATGTGTTTGGTGAGGTTTCTCAAGCAACATGTAAGCTGACACAGACCACCCACCAAAGCCAGGTTTCTGTTGAAGTTCAGGCAGCCCACGTGCCTGCGCCACCCCGCTGCTGCCCAAACCCTGCAATAGGTTGGGCATATCCCTGCAAGCTGCCCGCTCCCCAGCACAGATAGTGTGCATAGGGTAACAATGGGATCCCGGTTATGTACATCTCACCCACCCGCAGAGCCTGCTGCTGGACACAGCCCTGGCAGTCGTCACAGGACGGATTTCTAAGGCACCTCCATTTGAGGTTGTCCCAATTAGTGTGGGCACCATTGCCATAGCTGGCAAAATTCAGCAGGTGAGGAGAAAACAACACCGACTGCCTTAATTGACACGGGAGACAAACCTGTAGGATGATTTTTCATTTAATCTTTATTCTGTCTTTTGTATTGCCCTCACTGAAGCTAATGTAAACTGCAGGCATTCTGCACATTTTTAAAATCAAGCAACTTTATTTTAGCCTATAGACACACAGGCTGGATGACATGCCTTTACATTCTGAGTCACTCTAAAACCTTTTCCATTCAATGAAAATGTTTTAGTTTACTTTTTTTTTTGAAAAGGCAGTTTGCAAAACACTAAGGTATGTATAAAAACTATGCAGAAGTTAAAACTATAATATCAATGTATAAATACTTTTCCCAACATGGGTTGGGGTTTTTTGTTTTGAAAAATTATCTAGTATTTCACTGGTATTTAATAAGTCCAAGTGAAGGGACTTCTCTCCGTTTTGAGAAACAGCCTAGGTGATCAGTGTCAGGAAAATTTCTCCTCATATTTCTCATGGAATTTTTTCCACTTTCTCTATACCCCCTCTTTAAACAGTTCTGTTTTCTTCATTGTCCTCTTGGTCTTTCACATATTTTAATGTAAAAGTCTAGTTTGATCTCATCTCAGTAAACACCCATCTGAAAGAAATTCAACACTCCTCAAAATATCCTCAAAATCATATCACCATATATAGTATATACTTGCTGCTTCTGTACTTTCATTACTGTTCCTTCCCTCCAGAGCCCTAGCCCTTTTTGTTCTGTTCTCTGAATTCCCTCTGGCTTCCTGAACTTTTCTGGGTAATAAAATGGGTACCACTGAAAGTCACGGGCCACTGGGGCGTTTTCCAACATCACACAGAAAACAGCTGCCCTGCCCCTGACAATCTTCTGAGACACAGATCTAAATTATACTGTCCATTTTTGTTGTTGCTTGTTATCACATCAGATTAAAATTCCTTAAGTGGGGACAGCTAGGATGGGCTTCCTATTTTCTCACCAAAGGTGGACTCTTTACTGCTGAAAGTTACAGCAAGTGGGATTCATCCAACAGGTCTTGGACATTTGCAGTGTACACTTTTAATCTGATCTAATTTTGCCTGTTTCCACCATTGACCTTCAAAGGCACCTGAATATTTAGCTCAAGCATATGTTTTAGATACCAAAAGTTAATACAGTTAATAAATCTGTTAACAATTTCCATGCTTCACCTTTTCCTGAGATAGCTGCGTTTTGGCTATCATTTCCCCCAGATGTCTGTTTGCACGATGCATGTCTCCTTCATCTGCTGGAGCTGAACCAGTGTGGTACCCGGAGCACCAACAGTAGGAAAAATCCTCTCTGCACTGGTTCAGATACCTCCTCCTCCTCTTCCCTTTCCTTTCTTGCATCGTTTCACAGCTCTTCTCTACCCCTGACTTGGAAAAAAACCTGTTACCCCTTTCTTCATCCACGGCGAAAAGGGGAAAGAGAACTTATTAGCTCTGCTGAAGTTTGATTCCTCTTAATTACAGAGGAGAAAAAAACAGTGTTTGTTTTCTCTTAAAAGGTAGTGTCTGGTTAAAAATTGTTCCTCAACAGCCTGAGTGGATTCAGCTGACAATAGTCCTCTACATCGATGCTTGCTGTCTAATATCACACTGTGGTCAAGAGAGAAAAGTAGGCAATTCTCCTAATCCTGAAGGCAGTATCTAAAAGAGATGATGAAAGGCCCCTAGTGTAACTAGTGTTGATATCTGAAGTTAAGAGAGATCATCTCACCTCAGCTGCCATTAGCCATCTTACTGAGAGGTTGTATTCTAAAGGAAAACATTTTAAATAGTAACTTCAGCAGCATTTCACTAGATATAAATTAATTTTCGTTGTTTACCCTCTTGCTCATTGTTTGCATTTCTCTCAGGCTAAATAAGCAGCTTCATGTTGCCTGCAGTAAATCTCTCTTTGCAGCTGTGGTGCATGCTAGCACCGCGCCGTAATGGTACCATCCAGAAGATGTTGCTGCTTTTCCTCCCTGCCCATAAGGTTTGTTTCCTTTGCACTCTCTCTGAACCTTATGCAGACCAAATCAGAGTGCTGTCTGCTTTGGATTCACCATCCATGGTTCCTACAAGAAAGATATTTTGAGGCAAAGTTCAATCAAAATGTAACACTCAGAACTTCTTATGGAAATTGTCAGAACAATATAGGGTTCTTGCCTGCAGGATAGAGCCTAAATGCCCATGTTATATCAGAGCCTTTCAGACAAGTGCTTCTCCTGCATAACTGTGCTTGCTGAAAAGGGCAACAGAGTCACCAGAGGAAAGGAATAAGCTGAACCAAATTCTGTCCTGGTGGAGTATGAAGAAGCCCCACTGATTTTATATGTTTTTAGCAGGGTTTAGCTGAATGCTGCTGGCAGAAACACATTCCCCAGGGTGGCTGAGTAAAATCAGGTTGAACTCTCACTTCTTTAGCTGAAGAGACAGTAGGAATAAACTGGTATTGATGGCAGAGAAAAGAAAATGCAGGCAAACATGGATTATACTTTTGCCTTAAAATTTGAAGCCAGGCACTTCGCATTTGCCTTTTCTATTACTTGGAGTCCCCTATAATTGATCTGCTGTCAAAAAAAATTCAATTTGTTTTTGCCAGGCATGAAGAGAATCTACAGGGAGCTACTAAAGTAGCACCTGTGCTCCTGGAAAAGAGTGGAGCCAGCGAGAGATACATTTTCCAGCTCAGCCACTGGCTTCTTGAGTATCCATGGGGAAATGGAGCTGAAGATGGGTTAAGTGGGGATAAAATATATTCGCAAAGCACTTGAGAGCTGTGTAAATGCTAATTGTAGGCTGCTGCATGGCCTGTGGCTTAGGTGGCTGCCTCCTGCTTTCAGCCTGCCACCACCAGATGAGTGGGCATCTTGTCTCTACTCAGGGACCAGCTGCATAGCCTCTTGCCTCCGGATGTTTTTTTCTGCCTTGAGTGTTGTGACTGGAAAAGTAGAAAACTTCTGTGCCTTTTGGGCAGTGGAGCTTACCTGCTGCCAGCAGCCCATGGTGTGCGTTACCTTACTGGCCCAGCAGACGATCCTCTCCTCTAGACGAGCCAGGGCAGTTGTTTTAACTGAAAGCAGACCAGAGAAAGCAGGCTTCTCAGGGTCTGCAGGTGGGTGTATTGCTCCTGGCTCTGTCTGTAAATGGCCGTAAACACGGTAGGACACCTCTGTTTTCTAGAAGGGTTACTGTAGCTTAGAGGGGTGAGACTGGGAAGTCACATGTCAGATCCCACTCACTGTAGTATGGACCCAGATATGGACTGTCAAATGCTGAGGTCTGTTTTACTCTACTGTGTCCTTGTGTACTCCTTGTGTATGATCCCGTCCAGCCTCAATGAGGTGGTCATCCCCTTGGCTTTCTAGGGCTAGCTGGGTGAAACAAAGACACTTGTATGTGCTTCTCTCTCAAAGACACATGGAAAACTCATAGCTCACGACAAGCCTCAGAGCTGACACTTAACTTTTGAGAACTGAAGGCCTCTCCTCCTTTTTTTCAGCATTTTGGAAGAATTTGTATGTTTGTCCAGACTGGCATATATTTGGTAGCTCCACAGAGATCTTTAGCACACGTGCCGGATGACTGTGCTCTGCAAAGCAACAAAGCTAAACGTGCAGTAAACTTCAGACAGCTTCTGGGCATTATGTGTGAGCTGTTGGAGCTTAAATCCCCATGTCCTGAAAGCACAGGCCTACTGTGCATGCACAGACCATCTATAGGATAGAGCAGACACATCCCCAGAGCTTTGGATTTGTTGCATGTGCTCTGCAAAAGGCATATTAGTGATTTTCAAGCAAATATTTGCAGTATTTAACTATGATGGTCTGGAGTACAGGCAGGGCAAAGATTGTAGGCAGAGATAGCATGCTGTACTAGATTAGCTGTCAGAGCGGAACAAGCTGTCTGGGGCATGAGTCCTTCTTGAGGTCGTCTGCAATAGAAGCAACTGCTCTAGATACAGGCTGACAACTGTTCTGTTGATGAGGTATTTACCACAACAGCTGTTCTGTTAATCAGATATTTACCAATTCGATTATTTCAAAGAAAATAGTTGGCACCCTGAAACTATGGGAAATGTCTATGTGTATGTGTTGGGTTCCTCTCTCAGGAAGTTGTAACCAGACCTGCAGATGTTAGCCTGAGCTATTGTTCTGAAGGTATTGTCCTCAGATAAGGGTGCATTGGAGCATATGCTGAAATGTTTCTTGAATCCAGGGGCTCGGAATAGTGGAAAATGAAATTATACGAAAAAGGAAATGAAAAGAAAAATGAAATGGAAAGAGGGAAGGGAAAGTAAGAAAGGAAGGGAAAGTAAGAAGGGAAGGGAAAGTAAGAAGGGAAGGGAAAGTAAGAAGGCAAGAGAAAGGGAAAAGGGAAGGGAAAGGGAAAGGGAAAAGGGAGGGGAAGGGAAGGGAAGGGATGCAGCCTTTACTTCTGTGACAGTGAAATACCTGTATTGCATAGGAGGACTGAGGACAGATGTTTATCTTTTCAATACCTTCACACTCATAAATTAAGCATACTTATTTCTAGAAACTACTGGATGGCATTTAACGTTGGGAAAAATAGTGTATATTACCCGGAATACAGGGACTCTTGCATTATGGTGCAGATTCCTGGACAAATACTGTGGATATTCGTCCCAAACTAATATTTAGCTACAGCAGTGTGAAAATAACTAATTAGACATGTGACTGTCTCTTTTAGCTCATGCCCATCACAAGTTTAGAGAGGACTGATGTCATGTAAGTGTCTAAACTCTTCTGAGTTTTCTTCTTATTTTTAGAAGCCTTTCTTTATATTTCTTTTTGGTGCTTTTGTTACCAGCTATTGTTTACCAGCTCTAGGTACAAACTCTCTTTAAAAATAATCTGTTTACAAAATCACATCTTGATAGTTCTATATTCTTATCAGGAGGAGAAGGGTACTGTGTATTTTCTGTACTTTATCAGCAGAACCATAAATCAGCAAAGCTGTTACTAATGCTGAATAAATATACTGACAGTGCTGGTGTGCATTTCGGTTTGAAATCAGACTTTAAAGTATTCAGCTGATGCTTTTATTATTGAGACCTCAGCTGAATAGAAATCCTTATGAAAATTTTTATATAGAGGATTCTAAACTTGAGTTCACTGACATAGTGACATGATCCTCTAATGCCTCTAACTGTATAGACACAGTCAGCAAACACATTGCCTATCATCTCATGGAAACCAAGCATGTACCTAATTTTCATTGTTAATTACTATTGCTAAGTTAGGTGGGATATATAGGAGGGGAGCCAGAATTCATGTATGTTAATTTTTTTATCAGCTTTTATTCTCTACTCCTGTCATTTAGAGATAGCCTATCACATGGTGCACCCTGTTTCATGAAGAAAAGGTAAGGAAGGAAGGAATTAATAAAGTATCATTTCCCATTACACAGGTAACCTTTACCTTCAGGGATGCCACTGGTATCTGAGTTTCCTGCCAGGGTTAAGGTCTCTCTAACCTTCTTTAAAGGGTGCTGTTACAGTAGGTGTCCTTTTATCCACTGATCAATTGGAAACAGTCTTTTTAGGAAACTCCTTATATTAGGTTCATTTATTTAGGCTGTTCAAATAATTGCCTAAACAAAGACATGGATTATCTAGATTATGTTTCATTGCATGCTTGTGTCTCATGTCCTTATAAACAAATCTGCTTTGACAGGAGAGAAGTCAGGAGGCTATTTTTAACACATCTGAGCAATTGACTCCCCATGGTAGCTTAGAGGTTATATTTATTTATTTATCTTTTGAGCAGCCAGGCTGCATCTAAATGGTGGGAACTGGGAGTGCTTCTCCATTTATGTACGGATACATATGCAGGTCATATCCTAGCTTCACCTCAGGATGATACTCAAATGTATCCCTTCCTTCTTTTCCTCTTAAGTTTATTTTGTAAGAGAAAGGCCTTTTCTCTCTCTGTACCCTCACAATAGCTTTTGAGAGAAGGCCCTAATCTACAGGCAAGGAATAAATATCAGTATTGAATAACAATGCTTGTAATTATGTATTAGCATGATTTATTTTACTCTGTTGTGGTGGTTGTTTTTATTTTAAAACATTGAAAAATTGTTAAAGTCAAGTTGTTTATTTTATAGTTTTCAGTCTAATTCTCCATCATGTAAGAATGACACTGAGTTTATCCCAGCTAGCATTCTGCATAAGCCGTGGAGGTTAAGATCCTCAGGATCTTCTACAATTAACAGAATGATGTTGTTTACTCTCTCCACGGACCTATGCTGCTGGTTTTTTGGATAGAAGAGAGAGGTTCAGAATGTCTAAGGATAAAAGAGGTCTAATACCAAGGCAGTTGCTTTTACCTGGAAGCTTCTGTAGGTTTACAATGTCGTATACTTGCATGAAATGAAGAACAAAGCTTGTAGAACGAGGTACTTATGATAAAGGATTTGCAAAACTTATAAACAATTATCAAAATGAATATAAATAGGAAATGTGTGTATGCGTGCAAGCAGCTATTCTCCAGCCATGTAAATAGCTATTGAAGGAATGTAAACACAAGTAGAAGTGATATTTCAGTCATGGTTTTGGCTCACCTGTGTTGAATGAATAAGCATTTCAGTTGGATGGAAATACCATAATTCATACTTACTGTGTGCCCAGACTTGCACATCTGCTTGCCTTGCCTCGCCTTGCCTTTTATTGAAGCTGGTAAAGATAATAATTTTAGCCTGTGGAAAATCTTGACACTTTCAATTTTGTCTTAATTCATGATCAAACAAAAAAAAGAAACCTTACCAACTTCCCACAGAATGAAAAAAATTATTCAGAACCATTTAATTGTTTCATTCAGATAACATCAAGATATTATAATATAAAATATGTTATATAATTCTAAAATAATAGAATGGTAGCTTGCATATTTTACATAGCTAAGCAAAGTGAAGCAACACAAAGCAAACTTGATTTTAATATTTGAAACAATATGCTCTAACATCAAAAAGTAATGGAAAATTGAAATGATTCAAATTAATTTTCATGCTTTTCACCATCAGATTTTTTTTAATTGACATATTTCTTCCTCCATTGATTTTAGTCTAGTTAAATTGTCTTTTTTAATGTAAATTTTGACCAGTGCTCTCTCTGAAAAAAAACTTGTTATTGACTAGTGGGGTGAATTGCTGTGAAAGTCATATGAGAAACATTCAGTAATTTTTTTATTATTCTTTTATTATTGGCCGTATGTAAAGGGTATTTTAAATAATCTCTGTAGACTTATTCCCCTGTACTAAGACTCCATGCTTCTGTTCAGGAATTTTCTAAATAGAAACCTGTATGGCTGAGCTATGGTTAATGACATGCAAGAAACAAGTCTACTGGGCAGCACACGTGCAGCATGTCCATCTTTGCAGCAAAGCTGTACTGCACCCAACTTGTGTACAATAAATGTGATGTTTCCTGAGAATTGCTTGGAGGCAGTTATCACATCAGACATCCATGAAGCAAATGAGATGCCTTCATGTAGGTGCCTAGGATCATTTCACATGGTCCAGCGTGGACAAGACATTCAGAAAGGCTGGTGGGTGTAGCATAGGACACATGGGAGATCTCTGTCCATCTGGAGATGCATCTGGAGGATGTATGGGATACTCCAGGGTATCTAAAATGGCTCTAGACACCTACAGTTGATGGCAGGAAACATTCCCGTCAGGAACATCAGGCTTATAAATATATACATGTGTATATACATATATAGAGGTTTTAACTATGTATAGGTTTTAAAATCTACTTTGACAAAATTTCTGGGCAAAAAGAAGGGATAATATCTGGGGAAAGGAAGACATATGGTTTTAAAGGATATAGTTTTAGATGCTCTGGAAATTATATGAGTTGTTTTATCTGTGTTTTTTTTTCTCCAGATGACAAAGATCTCAGCAGGAATAGCAACTTTTTCTGGTTTCCTAAGATGTAAGATGGCAGAAGGCCTCCACGCTGGGAACTCTCAAGATACCTCCATACTTTAAAGCAAGATACTCTGGAGCCGTCTGATGGTTTCAGCACCGCCTAAACGTAAACTGTGTTTGGGCTTGGCTTCAAATTTGGCTTCAAATTGAGATCTGGATCAAAACCCCAAGTCCTTGTGCTTTGTGCTACACCTGCTTCTAGTGATGACGGTTCATAGCATACCAGACAAACTATCAGGTTAAAGCATTGTGTTGCTTGTTGTCTCCATAATATCACTTATTTCAAACTCTCAATTCATTCTGGGTCCTCTAAATCTGTGTTATTGTTTCCAGCCGATGCAAGTGCCTCGGATGGCTGTTGCAGTAGAATATGTAGGGTATTGCCCAAGTCTGCTGCCAGTAAGCGTCTGAGGAAATTGGCATTAGAATGTCTTACCATGGACGGCACTAAAGTCTCACAGCAGTTTGTTATTGGAAGAGTTCGGTACTGAATCAAGGCAGTAACAGATAATGTCTGTGATACGTGAGCAACTGAGAAAAATCTGATAGCGCTTGTCAATTTCTGTAGTGTTGAGCTTCTGTGCTCACACCATTATTTTGAGTTAATGCCTTCACTGTCTGCTAAGGTACAGTGGTATAAAGGTGCCATCACACATTGTCAGAAAATACCCATGTACATTATTATACATTTGGCTCTCCAAATGCTTTTAGCCAGGAATAATATAAAAAAAGCAAGTAGCTAAAGGTTTCATAGAGCTTGGCAGGCTCATGGGTAGAAGGAATACTGTAGAAGTCCAAAATTCAAAAGGATTTCTCTAAAGGTTGCCAAAAGAGAAAGTTTTAAAACATCTTTACTTGCTAAACAGGAGCTTTGCTATAAAAGCCATGATGAGACCTTTTCAGCTGCCAAAGCTGCTTCAAGGTGTTGGAGCCTTTTTGGTCACAGCGTACCTATACTACGCTTATGTGTCATCTGTAGAAACTGGAAAGTGAAGTGGGGAAAGGCTTTGGATCCAAATTAGTTCCTGACGTGAATGGCTGTATCAAAGAGAAATTTGGTTTTGGAAATTTGGCAACCAAAAATTCAAATATTAAATTAATTTTAATTTACAGGTTATCTGTCATTGAGACAGTGGTTCTCATCTTGCCTTTTCATTTTAAAGTCCTGGGATTGCAGCAGCTGAGTGCGTAGGAGGAAGTACTGCTCTGGGGCTGTTCCTTGTCTGGATTGCTGGCAGCTTTGGAGATGTGCAGGTGGATTGCATATATCTTTCACTTGTTATGGGAATTCCATATGCAGTAATTTGTAGAGAGTGACTTCTTTTGAAGAGCTGGAGTGGTTTCAGTGAACTCCTGCTGAAGAATGGATAATGCTTACCATTTCTGCCTGGTTTCCCACTAGCTCACTAAGAGCACTGTTGGAGGCTCTATGGCAAGTTACCCAGCAGCTGCAGAAGCATTAATGATTTGGATTTTAAGTGGGTGTTTTAGTGCTTGCATATATCCAGCTGAAAAACTGCTGCCCTTATAGTACCATGGAAGCTCTAGGCTCAGAGTTTCTGAATTCAGCATCTTGGGAAATTTGTAGAGGTCTTTGGACTTCGAGGCTCTCCAGTGTATGGTGGGAGATTCCTGGACTGCCCATATCTCCACAGGAATAGCTTCTTGGATGAATGCTCTGACTCATTTGAGAGAAAAAAAAAAAACCAAAACATTTTACTTTCTTTTCCTTCTGATTCTTTTCCCCCCAAGATTGCCGTTCAGCTGGAAATTTCAAGATTGATTTCTAAGTTTTCTTCCAGTAAATAACTTGAGAAGTGAGCTGCAAAAGTTGGCTGTTACTGGTAACTGAGCTATAATGTTGCCAGACCTAGAGCTTTCAGCAGTTTCTGTTGCTTGCTTTAGGCTGTTCAAAGTTGCAAGGCATCTATCAGTGGGTAGGTGAAGTGGTGAACTGTGTAATTCATGAATTTAGAAAGTTACAGAAGAGACCTCTACTGAATGGCAGATGTTTTTCTTACACCAGCAGAAGCATCTGTGAAATACTCCTACTGGCTCTAGTGTATGTTCTCTCAGCTTATGGGTTTTGCACACCCTTATGCCTAAAGAGGTCCTCTGAGCTCATTTCTTTCTCTGGATTTGAGGATGGGTTGCCCAACACAGTCTGTAGCTCTGCTGACTGTTTCTTGTGTGCCTTTGGACAGATAGTTTAAAGCCAGGAAATGCAAAATATCTTTTGTTTCACTGAGAGCACTCAGCATCTCAAGATAAGATAATAGAACTGCAGCAGAAGCAAACTTGGCTGAGGCAACCTGAGATCCGTAGTGACGATTTCTGAGAACCCCCCGGAGGTTGAGGAAGCTCTGACAGATGGACAGATATGATGTCTATCTTCAAAAAAGCTGCTGTTGTTGGCAATAAGCAGTAAACAGAATGTTATCATGCCTTTAGGAAGATCTCTGACACTGTCATATCATATTCTCTTAATAGTATCATAAAGAAACTGAGGAAATCTGAATTAGCTGAAGCTACTGTAAAGTGAAAGCAGAACTGCAGAGCGCGCCGTATTGAGAGAAAGCCTGTCCGTCATTCATTGTTGCACCAGGGGACCGGGCAGATTAAAGGTTTTCAGTGGTTTGATACTGTTCAGTGTTTTCATTGATGACTTGAATGAAAGACTAAGGGTACACTTTGCAGGTACAGAAGTCACACTGAAGGATAGAATTAGAAATCCAAGCTGCCTTAACAAACCAGGGAAAAGTCCCAGAAAATACATGATGAAGCTGAATTTAAAAATATAAATGCTTCTAAAACTTAAAGGATTTGTTCTATATTTTGGTAGGAATATTTGTTTGAAAAAATGCAAGATGGCGCAAGATTTTGGACTGAATAAAAGCAAGATGGGAAAAACTGATGTCGGAAATGACCTTGGGATCTAGTGACTTATGTACTGAGCATGAGTCAGGAGTGCTCTGCAGTTGTGAACAAGATGCACACCATAGTGAGATATATAATAAAAAAGAATATAGTCTGAGACACTAAAAATTACAGAAATCATAGGGTTCAGGATATTTAGAAATTAGAAATTCAAATTTTTACAAAGTTTTTAGACACCTTCCAACATAATAAAAACCATCTCATTTTCAGAGCACATCAGCTCAGAACATTCATTCGGGAGTTCCTGTGAAGCCTCTCATGTTAGTATGGTCACTCATGGGCATATGCTTTTGCAAGAGGAAGAACTGTAGTGACTTTATAACTGCATAGTTTTTAATCTTTCAGTCAAGAGCCCATGCGAGGGAATCAAACCTCACTTTGTGCACAGGGCTATCTCAGTGCAAATACATAACAGCAAACACCAGGGCAATCTGTGGCCCCACCGATGGCAGATGTAGTTGATCGCTGCAAGTGTGACCTGCCCAGATGCAGAACAGCTTTTCAAAGTGTGACACTGAGGTTTTGGAGGTTGCAGTGCTTGGAGCAAGTTGGACAGCGTGCTTTGAGAGAAATGCAAACTATGTGCTTGCAACACCAGCGAATATTTGAAGGCAAGGGACACAATTTATTCTTGAGGTTACCCTATCGGCTTCGAGGTTCAGTCTGGTGTGTTCTGGCACAGAGGAAAGGATGGGCATAAACAGAATACTTCATTGGGGTAGGGACCCTGTGCCGATTGTTTACTCTTTCCTTGTAGAGCCTCTTTGGGAGCATCAGTGGGTTTTTCCATGGCAATAAAAAGATTAAATTCTCTCTCTTTTGATTCTCTAGTATATTGCAATATTTTGTGTGTGACAGGCTTTTCAATATCTTGTCTTTGGTTACTCAAACACAAGGAGTCTGGGGAATAAGAGGATTATTATCAGAAAGATTACACTATGCTTACCTTCTTTTTTTTTCTCTTGAATATGCTAGACGCACTTTTAGAAGCACATTTTGTAAATTTATTCCAAAGCACTTTCCACTTACCTTCCTATGAATATATGGCATTTTTAGATTAACCATATACTAATACATAAATAAATGATTTAAAAGATTATGAAAAATAATTGAAAAGAAGGGGAAAGATATGTAAACAATTAAGTGAAAAGCATGGAAAACATTAAACTCTGTTAACTTCCCAGCAACCTCTGGGAAGTAAACACAATAGAGGCACTATCTTAAGCTACTGCTGTTCTTCCAGTGTCATTAAGACACTAGGTCTCCACCTCATAGAAAAATAGAGATTCCTGCATTTTATTTGTATTGTACGTTCTTTGCAAGAGTCTTTATGTCTTCTTCAGTTTGTAATTCAGTGAGATAACTATACAATTTGAGGTCTTCTGAGGTTCTGAGTATTTGAACTCAAGAAACGTAATATATCTAAAGGCCATATTAAGTGACTGAATGCCCATAGAGATTCTCTACACTGTTAGAAGGATAAATTTCCTATCCCTGTTAATCACTCCTATCTTCCAGCACAGTTTCCATCTACTGCTTCTTAAACTTCACAATAGATTGATGTTTGATAGTATCGGTATTTCACTATTCTTCTCCATGGGAAATTCTTTTCTTCTAAGTGATTCCTTCTGAAATGAAACTGCAGCCAGAACGTTCCCACCCTGTGTGAACCCACTATGGTTAGAGTTTTTGCTGTTTTCTCAACATGAAATTATTTGTTCCAGTAGGTTTGGGTGCTTTAGGCTATCTATACCTATGTACATTGCAGATCTTGTTACTTTAAAAAAACATTTCTGAACATTGCAGAAAATATTCTATTACGTCTTTAAGCTTTATTATCAGTATCTCATGCTGTTAAAGACTGATTACTTTGGATGCAGTATGGTAATATTTTTTTGCTTACATGCCTAGCTTGAAACCACTGGAAAACGCAATACAAATCTTTCTAAATTTGTAATGAAAAAGAAAGGTTATACTTTTGCTGAATTGTTGTATGTTTTTAAACCCTTATTTAGCATCTCTGCCAAGTCATCTATACTAGAAGTCAACTGTAATTCCAAAAAGAAAGTTGTTTTTCCAAAGTTGTCACAAACATTTATATTTATGAAGGGAAATATGCAAAGACCAAAGTTTTCCACAGAGTGAGAATTAAATCTATACATTTCAAACCTTTTGTGCGATTGTATTGACATTCTGTTTCACATTAAGAGGAGGATTAAAAATATTTGTTTTGGAAAATCGCCTCCAACGACCTTATTTTTGTGAAAGCAAAGGCATTGTTGGGCTTGAATCAGCATCCTGTACTGGTTGAAGAGTAGAAGTAATATTACATGACTCATTCAAGATGAATTGCCGTGGTTTTAGATAGCAACTCTTGGTTGTTATTGTTAAGAAACTACACTTGCATCCTTCACGCTTTGAAAGTAATTGCTTACTTTAAGTAGCTATTAATGCTAATTACATTGCAGGAGCTAATGTGACAGGCTATTTGTTATCCTTGAAGGTATGAAGTAGAAAGTTCAATACGTCGGCTGGTAGCATTTTTCTGAAGTAGTTGACAAAGCCACCAATTCCCTATTTGTCTTCATAATTCTGCAGCTGACTTAGATAGCAATTTATTTCTTAGTATTTTGGCCTGACCTTTGGTGGATGAAGTCTGTTCAAGTGTCAGGTAATGACCAGTGGATAGAGCATTTTCATAGAAAGCCTGTATTATGCAACTCCTTTATCATGTTTGATTTTCAGTAAGTTTTGTTTTGATTTGTTCTCACTTATATAAGCACAGTAGCTCTCAAGTGCTGTAGGAAAAGACCCAGAATCTGTAGTTCTGTTCCTGGAACTGAAAACAACATTCCATAAGAGGATTAGGCAGATTCCACAGTTTTCCTATTTTCAGCAAGGCTTTTATACAGAAAAAATGCTTAGAGTGTGAAGGTTTACAATGACTTATCTGTTTGCCACAAACCTTGTACATTCTGTGGAATGAAATAGCGTTTCTTTTTTCGCCTTCATCTTCAAGGCTAACTTGCTAAGTGTAGTTATGCGTATATTTGCATATATAGTTTAAAGCCGGTCACAGTGTCTTTTAGCAGGACTGACTTGGAAATTGGCGTTTCAGAGCATGTGGGTATCTTTATTGCCCTGAACTCCAGAGGCCGACATGTGCTCTACACTTAACATGAACAGATGGCATTTCTGGAGGCAAGGTTCTCATACAAATATGCCAGACATAGGAGAGAGATTTAAGAATATTATATTAGTAATGCCAGTGTGAATAATATCTGTGACTCTACAAAGTACTGCTAGGAAATAATCAGTATATGAAAAAGCTAGGGTAGTCCATAAAAGTGCATGCAATCCAAGTTAAACGACTTCTCCAGTTCTCTAAATATCAGAGAGATTCAAAACCTTATTAAGGAGATTAAAGGCCTTGTGGGAAATAAACATGGCTCTAAAGCCTGGATGCATTCCTTCGTGGCAGATAATGTGATTATCAATAGCAAAGTTTCAAAGTCCCCTGATAACAGAGGTATATGACTCTGAACTCCAGATCATCTGAAACACACCATGGAAAAAAAGAGATTTGAAGAATAAATTTCCACAATGATGCTATTTGCATCTGCATAAACATGTTTATTTTTCATATTTATTCAATAGAGTATGTATATATTTACACATATTTATAGAAAAACCCTGATCTTAAAATGCTTCTTTGTTAATATAGCTTGGGAAGAATAATGCAGTTTTGACCTCTTAAGTTTAAACAACCAACACAGGGAGGTTGAGCTGGAAAAAATATGTGTAGTTCATCTGATCTAAAACAAAGTAAATGACCTAAAACTGCCGACTGCTTGCTGCAACCTATGTCATATCGTTACTGTAATAACAGTTGATTGAGTGCAGTTGATCCATTAAAGTTTGAAACAGTGCGTTTGCTTCTGCAATTGTACAAAGACTTTTCTTGGCTGAAAAATCAATTGGCTATAGAATTGGTTACTGGCTTTGTTGCACATGTAAAGCATTTTATCTTCCCCCCAAAATCTTACAGCACCTCATTTCATTGCATGGTGAGCATAATTCTATGCTCCTTTTACCCTTCTGTGCTGTCCATCTGACTCAGGTGAAATGTGTGAAATGGGAAAATGTCAGTATCATGAAAGATCCCTTACTTGTATTATATACCCTTTAAAACATTATATCTCTAAAAAGTACCTTCCATACACCAAGTCTACACAGACTGAAAAATAAAGAAAGCTCAGACACTTTGAGTGCGCCTGAAACATGCCTTGAGCTGAGAAATGCAAAGGCAGATCTTCACATTAACTCCCTGAAACCAAGCAGAACCACTGAACCTCGTGGCCTATGAAATGTCTGTACCAAAATCAAAGCTGGTGTATCGGTGCTGTCTACCACATGTGGTGAACAGTGAAAATGCTCAGTAAGAGGTACACACTGTATCCCAGCAATTAAAAAGTAAAAGCTCCAGTAGCCCTGGATTTGTGGTGCAAAGCTAAGGGATTTGCCACCGTCTGGCGTACTGCAAAGGGAGTTGGTGTGCAGTGTCTGTCAATGCTGAACATGGGAAAGTGTTCCAACAAGTGTGCGATGAGAACTATTGAAGAAGGGGTTGAAAGTCCAGCTGCTATTGTTTTTTATGTATTAATTTGTCTTGTATCATTTACTATTGTTTCATGTCATGACATATTCTATTAAGTTATTTTAGGATATAGGCTGTGACTGCGTCTGGCACCGTATGTCATGTTATATCACATCAGGAGGCAGCATAAGGTAAATGCTTGGTTTGAGCTTTTCCTCTTTTTTCAGCAAATTGAAGTTAGTGCCATTCAGGTGAATGAAGTGAAGAGGGTGAGAAACGAACAAGCCACCTTGGGCTTACTGAAAGGGTAGAAAACTCAACAGCCTTTGAGGGCTGGTTGCCCCTCAGGGTACCCTTGCCACACCACAGCGCTTTCAATATGTCTCTGTGGAGCCCTTGGCTTTGTCCCAGTATGGATGCAACTCTGCCTCTCTCCCAAGCTCAAGCCTGGTTTCCTTTTCCTGGGGCCTGTCTTGTTCTGGATAAGAAAAGCCAGGTTGAGTTTTGAACTTTGGAGGCTGAAAACCTAACACGATGCCTTCCTCTGCCCCACTGCTGGGTCCTACAATACATTTGGATCGGTTCAGCTCTTTTTGGCACCCATGTCTAGGGGCTTGAGCTTGCTCAGAAGCCTGGGGCATAAAGGGGCAGGCAGCCATCCAACACCCAGCTCCTGTTAGGGAACTGCAAAGGGGTGAACTTGGGCTTATGCTCCCTGGTACCAGGGTATTATCCCTGATTTTGTCCACAGATGACCTAATGACTAATACAGGTACAAAGTGGAAAGTAGATTTAGGACTCCACTTCTGCACCTTCACAGGTCAGGCTCCCTCTTGCCTGAATACTCTGTTCTCCCTGACTTTTGCATTCCTGTCTGCACAGCTGCCTACTTGCAGGGGCTGCATGAGCAAATACGTGCTCCCTTTTCACTTCTTTTCTTGAGAAATTATATTCAGACCCAATGAGTAACAACTATCCTTCCGGTCCTAGCTGAGAGAGAAAACTGGCATATTCCTACTGTCTTTCTGCACCTTCCTTTTTCCCAGAGGCCTGGTCTTTTTTTAACCTGCAGCAAACCTTTGGAAGGCTCCAGCTCTTAATGTTTACCAAAGACCAAATGAGCAGTCTAAGAAATGAGGCAGCGGGGCTGGCATTGCCGCTTCTTAGCTGTTCATGGTGAACTCAGTGGTGCAGCCTCCTGCCTTTTTCCCCTTCTGCAGCCCTGATGTGTCAGACCTCGCTGAAGTGAGAACTGTCAGACTGTTGTCCTGGCTGATGAGTTTTTGTTCATGCAAAACAGCTGAAGGAGAGACAGCCCCTGAGCAAGTGGTTTGCTTTATTAATTCTCTGATAAAACATGCTCTGGGTTTCAGTGGCAGTTAAATGCTTCCAGCAAGACTCCTCAACTCATGCACTTTTCAGTGTATGGTGTCTCCATGTAGGTCTCCGGACATCAAGCACAAGGTATGTCACTGCCTTTATCATCCATGCCTCATGTGAGGCGTTTTGCTTGCAGACGATGATGTGGATCTGCTAATGGCTCCCCAGATACAAGCAAAAGACCTTTTGTTTCCAAGCTGCTAGCAGTCACAACTCTCAGCGCTGACATTTTCATTCCTGTGTATTCAGGGGCTATGAATAAAGTAGGCTGGAAATCAGAAGCAATGACAGCCTATAACAGCCTTCCAGTAAGAATGATGGGAGCGAGCTAATTACTTTTTAGATGGACCAGAGCAGGAAAAGGATTGGATGGTGTGGATGCCTGTGATGGCTGAGGGTTTTGTCACTGTGGCCCATGTGTTTCCTTCCAGTGCTGTGTTTTCCGCTTGGAGGAGAAAACAGATTCCCTTCCGTTCCCATTTTTCAAACTATTAGTACCTTCCGAGCACTCAGTGCAAGTTTAAGTTGTTGGATGCTAATGTCCTCTCATCCTTAATCCTCGCCTAAGTGTGCTGATGCTTCATAGTTAGGTTAATCTGCCCAGTTAGGCTCAGATGCCACTTCCATTTATACTGGCTAAGTCACTCTCAAGAGCTAATGGACCACTAATGCTGTCCTACAATTCCCTCTGTGAGTCCAGAAAGACAAGCAAGTTCCCAAACCATCCTCAGTGAAAAAATCAGAGTAGCTCAGTGTAATGTAGCATCAAGAACCACAGGAGAAGTCTGAAGATCTAAAAAGATAACATGAATAAGCAGACTACTGGTGAAGGCCTGTTAAATTGATTGTGACTTTGTAGCGTGATTAAAATTGCTTGGACAAGGGTAATCCATCTGTGCTGATGCAAGATAACTATTCCTGTGAGTTAATGGTGTGTTAAAGAGCATGCAACATTTTTGTCTTCTAAGAACATAGGAACATTTCGTTCAGACAAAAGGGCTGTCTTGTCCTGTACTCTGACAGCAACCAGCAATGGTTATGTAGGATAAGGACAAAAAAGGGACCCTGGGCTTGCCCCAGGGGCGAACTGCTAGTTGTATCTTAGGAAGCGTGGACTTTTCTGATGAAGAAATATCTCTGGGTGAGCCAAGGAGAGAAACAGCTGAGCTGAGTTCCAGAAACAAAATCGAGACTTTATTCGAGTTAATGGAAAATGTGGATTTCTGTGGGGCTGGGTTTGAAATGGAAACAAAATTTCCCCTTTGAATTTTTCACAGCAGACATGTCTGTTTCTATTAAATCTCTCAGAATCTAAAGCTACTTATTTTTATCCCTCTAGGCTATGTTCTCCTATTAAGAAAATTACAAGTGCCAGTGGTGCCAGGACTCTAAAGATCTATAGGCTCAGGCTGTCTGTATATAGAAACAGCTTCCCTTTATCGGAGTCTAAGAGAGCAAGTGTCATTCAGTTAGCTGATGAACTGATGTTGTATCTCTGAGACAAATGTTGAAATATGGCTTCATGTGTATGCACTTAAACCTGAAGGCAGCAAGGGTTCAATGATGCCTGCTTGTATATGAATGCCCAAGTATTGGGGCACTGTATGAACCCTGGCTCTCAGGAAGAACTGAGGAAGCGGGGTCTCTGGTGGGCATGGACCATTTTTGTGAGACCAGGAGGAGGTGGTGAGTCTGCTGCAGCAGCTAGTGTGGAGACATGGAGAAACAGTGTTGGAACCTACCAGGCTCTGCTTCCCTTGTTTTAACTGTTTTTTATTGGGGGTGGCAGATACAGAAATCCTACCAGGTGTTTCAAGGCACAACTTGAGACAAAACCGAAAACCAGTCATTCTTGTGCTTTGCTTTACTTTTTGTTTTGCCATGGCAGCTGTGCCAAACCTGGTGCCTGAGAGTCAGCTTGCCTGGGAATGTCTCCTACTGTTTTCAGGATCCAGACT
Organism: Phalacrocorax aristotelis; assembly: GCF_949628215.1. NCBI lineage: Eukaryota > Metazoa > Chordata > Aves > Suliformes > Phalacrocoracidae > Phalacrocorax > Phalacrocorax aristotelis. The sequence goes on from NC_134276.1 coordinate 83,779,997, forward strand.
GTGAAGGGTTTCCACTAAACTCTCTAGCAAAGGTTGAGGTGCATTTTTTAACGTAAGCGATGTTATATTCAATGGTGTCATGAACTGCCTTCCATCTTACAATTTTGCCAGGATTAACATTTTTAATGAAGTTGGTGGCTTCAATTTCTTCTGAAATGGATGCTTATCTACACCACCTAACTCTAGCCCGAGATCAGAATCAGGCTTTTGGCCTGATTCTGCAGGGACCGAAACATATATTTAAGGTTAAAATATGCATCAGTCTTTACATATCAAAACCCCCTACAGTAGAGCAGTGATGGGCTGCATTCACAGTGCATGGGACAGCTTATTTAATTTACGTTCGCATTATGGGGAGGCTGCCCAGTTGTACCACGCTGTACCTTTTGCAGACAGTAAAAGTGTAAGTTACTGGTAAGGATGAAAAACAAACAAGCACGTCTGAAAAATTATATATCTAATTCAGCTGACAAATGAAAGCATTATGCAGCTCTGCACCACAACACATGCTGATATGAAGGAACGAAAAATGTATGTTCAGTAATTCATATTAGCATCTTCATGCCCAATACCTCTAAGATCAACATTGCAGCAGGCTGAAATACGAACAGGGACAGTTTCATTCTTATACCTTTGAATACAAAGTTTGTCTTTTACCATCTGTATGTCAAGACCAAATTAGCTGCTTATGTGAAAAAGAGTGATTCAGAAACAATTACTATTTTTTGCTGTTTCCCTAGCTAGATTAAGGATACTTGGGCCTATCAGAGAAGAAGGCAGTTCTTTTATCTAGCTGTGAGAAAGGACTTTGGATGTATTTTTTTCCTTTGGGCATATCAGAACTATTGGTGATTAATGAGGGTCATGCTTTCAGACAATGTCTTTAATAATGTCACATGTCAGAGAGGTCTTAAAGTAACTCCATGTTGAAAGGAAGAAGTGGATAATGGTTCATTACAGGTTGTTGCATGAGTGTTCTTGGGGAAGGGAGCAGGTAATGATCTTCCAGCACAAAGGCAGTCACCAAACTCTCATTATCATTTCCAGAGTTTTCACACGCTGCTCATGGTGTCTGTCACTAACATAAACAAGTAACAAGCTTGGGGTACCTCGTAAACTGGAATAGATAATGTGATAATTTCCTGCTGTCATAGACTGAGAAATTAGTTTTCTGCCATTCCTTAAATAGCAAAACAAAACAAAACACAAATACGTTTTGAAGAATAAAAACATGAATGCCTTGTGTTGGAAAAAAAGAGTATTTTACATTGTTTTGCCTTTTATGGCTTCCATAAATAAATGTTAATTGTTACTACAAATAATAGGCAACATTGTAGTCTAAATACTTATTTGTGTTTAAAATTGGGACTCCAAAATGCAACTGCTTGATGCATTCTGAGTCTTTTTGAAACTAGGGAATGTTTCTGGATAAAGAGCATCACATTAGCCTCACGTAATAACAGTTCAAATCCTAGAATTGCCTAAACCTGCACTTGGGAGCTTGAGAGAGATGTTGAAACACTTGCGTGTCCAGGATATCACCAAAAGTGGTAGGCAAGTGAGATGGAGTTTTAAAATTGCAGCTGGGGAGGAAAAGCAGTACGGAAACAAATGTCTATTTCTGAGAACCACCCTTCAGGTTAAATGCACAGCAGCTGCCTCTGGTTTGAAGAAGTCTAAGGAGCTGGGTTTTATACTCTGAAGCAAAAGTTCTTTTACAGCCTTTGGTTAAAACTTGTGAAGAATCTTGGGCCACATGCAGCCCCAAGATAGTCAAATATACACAGAACTCTGACTTCAGTGGGAATTTTATGCTTGTTCCTCAGGAAAGACTTAGAGTTGCTACATAATATGCCTTCTGACATTTTAGGCTTTTCTCTCCTGTAGAAGTAAGATGATTCACACAACAGAGAGCATTCCCAGCCCCGGCATGCCCTGGTGACCGCTGCCTGCCAGGTTCGTCCACTGATTGCCAGGGAGCAATCCACTTTCATGGAATAGGTAGATTTAATTTTCCAAAATAAAACCTTACAGGTTCAGATGTGAGTAGAAATGAAGAGGCATTTATTATTGATGCCTTTTATTAAATATTTATGAGGAGCCATAACTTTGCCTGGTATTTTAAGTATAATATCTAGAGATTTATTTCTCTTTCTCTGCTTTTGGGTTACTAACACAGGTATACTTCCATGGGCTTTGAATTAGCTATCTTGGCTCCACGCTAACATCAGCCATATTTCTCCAGAGAACGTTTTGGGATGTGATTCAGCTGGATGTTTAGGTCCTTTTGTAGCATGTTATGTTGTTTGATGAGAGCTAATGAGCCTCTGGATATTACACATTTTTCCAGCTGGGCTAGGTTAAGGCTTTCTGAAGATACAGTTCCCCACATCTTCCTTTGCCAAAAAATCTTGATGATAATACCAAGTAACAAAAACAAGGGCAACAGAGAGTTTCATATTCTTGCAAGCAGTCTCTTTTTTTCACACTGTCCATTAATCTATCTGGCGAGTAGAGTCTGCGGGGTCTGGGAGATACTCAGCTATCCAGATATAGGTGTCTGCTTTAGGGTGAGCTGAACCACTCTTGGCACTCCAGTTGCCTTGTTTAGGTCTCCATGGACCAAAATGGGAGCGTAGACACCTGGCTCATATTTAGAAACTCTACGCTGTCAGCCAAATCTCACCCAAAGTGTTCAATGCTACCTTTCAGCACTGGATTTGGTTGCCCACACAGAGATGTCAGGTGCCATTTGAAATGCCCCTGGGGAATCCACCTGACACCTAGGGGCCACTCCAGAAAGGTGTAAGACTCTCAGAGGTCCTATTCCATATCACCCAGCCTTTGCTTTTGTGGCACCAGGTACCTGCATTCAGATACCTGATTTCTGCTGTTAAATCCCATGGTGATTATGTTGCTCTAGGAAAATAGCTCCTTGAGATAGATGCTGTTCTTCAATCACTCAAGAAAGAATAAATATGTACCCTATATTTGGCAGTGTTTTCATAATAAATACCTTATTACTGATTTTTCACAGTTTTTATTCTGGCTTATTTTCAATAATGTATTCGCTTTGAACAGGTTCCTGCTTTTTTCTGGGTGTTTTCCTTTGCTTTGTCTACATTGTGGCTATTTGTTTTTTAACTAATAACAGGAATATACTTCTAAAATTAGACATAAGCTATCTTGATTTTATTTTATTTTTTATAACTATTTATTTTTGAAATGTGTTTGGGTTTTGTGCCAATGTTATTATAGCTGTTTGCTTAGCATGATGCTTCTCATTCCACTAATAACTGCTCTCCTGCAAGATGGGCTAATTTTGCATAAATGAGTGTATAATTACAGACTCCTTTCAAAAATAGTGAAAACCCCTTCACTTTCAAAAAATGTATTAAATGGTGTTGATTGCTTACATTTTATGCATAAAATTGAATTGAGCTATACGCATTTATTCCTTCTGGTCAGCAGAACGGACAGAAAGGTATGTTATTCAGTGATATAAGGTAACATCACAGTTAATTTCAGACCTTGTACAGAACTGCTTGAAAGCTTTTTGGGTAAGGATAATGTTACTTATTTCCCAGGAAATTTTCCTAAGGACATGGAGGTAAATTTTTATTATGGCTGAATTTTATCTAGTGTCTCATGATTGGAAAGAATTTCATGTATTACCTCAAGATCTGAGAACTATCCTCCTAGTTACGATTTTCATACACGCGATTGTCTTCTCTAGATCTAAATGATCATTTAGGTGACTGATACAAGTTATCTTGATGGGTTGGTATTTGTTGGACTATTTTTGTTAAAATGTAAAACAAGCCACTGCCGCTGTGATGATCAGCTTTATGCATTACCTGTTGATTCACTCAATCTAAAGCTCATATTGAAGTTGCAGGTTTTTTTCATGGGATCCGAGAGGCATTTTGAAGAACACCAGAGCTGACAGACTGCCTGGTACATAGATGTGAGGCTGTTAACTTCAGTCACAAGAGGATTAGTTCCCAAATCCAGAAGCCACAATATCTGCTTGTGTTTGTGGGTTTGCCTCTGCTTACACGAGTGGAGAAGATGTGCTATAGTCATATTCAGCTTTCTTGCAATGCCATTGACCATGAAAGGCTGAATTTCAAGTCATGTGTTTTCTTCAAAGTTTGTATAAGAAACTTCTTCAGGAACAACTTCTCCTATACATTGGATTCAAACTCATGTCCTTTAGAAAGAACTCCAAGTTTTGAACAGAAGATATCTCATCATTAAAAACTATTGCTACCTCTTTAATGATCTAATTAGTTTTACCTGCCAGGATCAGCTTCATTGGTTTCAGTTAAAAAGAAAAAGAAAAGACCTGTCAAGTGACCTACTTCTTAACATATTCGGTAAGATCAAGGTTGGAGCAGCAAAGTGGTTTAATGAACACAATCCCTGTTTGCTAAAAGTAAAGCCATTACTGATTTCTTATTGATCTGAAAAAGAAAGGACAAACTAGGTTAGAGGATATTTCATGTTTTTTCATTAAAAATCAATGAAACCAAGACTGACCTGCTTTCTCCCTCTTGTGTTTACACTTGAAACAGATTAGATCATTAGGGGAACAGTAATCGTCTAATTATTTAGACCATTCTTAATTCAAACTGTAGAAGTGGATAAACTTGCCTAACTATAAATAACGAAATGCCTTTATCTACATAACAGGATCTGGGGAAATGGTGTGCTGGGAGTCAGACTACGGCCACAGAACAGTATTATTAATTTATGCTGTCACTTCACAAGTACCATGTAACATTAGGTTGAATGGGAACATCAGAATTAAGAAGAAAAAAGCTTTCAGATCAGGCTTCAGTAATAAGTGAAGTCTCCCCTCTTTGAAGAGGGATAATGTTGTGTGATGTATGTCGCAACTTGTGAACTGATTGTCTAGAGGCCATCAAGGCCTGTAAAACAAATAGAACATATTGCTTAGCCAGATATTGCACTATGGAATATTATGGTGATGGCTGTGTCTATACAGTTAAATAAAAGTGGTAGAAGGAGTGACCCTGAGCACTGGATCCCTATGTGACTGTTACCTGTCACCCTAGCTCTGCTTTGGACCACTCCAGCTGGTTCTTTCTAAGAAGAAATTTATGTAGGTGTTGGCAGCGTGGCTGTGAGCTAGCCATTGCCACTTGGTCTTGGTGCCAGGGATTGCTCTTCAACCCTTTTTTAGTTACCAGTAGGAACATGACTAGTGAGACTGACTTGGAGCCCAGTCCTACTAACCCTTTCTCAGACACGCCGTGTTCTTGCTGCACTGTCACAACAGCATCAGTAAAGTGCTTTTCTCAGCAGCAATGACTTTTGTGAATGCAGAGTTTTTTGGTTAGGCTTATAGACCTGTTAAGGAGATCAGCTCAACCACTGTTGGGATCTTTTTGACCTTTCTGTCTTTGACCTAGAGGATGTTTGCCTCAGTGATCTCAGTACAATACTATATAATAGAGAAATGCATGTTACTCTGTGTTGGTGATTTTCTAGCCTTTAAATGCATTGTTTTCCATTTTCACCTTTAGCTTTTGTGTGAAAGTCCCCTAGCTCAGTTCTACCATTAGCCTTAGCCGGGAGACTTGTCCTACGTCAAAGGGCTCTGAAGGGCTGAGGGACATGGCCCATTATTGTATTCCTTTCTGAAGTACAGAAACAGGTTTTATTTTTTCTAATTCATGCCTGCAACTTAAAACAAGCTTAGAACAATAATGACTCAAGCTTTCTTCTTTAGGCAGACAATCAATATGGCTTTGAATGACTGTTGTGCAGCTGAAATCTAATCTATTTTTGCTGATGTATGCTGTCATGTTTTCCACCATTTACATTCACATGTGTGAAGTACCGTCTTCTGTTAGGCTAGCCCCTTAGGTTTTATATGTCACTTTATATGTCCCTAATGGTTTTAGACATTTTGTTAAGTCTGGTCTATGTCTATTTCAGTTCAGCTGCAAAATCTCCAAGTAATCTTTTAATAAAAATAATATTTCTTCATATAACTTCTTCAGAAGCCTATTCAGTCAATAATTTGATTACAAAGCCTTCACACTGTTTTTGTAACATTGCCACAGCCAAGATTAGACCAACAACTTGGTAATTATAATGCTGAAGGTTTTGGGTCATGTATTATTGGATCAGTTCGATAATTCAGCTTTGCAGAAGCACAACAAAGTGGTCAATGAAAGAGAACTTCCTTGTTCTATAATGAATATTTACACCAAAATGCAAGTGACAAACCATAGCCTATTGAAGTCTCCTTATTATTACTATTATTATTATAAGCTCCATGAACTTCTTATGTGCGTGACTGCAATGTCAGATACAAAATGGGCTAGGCAGATGTCCTGCTCTGCATTTTTTAAATGTGAGATGTAGTTAGGTTACTTTCCTAGCAATCTTCTGGGAAATCAGTGCATCTTAAAGCCAGATGGTTAGCATAGTTTGTCAGGTATCTTGAGTTTCTGCTTAAATAAATGCAAAAAGCCCCTTCACAAAACAAAGCCTAGGATTCAAAACACACAGGCTGTAGTTTCTACAGTAGGACAGATAGTTATATAGCTATGGATGCTATGAATATCATGCTGGTGCAATCATACCGCTTAACTCATGGTGTATTTGTCTGGTGCAGGTGTTTGGTAACAGAGGGCTGTTTTCTACATGAAGTACTAGCAATGAAGCTGTCTCACTCCTTGCATGGGAGCACTGAAGAACTGGCAAGGAATTTGTAAAAAAAAGCAGGAAGAATTATTTGCAAAAGAAAAGGAACAATTGGTAGCAAACAACATGAGAGAGACTGCTAGTGATCTACTCAGTAGTACAATAAAATGTATGAATGGTACAATAATTGACACTGGAGAAAAACCTTTTCTGCAACTGCTCTTCTAGACATGTCTTGCGAAGTGCAAAGGATGTTATGTTTATACTTGGAAAGAAAGACTTCTGGTCTTTTGGAAAGGTATTTTGAAATTTTTAATTGCTGTTCTCCATCGTGCCATTCTCCAGACTGCTGTTTGCCACCAGCCTGACAAAAACCTAGTTCAAGGCAGCAGCCTTATTCTCAAAGTGTACTTGATTTTACAATTAAAGTTCACATGCTAAGTTCCTTCTGAGACTTCAAGTCTTAAAATTAACTCCTTGTGAAAGTATTTTAAGAATTCTGGGCATATTTTATTGGCACAATAAAATGACTTTATTTTGACTTCAAAAAAAGCATCTGGATGTCACTCTTAGTCATATGGTTTAGTTTCAGGAAGTTCTGCGAGGAGTAGGGATTTGGACTTGATGATCCTTATGGGTCCCTTCTAACTCAAGATATTCTATGATTCTGTGAAATGAATATTACAATACAGTTCGCTCTGTGACCATACATTGTTATTTTTCTGTGATTTAAATAGCTACTCCTCTTGGGAAGTCTTAGGGGTCTTAAATATATACACAAAAATTAATCAGATTGAATTAAGTACAAAGTAGTAATCTGATTCCCACAGAAGACTGAAAATTCCCTCCTCAGTGTTTAATACCTATTTGATGCCCCACATGTGAAGCTATAGGGTCACATACTGGAATCTATGGTGAAAAGTTTGGTTGCCCTCCTCATGTGAGGAGGTAACGTAAGTCAAGTGTAAAGTTAAAAAAAAAAAAAGAACAAAAGAAAGAGCCTCACCTTTTTAATACTTTTGAGAGAAAATGCACTAGAATTCATTCACATGTTGGCCCTTGTATGGTGCTCTGTCATCCTGCTCTTCATGATGGTCTTTACTCTAGGAAGCACAGTGTGTGAAGCAGTTCACCATGTTCACTAAAGTCTGATGATGTAGCATGTGCCATGAAGATAGACCTGTTGGGAATACTACCGAAGTAGAAACATCCAATGCCTGGGGGTGGACTGTAGCAGGGAAGAGATTTCCCTCCCTTCCTGCCTTCAACAATATGGGGAGTGAGAAATGTCCCAGGGAATGCTGTGTCTGGTTAACTGTTTTTCAGTTGTATAAAACTATTTTCAGCTATCTAACACTGAACTCTAAAGCAACTTGCTCATCCCTTCCTCCAGCCCTTTACCTGAAGAAAAAGATAACCAACTCATAACCTTTTAACCCTAAAAAATAGCCTGTCCATAACACTCTGTCCTCCTGCCCTCTCTGTAAAGCAGTATCAGGAATATACAAGCTTACACTGCAGCTAGAAACTACATCCTATATGCAAGTAGGGGAAGGCTGGTAGGGTGATTTGGAGGGCAAAGCCAGGGAGCAGAGGCACTGAAAAATATGATCATGAGCAGAGAGGAGAGCAGGGTAGTGGAGGCTGCATCTGCACAGGGGATTGTTCTGGCTGCCCCAGCAGGAGCTGCTGAGGACACTGGCTGGAGCCAGGTCTTTAGCCTGGGAAAACAGACTAGCCAGGTTTATAGTGCTCTTATGGCACATTTATTCCTGTATCTTTAAAGCAGTTTGCTCATGATGTCCAAAACAGCTTGGTAAAATCTACATTTTCTGTTCTCACCTTTAGATGTCCCTAGCCCTGGAGGACAATTTATCTTTATTCCCTGAATAGTCTTTCCCATCTTGTCCCTTGATGGCTTTATGTCCAAGTGATCCCTGAGTGGTGAATCCTGTGTGTTGGGCTGGACAGGTGGAATGGTTTGCCTCCCGTGAAGATTTCTGAAATGCCACAAATGGTACAATGCCACAAACCCAAGGTGACTGTACGAGTGATGCTGCCTGCTTGGACAGAGCACTAATGCTGCCATAGAAGAAGTCACCAGAGAAATAAATCAATCTTCCTTTGTATTTATTTAGTTTTAAGAAATGTTCAGTGCACAGCACTTAAAATGAACATTGTGGAGGCAGAAGGTGGGAACAAAATAGATGGGCACAGAACAGAATAAAAATAAAGCACGAATCTTGTGTTGAGCTTGGTTCTTACCTACACGACAATAAAAACCACAGCATGCGCAGGTGCCAGGTGCTCCAGAACTAGACAATTTATTTCAGACCCACAAAAGTCCTTTGGCTTACCCCAACAGGCTGCATTTGTCATCGTTCATCCACAGGAAGGGTGGTATCCAATTCCTCTGATTTTTAGGGTCCTTTGGCCTCCCACTTATCTTGCCAGGAAAATAGTGTGGGCTGACTGGAGATGAGGTTTATAACCCATTTCTAAATCATAAGCTAATTCTCTGTTGTCAAGCAGTGATACCAGCCAACTGCTAAATCATTAGAAGAACGTTGACAAAAGCATTTGAGCAATATTTGATTTTTATATTTACATATCATAGAATATGGAGTAGCAATTAAAACATAGATAAGTTATTATTTCAGTTTACAGTATGATCAAAAAAAGTTTATATGCTTCTTGTTTGTTGTCTTATGGCTGTGTGATCCTTGTGGCTAGCCAGTGCCAGTGGCCAGGTAACATTCCCTTGTCAAGCCATGCCATCCCACTATCTGGGAGATTTCCTACATTTCCACTGCCATTATGGCCCCTTTATGAGCTTGATTTGTTCATTATCTGCCAGCATTAGCATTCATTATATTAAAACTTCATTTTGCCTTTGCATAAACAACAGTAGACATATATATCATTTTTATTACTGATGTTAGTTGAAAATCTGCAAAAGCCCTGAAGTCACTTATGTCAGTTTTGGCTTTCATTGTCTCATTGAAGTATTGTGGTTGCCTTTTCATTCTCACTCTGGGAAAAACTACTCCTTCAAATGGTGGCTCTCAACAACAAAAACTGTGCGAGAGTTCTACACATTTTAATTTCTACTTTTAAAGTCTGGGGGGTTGAAATCGGTTTTTGACATGAGTCAGACTCTCATTTAGACAACTTTGCTTTGAATCAGTCTTTTTCCGGGGAAAGATTTGTGCTCTAAAATGGAATGCTATTGTTTTGGGGTCCAATAATGCTGGAATATCATTTTTATGGCCATTGAAACTTTTCTTGTGAACTTCTGTGGCTGTTATCCACTGAGAAGGTAGTTGCGCATGACCAGATTGTAAACCGGGATAGTAAGGCACCCAGAAAGCCTACTATGAAACCTAATTTAGTGATGTTTTAGTATTACTAATCTTTGTGATTGTAACAGCACATGATGCATTTCCTGAAAAATTAAGATATGGGACAAGACAGCCTCTCTAGGCAGCATTTAGCAGTTATAGGCTGTGTTTCCTAGTGTACACTCAGAATATGTACTTTATAAATTATGATCTCCAACTCTTAATTAACTGCATAACATTGACCATAATTTTTTATTTGATTTATGAAGATGGAACAGGTATTATCCAAACTTCTCTTAAGTGAATCATCTAAGCCAAATCTTTTAGGTGGTTTAATTTTTACCAGATAAACTGTATTAGACTATTTTTACATTTCCTTTGTAGGTATGATGATTTTTTTTCTTAATATGAAGCTGACTCCATCAGCACAGAAGTCAATTACATTTCTGATAAATAATTTTTGCCAAATACCTGCTCCAAAACCATGGGATTAACAGTCTGAACATGTGGTTTGTGAAAGGAGGTGCAAGTACCTTTATAGTCAGGAAAATCCTCACTAGCTCAGCGGCAAACAGGATCTTATACCACAAATAAATGACTGGAGTGATCTTTTCTAGCAACTGTTGGTACTTTGTCAGTCATTGCACACACTTTTGAGTCTCCATTAACTTTTCATGGCGAAATGCAAAGTTTGAATGGGAATTGTTTAGCAATGCCAGTCACTGAAAATCATAAGTGGAGGTAGGTAGGCATGTGCTGAAGCCAGTTCCATTATTTGTTGCAACTTGAGTGGCATGTCTGTGTCAGACATAAGTCTCTCTCATGTTCCCAGACTGCACATGCCACTGAATAGGTGAGTGAAGGAACAATAACTTCAGAGTTCACACCATCAGTTGCACAAGGCAGCACTTCTTTTCTAGACTCTTCAAAATCTTGTTTTTTAATGCATACTGCCAACAATAAGTGAATATTCTTTTATTTTTTCTTTCAGCAATTGTCTCTTGTGCCTCTACAGAATTTGTACACAGAGGAATTCGTTTTATAGGTCATGCAGTCAGTAGACAAGCAAGCATGTCCCATCCTTTTTAATTCTCCATGGTCAACCCAAACATAGCAAGATTTACAAACCAATCCTTTGTGTTTCATTGTCAGCCACTGATGCTGTTATTAAAAACACATCCAGTGGTTTTCAAACCCAAAACTGGGAATTTCATGCAGTTTGAAGTGTTGATTGTAATGCATGACGTCTTTGTTACCTAACCCTTTACTTGGCCAGGTTAGGTTTTCATTCGTGGTTTGGTTTCTGCCTCCCTTTATTTTCTTGTGTTTATTTAGAAAAGATGAAGATCAAGCAGTTTAGATCTTAATTATTAAATTAATACAGATTTTTTTTAACAAACTTACGCAAGAAACAGCTTCACCCAAGGCTTTTGATAGTCTTGGGGAGTTCTGTCTACGAACATTTCTACCTGTGTTCAGAGGCATAGATTTGGATGAAGGCCTTACAGCACCATGTGCATTAGGGCTTAGATGTGTTTTCCTGTGCCAGTGTTTGGTAGGCACATGAAATAACAGGAAAGAGGTAGTGTATAGTCCTTCTCTGGGGAATGCATGGTAGCGGATGTAGCTGAAAGGTGAGTTTAAAGGTAAGTGTCCTTTACTGACCACCAAGGTTGGGGCCTAACTTTTCTTTTTCTTCATCTTTTTCACTTTCTTTTTCCAAATTTGTCCTCCTTTTGGACCTTGTTTGCTCCGCCCTTGCACTCCCTTCCCATTAGTCTTTCTTGAGATATCAGAAAGCTTTGATTGCTCACAGGGCACAATGTCCTGACAAGCAAAGGCACTGACTGCATACAACTGCATGACGCTCCAATACTGGAGAAAGATTCAGTTATGCAGATGTGCTCCTTGAACTTGTAGAGCAGAGGTGTCTGATGGTGAGTGGGTGGGAAGAAGACAGTGCAGGTGGAGGGCGAGGAGCATCTCTAACAAAGGATGAAACTTGCTGGAGGCAGTTTTAGGAAACAGCTGAAGAATGAAGAGTGTTTCTAATAGTTCTTCAGAAGGAGATGGGAACCTCCAGCTCAGCTGTGACCCTAGTTAAGGAGATTATGGAGGCTACCTGTCTTCTCTTCCTTTGTGTCAGTCCCTTTGTGTCAGTCCTGGGCACTTGGCTGTAGGTTTACACTGCTGTGGTTGCAAACCTACTTCTTCACTGGGGAAAGCTTCCACACCTGCTCTGGGCCCAGCATGTGAAGGGCAGGATGTCTCCAGATTGCAATGCACCCTGGGTGTGAATTGATGACAGCAGGATGAGAGGAAGCTGCACTGAATGCTGATCTGACTCACGTACTGCCCAGCTCGTATTAAAGACCTGAAAGTCAGAAGTTTGAATGACCTTTCATCTTCACAGTGTGCTTGTAAAGTGTGAGCCTTTCCATCAGTGAGCACTGATGAGAATTGTGCTGTCTCTTTTCCCTTCAGGTGTGCACCCACTGCAAAGCTGAGATAAAATCCAGACTGTTAGAGTAACTTTGGTGACAATGACAGCCATGAGTTAATCACAGATGCAACCAAAACAAATGAGTGAAACTTGCCATTTTTTAAGAAAAGCTTTTTTTATTTTCCTTCACTTTTTGTAATATATATATTTCTCCAGAATGCTGTTTGATAAGTTTGCCTTGTTAAAATACTTCCAGATCTGGAACACTGATGCTAACCACACATCCATATAAATTTTAAAGCACTTAGATGAGTGGATGAGGAAGAGTGAGTGCACTTTTAATTTCAGTACACGTGGCACTCAGCTGTAATATTAGGCAGGGAAGAGATCTATTGGAAGTATACCTTTCTTTTAGTACAAGTATGCTAATTGCTTCTCAGTCTGGGGCAACTCTAAGCGCTATTTTAGCAGAATTTCTTATCAACATTTCTTCAACATTTAATTCAGCTGCATTTGTTTAATCTCCAGGTCTTTTAAATTGGTGAAACACTCCTTAACGAGTGCTTTTCTGGCTCAGAAGATCCCTATTGGAATTGTTTTAAGGATGCAGACCTGAAAGCAGAAAGGCAGGAGGCTGGATCCCTGCTCCCCACCCACCCAGGGGCTTTGGGGCTGCAGTGCCCTGAACCTGCCAGGAGCAACCACTCAACACAGCCAAGCCCGCTGCTTACTTCTCTTTCTCTCTTTCTGCTAAGGTAAATTATGTCCATATATTTTTGTGTTCAACACTCCCTTACCCTGAATTTCTTGCTGTTTTAAACAAAGTCCAAGGAAGCTGCTAGCCCTTGTGGCAGCGTTAACACTTAGACTCTTGATATTGTGGCAAAGCACCTAGTTTTACACTGTTCAGAGAGATATCTGGCCCCTCTAAGAACTACTATTCAAACAGAAGGAATACAGCATTGCTTTTCCTCTGACGTACAGCCACAGGTAAAGGAAGTGATCCGGTTCATAACCTGCTACGCCCAGGTACTTTTTTAGTAATATAAAATAATGGTGGTGTTAGAATATGGATATATTCACATTAAACGTGTGGTTATAGTCTGTTTTCTTTACTTCTCTCGCTTACAGTGAGAACTGCTATTTCATTGTACCATGTTGATACACTTTGCCTGAAATACCTTGGTTAGTGATCAGTCATCCCACTGAAAAGGGGCTGCATGCATTATATTAATCTAGGAAGCTTCCTACCCTATACATATGATTAAGGGTAGTGGTGCCAGGCCTTTGGGAGGAAAGTCTGGAGACAAGGTGTGAATACATTTAATAAAGAAGACAAGCTACCAGAAATGTTTTTCATCCTGCATAGTACATGAGATTTGTTCTAGAGTGTGTAGCGAAGGGCACCATCTCCCAGCTTCTTTAGTATTTTCCCTGTGTATTGCTTTATATTACATTGCAATAGATTGCATTATTTCTCATTCCTTTAGGAAATGACATGTTGGATTTCATTTGGCATGGTCTGCTGAAAGCTGTATCTGATGGGCGACAGATCTCACATTCACAAAAGGCCTCTAGGTTTTAAAAGTTGAGTATTGTATTCAGGTTTGGAAGACAGATTGCTCTTAGTATAATTCCAAAGGCATCAAGATGAGTCACCTCTTTCTTTTAAATTCCTTGTTTATGTACTGTATCTTCCTGCTGTCACATCGATGTTTATATTCCTGCCACGTTTTGAAAGGGCTTTAAGAAGATTCCTTGCCATAGTCAGGCAGCCCGAGTTCTCTGCTACCCGGCACCCTGCTTCCAAAGGCAGTCTCTGGGCATTGCATAACGCGCTTATTGAAACACATTCTCTGCAGCTGCTTGTGTATTTCTTTACAAATAACTCTATGTTGTTAAATAAAACCAGGGTTTTTTAATCATTCTTTCTGATTTCCCAGAAAACATTAGACAGAATCAGATGTAGATATTCTAAAGAAGGAAGTGAAACACCACAGAACTAATTAACATTCAAACATTTATGGCTAGTGTAACGAATGACATTATAGAGATGCTTGCTAAATGCGCAGGAATGCTTGCTAAATTACTTTATATGCAAAGAAACAAAATAGAGGCATTATCTTGAGAATCCTTACCATAAAGATGCATTGTTCGGATGAATTGTGTGGAACAAACATAACCTCTGACATTTGCATTGCTAGTGTGATTTTCAGAGGGATATTTCAGTTCTTTTGTTTTCTCTCTTATTTCTTTAGCAGCCATTCCTTAGGCTGTGTCTTGATCTAATGGATAATATAAATCCCATGATTCTTCAAAAGCAGGAAGTGATGATTTGCAGCCTGTAACCATTTTTGCTATATCACTATTCAAAAGACCATATTCGTCTGTGCACAGTAGAGCAACTCCTGCTAACCAGATGGTCTGAATCCACCTGCTATTCAGAGCTCACTCTCTTGTTTTAACTTCTCTGCCCCCCTTTTTTCTCTCACAGAGGAAAATCCAATCAGAACTTCCACCTTGACTCCAGGCAGATGACAAAGCAGCAGTTTATAGGACAAAAAAAATTACAGCTAGATTTTGATTATCCATCTATTTTCAGGTTAGCTTAAACTAATTTTTAAAGAAAACAGAATCTTAGCTTTGACTTCCTAAGGAAATAAAGCCTATAAGGTTACTTGCTGTACCCACACGTATACACATGCTTGTGTGCCTATCAGTGCCCCGGTAAATCTTTAACATTTTTTGTCAATCTCAATCTCAACAAAAATTGGAAATTGCAAATATACTACATACCTTCAAATTTCATGCAGTTCTGTAGTCTGTAGAAGGAGGGGAACAGACCCTGTTGGTGCTAGTATACGGAGAAAGATTGCTCAGCTTTTGTTAGATGGTAAAGAATCACATAATGCCTCCCTTGCAAGGTACAAATTGTAAGAAACCAGGTAACTGATCCAAACTCTACTGTTCCTGCTGCTTACAAATTTATTTTTTCTCAACCTTTTTTCCCCCTAGTAATGTAAATCAGTGGCTAAGTGGAAATGATTTAAGTATCTTATTCTGCAGTCTTTTTTTTTTATTGAACATTTAGGCTAGATTCGACAACAGACTCCAAGATGCCTTTCTACAGTTCATCCGAAAGCAAATCATCTAGGGGATAATGAGCATTTTGCTGCAGCTCCTGGTTTCCACATGAATGGCATAAATATGGTCTCCTCCAGCCATTCCCTCTTGCTCTTTTTGTTGCACATATAAGACAAGTTTTCATGTTTCTAAACAGGTGCTTCTTACTGAGTGTCATTTTTTACTGATCTTCACAACGTTTTCTTTGTTCAGCCTAGGCAGAAGGCAAGTTCATTGATATGTTCTGAGAAATGCCTTCTTCTAAGATGTCTGCCACCTCTTCTTCTGCTTGGAAACTTTGGATCTCCCTTCACTTAGCATAAAAGGAAGAAGATGGCATTTTTGAAAAGAGTAGGTATCCATGCATATCTGGAAGTTGCTGTGTTATTTATCAATCTCCATTGAAAAAAATACTTCACATTATCAGGCATAACAGCCAAAAATGCATTCGAACATACAGCCAGGTGACCTCAGAAAGCTCTGCACTCTTAGGGAAAGGGCAGGTAACCCCAGTGGTAAGAGTCTGCCTTATGTTTGGGAGCGGTAAAGCCTGTGGCAAGCAAGAGAGAAGTACTTGGGAAATAATCCCTCTGTGAAAGGCAAATGAATTAGTGGATTCGTATGATTAAATCCTACCCCTGCTGCATAAAAAAGAAGGAAGTCTTGAGAGACTGCAGAAAGTATTAAAATAAGAGTGAGAAAACTTCACTGCTTGAGAACAGACTGAGCTGCCACTACTGTGGTGCTCAGGGAGCCAGTCCTGCCCAGTGGTGACCCCTCCCAAATGCCTCCATTTCTTGTCTTTCTTTCTCTCTTTAATTTTTTCATCTTAGCTGGAAAGGAGTAGGAATACAGTTGGAAAGTAGCAACATCCCCTGCTCTGCACCCAAAAAGAAGGGATGTAACTTTTCTCCTGTTATTTTTTGTTCCTCTCTCTCTTTTTTTTTTTTGTGATTAGTGATGTTTTTGCTTTGATTAAATAATGGTGAAAGCAGCCAACAGTTCTGGGGACAAGTACACAAGTAGCGTATGTATCTCTTTGAGACATTCCCAACATTCAAGCAAATCCAGAACAAATTAGACAACTCTGTCTAATTCTGTGCCTTTGAATTAATATAGTGTGGACTAGGGGTCTTCCCACACAAGGCTTGGCATCCTCAGTTATAAGTCCTTCTCCCTCAGTCTACCATTTCTAAAATGGAAGAACATCTACGCCTGGATGCAGGCCGCCCCCATTGCTTTCAATAAGAACTGCCTGGCTACTTCTTTGGGAAACATCTGGCCACTAATGAGAACGTAGGAATATCATAGTATCAACAGATTTTTCCTGTTCTCCTAACTAAAAGACTCAGTAGCCAAAATGTTCAAAGTCCTCCAATTTGTTAAACATCTCACCAAGCCATTTTCTCAGAATATGAACTAACATCTCTCAAAAATAATCTTGTCTGTCTTTGTGAGCTGTTGCAAAGAGCGAATGAAGGTAGTTCAGTTATCCTGAGCAGAAAAGCACTTGCCATTATGCCCAAATTTGATTAGATGGAAAATCCAGACAGCAAATTGACATACATTTTATTTTAGCATATGAGTTTATCAAAGAAGAAACAGTCTGTGTGTGCTGGAAGAATGCAAAAGACCATTTGCCATGTCTGACTATCTATATAAGCACAGCCAGTTTAGCTGCTATGCTCAAGCAGTACCATCTGGCAGATCAGCTATGAGGCATGTGTTTATATCACAATAAAGATCTGATGATAGCTTCTGCTTAATCTTAAACAAAATTGGGTGATAAAATGGTGATTTGGCGTCTCATTTACATCCAATTTCTACAAGACCTTGATTTGGGGACTCTGTTCTGGGACACCCCAATTTCCATCTATTTCCCCAAGACAAAAAAAAAGGAGAGAGAACCCATCACAACGGTTTCCATCTTCCTCATCATCCCTCAGAACAAGTAGGTGCCTTGGACATTCTCCATTTTGAGTAGCGGCTTCCAAACCTACATTTCCTTTGTGTGCCTAGAGCAAAGAGGAGCTGATGGGAGTAGTGGGACCAGCCTTCCCTGTGATTTCTGGCACTGCCTGGGATGTGGTGGGTGCTCAACTTCAGACGTATAACACCAAGGTTTCAAAGGCATCCTTTGATTTTTAGACCTAAGATTATTTGCCCACGAGTCACATAGTCTGAGTTTAATTTAATTTGTTAATGAATATGTATTTACAAAAATGTCAAGATATTTTCCTTTTCTTCTCCTTTTGCCTCCAGGAGAAAGCTCATTTATTTCATAAGAAGCTGAAAAATTTTTCCCCTAAGGTTTTTCCCTAGCAGAGAGCTGGACTTGTACAATGTGCTAAAATCATCACTAGGATCATAAGATGTAAAAAAAGACTAGACTTGCATGCTGCAATTACTTATGCCTGGTGAAACATCTTGTTAGGGCCATAAACCTACACAAATTAATTACCCCTAAGCTTCTAGGCTGCTTCCACAGCTGGCTCTAGAATTAGGTTGCTGCAAAGGACAAAGGCAAAGCTGCATCTGCTCATATACAGACAAATGGCTCCAGTGTGGCTGGAAGGATGGGGCGTGCATTAGGGCACCGGCACATGAAATAGGTAAGATCCTAAACAGACTCCTCTGTTTAGGATCATTAGGTCTTTCTGTACCTCAGTTTGGTGCCTATGTAACTGAGATAAGAGAGCTTCCATGCCTTATTATTCAGTAAAGTACTCTGAAGTATCTTGAAGAAGGATGAAAAGCTAATGTTTTCTGAGGGTATGATCTTAAAAAAACCATCAAGTCTTTAAGTAAATCTTTTTGGCTACACTGACACTGTTCAGTGACAATGTCTTCAAGGTGACAATGCATCACATGAAAAGACAGTTTAGGGTATGTGAGGAAGCCACCCGTTTCGTGGTGTGCCAGACAAAGCACCCTTTTTTCTGGTCCCTTTGCTCCCCTCTGGTCTTTGCCTTGGGGCAGTCCATCTGGCTGCTGTGGATGCAGATGGTATGTCCCTTCCCCCTGAAAGCCGTGGGCCACTGCAGCTGTGCCCAGGGTCACCGTGGGCAGGCCTCTAGTGCTCCCAGTAGAATCACCAGTAGCTTCCATGCTGGTGATCACTCTCACGGGACTGTCAAATAGCACCCGTTGGCATCCTTTTCCATGATAATGCTGAACACACAGGCTAATCATCTCCGTGTTTCTACAGCTGCATCTGTTTACCTGTAAGTAACATGGTTCCTGCTCATTCTAGCAGGCAGCTTCCTTCTCAATCCTTTTGAAGAGGCTGTATATTTCAGTTGCAATTCTTTGTACAAAGTATATTGGAACAAGCTAAACTTTAAGAGAATTTTATTGACCTGCATTAAGTTCTTTTATAATTAAATCTGGCACACTCCAGCTACAGGTTCTGGGTCATCTATTAACATCATAGCAAGGAGCTACTGAGACCTCTAGCCCTTTAAAATTGCAAAAACGTTTTGCAGGACTATTTTCTGTGTTGATTGAGTTGTAGCTACCTTGGGAAAATTCTCTGGAACCTTGAAAAGAAACAATTTCTTGTCACCTCAATGTGACACTATAAAAGGACTATTAGGAAATAATTTCATTAAAAAGGAGAAGTTTTACTCAAACTTTAAGAAGTGCCAAATCCCTATTGACAAGACCTTTCACTTACCACAAATGAGATAAATGAAAACATCAATGTCGTATTAAGTAAGCAACTAAACTGAAAGAGTGAGTTTGAAGAGTCAAAGGACCCATTGGGAAAAGCAGAGCATCTCTTCAATGGGCTGAAGAAATGAAGAACATTCTTCAAATGGCTTCTTTATCAGGATGTGAAAAGGCCAAGCCTTTATGCTGCTATAATTTATGGATATCTCCTGTTTGTAGGACAAAGTGAAGTAGGAAAACTTAATCATATTTCTGCTGAAGGAAGAAAAGACTCAGATTTTATGTGTAAAAACTCAAATTAATTATAACTTGATTGCCTTCTGTATTACTACCGAGTATGAATAAGCAGGCAGAGGTGCACAGCGTAACTTTGGAAGCGTGCTTGCCAAAGACAATAGCAGCAGGAGCTCAAAAAGCACATTTAAATTAGGACATGGCCCTGTATTTCTTAGCATCCCACAAAATGGAAAGTATAAAGTCCAAATTCTTAAGCTCTTCCCTCCTGTGAGGCATTTGAAGTAATTGCAATCTGGTCTCTTCAGCTTTTCTTTCCATTTTGGCTATCATACCCATAGTATCATAATGATTAATGAAGACATCATCATGCACTAAAAATGTTACATTTGACAAGTGCTCCAATTAATGCATCAGATGTTATGCTCAGTTCAAATTCCCTGAACCTATGAAGTTCACTTCAAAGCAAAGTCCTTCTTCTGGGCAATGCTCCCAGCTTTCATAGCACTCTCATGATTACTTTAATGGAGAGGGGAAATAATGATGACCCCTGCCCCCAGCTGCAATTTCTGAGGCTTTATCATTAAGCCCCTTTTGGAATCAAGAAAATATATTTCTGGATTTATTTTTGTGCAACAGTGGTGAGTTCTGGTGGGTAATCAGTCTAACCCTAAACTCATTTCCCTACCTGATATCCCAAAGAATGAATGACTCTGCTGGACTGTCTAAAGAGCAGTGAGAATTGGCTTGGAGAACCAAGTCACTGTTGTGCTGTAGTACAAGCTGACACATTTTCCCTGTTGGCACCAAGTTTTAAATTATGACTTAGCCAATATTTTTGCAATTTTTAAAGCTTTTTTTTTCTTTTGTATACTTGTACTAGAAAAGTGTGGTGGATTTGGCCTTGGCTGGCTGCCAGATGCCCATCCAGCTGCTGTCTCACTGCCCCCCACTCCCCCAACAGGACAGAGGAAGGAAATAAGATGAAAAAGCTCATGGGGTAAGATAAAGATAGGGAGATCACTTATGAATTACTGTCACAGGCGTAACAGACTCAGCTTGGGAAGATTAATTTCATTTATTGCCAGCTAAAAATGGATAGTAGGTAGGATAGTGAGAAACAAAAACAAAACTAAAAACCGCTCCTCCTACTTCTTCCTGTGCTCAACTTCGCTCCTTCATTTCTGACTTTTCTACCTCTTCTCCCTGAGTGGCACAGTGGAAAGGGGGTTGTCATCAGTTCATAGCACTTTGTCTCTGCTGCTTCTTCCTCTTTGTGCTGTTCCCCTGCTCCAGCGTGGGGTATTACCCATGGGATACAGTCCTTCATGAACTGCTCCAATGTGGGTCCTTCCCACAGGCTGCAGTTCTTCAAGATCTGCTCGAGGGTGGGTCGTTCCATGGGATGCAGTCCTTCAGGAACAGACTGCTCCAGAGTGGGTCCCCCATGGGTTGCAGGCCTTGCCAGAAAACCTGCTCCAGCATGGGGTCTCCACAGGCTGCCGCTTCCTTCGGGGCAGGTCCACCTGCTCTGATGTGGGGTCCTCCATGGGCTGCAGGGGGACAGCCTGCCTCACCATGGTCATCTCCGTGGGCCTCAGAGGACTCTTTGCTCTGGTGCCTGGAGCACCTACTTCCCCTCCTTCTTCACTGACCTTGGCATCTGCAGGGGTGTTTCTCCCCCATTTTTTTCTCACTCCTCATTGTTCCAGCTGCTGTGCAACATTTTTTACCTTTTTCTAAATACATTATCACAGAGGCACCACCAGCATTGCTAATTGTCTCAGTTGTGTCCTGTGGTGGGTCCATCTTGCAGCTGGCTGGAACTAGCTGTGTCCAACATGGGTGCAGCTCCTGGTCTTTTCTCACAGAGGCCACCCCTGCACCCCCCTTGCTGCCAACACCTTGCCATGTAGACCCAATACAATATGTCAAGTTCATCTGAGAATCTTATTGGATACTTAAGATACGCTGTACGGTAAAGGTTATGCTGTATGCTGTCCATACGAGCTTCTCCTTAATGTCAGTAGAACATATCACTAATTTTCCCTTCACTTATTTCTTATTTGTATAGCATTTTATTATTAAGAACCATATTATTGTCTCTCAGCAAGCTGTCACTTGTTGTTTGGAAGGGAACTGAACCCATGCTGAATTATGTTCACATAAGAAGTAATGGTGGGGAGCTGGTATATGCTTCCTGCTGAAAGATACCTACAGATGATACTGGTGATAGGTGTAAGCAAATTAGATGGGTGACTTGTGGCATTTTCTCCTGCAGGTGCTTGCAGTTAGCTGTGCTTTGCTCAGTTGTGTCTGGCTGTAGCTCAGAAGAATGTATTCGGTTTCTGATGGGTTTTGAGAATGTTTAATTCTGGGGTTCATAGATGTTATGTGGCTCGTCAGGTCTGTGTTAGTTAGCAGCTGCTGAAAGGGGTTTATATTGACAGCATGAGTTTTCCCAGACCCAAACAGGCCTTTGTAGAGGAGTGTGAAGTGTGTGCCCAAATTTCTAGGCTTTCCCAATGCTTGCTGAATGGAAGACCCTCTGTGAGTTTGCTTATTCCCTCTGTTCAACTCACTGCTCTGAAGAAGGGGGGACGTTTTTGCTTGTCATCTCATTCAGAGTTGGCTTTAATAGATGAGACTTAGGGATAAAAGGAATCAGTTTGCTTTATTCTGTCAAAGTGAAGGTTAAGAGAAGCATTTGCAATTTTGAAAACAAAACACAGGGCAATGAAATGAATTATTAACAGTGCCCTTGTATTTTGACTTACAATCTTTCCACTCCGCTCTCATTTCCCTTTCGAGATATCATTTATCAGCTGGACTGAGGGTAAACTTTCCTTGCATCATCTCCGTCTGTGTGAGCCTCTGAAAACCTTTTGCTTTAGTCTTTGACCTTTATTTGTTTCCCTCATTCCCTTCTTCTGCTTTCTCTTCTGTCCCTACTCCCCCATCTCCTTTTTCAATCAATAGGAATACAGGTGTATTTTTGGTTTAATAAAAACTGGGAACTGGGGAATACGTGTCTTGCTGCCTAAACTCAGCTGACCTGCCTAGCTCATTCTGAACGTACATGCTAAACCAGGTGAATGTCGCTGATCTAGTTTTCCCAGTGTTATCTCAAGCTAATGCAACCTGGGGTTTGCCAGTTCCACCATACCAGCCTCATTGTAATTTAGTGCAATGGGTTTTCACTCACCCAGCTCATCAGACTCACTCCTATTCAGCCCAGAAAGCATGCTAAATCATGTGCTCATGCATCAAGGCTTTGCTTTGTCTAACTGCACTAATCTTATGCACTACAAACCTTTGTGAATAATATAAATAAGAAAACAAATAACTATACAAAGAAATCTGTGCATTGAGCCCAAGAGCTCTACCTCCTCCAATAGTTTCATTTAGGGTATGCAACAACACAGAATATTTTGTCAGGAGTTTGATTTCAAACCCTTCTTTTACCATTCTAGAAGTACTAGGCAAGCATTTATTCATCACACATTCAAAGCCTACTATTTTTCTGATCTTAATTTATGTCCACTGCGCAGAATGTATGACTAGAGCAGTTATTTATATTCCAATTATGATCAAAGAGGCACAGCAGAGTCTTTTCTATCTACTGTCTCTAACATAGTCGTATAGTTTGTCACTAAAACCAGCATTTCAGCAGCTATCAGACAAGCTGCATCGTATTCTTATGGGTTTACTACTAGAAGTGAAAAACCTGTGGAAAAAGAACTGCATATGCAGAGGACGGGACTGGAAGTGATGATTTTAATTTTTTATTGCTCTGCTTGAATAGAAATTGGATTCATGTCTACTTTTTGGGTGTTTCCAGCAGCTCTAAAGTAATGAGCAGGGGTGGAGGTCAAGATGCTGCTATTGCTCCTTTTTCTGATGTGGAGCTCAAATTCATCCTACCAGCATCTCTGTGTCTGAGGTAGCAAACATCATGAGGCTGAGCCTGTCTCTGCCTCTGGGACCAATGGCAGTGCACAGCTTGTGCTCATGGGCTAAACTCTCCTCCCCTCCAATACACGTGGGCCTCATCCATATGGTTTCCTGGGTACAATGTGGGTATGAGCTCTGAGGGGTCCTTGCTCTCCTGTGAAGGGTGCTTGGGTGCCTGGTATGGGAGGGAGCTAGCTGGCACAGATTAAACCTTTGTCAGCACATAAGCATGCTAACAATTAAATGGGATGAGTACTTGAGGCCGTGCTATGGATATAGCCCTTGGGGTTTGCAACAGCCTCAGGATTTTTCATAGATATTGGCAGAGGAACAAGGACAGGGAGTGCAAACTGACCAAAAGGAGTAGCCTGGATAACATGGAGACAACAGCACATGCTGGGTTATCA
Organism: Phalacrocorax aristotelis; assembly: GCF_949628215.1. NCBI lineage: Eukaryota > Metazoa > Chordata > Aves > Suliformes > Phalacrocoracidae > Phalacrocorax > Phalacrocorax aristotelis. The sequence goes on from NC_134276.1 coordinate 83,803,852, forward strand.
GCACTAAATGAGTAACCTACCCCTCCCGTGACCACAGGTTAAAGCTTACTGAAAAGCTTTCCTTGCCCACCCCAGTTCACTTTGACTGTTCTCTTAGTGGAGAGGACAATAAGAGGTACAAGGGCTGCAGAAAACCTCAGCACCTCATGAGTCTGCTGGTGGAGCTGGGATGTGACAGTGTGGTCTCACCGTGATGGTGCAAAGGATAGTGAAGAGGCTGGCCATGAGAAGACAAGGTTACTCTTTGCTGCTCAGTCAGCCTTTCTCATTCCGCATCTCCAAGTGGCGCTGGGCTGCCAGCCGGGTTCCTTTGCCCTGGGGAAGTAGCTCATTTAGTGCAGAGATCTACACAGCCCTTTCTCTAGCAGGGCTGTGTAAGTGAATGTTTGGTTTTCTTTGTTTGGAAATATGAATTTGTGTCCCCAGCTACCTCAGTGGTTAGCTTCCTCTATAATTAACAAGTGTTTATGCTTTCCCCAGGGGGTACAAGTACAAGTCAATCTTGACTTCATTTCCAGTACATGCAGTATATTTTTGCCAAGGCTCAAATGCTTTCTAATGTAGTACACTCCATCTCTTTCCTAAAATCAATGTTTCAAAACACAATTAACAGTGCTGTAATAGATCTCAAAATATCACAAAAGGACTGTGAGCTAGAGGGCTCCAAGATGCCACTAACAGTCTCAATAAGGGAATGTTAGCTCTACTGCTGGAGAAAGAAGTTGAATTTTCCCTTTTTCACTCAGCGAGTTCCAAACATGATATGCTAGAGAAATAATTTATGTAATTACAACTGTCATTACGTATGCTGCTTTTCCACATTGTGGAAAGAAAATATATTTACTGTAAAGATACAAAATAGCTTTTCTTTCCCTTCTAAAAGGACTATTTTTCTGTTTTACTTGAATGCAACTAACTTTAAATGTTTCAGAATTTTTAACTTTATTTTCTCAAACGTTTATGACCTTTAGTAGGGAAAAATCCATGCAAAAATAGATGTTACTGATTGCAGAAAGAGTGTCTGTCATCTGTCTAAAAGACGTGGTAGTACATTTAATCTGATGACATTATAGACTGTTTGCTTTTCACTCTCTTCCATAAGGCCTACATCACAGGTCTGGCAGTAAGGCTAATAAAAAAATACTAGGATCCACACAGTGAAATACCTGTCCAGGCCCACTCACTGGGTACTAAAAGGGGAACTGGAATCCTCAGTTCTCAATAGTAGAAATACGCATTCTCTGTTGATGAAACAAGCCTGTCTTTGATGGTGATGATGATCTTTTCAACACCTAAATCCAGCATTGCTGGTAGCAGGCTGCCTTGGCTTTAAAAAAAAGGAAGAAAACCAAGGCACTTCTTAACTCCTTTTTCCTTCTGCAGAAGCTGCAGGATATGCAGAGCTTTGTTTCCAAATTTAGGCATCTGGATATGGCTATAAGGGCACAAATCTGGCATCTGTTTGAAAAATAAATTGTGGTGAGAAAGCTTTGTGCATATTTTTGATAGATTTGATAAGCAGTCCGGCCAATGTAATAATCCTCCAAAATAATCCTGGCAATTCACTGAAGAGGCCAAGAGTCTGAATCATTATTGATTTTTTCCTTTAAATAACATTCATAAAAATATTTTTAATTTGCTGCGAGCAATGAAATGGAATCACCTCGTTGCAAAGGCAGAAACCTCTCACTGCTATAGCTGGGGTTTTGCTAAAGGCAAAAGAACTGCAACAATCCCTGGTTTCAGTGAGCTGTTAGAAAAACTTGTGATCATTGTAGTCAGGTACATTAATGCCAGGAAGTTCATAAATTTTCTCACCTTCACTGCATCTATATTTCAAACACAAGCTTCTAGCCTGGCTCTGAAGAAACGTGAAGTTGACTAATTCAGGAAGTTACGCATGTGCATGCAAATATTTGCAAATGCAATTTAGGAACACTGCATTTAATTTGTTCATATGGGAAGGAAAGACCACATATGTTAATAGCTTACAGTTCTAAAGCTGATCTTTTAATAACTTACCTATGGAACTAAATATGTCTTTGTGCCTATGTTAGAGAAGTTTCTATCTTATAGTCTTGTTCAGTGCATACTTAAAGGGGTTCTGATCCTGCTAAGAAGTCCTTCTAAGGCTTAAGTTAAGTGACAGTGTGTGCCACTGCAATCCAAAAGAATCACTATAACTTGACACAGATCTTGCTTGCATCAGCGCTGCCTGTAAACCTTTGCTAGGAAAATTCAGTCAGCCATAGGAAAAGCTAGTAAGGAATTCACAAGTCGCGTACCAGTCAGTCACAACAAGTAGTGATGCAAATAAAGCATACTCACTGCCAGCAGAAGTGCCACTGTCAGGTCCCCTTCTGACCATTAGGCCTTTTTTTCTTCCTGAATGTTTTAAACTGTTTTGCAGCTCCTCAAGTGCCTGAACCTTCGCGATGCCCAGGGGCATCCCTTTGCAACTCTGCAGCCCTTAACCTGTGATACTGCTGGCTGCCTTTCACTTGCAGCTGTGCGAGATGTCAGCTGGGCATGCCGAAGCTGCTTCGGCAGCACTTTTCTGCTGCTGATTTTGTACCGAAGTTCTAGTTGTCTTGCACTTGCACATCCTGAAGTGCTGTCATGTCTCTTTTCTCAGCTTTCTTATGGAAAGTGATTGCCACCAGGATAAGCATCTCTTTCTCCTTTTATTTTTTGTTTTTCCCTGAAAGTAACTTTAATCACTGGAGTCTATTATGCGCCATCAGCTACTGACCCTGCAAAGAAATCCTTATGCATTTAAGCCTGTCTCAACATTTTTTACAATACACAAATTGAACCAATTTTCTTTCACAGTCCACAATTAACTGGTGGAGTCCTTTGTTTGAAAGTAAATATAGAAGACAGATAAAAAATAACGCTGCCCATGAGGCACTTGGTGTGAAAACAAGAGTTTTAAAAGAGAGAAGAAGCTCACGAGCATGAAGCAACGATTGTCAGTGTAGGCTTAGGCAGGGGTTTCCTTTGTGAATTTTTTCTCTTACTGTTCATGATGAAGTTTCTCTGAAGACTTTGCACCTGGCTAGTACAAGAGACAAAACATCAAACTAGGACATTCATTTCACAGGGAACCCGGCTCTTTATGTGGACATAGGGACTTCATTCACTGCATTCACTGTAATTGCAGGGGTGAATGTTCTAATAAACAGATGAAGTTGCCCTTGTCTCTTGGGTCCAAATAATATTGAAGCATTTTTACAAAGAGGGTTAACTTTGCCAGAACTCAAGAGAAACCTTGTTCATACTAGGAATTAAAAGAAGCCGTTAAGAAACCTTTGTAAGAAATGGTCTTAAAATCTCTCTTCTAAAATACAGAAGGATTTTTATCCTGGGCCTCACACTGCAAGTAGAAGTGTTTATAGTATGAGGAGGATTATAAAGGTAGAATAAGATATTAAAGCAGGGGGGAAGGAGGGATACAGTCCTTTCTTCTCACCTGTTTTGTCTGGACTGGGTCCTACAATGCTGAAACTTCTTACAGATTCCCTCTGCATCAAATGAAAGCTAGGTGGCAAGTAGCTCAGCTTATTTATGACATGGGTGCCTACCCCCTCCTTTAAGTGATTAAGTCCTCCATGTGAAAGTTGTCCTGAAGGCCTACTGTGAAGTGTGGAGCGCTTTCAATTACCCATGACTTCAGCGGGACTTGACGATACCGAACATCTCACAGGGGCAATTTCTGTTGCTGCACCAGTTCTAAAAATTACAGAGTGCAGAAAGTGCTGACAGAGAGCCGTGAGGTTCTGACAGCTGGGTCAGTTATGTACCAACACCTGAGCATGCAATAGCTTAGGCCCACTTGTTTTTACTAAATTACATGACAGAAATGGATAAAAAGCACTGCTTCTACAAAATGGCCCATTTATGTTTCAAGGGAGAGTTGCCTAGCTTTGGGGTAATATATGTTTATGTGGGGCTTTGCATATCAACAAATGTAAAGCAGTTGTAAGAGTGATATCCTGTAATGCTGGTGGGAATCCAGAATAGGAGGTATAAACAAACAAAAATCTGTTTCTGCTTGAAATATGGAGCCTAGATGCGCAAAATGCGAACTGTGATTGAATCTTTTTGAAAAGACAAGTTAGAATTCTGCAAATTACTAGAGTGAAAATAACTCAGCCAATTATTTCTAAGGAAGCTAGATCTTTAGTGGTTACAATAGTTAATAAAAGGTAATTTGGCACCATCACATTATGAAGCTTTAGCAGTAATATGGGCTTTCCAGTAATAAAGCACAGCCGATAATAAGCATTGGTGTTACAGCTGCTGTCTTCCGTTTCTATCCAATTCATCTGTCTCAGTGCCTGAAGCTGTTCAGCAAGACCAACGGAAACAACATTAGCCTCTTTATTATTTATAACTCATTTTTTTCCCTGATAACACTGCAATACCATAAACACCGTTTCCATGGAAACTCAAACAAGACAAAATAACCATGGGTATTGTGTTTATACCTCTAGGAATATAGGTATCTAAAGCTTCAACCTGTCCCTGCATGACAAAGGAATGCAGAAGTGATTGATATTTTTAATTACTGGGTAATACTGGCTGAGTTGGGGAATTTCTTGAATTGCAGTGTGGTGTGCTGCAATCATATTATCCAATTACATCTCATGCTTCTCACAGACTTTATTTCCTTTGAAAGCTGTTCTTCTAAAATGCAATTAGGAGGAGTTCCTTGTTTCTATAGACTTTGGTGATGCTAAATGGTGCATTACATTTGTGTGATATGGAGTAATAGCTTTTAAGGACTGGGAAACCAAAAATGTCTTTGTGGGTTTTGTAATGCAGATGGATAAATCTGAGGTTGTATGAGAATTACAAAAAAATTAAGCGATCTGAACTGTAAAGGTCATCCACAGGTTACCTAAGGCGTAACTGAAAGGGAAAATATTTCCTTTGAGTTAACAGCTGGCTGGAAGAGTGAAGACCCTCATAGAAAAGTCAAAGGCAATTTACCCCCTGCTGAACTACTTAACCAAACCATGCACTCAATAATTCTATAATAGAACACAAAAATATAAAAATGGGCCAAAAGAATAGCTTTAGTAACAGAGTACTATAATACGTAACAAGTTCTTCTCTTATTTCATGCAGAATGTTACACAGCTCTAAGACTGTCTTTTTCCAGTTATGTGAGAACCAAATCTCTGCAGAACTGGGTGATCCACTCAAATCACTCATATGAAAGGAAATGGACACAAGTTGCTCTTGGGGAGATTCCGATTGGACACGGGAGGGAAATTTTTCACACTGAGGACGGTCACCATTGGAATAATCTCCCCAGGGAAGTGGTTGACTTGGCCACGTCGGACACTTTCAAGAGTCGTCTGGGCAGGGTACTGGGCCATATTGTTTAGACTCTGCTCTTCCTAGAAGTGTTGGACTAGATGATCCCTGAGGTGCCGTCCAGCCTGTGATTCTGTGATTCTGTGAAAGGGTGCTTTTCTCTCATTTCTCCTAAAAAGGGACTCAGTGCTCTTTAATAGGTAAAACAAACAAGCTTTGGTTCAGAAAGCAGAGCATGAAGAAGGACATTTCTCTTACTTGGTGGATTAGGCGCTCACCTGGAAGGTGTTAAGTGCTGCTGCGCTAGACCTTTAATTATTTCTGTAAGGTGGAAGTTTATTAAAAAGGGAAGCTCAGAGCAAGTCCTCTTCCCTATCAATAACAAGCCTGGTGTTCTGGGCACTGCTCTGTGAAACGCAGCCAAATCCACTCCTGCAGAGATGAATTATAGGGAAGTTCCCTGGTGAAGGGGTGAATCAGAGCTGAGGCAATTTGGAGGAAGTCTGGGACATAGCTAAGGAAGTAAGGCAGCAGCTTTGTGAATCTAGTCCAGCCTTTCCTTCATTTACTTAACATGTGCTTAAAACCAAAACATTTGCTTTTGGGGTTTAATGGAACACATCATCAGATTTGAACAGAATTTTTAACACTGCCTGTTTTGGCAAGAATCTGAATTTGTTTTCATCTGAGCCAAATCTATTTTGCAATTTTTTGCTTTGCCTGCAGATCAGTTATTGACAAATCTTATCTGCAGAATAATGCCATGAATATTTCTGCTTCTCAGCCAGAATGGCAGCTGCTTTGTGCTCAAGGAAACTGGAATAGCTCTTCCTTCTTTCAGACAGAAAGCTGTCTTTTCTTGCATGTCAGGAAAGCTACTTCTTAAGTTTAAATGTCTCTTCTGCAGGACAGCACAGGAGAACTTTATTAGGTTAGTGGATGGGCTAGTAAAACGTTTTTCTGTCCAGAACAACAAGTTCCAATAAAAACGTTGCTCTATTCTAATGCCACACAGCACTATGTTGGCACAGAATTGAAATGTATTCTTTGTTCACCACAACCATATAGCTGTCCTGGTTTCAGCTGGGATAGAGTTAATTTTCTTTGTAGTAGCTAGTATGGGGCTATGTTTTGGATTTATGCTGAAAATGTTGTTGATAATGTGGAGATGTTTTAGTTGTTGCTAAGTAGTGCTTACACTAGTCAAAGACTTTTTCCGCTCCCCAAGCTCTGCCGGGTGCACAAGGAGTTGGGAGGGGGCACATCCGGGACAGTTGACCCCAACTGACCAAAGGGATATCCCACACCATATGCCATCATGGTCAGCATATAAAGCTGGGGGAAGAAGAAGGAAGGAGGGGGAGTTTTGAGTGATGGCATTTGTCTTCCCAAGTAACTGTTATATGTGATGGAGCCCTGCTTTCCTGGAGATGGCTGGGCACCTGCCTGCCCATGGGAAGTGGTGAATGAATTCCTTGGGTTTTTTTGCTTGTGCGCATGGCTTTTGCTTTACCTATTAAACAGTCTTTATCTCAACCTATGAGTTTCCTCACTTTTACTGTTCTGATTCTCTCCCCCGTCCCACCAGGGGGGAGTGAACAAGTGGCTGCGTGGGGCTTGGTTGCTGACTGGTGCTAAACCATGACAATATCTGAATAGGGGTATAACCGTCTGAACAGCTCTTGCTTCATGCAGTTGCACATTGCTGCCTTTGTTTTAGATCCTTATTTCCTTTTGTTTTATGCAACATGCTTCCCATTCTGTTGTGTCTTTTGGAAGCAAGTCTTTCTGGAACTGAGGTTGGGATCCAGTTGCCTAAACAGGGGAGCTTAGCATTGTTTTGGATGCTCTGGGATATCTGAGACATCCTCATTGGATTGGCAGATACAGGACTTAGTATTCCTAGACAGGGGAAACCTGTGCCCTTCTAGAATAGCAATCAAGTCTGTAGTGTTTGCATGGTGCTAGACCTGTCTGCAGTGTGATGTCTCTCGCTAACAGAGAGGTACAAGGTGTTTGCTCAAAGAAGAAAAGTGGTAATGAATCTATGGACTGTAACATCCTGTGATAAGATAAAAAAAAAATCTATTTATTGTAGGTAAAGACTGCAGTACCACTTCAAAGTCTTGGGAAGGACTCCTGGGAATACGCGTGTAATTCCCAAACTGGGGCTTCTCTAAACTAGTAAGCAAATGTGCCCAGAGTGTTCTCCAGCACTGGGGCCAACTGGCATGCAAAAACTTCTCTCCACACTGCTGAAGCCTTTCAGCTACTTCCAAAAGGTAGCTATACTCAAACTGTTCATTGATAGTGTGTGCAGTTTTGTGCTGTCTCCCTAGCTGTGCCCATGAATGATTTGGCAGACTGCTAGCTGGGGCAGTCCAAAATGATGCCAGGGACTGTTCTAATAATTGAGATGATTAGGTTCAGCTCCCTGGAAGTATTCCCTACAGCTGTGTTGCTTACTGGTGTAGGTGTAGCCTACCACTTAACCAGCCCATACCTGGGTTTGATCAGAAAATAATTCAGGAGTAAAGGGACCTCTGGAGTCCACGTGGTCCAATCCCCTGCTCAAAGCAGAGTCACCTTTGAGATTAGAGCAGCATGCTTGAGGATTTCTGCGTCTGACTTCTGAAACTCTGAGGACAGAGATTTCACAGCCTGTCTGGGCAACCTGTCCCAGTGCTTGACCATTCACTGTGAACATTTTTGTCCTTGTATCCGAGCAGATCCAGGCCACATCTCACCGATATGCATCCTACTGATTCTTCAGGATACTGCTCTCCAGGCAACTTATTCTTGCGAATTATTGCCTGGAGTTTGGTGTGAGTTACTGCAGCTTCACATTATCTTCTGTTAAGTGACACAAAGGAACGGCCTGTGTGTGGACTCTCAGCCCAGCCCAGCAGCGAGGTAAGACCCAAAAAGCTTAAAGACCCCTGAAAGTGCATTACACAGTGGTGAAAAATGCCAAGAGCTGGGGACTCCCAGGGCCCTTCTGCTTCCTTCCCATGACCCATTTTTGTGTGGTTTTTTTTTCTTTTGTAGTCCTTTGCATTGCATATCTCTGGCAATTTTTGGCTTCTCGGGCATGGGGAAAGAGATTTGCTATGGCTTAGGGGAAAGGAGGTATTTCTGAAACAAATAAACTGACCAAGTAATGAAGCAGAGTGGATGTGGGTCTGCAACAGTGTCAGAGGGAGAGGTGTCTGTAGCTAGAATTTGCTGTTCAGCTGACAAGCTGTGACAGGTTTTTCCAGCAAGCCTTGAATTTGATGTTTTTTCTAATTCTCACTTTTAATTACATGTGCTTTAATGTAATCTAGCTACCACATCATCAGCTGGGTACCTCCAAGAAGGTGTATTCCATTACATTCTGTTAAAACATGCCATTCCTAGCTATTATTTCCTTAGCAAATGTTAGTGGGGCTTTGGTTATTGTTTCCTTTAGAGAAGGAAATTTCATAAACATCAGGCTGTGCTATATAACAGATTGTATTGTTTTCAGGAAGCCAGGACAGAGGATTTCAATCACTAATTCATTTAATTACATTGGAAAACTGACTAGCAATGGAGATTTCAGCCCAGCCTCTTGGTTTCAGCTGTAACAAGCTCCTCTAATCCCTCCCACTCCACACACGACATCCAGGGCCCTGCGAGCGAGCGGCGGGCGGAGGCCGTGCCAAGGTGGGGGCTGGAGGTTGGGCTGGGGGCTGGGGCGTGAGGCTGGGCACAGGGCCAGGGCCGCTGGGATCGGGCAGGTGCTGAAACGCAGCACCCAGTGGCAGGCCCCCACGCCCGCGGTGCCATCGGGGCATGAAGGACTGCTTTCTATATGCCACCTTCTTTGATGGTCTCATTCTCTGCCTTAGGTTTCCTCACAAGTACACGTAGTGCCGAGCTACCTCTGAAGAAACAGCTGCATCCATAGAAACTAAAATGAAGCAAAAGAAAAACTCTTATGTGAAACCCGTGCGTTAGTGAAACACCGGCTTGCCTTCTCTTCCTTCCTGATGCATCGTCCTCCCACTCCCTCAGTTTGTTTATCTTTTAATATAAGTGATTATTTCTTCAGATTCATGCTAATACAGTTTGAAATATCTCTGTGGAAAGGAATTAAATTATTTGCTATCTATTGAGAAGTTCTAAGACTAGTTCTGTTTTTTGTTTTCTTTTTGACTGCATAGCAAAGCTTTATGTTACAAGATTAAATCATACTGGAGATTATGATATCTCCTTGTGTTAGCTTTTCTTATTCAGATTAAATAAAATACTATGTGACTAGGGATTGCTTTGTTTTCCAGAAATTGCTTTTCATTTTTATTGTGTACCCTCTAACTTCTGATATTTCAATACTTTAGTATTTAGATATGCTGAATATTGTCATGTTTTCTATGGGAGGGTGAAGATGAGGATGGGAAAGTAAAAATCTTAAAGGCATATTTTGAGATATTCAAAGAAGTTATAATCACAGAGAAGACAAAGTAGAAATTATTTCCCATAGCACTGCTTAATCCTGGAAATTTTATGGACTGCTGGGACAGTTACGGCTCATCACTTTGATGCGAATATGTGGTGGGTTCACCCTGGCTGAAGGCCAGGTGCCCACCAAAGCTGCTCTATCACTCCCCTCCTCATCTGGACAGGGGAGAGAAAATATAATGAAAGGTCAAGCTAGGAGGAGCACTGTTGAAATAAATCAACTGACATGCCTCTTTGGGCAACAGATAGTATACCCGGAGAACTCCTTGCCAAGCAATTCAGTCAGTTGGAACAGCTTGCATGGGTTCAAAGGGAGCTGAGGATTAATAAATGTATAGCTATCATACACAGCTCAGGAAATGCCTGGGCTGAAAGTAGTTGGAGGCTGGTAGATTAGCTGGAATTATATGTCCTTGACCTGTTCCTACTCTCCCACAGGCATATGTTTTGACTGCTGTAGAAGACAAGGTACAAAGTTAGGTAAGTCTTGGGCCAGTTTGATAGAGGCTTACTTATCTTCTTAGTTATGGATCTTGTGAAATGTTCATAGCTGTTTTTCTCAGACATAATTTTATGGCAGTGTGAATGAACAGGACTACTTTGGGTACAGTACCTCGAGATTATTAAAAACACAGTTCCGTTAGTTTCTGAATGTGATTGAAAAGGATATTTTAGTTACTCCTGACTAAATTTTGTGTCACCTGTCTTTTGCCTCTGCTGCTGCTTTTCTGAGCCCTGAAATGAATTTTTGAGATGCTTTCTCTGTGGAAAAGAAATGAGCTATATACTCAAGTCAGCATTGTGGTTGGGGAAAAGCTATCCTGAGGTTATTGTTTTTCCGTAATTGCCTCTCTCCTGGTTATTTTTGCACAGCTTCCCTCCCAGCTCCCCCTTATTCAGGATCCTTGAGGTGGGTAAAGGTCCCTTAAATTCTGTGTGCAGAGTGCACTCCTCTTTATCCCATGCCACCCCACTGTGGATACCCTGAGTCCGGGAGGGCTCATCCCAGCTGCCTTGCATTGCCTTGCATACATTATCACTGTTGGCCTGTGTGTTTAGCGTGAGATGGGTGAAAGAGGCTGAGTAGTGCTGGCATTACCTGTTGTACACCTCTAGGTAGTTAGTATGCACGATGAATGGGAAGTCTTCCTGTTTCAGTGACCCCTAATGCACCTAAGGTAGAAACATGTCTCATATGAGCTGTGTAAAAGGCAGTGATTTTTTTACCTGGGGTCTGTGGATCCCTGGAAATGCATGAAAACTTGCAGAGGAACATGTAAATTCACAGCACAGGGAGTAATGCCATTTTCAGAATATGTGTAGGGCTACAGCTTCCAGGCAGGTTGAAAATCACTGGATAGTCTGTGTTTGGAAGGGTTTCCCTCAGTACAGTCAGGCAGGTACATTTGTAGGATCCTTTTGCAGGACATTCTGTATCAGTCCTTCATCCTGTCTTACCCTCTGAGTACTGCTTTTCAGGCAAATGTGAAGAGGACCAGAAGAAGTGTGTACAGTAAAGAACAAGTGGAAGTGGAAATCTTTGTTAAAAATGGAAATGTACATCTTGTTGATCTACACTCCTTCAGGGTATGTTTAATGATGTCTGGTTATTCGAACTTCAAGAGCAGTATTTGGAATCAATCATGTTTTATATACATTATCATGACATCTCTCCTCCCTTCTCTGCTTCCCCTGTTGAGGCTGTATGCACTTTGCTTAATAATAGAAATTCTGATAAGTTTTCTAGGAGAACAAAGCCACTGAGAGCACAGTTCATTCATAGCTATAACTGCTCTCTACATGCAGTGCTTTTTGTTAATTTTTTGAAGCAGCAGTCAGTTATAGAGTCCTCAGATTTTTTTCCTCTTTGTTGAAGGGCCACTGGAAGGCAGCGCATTAAGCATCCCCTCCAACAATAAAGATATCTGAGATGCTCCATCAGAAGGGCTCTGTATCCAATTGTTTGCAAGCTCCTTGCAGAAATGATGCTAAGGAGTAAATGGAAAACATACTTCAGTCATTCTCTGCACTGATAGTAATTTAATAAAAATAAAAAGCTATTGATTTTTTTGGTAACTGTGTTAAAAGGCCACTGTAATCTTGGCTTCTCTCTGCTGTTGGCAGAGCATTCACCAGCAAGTAGATTTTTTACTTTTCCCAGGGCACCATTTATTAAATGCTGTCTTAATGTGTACGGATGATTAGTTCAGCTGAAGCGGGGGAAGATTTATAATACCTTCCTGTTATTTAACTTCCCTTAGTCAATTCAGATGTTAGCAGCATTTGCAGAGATTTATCTCCTGTACTTTGAGATTTTGTTTCTTCTGTTTCTTAAGCCAGATGTGTCTTTAAGCTTATTGAGCCAGGACTTTGTGGACAGGAGCTACTTTTGACAGATATAAAAAATAGGATCCTATTTGCTGACTCTTATTGAAATAACCACTCTGTGATACTAACACCTATCTTAAGTGACAGAGGAATGTCACTTAAGCTGTATTGTAAACCTTAGCTAGAATAAGGAGTTAAATCAATAAACATGAACTCATGTTAAATTATTTTATCTGTCTGAAAGTGTGGATCTACTCTAAACTAGCTGTTTAGAGATATGCCTTCTCAAAAACCATTCATACCACCTATTTCCCTTGGAAGTTCCTATTTATCTACATTGACCAAAGCTAGAGTCTAAGCAATTTTTTATGTGAGTGGTGAATTTCAGATGACAAGAAATGGGTTATATGCATTCATTCCATTTTACATGCACTTACGTCTCTCCAAAGCAATGTTTCCTGTGAAGCTGAAGCATGAGAATTTGAAATCCATTTGTCAAGTATGACTAATATAGATACAGTCCAAGAACTTAACTGCTAACATATATGCAAGGGCACATAGTCACTTATAATTTTTTAAACATTTAGAGCTATGGATCAGAATTTGAGTCCATCTCTATTTCCATCCAAAAGGTATTTTCCAAAGCTAAAATTAGAGAGGGAGTCAGCTGGCAGATTAAGATACCTAAATTTAAAATTAACTGTCCTCATATAGGTGATCTAGCTATTTAAACTCCCATTATAGATAATGGAAGTTTAGCTGGTACAATCAGTGGAACCCAATTCAGTAACTGTGTGCTTCAGAGTGGGCTAAATTGTTTTCCAGGCTCCATTGACCAGGTCTGCATGACTGTAATGTCAGCCTACACACCTAACTCTCTTGTAAATACATATGGTGTGAATCTGTTCTGTATCTAGCACCTGTCACATCCACATGGAGCTGGCAGAAAACATAGGACATGCAACGTTCTGTAAAGGCAGTTGGAGAAGAGGTGGATGTGCCAGGGTACCACAAATAGGAACAGCTACCTATGGTTAAGAAGCTGAGTCAAACCCCTACGTTGCAACTCCTGAATTTAACAGTTGCAGTCTGGGGTTGAATCCAACCCCTACTTATTTTGGAGGAAAGGGAATTTTCAATGGGGATGCGATTAAGTTGCATAAATATAGCTGTGCACTGATGTGTGAGATTGGTATCTTATCCATATGACATCCTTCTTGGTTTTCCTCTGCAGAAAGTGCAGGTCTCCTAGCCACACCCAGATAAGTGTTTTGGGTAATTGAATCTTAGAACTGCAGCATGGTTTGGGTTGGAAGAGACCTTTAAAGATGATCTAGTTCCAACCCCACCCTGCTGTGGGCAGGGACATCTTCCACTAGATTGTATTGCTTGAAGCCCCATCCAACAAGACCTTGAGCACTTCCAGAGAAGGGGCATCCATAGTTTCTCTGGGCAACCTGTTCCAGTGTGCCACCAACTTCATAATAAGGAATTTCTTACATCTAATCGAAATCTACCCTCTTTCAGTTAAAAATTGTTACCCTTTGTCCTATCGCTACAGGCCCTGTTAAAAATTCTCTATCTTTTTAAAGTTTTGAAATGCAGCAATAAGGTCTGCTGGGAGCATTCTCCAGGCTAAACAACTCCAAATCTCTCAGCCTTTCTTCATAGGAGAGGTGTTCCATCCCTCTGATCATTTTTGTGGCCTCCTCTGGACCCACTCCAACAGCTCCATGTCTTCCTTGTGCTGGGGACCCCAGAGCTCGATGCAGCACTCCAGGTGGGGTCTCACCAGGGTGGAGTAGAGGGGCAGCATCACCTTCCTCAACCTGCTGGTCACGCTTCTTTTGATGCAGCCCAGGATACCGTTGGCTTTCTGGGTTGCATGCACACATTGCTGGCTAATGTCCAGTTTTTCATCTACCAATATCCCCAAGTCCTTCTCTGTAGGGCTGCTCTCAATCCATTCACCCACTGGTCTGTATTGATACTGGTGATTGCCCCAACCCAGGTGCAGGACGTCACACTTGGCCTTGTTGAAGTTCATGAAGTTCACATTGGCCCACTTCTTAAGCTTTTCAAGGTCACTCTGGATGGCATCCCTTCCCTCTAGTATATCACTCTGCTTGGTGTCATCTACAAGCTTGCTGAGGGTACAGTGTTTTGAATAATTATCTTGTTGCACCACCTCAAATAATTATAGGATTGTACATTTATTTAGGTTGGAAAAGACCTTTAAGATCATCAAGTCCAACCATTAACCTAACACTGCCAAGTCAACCACTAAACCATGTCCCCAAGTACCGCATCTACATGCCTTTTGAATACCTCCGGGCAGGCTGACTCAACCACTTCCCTGGGCAACCTGTTCCAATGCATGACTAACCTTTTGGTGAAAACACTTTTCCTAATATCCAGTATAAACCTCCCCTGGTGCAACCTGAGGCCATTTCCTCTTGTCCTATCACTTGCTACTTGGGAGAAGAGACTGATACCCACCTCACTACAACCTGCTTTCAGGTAGCAGTAGAGAGTGATAAGGTCTCCCCTCAGCCTCCTCTTCTGCAGGCTAAATAACCACAGTTCCTTCAGTCTCTCCTCATAAGACTTGTCCTCCAGACCCTTCACCAACTTTGTTGCCCTTCTCTGGACACGCAAAAGCAACCAATGTCTGTCTTGTACTGAGGGGCCCAAAACTGAGCACAGTACTCAACGTGCGGCCTCACCAGTGCCGAGCACAGGGGCACGATCACTTCCCTGCTCCTGCTGGCCACACTATTCCTGATACAAGCCAGGATGCTGTTGGCCTTCTTGGCCACCTGGGCACACTGCTGGCTCCTGTTCAGCCGGCTGTCAACCAACACCCCTAGGTCCTTTTCCTCCAGGCAGCTCTCCAGCCACTCCTCCCCAAGCCTGTAGCGTTGCATGGGCTGACCCAAGTGCAGGACCTGGCACTTGACCTTGTTGAGTGTCATACCGTTGGCCTCAGCCCATTGACGCATCCTGTCCAGGTCCCTCTGTAGAGCCTTCCTACCCTCAAGGAGATCAAGACTCCTGCCCAACTTGGTGTCTTCTGCAAACTTACTGAGGGTGCCCTCGATCCCCTTGTCCAGATCATTGATGAAGATATTGAACAGAGCTGGCCCCAATACTGAGCCCTGGGGAACACCAATTGTGTCTGGCTGCCAGCTGGATTTAATTCCATTTGCCACCACTCTTTGGGCCCGGCCA
Source organism: Phalacrocorax aristotelis (assembly GCF_949628215.1). Classification (NCBI taxonomy): domain Eukaryota; kingdom Metazoa; phylum Chordata; class Aves; order Suliformes; family Phalacrocoracidae; genus Phalacrocorax; species Phalacrocorax aristotelis. The sequence goes on from NC_134276.1 coordinate 83,819,218, forward strand.
TCCAGCCGTTTCTTTTACCCAATGAAGTGTGTGCCTGTCCAAGCCGTGAGCAGTGAGTTTCTCCAGGAGAATGCTGTGGGAAATGTTGTCAAAGGCTGTACTGAAGTCTAACTAGACGTCATGGTTTAGCCCCACCTGGCAACTAAGCACGACACAGCTGCTCGCTCACTCCTGCCCCGTGAATACTGACAGTAGACAACAACCACAGCCTTTCCCTCATCCATTAACTAGGTCACCTTGTCATAGAAGGAGATGGGGTTAGTCAGGCATGACCTGCCTTTCATAAACCCATGTTGGCTGGGCCTGATGACCTCGTTGTTCTGTACATGCCTTGTGATGTAATTCGAGATGATCTACTCCATAACCTTCCCCAGCACCGCGGTCAGACTGACAGGCCTGTAGTTCTCCACATCCTCTTTCTAGCCCTTTTTGTAGGTTGGTGTCACATTTGCTAACCTCCCCCACTAGCCAGGACTGCTGATAGAGGATTGAAAGTGGCATCACAAGCACTTCTTCCAGCTCCCTCAGTACCCTTGTGTGGAGCTCATTCAGCCCCATAGACTTGTGTGTTATCTATTTCTTGTATATTTCTAATACAATTTAACCTGCTAACTTCCTTCTGCAGCTCATCCACCTGCTGCCTAAATGACTCCACCAGAGCACACCTTGCACAGGTGGAGCTTAGACCCTCCTTCACTTAGGATTGTGGGGTACAGACTTTATAGCCCTCCACCTGGATAGCAGCTTCCCTGATTGGAAACTGTACTGGTTTTGTTTGGGATGGAGTTAAATTTCTTCATAGTAGCTAGTATGGTGCTCTGTTTTGAGTTTGTGATGAGAACAGTATTGATAACACAGGGATGTTTCCATTCCTGCTGAGCAGTGCTTACACAGCGCCAAGGCCTTTTCTGCTTCTCACACTGCCCTGCCAGTGATTAGGCTGGGAGTGCACAAGGAGCTGGGAGGGGACACAGCCGGGACAGCTGACCCCAACTGACCAAAGGGATATCCCACACCATATGGCGTCATGCTCAGTATATAAAGCTGGGGGAAGAAGAAGGAAGGGGGGAACATTTGGAGTTTGCCTTCCCAAGTAACTGTTACATGTGATGGAGCCCTGCTTTCCTGGAGATGGCTGAGCACCTGCCTGCTGATGGGGAGCAGTGAACGAATTCCTTGTTTTGTGCTGCTTGTGTAGATGGCTTTTGCTCTACTTGTTAAACTGTCTTTATCTCAACCCACAAGTTTTCTCACTTTTACTCTTTGGATTCTCTCCCCCATCCCACTGGGCAGTGAGTGAACAGCTGTGTGGTGCTTAGTAGCTAGCCTGGGTTTAACCATGACAGAAACTCTGTCTGGGTGGCAGCCCCCACTCATCCCAGATTAGCCTGTTGAGGTAGATGGTTCCTGGTTGCTTCAGAGCACAGCCCTTACCTGGTCTCTGCCATCATGCTTTTGACAATCTCAAAGCACTGCCTGGTAAGCCCTTCTAATTCCCCAGAGACCTCAAGCTGCCTTAGGGAATCTTAAATGTCATGACAACATTCATGCAACTGAATGACAACCTGGCTTGACACTAATTTCAGTGGGAAGAAAAATATTCCTATCAAGAAAGACGTTGTATTTTAAGAACCACTAGTTTGTTTGATTTTACTGGCAATGATCTCCATTCTGACGTTTTCTGAACTATCACTTTAACACTAGGAATATTTGTTACCAAAGCAACACAGTAGGCAGACTTACAATAACATGATGCACTTTGCCCATCCTTGACAGGTGGATTTTAGCTGTACAACTCCAGTGGCAGAGGTAAAGACATCTGGCGTAAAGCTGTGGCCTCCAAATTCCTGCCTATTTTAGTGGGGCCAGAATTTCAGGTTTTTCTGCAAGGGAAGTGGACAAAATAGTTTGTTATTTGTGCCAGCTGAGATCCTGGCTTGGGGTGTAGTAAAATAATGCAGATATGATAAAAAATGCAAAAGTGGTAGTAATGCTAGACCCCATCTCATGATTAAAAAGGATAGCAATCCTACTATAAATGAAGAAGAAAGGAAGACAAGAGCAGTATTTAGCTGGATTTCTCAACACAATGTTAGAATTCGGAATAGTGACAAGTCTCAGCACTGCTTTGCACAGTCCTTGCAGAGGCCGGGTATGTAGTCGCTTTTACAGCTTAAAAAGTAAAGAATTATCTCTGGTTGTAGTAGCTGATTCACAGTTGACATTTCTGTCTGTCTTCTGGCCTGTGTGTAAGAAAGTGCATATACCAACTTGTTGGGGAACTGCATTGTTCACTGAGGCATAATGAAGTCTCTCAACTGTAACTGAAAATGTGCCAGTAAATCCTGCACAGTAGCTATAAAATTGCTTCATATTGATATTGAAGCCAGCAGCAAATGGCAAAGGTCACACCTACAGCATCACATGAGAGGTATGAATCCAGAGCTTCCAAACTGTGTATAATTCTGTGCCGCCAGTGCCCTCAGAGGTCAGTTGTGGACACATCTCACCACTCAACTCTCCAGAGAGTTTCAAGCAAAGGGAGAGGCACATCTAGCAGCATTCATGTTAGGTACTCAGTTCATCTCAAGGGCAATGCTGTTCTGAGCAACGTCACTCATAGGTTTGGTTCAGCTAAATACACCAGTGTCAGGGAAGAGCCACACAATAACATCTGCCTTACGCTCAGACCCACTGTATGTTGATGATTTTGTGTATACATCCTGACCAATTAATGATATCACCACGCAGTCCTCCAGATGGGAATCACAGAGTCACAAAATCACAGAATCACAGAATGGTTGAGGTTGGAAGGGACCTCTGGAGGTCATCTTGACCAACTGCCCTGCTCAAGCAGATCTATTGAGAGCCAGTTGCCCAGGACCATGCCCAGATGGCTTCTGAATATCTCCAAGGTGGGAGACTCCACAACTTTTCTGGGCAACCTGCACTACTCCTCGGCTACCCTCACAGTAAAAAAGTGTTTCCTGAGGTTCAGAGTGAACCTCCTGTGTTTCAGTTTGTGCCTGCTGCCTCTGATCCTGGCGCTGGGCACCTCTTTTCTGCCAAGCTGCTTTCCAGTTGGGTGATCCCCAGCATATATACTGGTACATCGGGTTGTTCTTTCTCAGGAGAAGGGCTTTGCACTTTCCCTTGTTGAACTTCATGAGGTGCCCTGAATTCCACCATCTCATGGTCACTGCAGCCAAGTCTGCCTTTGACCTTCACATTCCCAACAACCCACTTGTTGTTGGTATGAGGCCCAACATGTACCTCTCTTCATTGGTTCCTCTATCACTTGGAGGAGGAATTTATCATCAATACACTGCAGGAACATCCTGGATTGCTTTTGTCCTTCTGTGTTGTCCCTTTAGCAGATTTTCGGGTGGTTGAAGTGCCCCATGAGGGCCAGGGCCTGTGTACATGAGTCTGAATGAATGACATGTAGTAGGCTAGTAATTTATGACCGCAGAGGGTGTCCTTCTTGACCATATGCTAGGAAGTCATACAGGCTCTTAAGGAACATGACACTGATTTAAGTTGCCTCATTGTGGTCAGGAAGCATCTGGTCATCTCTAGATGGAAGTTTGCACCACTGTCTTGCAGTCCAGCTGTGGCACAACTCTGTGGTACTAAAAAGTCTGCTGTGACAATTCCTGTGACAAGTTATGCAAAACCCTATTATGTGTATTGTTAGTCCTGAACTGACACCACCAGTAAGGGCCATAATATATACCTCATTCTAGAAATGCGGCATGTCCAATATTATAAGGTCATAAAAAATCACATCCAGTGTTCTCTGAGAGAAGCCATGACTACTGTAATCATGAGGAGTATCTTTCCAGCTTGCATTGGGGAAATCAGTGATCACACTGTGTAATTTATGCATGATGACACAGGACATGCTTACTATGCATATTATGTCTCTGTGTTTCAGACGCTGGGCATTTTCCTTCAGAAACTTGTGAATGCCCTTTCTCAACCATGTTATTGATATCAGTGGAACAAAAGAATACATAGGTTTCTATCACAGTGCACATATCCTATGCTGACTACTGCATCCCCAATGAGTAGTTCAGGTACAGCCCCATTCCAACCAGTTATGCATGGATTTTCCCACAGTTTCACCCCTTTTCTACCAGTGAGGCAGCTGTTACGACACACAGAGGGGAGTCCAAGAGCTAACTGCAATGGGTGTTGCTAAAGATGCCCCACTAGAATCAGACTGACACAGTCACAAAGGTCCAAAGAGATGAATATAATGTGATCTGACAGTAAAGTGATATGAATGCTATCCCTCAGATCATGTGGTCTCAGCATTTCTGGGGAAAAACACAAACACCGTGTGAGTTTTATATCAGATTTTAAAATAGTGTAATATTTGGCAAATATAGCCATTCATTATCAGATCATACTCTGGCCCTGCTATTATCAAACACATACATCATGACAGGTATCTTTTTCTTCCTGTTGTGTTGCCCATTTTCATAAAGAAAAAACAGTAAAGGCTTTCATAACCTAATACAGCAATTGTCAAATTACGAATTTCCTACTGTGTTCTGTCAAAAGCCTACCACTTCTTGTAAAGAACTCTCCTGTTTTCACCCCTAGAAGCACATAAAAAGGTAGTAAGTGGTTAGAACCTTCCCTACAGCATTTTAAATGGAAAGTGAAGCTTTCTTTTAATTCTTCGATGTCTGCTGGCTCTTTACTTTATTGAGGCAGAGTATAATTTTTATCAATGATGACATATAACCCAGTTTTCTAGGAATACTTCGGATTTGCTATGTAATATCAGTGTCCCTGAATAACTGATAGGAAGAAATGGTATGCCAGCCTTTTTTTTTTTTTTTAAAAACCTTGCTATTGTGGTAGAAGCTGTCAAACTGAGGAATATACCTTCCATGTAACCGTGAAAAGAAAACCTTCTCAATTACTGTTCAAATTCACTGCCTTCCTCTGCTTTAACCTAATTTCCTTAGTACTCCAGTCTTTTTCTGGTGTGCAGTGTATTTTTCTAGCACATTCCTAGCTAGGAGACTTTTGGCTCACCCTGGCCTTCTTTCTTGTTCAGTGTTTTTCTCAACAATTTTCATTTGATTGCAGCCAGTAATCCGCCAACAGCACCCTGCTTTGGTCTGTTCCCCTAGTGCTTTCATTGCGTATACCTATTACATTGCCAAAGGACTTCTAGAATAAAAAAGTTACATTATTGTTCAGGCTTCTTTCAAGTTCTACTTAATAGTTTTTAGTTGTCGCTAGGATAGTTTGCCTCTGCAGTACTTATGACCCAAAAGTAAATGCTGTAGTTTGATAATCAGTCACCAAAAGCATAATAAAAACATAATAAAAATGTTTGCTTTGTCTAAAGGATCTCATTTTTATTTTAAAAAATTATTATTCTCTGGTGAACACCATTTTTTCACTGTTAACGAAACTACTTCTGTTCATTTCATACCTTTCCTCTCAGGGTGAGTAGGCAGCAGTATAGACACATCTCATGAAATTCAGCTTACCTAACTTTAGAACTCAGAAATGTAGTTAACTAAATCTAAGGTAGCCCTCCACAGCTCCCATCAAAGTCTTTGGTGAGAAATAGGCATTTCTGGGCATGACTCATCTGACTTATTTTAGACTTCTCCTTCGGGATGAGATGAATCACACCTAAGTGGCTTTTTCTCTGCATTGATTATAAAAGACGCTTAAGGTGACTGGCTTAGTCAAATCCCATCTCTCCTGTCCACTTTGAGCTTCATGGGTGAATGGCATGATTACAATTCAGCAATAACTCAACATCTGAACTTGGCATTTGACCGCTGGCATCCAAAATGAAAGAGCAAAGTTTTGCTTTCTCCTTTTGTTTCTGAATACACAGCTGAGACAATCAGATCTAATATGGGCAATTGTACCTTTAACCATAAATTATAAGCTCTTTTAGGTGCATTAGGCAGCTATACATCCTTCAGAAATCAGAGGGAACTGCAAAAATTAGCTTTGATGATCAAATCATGTATTTTTAGGTCTAAATGTTAGAGTTGTTAAGTGCACTAAATGCTTTCCCTTGAAAAGGATAACAGAAGCTTTGTTAGATGCAGTGAAACAAAACACGGGACTGTTTTGAGGGTGCTTGATAGGGATGATAGGAAAAAGGTCATTTCCTGCTAGCCCCCAGGTGGGGTGTGCACCCATGGAGATGTTACTGGGAAAGTCAGCTATGTAAAGTTCTGAACCAATCTTGTTTTTTCCAGTGCAATTTAATGGCTGTTTGATCTTCAGGAAAGCAAGCAGACAGAAAATGCCTGTAGTCCACCTGCTGCTTTTAAGCAGCAAAAGGCATGAGTGAATTATATTTTCTGTAGTACAGACACCCAGCCAGTGCCTTTAGTAAACTTTTACCTGCCTTTGGAGTTGAAAGAAAACTTGTAATCTGCATTTCTGTGAAGTAAATGATTTCTGTGCAATGATGGAGTCTTTTTTTTTTTTTTTAAGGGCAAACCATAGATGGAGGGAATGCCTTCCAAATCACATGTGAGTATCATTAGTTCAGACTCTTGTGACAGTCTTCTTGAAGCACAAAGACCATATCAGAGAACTTCACAGTATAGAGGACATATCAGTGATCGGTATATCCTGTAAATGTTTCTCAAAATGTTTGAAGAATCTTGCTGGATCAAAGCAGTACCAAGTCTAGAGGGTTTATTACAAAATCTTCTAGCCCTAGGCACTGACATATGGGTCAGTTTATTAAAAGAAACTAATCTCTACACATAGACAGTGTGTAGATGTGCCAAATTCATCCAGAAAAGAATCTGTACCAGTCAAAGTGCCTGCAGTTGTCCCACATGGGGACAAGTCCCTGTTCTGGCGCTGCCATGTTCAGTGGCTAGTGTATGAATCAGCAACAATTCATGGGGGCGTAAGTTCTCCTTCACCTGGTCAAGTATGTGTCTTCTGTGGATAGCCCTATTGGGAAAATTAAGACACCTAAGACTCATCCCCTCAGGACTACTAGTCTTGCCTCCACTTCCTTCTCCACACAAATTTTCACTAATTTCTTCAAAGAGAAGACTCAGGAAAGATGCTACAGCTACTCTTTCTTGTCTTTGATTTCTCTCTTCCTACTACTACTTCCTTCTTTCTTCCTGCCACAAATATAAACCTCCCATTTGCTTTTCTCCATTTTGCTTCCATGTTATCTCCCAGTGCCTTTCTTGCACGCTATCTGACTGGTTGCTGAGAGTACTTCCCCATTTTCCACACTTAAGAATCCCATCCACAACCCTCACCTACTTGTTTAACCCTTTTCCAGACCGTCGTTTCTCTCCATTCCTAAGCTAATTGTTACTCTAAACTCTCTTCAGACTTCATCCCATCTCCAGTCTATCCTCTATCCCTGACATATCTCTAAAATGTCTTTCACCAAGGCCTTTGGTGACTGCAGCTGCATCTCAGATCCAGAACAGTGGGCTTATATTTTTCAAATTATCAGGCACCTGCAGCATGTTTAACCAGGCTTTTCTACCTGAATTCTTGCCTTTCCCCAGGGACTCTGTCCTCTCTGGGCTTCTCTTCTGACTCTTTAATCATGTCTTTTGGGAGACAATTCCTTTAACCTCCTCCAGGTTTTCAATAGCTGTTTTATCTCCCTGTCTGCATGCATAATCTTTAGATAATTTTGTCAGAAAACAAACTCAGCTCCAGTCTCTAAGAAGACACAGACAAAGAAACAGATCTTCTCTTGTCCTAACTAAAATCCTGGTTTCTTTCTTTGGTACTCTCTTCTGAATGTTCAGTGATCCACTCTACTTACCTGTGACTAAAGGCAAACTAATTTTCTCTGGGCCACTTGGCAGATGTGTGTCCTGTTTGTTCAGTCTTTAGTCAGTGGGGTTATGGCCGATGACTGGAGTGCTGCAGCACTCTGACAATTCAAATAGCAAATAGCCATACGGTTGAACTAGATGGAAATAAATCAATATTGAAATGAATGTCACATTATCTGAAAAGCACTTACATAAAGAATATTTATTGGCATTGAAAAATCCGCATTTGGGTCAATTATTCCATCTAGCTGAGCGAACATCTTTAACACTTCAGAAAACAAGCTTAAAAAGAATAGTTTTGGTGATGCTGGATGAAAACATTTTATGCAAATATTGACAAACAGTATTGGATGACATGCATGCTAGGTTTTGAATATAATTTGGGAACCAAACCAGTGCTAATAATTTGTATTCTTTTGGTTTTGCTAATCTCCTGAAGAATGAGGTGATCTCTAGATACAAACTGGAGATATATCATAGGAATATGATATGGAATATCATATCACAGGAATATCATAGGAATAGGATCCCTGGGTCCCCCAGGGATCGATATTGGGCCCAATGTTATTCAACATCTTTATAAGCGATCTGGATAACAGCATCAAGTGTAGCCTGATGAAGTTTGCTGACGACACCAAGTTCAGTGGGGAAGTAGACACTCCAGAAGTGCTCTGCAGGAAGACCTGGATAGGCTGGAGGAGTGGGCCAACAAGAACCTTATGAAGTTCAACAAGGAAAAGTGTAAGATCATGCACCTGGGAAAACATAATCCGGGAGCGCAGCACAGACTGGGATCCACCTGGCTGGAGAGCAGCTCTGTGGAAAGGGACCTGGGGGTTCTCGTGGACAGAAAGCTCAACATGAGCAAACAGTGTGCTGCTGCGGCCAAGAAGGGCAACAGGATGCTGGGTTGCATCAAAAAGGGCATCGCCAGCAGAGAGAAAGAAGTCATTATCCCACTCTACTCAGCGCTTGTCAGGCCACACCTGGAGTACTGTGTACAGTTCTGGTCCCCGCTATACAAAAATGATGTGGACAGGCTGGAAGGGGTCCTGAGAAGGGCCACCAAGATGATCAGAGGACTGGGAAGCCTGCCATACGAGGATAGGCTGGGAGAACTGGGTTTGTTCAGCCTTGAGAAAAGGAGGCTCAGAGGAGATCTCATCACCATGTGCCAGTACTTGAAGGGTCTCTACAAAGAAGATGGAGACTCCATTTTTACATGGAGTCACATGGAGAGGACAAGCGGGAACGGACACAAGTTGCTCTTGGGGAGATTCTGATTGGACACGAGACGGAAATTTTTCACACTGAGGACAGTCACCATTGGAATAATCTCCCCAGGGAAGTGATTGACTCGGCCATGTTGGACACGTTCAAGAGTCATCTGGACAGGGTGCTGGGCCATCTTGTCCAGACTGTGCTCTTCCTAGAAAGGTTGGACTAGATGATCCCTGAGGTCCCTTCCAACCTGTGATCCTGTGATTCTGTGAAACTGTGAATATGGAATCAAGGTGATGCAACACCCATCTGATTGTTCTTTTATAATTACTATGATAATGAAGTGATAACTACTCCCTTCCAAACTTAATTTTACCATTAAATTTGAAAGTGGTGTATTAATAAATAGTAAGGGCTTGTAAAGGAAGTGTGTTGGTCAAACTAAATTTCTATCTAGTTTTTCACTGCAAAATCAGTAATGTATAAACATTTGCACATGCTCAAGTAATTGTGAAGGTATAAAACAGCATATAGGCTTACACTGATTGTGTTGGGTAAACCAGGGCTTTATCTGTCTCTGCTGATCCTTCCACTTTTCAATTACTTGTTACTTCATGAAAATGTTCCCAGCTGGGCTCCTGTGTTTTCTTAAAAAGTTAGAAATGAAACTGACAGGTTTATGCTCATATTCACCGATGCAGGGAAGTACTGGAAGAAGAACTGCATTATTCCAGGATACTCTTCTGAGAGGCTCTATTATTCACCATGTAAGAATAGCTTCTCTTTAATGTCTTATCTGTAGAAAAAAGACACATTTATCTTCATTGCCACCTTTTGATTTCCAGTGTATGTTGGAAATAGTTTTTGGGTGAAGGAATGCTATCTGGTTTGATGTTAAGGAAGAAAAATCTCCACTATCTCATATTTGGTAAAATACACATTTTTTTTTTACAGGTGGTCTGTCGGTTTCACAGTTCTTGTTATGTAACATGAGGGAACAATTTGTTACTTGACTTTCTATAACTCATGGCTTCTGTCTTCAAAGGGATGGATTCCCTTATGTCTGGGACACTTTTAATTGGATAGAGTAACTCAGTGTACTAACATAGAAAAGCAAACAACTTTCTTGTTGATGGTTTGAAATTAGAATCTTAGAACCACAGAATCATTTGGGTTGGAAAATACCTTTAAGATCATCAGGTCCAACCATTAACCTAACACTGCCAAGTCAACCACTAAACCATGTCCCCAAGTACCGCATCTACATGCCTTTTAAATACCTCCGGGCAGGCTGACTCAACCACTTCCCTGGGCAACCTGTTCCAATGCATGACTAACCTTTTGGTGAAAACACTTTTCCTAATATCCAATATAAACCTCCCCTGGTGCAACCTGAGGCCATTTCCTCTTGTCCTATCACTTGCTACTTGGGAGAAGAGACTGATACCCACCTCACTACAACCTGCTTTCAGGTAGCAGTAGAGAGTGATAAGGTCTCCCCTCAGCCTCCTCTTCTGCAGGCTAAATAACCACAGTTCCTTCAGTCTCTCCTCATAAGACTTGTCCTCCAGACCCTTCACCAACTTTGTTGCCCTTCTCTGGACACGCAAAAGCAACTCAATGTCTGTCTTGTACTGCGGGGCCCAAAACTGAGCACAGTACTCAACATGCGGCCTCACCAGTGCCGAGCACAGGGGCACGATCACTTCCCTGCTCCTGCTGGCCACACTATTCCTGATACAAGCCAGGATGCTGTTGGCCTTCTTGGCCACCTGGGCACACTGCTGGCTCCTGTTCAGCCGGCTGTCAACCAACACCCCTAGGTCCTTTTCCTCCAGGCAGCTCTCCAGCCACTCCTCCCCAAGCCTGTAGCATTGCATGGGGTGACCCAAGTGCAGGACCCGGCACTTGACCTTGTTGAGTGTCATACTGTTGGCCTCAGCCCATTGACGCATCCTGTCTAGGTCCCACTGTAGAGCCTTCCTACCCTCAAGGAGATCAAGACTCCTGCCCAACTTGGTGTCTTCTGCAAACTTACTGAGGGTGCCCTCGATCCCCTTGTCCAGATCATTGATGAAGATATTGAACAGAGCTGGCCCCAATACTGAGCCCTGGGGAACACCAATTTTGTCTGGCTGCCAGCTGGATTTAATTCCATTTGCCACCACTCTTTGGGCCTGGCCTTCCAGCCGTTTCTTTTACCCAATGAAGTGTGTGCCTGTCCAAGCCGTGAGCAGTGAGTTTCTCCAGGAGAATGCTCTCGGATGTTGTCAAGGCTTTACTGACGTCTAGGTAGACAACACCCACAGCTTTTCCCTCACCCATTAAGTGGGTCCCCTTGGATAGGAGATGGGGTTAGTCAGGCATGACCTGCCTTTCATAAACCCATGTTGGCTGGGCCTGATGACCTGGTTGTCCTATTATGTTGTTTATTCATTAGAAATGTAATAAGTCCATTTGGTAGCTAGTACTTCATCTGAATGTTAAATGCTGGATACAAAAGAAAATAGCACTTATGCTTAATCACATGGTTCGAACTAGTTTTAATATCATACTATTTTTAATATCCCTCAGTAGTATGTACTATTATTGCCCTTTGAGCCACTGGATATCCTTGTTTCTGATTCAAAGCATGTGGAAACCTTTATCTGGAACAATATAGTAACTGAGTTTTTTAAAAAATTTATCACCCTTTATTAAATTTATGTCTGTCTTTAATTAACTTGATGTCTTAATTCACTACTGTATTCAGGAAAATGTCAGTTCTCTTTGTTAAAACTGCTGGGGCAAAACTCTCAGGGCCAAAACTTCAGGTAAATTATGTGGTTTGAAGGAATTATGCAGATACTTACCATTTTAAGGTCTGCTTTTTGGCTTCCATCTTATAGAGTCATTGGTTTCTGTGGACTTTCTGGCATTCACCTTAATCAAGAGCTGGCGAGGAATGAAACATCTCAGATCATCTTTTATCTCTGCTTTTAAGGCTTTCCACCGTGTAGTTTAATGTCTGTAGTAAATATCATCTCTAGTCTAATATGTCAAATGATTCAATTAATACATGTTGATAAAAAGGTAGGCAAAACTCATAAAATTGTACACATCTGTGGCAAGACCTTTAGCTGATATAATGCACACTGTCCCCACTAATGTTAACCAATTGTAAAGCCTCTGAAAATCTGAATGCTAATATTACATTTATGTAGAAATTAAAAATAAATCTGCTACAAATATCAATTTTGAGCATCATGCTGTTCTGAAGTTGCTATGCTTTTCAGTGGTTTTGTGTTCCAATTAGTTTGTTAGAGTGATTAATGTAACAGTTTAAACCTGTAAGGCACAGAGGAAATATCCTTTCAGCATTTTGCTCTTGACTTCTACCACCCTTTATTTCTCAAGGTCCTAAAAGTAGAACAATTTTCTTGTGAAATCAGGCAAAATCATGGCAGAATCATCAGACCTCACATGTGGCTTTTTTTTTTTTTTTTTGATCTGGTAGTGATATTTGGAAGAGCTGGTAGCCATAGCAACCAAATAGGTTTTAAAGGCTGCAAACAGTTCAACAGTCTGTTGAACTGACAAAATGGCATGCTGCAGACAAAATGGCAAAACGAATTTTATGTCTTTTGGGGCTGCTACATGAAGGGATAGGCTCTCTTTGTTTGAGACACTTTTGACCTTGAATATGGAATTTTTTTTTCCTTGATATGGGTATAAAAGAAAGTGTCTCTAAATATTAGAATAAATGCTGCTGCAAATGGCATTGTAGATGGCATTGTAAGCACTAGTTTTGTATTGCTGCAATCTCTGCCATGGATGTGTTTGAGCTGCCAGGGAGAATATGTCCAAACTGGGTGCTGGGAGGTGCTATGGGGCCAGCACAAGGACAGGTTTCTGTCGCACCTGGCAGTAGCACTGCAAGCAGGGTGCGCTGGGGGCTGTCCTTATGTTGTGCTGGTGAGCTCAGTACATGCTGGAGCACCTTGACCACGGGGCAAGGCAGCTTGGGTGCTGTCACAGAGCCAGCCAGGATAGCAGGCAGTGCAGCAGCCTTGAGGTCCTCAGTGACCAGGGTGAGAGACCAGAGACCCGTGAGAGCGCTGCTGACATGGCTCCTGAAAGGCTCAGTTAGAGATACCCAACACGCCTTGTACTCTTTGGTTGTCTGTTACTGGAGAAGCTGAGTACAATTTTTTTTTTTCTTTCTTCTACAATGCATTCAACTGTGTTATGAATGTAGGTGAACAATTAAAAACCTGCCTCCTTGAGTGAGCATGATCCTGGGATTTTCTGGTCTGCAAATCTTTGTGATTGCTTTTTTTACTTGGTTGTCAGTATTTCAGGGAAGGTCATAAGTCTAGCTATACTTTTTTCTAATTCTTTGTCCCAACTAGTATTTTTTTTTTTCCTGATCTCCTAACTAAATTAGGTATTTTCACCATATTTCTATTTTTCCTTCTGGAGGATTAACTCCTTCTTTCTGATTCTGGTTTATCAGTAAAGGCTGATAAACAGGGGAGGGTTTAAGTGCTGAGCCTACTTAGTTTCCAGAGAACCTGTGGTAAAGGTATTGTTGCAATCAGAACATTTTAAATAAAATTCTGTTGTGTCTATTGTTTTCATCCCCATAGGGAAACTCACTCTCTCTCTTTTATTTTATATCGCAGGCTAAGGATCAGATCCACTTCTAGCCTGCAGAAACTGAAAGAGAGGTGGAGGTGCAATGAAATTAATATTATACATACATCATCAATTAATCCTCTTGGGCTTTTCTTAAGTCAAATCTTCCCCTGTGCACATTTTTACTTGGAAGCATTCATGGAGAGTCAGGTTTAGATTGACCTCTGAAACATACTTGAGCATAAGAGAGTGAGTGTCCTACCAGATTCTTGTTTATATGTAATAAGTAGACAAGACCTGGTCTGGTTGAGCACTTGACAGTCTAGGTTCCCAGCAGGTATTCTGAACTCATCCCTCCTTCAGCTTTCTGGGGATGCAGTAGACCCAAGTTCATGTTGGACACTACCCAACAGACTGGCTGGAAAGTGCCCAGGCCATGTGACTGGCATGCTTACATATATTCCTGAAGCTGTTGTTTGTGTTTCCTGGCAGATGGGAAAATCCAGAGCTAGGATTTTCTAATAACTATTCCCTATAAGTGGGAATTATCTGGGGCAAGAAGCAAAAGCCTAGTGTATTCTAGCATTTTGGAATAAAGATAAGCGCTACAGTAAAGCAACTGAAACAGTTATCTAGGCAAAGAATTGGACTGCTTAATACCACCTTTTTATCATTTATTTTCTTGAAAGCAAGAAGGAAGGACAGGAGAAAAGAAGCAAGGATGAATGTAATTTAAACATCACTACAAAATTCTGATCTAAGATGGTAAGTTAGAGAAGGCATCTGTAAGCACTTGAAGTTAGAGGAATATATAGTCCTAATTCAAATATGTCTCCTTCAGTTCTTAGATTTAACAGTTTATTTGAATACGAGATTGAAATAATCTGTGAGTTTATCTTTGTGTATGCATAGCTCTATATTTGGCATTGGCCAAATAGTAGAAAACTGTGGGTAGGTAACCCGGTCACTAAAATATAGGATGAAAGCATCTAAAACATATATATAATATTACAGAAATAGTAAAAAAATGCTTTTTCCTTGTTCAATCCCATCATATATTCGTGTGTGTATATATATACACACACACATATAGCTGCAGGTAGTTTTGCTTGAGTTTGGGGTCATGTTCCCCAAGTCAAGTGACTCTGTGTCCATAAAACCTCCAGAGGTCTGTGCCAGGACCCTTCCTTCCCTCCTGTGTAGCCCACTGTCTGTGCTTCCCCGGGGGTGTGTCTCTACTCCGAACTCCGGACATGAGTGTACTCATAGTCTTGGTGCTCAGCTGAAAAAAATTTGAGCTGGACCGTAAACTTGAGACCCACACTAACAACATGACATAGTAGCAAATGCAATCCATGTGAATATGTTCCTGTTGTATTGACACCACCACAATTCTTTTGTACTTTTCTACTCCTTTAGCTTCAACTCTGTCTGCAATTGCTTTATAGCAGCCTTTTCCCATGCAGCCTGCTCCTTACAGAATACCCTGGTGTCCTGATTGTGCAGATGAAGCTAAGGCTGTTCTCAGAAGATAGATCAATTGCCTGTCACCTATTCATAATTAGTTCCTGAGGTCACAACAACCACCTGCAAGCATACGGATAGTGCTAGTAGGCATAAACAAGATGTGGGTTGTTACAGTCACTGACAGAGCAATACATCTCTCTGGTCTAGTGTCAGCAGATGGATCATTCATTACAATTTGAAGAATCTCCTGCAAAATTGTGTGGAGCAAACTGAGGGTATAGCAAAGTGAATGGATGCAGCGGTACCAGATGGACATATGTATTTCTCAGAACTCCTTTTTTTTATTATATATAACAAAACAGATGGCTATAGTTACCTTGTCTTTAGTACATTAGCAACACTTTGCTTCTGACCTATTCTTACTTTCCTGTCAGTACCAACTGGCAGTAGAAATCACCTCACTTGACTTTAAACCCATAACAGTTATGTATGAAGCTTAAGCTGGCTGAAGATTAGGCTTGGCTCTTAAGTGCATCTGCAGAGGAAGCTTAATCTTGCCTTTTCCAGATAGCGATCTTAAAAAGGGATGGATTGCTATCCTGAATCATCTATTTCTCTTTACTGAATATATAGGGAATCTAAACATTCGCTTAAGGTGATATAACTAATTTTAGATGGCTGATTATAGAGAAGAGGAATCCTGTCTTAAAGACCTGTGTGAAGCCTTCCATTCATTACTGTTTTCATATATAGCTTGCAGTTAGCAAAGGCAGAGCTTAACAGTTCTAGGTCTTTTAGAAAGGATGTAGATATCTTTTTTATTTTGGGGATCATAACTGTTTAACAGCCCTGTCCCAGACTCTCAAGTGTATCTCTTTTGCACCAAGAGGTGCTGGTCCATTACGATCCTGGTAAAAAAGGTGCTCGGACTCCATAAAGTATAATTTAAAAGGCTGTTTATTAGCACTAACACTGCAAGAAGAGAATAGTATAGATAATCTCGTATTAGATGCTGGGAGCCCCTGTTTGTTCAGCACTGAAGGGGCCTCTGATCCATGTACAGCATGATGTGCAGACCTTGTCCATGGAAGAGGTTGTCTCATTTTGATCATTTGAGCTGTTATAGAATTTTCTTACAAGAAAACAACTCTATTCATCATTTTTACTGTCAGACTTGGTAAATTCTTGCTGTACTTTTAGATAAACACAAGGTCAGGCTGGTGGCATAATCCCTGGTACCAAGTGGAAGGTGCCTGCAGGCTGTGTTAAAGCAAGCTGGCTGAGTTTATCCTGCAGCCAAGAGATTTGTGCAGTACAAGACTGCCTGAAGGCTACGCTGGACTTGCAGAGCAGAACAGCACAGCACAGCAGAGGCCTGGACCTGCTCAGGACCTGTTACGTGGATCACTAACTCCTCAATGTACAATGATCTTCCAGTCGCGACCACTCTAATATCTGCAGAGCACCTTCTGCGGAGCTCATGCAAACAGTATCTGTATCTGTTTTGTGTGGAAGCTTTGTAAAGTTCGTTACCTGCACACATATCTTATTTCAGGGCATTTCTGCTAAAACTCCTTGTTCCTCTACTGTATGTCCTGGTCTCTTTACTGAACAGCTGCTCTTCTGCAACAACCTGGTGCACACTAAACTTCTGAGGCATTAGTAAAGCCCCACACGGTGGCTTTGTGAAGGAAGCTTAAAACATTGCAATATTGAGTTGACAGCCGGGACTGATGCACAGAGCAAAGATCCAGGCTGGTTGTTTTAGCCCAGCACAGGAAAGGTATGTTTTAACATAACCTTTATGTCAGACTTACTGACAGGAAATTAGTTCTGCACTGAGCCGTGTATGCCTGTTTTTATGAGAGTCTCAGCACGACTTTTTGAGTCAAACTGACATCTCTTCTGGGAAGGCAGGTTCCATTTAAGATGCTTTTGTGTCTCACAGACTCCAAATTACAGACACGCACCCTTAAAGGTTGAGAATGAATGGCCCTGGGACTTTTGAAATGCTACTTTCCCACCTAACTAATTCAATGAGTAAATAGTTTTGCTCCCAGTGAAAGATCAGATAGTATTATCGTACATGACAACATTTGTACCTTGGAGACAATAATTATGGCAGATGTTGAACAAACATACAGATATTCCCTGCTCTGAAGAGTACTGCTATGGTATTTAGTTAGGAGACATAAATTTTCTGAAAGGACAAGCCTCTTCTCTTACAGAGGCTTATCAACTGAAGATCTGCTTTTTGAAAGAGCGACTTGAAGAAGGGCCTCGGGAGGTTTCTAATTGTAGACAGAGATGTTTCTGCTCACCGCAGAGCAAATAAGAAGGCCGCATCAGTGCCTTTGGAGGGCTCTTGTGAGACTGATGATGGGGCAAGGCCCAGAAGCACTGCAGCTGGGGGCCTTCACCTGTTACCTAGAGTCCTGTCAAGGAGAAGACAGTGCTGTACCTATCTTTTCCAGACAATGTGGCATCCCCTTGCAAAGTGTGATGTCTGGGATGCCAGCAAGGACATCAATTTGGCCCTAGGTAAAAGTGAAAAAATCACCTGAATGTAAGTGTTGCCTTCAGAACTTGGGGTTCTGCTATTGCATCTATTTGCAGTGGGAGCAGGCTTGAGAGGACACCAGGCAGCTTTCTGTAGGTGACTTGAGGGATTGCTAGACTTATGAAGAAGATATTTAACATAGATCAAACAGATTGAATTAAAGCTGAAAGGTCTCAGCAAAAGTGGGAGAGGCCTGGACAGTGTCATCTTATGAAATCAGAAGGTCCAGGGTACAGTGCAGACGTGCATGCATGCATGGAAGACTGTAAACCACTCACATTGCGGTCTGTATAGTCACAGCACTTGCCTTTTGATTTCAAATGACCTGCCTGTAAAACCCTGTTCAAGCTGAAGGTTCAGGGCCAGAGCCAAGGGAACCCATGCCCTTATGTGGTGGTTTAACCCCAGCTGTCCACTTAGCACCACACAGCTGCTCGCTCACCGATGTACCTTCTCCAGCGTGGACTTATCCTTGGGCCACAATCCCTTCAGAGGTATACCTGCTGTGGCACAGACACAAGCATGGCCACAGATGCTTTGAGATGTACCTGTCTAATGTGGGCTTATTCATGGCCAGAAATGCTTCAGGGTGTCCTGCTCCCATGTGGACTCATGCACAGGTCACAGTCCCTTTGACTTGAGTTCACACTGGAGTTCCAGCCTGTCCAGGACAGCAGCACAGGAACAGCAGCGGGGCCCTGGCCACCTGCCAGCCCAGGGGTGTCACCATTGCTGTTATCACAATGTTCCCAGGCACAGCACAGTAAGGTGATAAGCAGTACAGCAGTACGGCAAGCAGCAAAAGAAAAAAAGCAGCCACTAACAAGTACTAGATATAGACTAATGAGCACTAATATACAGTAAGGCAAGCAAGTCCCATGGCAAATACAGGAACCTGCCAATTAATAACTAAAGAGCAATAAATTTGAGCTAGCAATTCCTACCAACCTGCCATTACCTCAAATCCTTTGAGCCCCACATCGGGTGCCAAAAAGGACTGTGGTGGTTTAACCCCAGCCAGCAACTAAGCACCACACAGCCACTCTCTCACTCCCCTGTTGTGGAATGGGGGAGAGAATCAGAAGAGGAAAAGCGAGAAAGCTCGTGGGTTGAGATGAAGACCGTTTAATAGGCAAAGCAAAAGCCATGCACACAAGCAAACAAAACAAGGAATTAATTCACTACTTCCCATGGGCAGGCAGGTGTTCAGCCATCTCCAGGAAAGCAGGGCTCCATCATGTGTAATGGTTATTTGGGAAGACAAATGCCATCACTCCAAATGTCTCCCCCCTTCCTTCTAATTCCCCAGCTTTATATGCTGAGCATGACGCCATATGGTGTGGGATATCCCTTTGGTCAGTTGGGGTCAGCTGTCTGTCCTGGTTTCAGCTGGGATAGAGTTAAATTTCTTTGTAGTAGCTAGTATGGGGCTGTGTTTTGGATTTTTGCTGGAAACAGCGGTGATAATGTGGAGATGTTTTAGTTGTTGCTAAGTAGCACTTACACTGGTCAAGGACTTTTCCAGCTCCCCATGCTCTGCTGAGTGCACAAGAAGCTGGGAGGGGACACAGCTGGGACATCTGACCCCAACTGACCAAAGGGATATTCCATACCATATGGCATCATGCTCAGTATATAAAGCTGGGGAAGAAGAAGGAAGGGGGGACATTTGGAGTGACGGCATTTGTCTTCCCAAGTAACTGTTATATGTGATGGAGCCCTGCTTTCCTGGAGATGGCTGGGCACCTGCCTGCCCATGGGAAGTAGTGACTTAATTCCTTGTTTTGCTTTGCTTCTGTGCGCAGCTTTTGCTTTACCTATTAAACTGTCTTTATCTCAAACCATGAGTTGCCTCACTTTTACTCTTCCAATTCTCTCCCCCGTCCCACCAGGGGGGAGTGAACGAGCGGCTGCGGGGTGCTTGGTTGCTGACTGGGGCTAAACCACGACACTGTCCCAGCTGTGTCCCCTCCCAGCTCCTTGTGCACCCCCCGCCCACTCGCTGGTAGGGTGGGGTGAGGAGCAGGGAAGGCCTTGGCACTGTGTAAGCACTGCTCGGCAGGAATGGAAACGTCCCTGTGTTATCAACACTGTTTCCAGCACAAATCCAAAACACAACCCCATACTAGCTACTATAAAGAAAATTAACTCAATTCCAACCAAAACCAGCACACCTTATATGCAATTAAGTCATATTATGGGTCTTACAAGTCAATTTATGGGCAATAGATCAGGCTTTCCCTTCTCGTATCAGGCAGTTTTAATGGAAAAAGAAGACTAGGTTTTAAATGATACCATTCATTTACTTGGAAGAACACCTTGGTGCATCCAGCATGGCAAATGCATTTGCACAAAAGGATTTTCATTTGTTATTGGCTTAAGGCTAATTTCTCTTCTCCTTAGATCTCCCCTGCCAAGGCTTGTTAGTCATTAGAGAGCTGAGGTGAACACAGGTATAGCCTGCCGATGCTCCTGAGTTGTGGGAGTGCAGTAGTCTATGCAAGGAAATAACCTGTGCAACTACTGTTTAGCAGGTCTGTAGCTGAGGTCTGTGGCCTTTGTCTCAAAGACCTGGACATCACCTGCCCTTATTACTTCTAATCTGGTAAGTATTTTTTTCCTGTCCTTGGCTTCAGATCCTTGATTGTACCCTGGTAATTTATTTTGGCTTGAAATATGATGCTGGAATATGTGTACCTGTCTCTTATAAGGTTAACCAGAAAGCAAGCACGTTTTTAGGGTTGCTCAAAGACAGCTTGGCAATGGTATGTAGGGAAACATTAGAGAGAACTCTTAAGTTTTTGTTTCAGTTAAGACAATTCTTTTTACTTTCAGCCATTCCTACCTTAAGATCTGGTGGGCTAATAAAGCTCATCTCCCAAAAGTCACCTATTAATTTCTAACTTCATTGCTTGGCAGAATCTCAGATATATTCAGTCCTCTCTATGCTTTATCCCTGCACTTTGTCATTTCCTCCTCCTTTTCTCTATACATTTATTAAACGGAGATTTTTTTCTGTATAGTCCCCTTTTTCCTAGCCTTAGTGTCCAGACAATACAACCTCCTTTTCAAACTGGGGTGATGAGCTTTCTTGACAACACTGATTCTATCTGATCGGGCAGTCAAGAATTTTTTGTTGTTTATGGAAGTTTAAAAACTTGCCCAAGGTTCCTTGTCAAGTGTTCAAGTGTTTCCAGTCTCTCAAGCTTTCTTTTACAAGATCAAGGTCCTGCAATTTTGTATCTGGCTGTTTTCCATACAAGTCACCTTCAAAAGTCTTCTTTTGTCTGTATTCATTTTGATTAAGAAAAAATAATTTTCAGCTCTAAATTGAGTACATGCTCAGATTGCTGAAGTAAATATATTACAACGCATAGCCAGAAGGCAAAGCCTTTAAATCACCCCCATTTGCTGTGATTTCCTTTCCTTTTTTTTTTTTTTTTTTCTTGGAACTTGTATCTAACCCATTTAGCCTATCATTCATTCAGACGTTGTGAATGGAAGGGCAGAAGTCAACAGTTTGAGTTAGCTGTAGTTTGAGTCTAACTTTAAAATATTGATTCAGTTTACAAAGTATTGATTCAGCCTTGATCTGGTCATCATAGAGCATTAGACAGAGCCCTTGACTTTATCACACTCAGCTATATACTTGGTCTAGATTAACACTAAGTGCTGCTCTGGGAAAACTGCTAAATACAAACTTAGTCTGAGAAAAGGGCCAGTTAAATAATTTAATACCTAACAGATGGACTTCCTTAAATACAGAAGTCTTTGTTATTCTATGGACAATGCCTTTCAGAATTGAGGAAGGGTCTGTGGAAAGGAAACATTGGGGTTTCTTTGGCTATAGGACTCTGAGAACAACTGACTAATTAGCGTTTGTGTGTAAGTAATGTGAAATTGGACTTTTTTTTTTTAAGCTGAAGTTTCCAAAACTTCAAAGAGGCAATCAGAGGCTGTGACTGAGATTTTGGACAGAAAAATTATAGTGATTACAAGTGACATATTTGTTTAGCCTTATAACATAAGCAGAAAAAGGCTGTTAAGTCCTTGGAATAATTCAAATGGAATGAGGAAAAATGTTTTACAAAACCAAGAATGAATTTTCTAGTCCAAGCACTAGCATTTATTATGGAAAATTCTTGGTACTTATGTACCGTACAAATTTACAAGGGTACTTACAAATACATGCACTTAGGTACAAGGCATAACAGTAACAGTTGCAAGCTAATGAAGATCAAGCTAGGTCTGACACCAGAAGCTAGGGAAAAGCATTTAGAATAAATCTTAATAAAAATAAACAACACCATTGTCACCTGTGTTAGGATTTAATAAAATAAACATAGATTTGTATAATAGTCCTTTACCTTGGATACTAAAAAATTATTCGGACAAGAGACTGTTTGACTGATTCTGTGACAACAGTAAAATTGTGCTATCAAAAGGAGCTTTCTCCTGCCAGACCTGGTGCACTGAAGTCCAAGTTGCAACTCTTTTCAGATGTGTATGTGTTGCTAAGTTTGTGGATGGCTATTTTTGACACAGCTTTTCATTATTTGAAACTGTTTATTAATGATACACTGTGCCTACATAAAAAGTTTTTATTGCTTTCAAATACCTGCATATTGAGCAAACTCAATTACATAAACATCTTGGGACTCGACTCTTTCCAGTGGTGCCCAATGACAGGACAAGGGGCGATGGGCACAAGTTGGAACACAGGAAGTTCCAGCTAAACATGAGAAAAAACTTCTTTCCTGTGAGGGTGCCAGAGCAGTGGCACAGGCTGCCCAGGGAGGGTGTGGAGTCTCCTTCCCTGGAGACATTCAACACCCACCTGGACACGTTCCTGTGCCCCCTGCTCTAGGTGTGCCTGCTCAAGCAGGGGGGTTGGACAAGATGATCTCCAGAGGTCCCTTCCAACCCCTACCATTCTGTGATTCTGTGATTCTTTCTACCTTACAAAGAATTTGGTAGGAAAATGCTGGAGTTAGCTAAAATGACCATTTTTTTCCAATAGCATACTTATCTCTCTGCACATTTCTTAGATAACCACAGACTCTCAGAAATTACATGGTTATCAAGGATATTTGGGAAAAGACAGCTACCACATTTCCCCAGCTAGCTCACATTGCATTGTGTACCTGAGTGTCTTTAAATCATTACCTGTGTCTGCGCTGATAATAATTTCATGCCCTCAGGAGTAACTTTCTATCGGGTACAGCAATACCATGGTTTTCATATTCCTATACCTCAGTCTATGCAAAACTGATAGCTTGATCTGGTCCTTGCTTGTGTAGGTTTGATTTCACACATCTGGATCTACCCGTACTGAATTATATAAAATCTTTTCCTTGAAGAGTAATAAATGACTTTTTACCTCAGTGTGGTGAAGGAATAAAATTTTGTCTCCTTCCTCCCACTTATTCCTGTGGCTTATTTGGAAAGTCAAAACTCATAGACAACTTATTTCAACTGTTTCAAACCTTTTCTACAAGACATATCATTAATTTACGTTACTGTTCTTTTTTTCCCACATTCTATTTATTATAAAGGGCTGGCCTCAGTATGAACCTTGAGAGATTGCCACCCAGAAGCATTAAGGAGATTTAAAAGCCTTAATGTTCAATGCTTTAAAAACTATTTTATGATATGGCAATTAAAGGTGACATGCTGCAACTCTCTTAATCCTGAGTGGCTGCCTAAAGTAACAGGATCCCATGGAGTACATTGCAGGTATGGCTCAGCAGAAAATTGGCAGTACGTCCTATTTCTCCTTTGCTCTTTCCTCATTCTCTGAAAAATGCCACTTTCAAAAGATAAAGAAAACAGTACAGGTTACTGCTGGGTTGAAAGATGCCATTTTGTTGGAGGAGGGAAAGTTGTAGCAGTTTTAGAAAAAAACAATGGTCATCCAAAATGGGAAGTTTCTGCTGCAGGAGGTGCAACTCCTGGGCACTGGGGGCTCTCCCTTCACAGATGTTTTCCAGAGAAAGGTGTTGAAAGCTACACCTCAGGCAGTACTGCTAGAGGTGTTGTGATTAGTCTTAATGTTCAGGTGTCCTTTCTGACCTGTCTTTATATTCCACTTGAGCTGCTTGTAGCTATGGGGGCTGCGTACTCAGTCTGGGAGGGTTGATGGCAATTACAGCATTTAGGGGACAAGAGAAAATGGAATAAATAGCTCTGGCACACTTGCTACCTTGTTCTCCACACCTTTGAGAATTGCTTAATGTTTCTTCTCTACTACAACCCACAGCTCTAATTAAATGGATTAAAATTATGAAGGAAAATGTACTCTGGGCAAACCTGCATGCCAAATCCACCTTTAGTGGAAAGAGATGTAATTCTCAGAAGTCAGAAGAGTTGCACCCTCATACATTAGATGTATATTTGATGAGCTTGCATTCTCCTTCTGTTTAATCAAATGGGTGGATTAAAAACAGTCTTTAGATGTAGGGAAAGGGAGAATACAGAAGTGCCTCCTGTTAGCGCTCACCTGGGAAATGTTAGCCCCTCTAAAGGTACCACTCAGACATCGGCCTTCTTGGCTTCCCTGTGGCCAATGGAAGTGGCACAAACCAGACACCATTGCAGATCTGAAATTCTCCATATATTTACTCATATCCATTGCCTGAATTAAACTATAGCAATTGTCCTTAAGACCATACGTATATATACAGTTAGGAGGTGAGCAGCTGACAAAGTTAACAGACTTAAGGAGAGACAAATGATCTTCCTATTTCTAAAGTTCTTTCATATACTGTCTGCTAACCTCTAAATATTAAAGATTTATCATAGTTATAAATTCCAGCTCTCTTTAATCACCGTCCAGAAATAATGTAGCTATTGCAAAGTGGCCTTAGCTGAGCCCTAAACAAGCAGCTCTTTCAGAGGTGCTCTGTGCAGGCAATATGCCTGGCTGGTTTTATTTTACTGAAGTGCATATTTTGTATTCATTTTATGTATCTCTTATCTTTGCCGTGCCTCACGCTGAAAGGCTTTTTAAGAAAACATTCTAAAAATACCCTCTATATGAGGTGAACCAACACACCTCACTGTGAATTGCAGAGTATGTATGTATCTTTGGTTTATCTCATGCACCGGATAACGCAGGAATATGGCTTTGTTCTCTTCAAAAACAGAATGCCCTTCCAGAAAGCACTTCATTGATAGGAAAATCTGTTCATATTTTTTGAAATGTAAGGAGGCCCAAAATATTATATTTTCTGTGCTGCTGGCATCTCTCCTGTTATTTGGGAGAACAGCTGATAATCAGCATGCCTATCTTGCACCTTATCTGTGGTTCCATTGGAATGTCTTGCAAGGCAAGAGCAGAAATCTTGAGTTTTGCAGTTGGAGAACAGACATTCACTTGCAGATTGAGATAAAAGTGACAGATGTGAATAATAAAAAAGTCCACATCACATATAGCCTTTTCCCTCAAGCCAGAGATTCCCTGTCAGACACACTGCCTCAGACATTGATCTCATAGTATCACACAGCTGAAGCAAAGATTTCATTTGGTTACTGCTCAAATGGGAGACTTCAGGGGTAAAAACCCACACTGGTGTAGAAGCAGAGTCACCAGGTGTCACGCTTCCCAAATCAGCTGTAATCTGGGAAGCATTCAAGGGAACAAACATGCAACAGGGTCAATTCCATTTGCAGCTCAGTAAGAAACCTGTGGTCCTAGGCAGAGGTCTGCATTAAAACATAATGTTTAGTAAAACCTGTTTAAGAGGTGATCCTTCCAGTTTCTGATATCTGCGGCATTTTTTCACTCCCCCAGTTATGCCGGTGAAATCATTAGTGGGGCTTATATAAATTACATCAAGCAGTGGTGCACAGCTGGGAGTGAGAGGGCAAGGCAGGAACAGCTTAAAGAAATTTTGCAAAGCTATTTCCCCCTCAGGGACTTGGCGCTTTCTTATGGGTATAGCCTTTATTACATTTTGCAAGAAGTAGCGAGATCTAATGGGTATAGTATTGATTGCAGTGTACTTTCTTCCCTTCTCCACAGAGAAGGGTAGAAGAATTTGGTAACAGAGAAGGGGCTCTGTAGTATCATGGGGAGGTGGCAAATTTTAATGAAAATTTGGTCTTTATAGAAATTATTTCCTGCTCTTATGAAAGCATCTAAAAAAGTTACACTGAAGACTACAACATTTTATGGGAATGGTGAGATTTTGTTTCCAAATATTTAATTAATTTCCTGAATTTAGATGTCTCTGTGTAGGTGTCCATGTTGGAGCTAGGGACTTGACTTCTTCACACAAAGGAACCCTTTGCCAGTTGAGGTACCCTAGGTTACCTCTCCTTGCCTCCTGCTGCTGGTCCAAATGGCTCTGGGGGTCCTTTTGTCATGCCCAAACAGCCCTGTACACACCTTTGATACACTACAGCACACTTATATGCAATTTTAAGGCAAAGCTTTTGCATAAGGTGATTGGAGCACTTGTCTGGTACACAGGAGTGCTGAGTTCAATGTTGTCATGAGTCTTTGGAGAAGGGAAATAAAATTCAGGCCAAAATAGCCCAAGAACTGAGAAAGGGCCGTGTCATTGCTTCACTACCCCAGGCAGATCCTGCTGATGAGCTGCTCAGCATGGAGTCGCTTTACGCTCACGAGTGAGAAAATGTCAAGAGCAAAGGTGTGAAGCCTTATGATCAGAGTCTTTTCCTGGAAGACATTTAAATGCAGCTCCAATTCTTAGTCTGAAAATTCTTTCAGCAATTTATTCATTAATTGTTTATAGTAAAAATAAACACACAGGCACACAACCCATGCACTCCTAAAAGCGGTGCATGTTATTTATGTGAATGTGTTCTTTTCTTCACTCTATGGACTGGTGAATTCCTGATTTGTTCATGTAAAGTAACAAAAAAAAAAACAAAACAAAACAAAATAAAAAACAGGAGCAAGAGAGGGTGAGTGGAGTGTGTGTATGACTTCTACAGTCCTTTCCTGCCATTCTCAAAGCTCCATGCTTAGCGACAGAAAGGTGGGTGATTTGGATGTAAATACTCTGAGGCTAAGAGGAAGCTCCACCAAATTCCTGCTCTCTGGGCAATTGCTCCATCAGTAGAGCTGCAACAAGAATAAGAAATCATGAACACTGTCTTCAGGGGTAATATTTCAAACATCTCGATATTGCCATAGTTTCTAGTTTTAGCTGAGATCAGAAAAAAAATCTTTTCTTGGTAGAATGTAAGTGCAATGAGTTGAATGAAAGCACACAAAAGAGTTTTCTATGAGGGAATTATACTCTACAAGTTTTTCTGCAAAGGACTGTTTCAAATATCTTGAGCAGGCTGTCTGCTTAGTTTTATAGTAATTAATCTGTTCTTAGTCCCCAAAGAGTGTAAGATTCTGGCCAATGATTTTACTAAAATGCAGTGCAGTGGACAGCTCAGCACTGAAGCAGCGCCTCTTTTGCAACAAATCTGGATTTCTCTCTTAACAGCAGGACAGCTGAGAAAACTCTAAACTTTATGTATCATGAATGTGAAGCCAAAGAGTAATTTTAGCAACAATTTTCAAAATTTTACTATTTGCACAATTAATCCCTAACCTAATGTTACTAGAATGCTGACCATAATAATTACACAGCTGTACTGCAGGTGAATCAATTAGGTGTAGTATTTCATTTATCAGAAGGTAGTCTCACTTCAGAGTAGGGTTGCACCCTACCTGTAAGAAAAGAAGATGTGTTAATATTACTAGTTTCATCAGCCTAACGGTGGTTGAAAGTCTCTTTTTAAGGTTTCCTTGAACAGGTCTGTGAATGGCTGATGCAACTGAAGAGTAAAATTTGTGTGAATGTGAGTGATCTACACGTACAAAGCTAACTAGCTATCACTAGAATAGAGTATTGAGTATTTTCTGTTCTCATGTTGTGACAAACCAAAACTAGACTTCCATGCTTCGCTGCAAACTGTAATGTCATAACCTTGAAAATATGCAAGGATTCAGCAAATCAATCAACAGAATTATTTTCTCCTTTCAATATAGCTCTCTCTCCTCCTCGACGACAGCAGAGAAGGGACAGTTTGGATTAGTGTTTAATCAGTAGGTTCTCTGACTTGGTCTTGAAATGTCAGCTCTTAATCTCTCTTACCTTGAAAAATGAAGATATTGGGATTTGATGTAATAGCTTTGTCTGAGAGGTATAGTCCTTCTGTCAATATTCACCCCACAGAGAGGCTTGCTCATAACCCAGAGTGCCATGCATTTCCACTGCCTTGGCAGCAGGCTCCATTTCATATGACTCAATGGCAAATTCAGGAGTTTTCTCTGAGCATTTTCTTCAGCTTTAAACACATTAAATTGCAGCCATTGAATTTAAACCTGGGTTTCAAAAAAAGGATAGCAATAAAAGACTAGTTGGGGCAGTGGGTATATTTAGAAAAATTACATGAAGTTGTTATTAATAGTGTCTGTGCTAAAAGTTATCAAATATTAAAGGTGAATTAAATGCCATATTTTTAGGTTCTATTAAAAACAAAACAAAACAAAACATAAAGGTGAATTAAATGCCATATTTTTTATGTTCTATTAAAAACAAAACAAAACAAAACAAAACAGAAACCCAAGCATTTTCCTCTTTGCCCCAGCATATCTTAATATAGAGGGGGCAAGTTAAGCACTTGGTTTCATGGAGAAGGTGGTCAGGTATGAAAGGAGAGATCTGCCTATCTCTAATGACTTTTCTGTGAGCTCTGTGGTGAAAGACATGAAAAACGAGTGGGTTGGTATAGTACATGATTATTCTTCACATCAACAGAGAAAGTAGTGGTTTCATGCATTTTGAATCCAAATACTAGTGCCTCTGGCTGCTTTATAACTTGCTCATATCACAGTAATTCCTAAGCTAATTTTTTAAAGGCTCATATGCAGTCTTAGCTGGTCGGTCATTCCGTCACAGTGAACTTTTCAGAATGGAAAAACGGCAGCAAATATACATCACTGATTTTCATTTGGTAACTTGGATCAGAGCTGGACTGTAGTGACTACGTCTTGCTAAGGAGGACTTAGGAACCAATCCTGTTTTCCACAAGTTCAAGCTATACTAAACCTTTGTCCCCAACTGTATGAGTTATAATTAACTGAAGTGTTTTTAAGTATAACAGTAGTTAAAAGAGTGAGCACCCAAGTCACTGAAGTCAAGGAAAGATTCGCAGGTTATGTCCAGAGTGTAAGTGGCTTTGTAGGCACCTAGCACAGCCATGGTCCCTCGGACATCCATGCTGGAAGACTGCCAGAATTCCCTGCTGCTGCCTCCTGTCCTCTGCATTTTGCTTTCCTCCCAGAATCACAGTAAGGGATTAAAGATGAAGATAAGGTGCACAGCATTTTGTCCAGTTAGACCTTCTGCATGAGAAGTGCCTTCAAATGTCTTCGCATGAATGATTTTGGCAGACTTTGTGAACCACTGTAGACCAGCGCTGAAGGCCAAGTTTGAACAAACAACATGAAATTAGTGTAGGTAATGCAAATGAGATTATTTTGCACAATACTTAATAGCAAACAATATCACCTGCATCTTATTTTCTATAGTATTACAAAAATGTTTTTCAAAGTTGAGTCTTTGTGATGTTTTTCTCATTCCCTTTACACTCAGGTAGACAGTTTTAAAATTATTTCAGATCAGACAGCTTTGTATTTTTCCTCACGTGCTGATAGATCCCACACCTAGTTAATCTGGAGGTGATTAAGCCTAGATAAAAATGTGAAATAGTTAAAAAGCACATCTCTACTTACGCTTAACACATTAGGTAGAGTGCAGATAACACATGCCTTCTTGTGTATTTGTTTATGTTTCTATGTTAACCTGGGGTATCAGAAATTACCTGGTTTTAGGCAGAACTTTTCTGTACACAAATTCTTCAAAGTAACCATTACTTCTCCCTGCCTCTCTCTTTCTGTTAAGTGTCATGCAAGCTTCAGGTATCAATGACATGGTAGTGAAGGGAGAAGATGTGGATTCAACAACAGGTAGGACCTACTGCCACCAGCAGAGCCCAAAGTGACCTCAGACAGACCATGAAGGACATCTCCTGGAGGACGGAGGATAGGGTGTAGTAGAAACATGTCTTCCTGCTGCATGAGGTGTCCAAAGACTGGAGTTAATTTGATCTGGGAGTGTCATGCAAGTGAACAAATTAGTAAGTAATTTTTGCCTCCTGTAATTTCAGTTTGTGCGCAGATGTGGTTTGTGAACTCCTAGTGCCAGTTCTCATGGCACTCAAGAAAAGCAGCTTTACCTTTAGAGTGAGTCTGGAATCACTAAGGTAGTGATTCAGTTATGAAGTATGGAGTAAACTTCTTAAAGTAAACTCCAGATTGAATGAATGTAGCTTTTCATGCAAAACAAAGATGCGTAATTTCTTACAAGATGGCAGCCTTGAAAAATAAAACTCTTTTGGTGTTACATCCTTATATCCTACTAGGGGGATAAATTCTGTGATTACTAATGATGTGATGTGGGAAATGATGTGAGGCTGGAAGGGCATCTCGAGATTGTCTTGTCCAATCCTTTGCTCAAGCAGGGTCAGCTACAGCAAATTACTCAGGATTGCACCCAGTCAGGTTTAGAGTATCTCCAAAGATGGAGACTCCATCACCTTTCTGGGAAATCTATTTCAGTGTTTGACTACCTTCACCGTAAAAAAGTGTTTTCTTGTGTTCAGATGCAATTTCATGTGTGTTCAGTTTGTGCCCATCGCCTCTTGTCCTGTCACTGAGCACCACTGAGAGGAATCTGGCTTCCTCTTTTTCAATCCCTCCTACCAGCTGTTTATATACTTTTATAAGATCCCCCTAAAACTTTTATTTTCCAGGCTGAGAAGTCCCAGCTCTATTAGCCTCTTCTACTATGCCAGATACTCTAATCCCTTCAACACTTACACGGCCCTTTGCTGGAATCACTCCAGTAGCTCCGTGTCTTGTACTGGGAAGCCCAGGGCTGGACCCAGCACTCCAGATGGGTCTAAGTAGAGCAGAAGAATCCTCTCCCTCGACCTCCTGACTATGCTCTGCCTAACGCAGCCCAGGAGGCTGTTGACCTTCTTTGCTGTGATGGCACATTCCTGGATCATGGTAGCCTGTTGTTCCCCAGGACCCCCAGGTCCTTCCCTGCAGTGCTGCTTCCTAGCCTGATGTACTCAGCTAGTACTGATGCCTGGGGTTATTCTTTACCAGATGCAGGACCTCGTGTTTCCCTTTGTTGAATTTCATGACGTTCCTCTCAGTCCAATTCTCTAGCCTGTCTAGGCCCCTCTGAATGGCAGCACACCCAACTGATACATTAACCACTTGTCCCAGTTTTGTATCATCTGCAAACTTGCTGAAGGTGCACGCTGTCCAAACATTCAGGTCATTAATGAAGATGTTAGACAATATTAGCCCCGCTACTGATCCCTGGGATACTCTATCTAAAACAGTGAGTACAAGGCACTAAGCACACTGAGGAGGAACTCTGTTCCACCATGCATTTTCCTCAAGTCTATAATGCAGTTTTGGTTGTAGTGAAATAAAGCTTAACCATAACTTCCCTAAAATCAGATATGTTTCCCATATATTTATAGCTGACCTAATGTTATTGAATCCCAGCTAATTTTATGTTTACTTTTTTTTTTCTAACACAGGTATAATTGTCAGGTGTTGTCGCGGTTTAACCCCAGCCGGCAACAGAGCACCACACAGCCACTCACTTACTCTCCCCTGTTGGGATGGGGGATTAAAAATGGAAGGGTAAGAGTAAGAAAACTCATGGGTTGAGATGAAGACAGTTTAATAGGCAAAGCAAAAGCCATGCATGCAAGCAAACAAAACAAGGAATTTATTCACTGCTTCCCATGGGCAGGCCGATGCTCAGCCATCTCCAGGAAAGCAGGGCTCCATCACATGTAACAGTTACTTGGGAAGACAAAACACCAGAACTCAGAATGTTCCCCCCTTCCTTCTTTTTCCCCCAGCTTTATATGCTGAGCATGACGCCATACAGTGTGGGATATCCCTTTGGTCAGTTGGGGTCAGCTGTCCCAGCTGTGTCCCCTCCCAGCTCCTTGTGCACCCCCAGCCCACTCGCTGGTGGGGTGGGGTGAGGGGCAGGAAAGGCCTTGGCTCTGTGTAAGCACTGCTCGGCAGTAACAAAAACATCCCTGTGTAATCAACATTGTTTCCAGCACAAATACAAAACAGAGCACCATACTAGCTACTATGAAGAAAATTAACTCCCTCCCAACAAAAACCAGCACAGGTGTGAAGATGGAAAATTAATTTTACACAGTATATTGGAAGGAACACTTTCTTTGTATGAATGACGGAATGCCCCCCTTACAAGATTCGTAGGGTGAGGTGATACCTTTTTCTGGACTGACTGAAAACAATATAGAGAAGGCATACAGATCTGAAATGGAAGATGGGTGGGGGAATAGTTAGTATTGATCTTCAAATGTAAATGCAGACTGAAAACAATTGTTCTGACTGTAACTGCACAATATCAACCAGTTAAGGAAAAGTTAGCTGTGATGCAGAGGAGCAAGGGGAAAGAAGTGAAGTTGTTAGAGTTCAGATCACATACACTGAGCCAATAATTTCCATATATCACGTGTGAGATGCTTCTGCCAAGTGAGAAAGTATCATTGATTTTACCCACACAGAGTAATGGCAAAAATGACAGGAAGCACCATAAATCTCTACCGAACACTGTAAGTGAGCTCTGTTCATCACCTTTTTTGTCCACTCTCCATCAAGTGAGATGGGGCAAGAGTCTTCAAAAGAGAAAAAAGTGGGGCAAGAGTACTAAAAGAGACAGTGCTAGGAAAAGGTGAAAGGGCATTGGGTAGTTTGCCTACAAGAGAGGATGTGATGCCCTACATAAGTGCAAACAAGTTGCAGGTGCTAAACAAGTGAATAGGGGATTTCATGGTGAAAGCTGACAGCAATTTTTTCTTTCTGCCACTCTCTGCTTCACGGTGGCTTCATATGAGCAGTGAGAGAGAGTCAGAAATGCCACCTGCAAGCTCAGTCGGGATCACATTGACCCTTAATCTCAAGGGAGCAAAAGCTGGGGAATATTTGCTGCCTTCTGATAGCCAGCTTGGGTATGCAATCCTGTGGCCAAGTAGTGATAGAGCTGAGGAGACAGCTGGCCTTTGGAGAGTCTGGCGTTCTTGTTGTCTGTGAAAGAAGCTTCCCTCACTATGGCAGTGATTGCTCTACAATCACTCAATGACTCAAAACTCTGGGATAAAATGTACTGCAAAGGGAGCAGAAGCTTGCACATTTGCTTTGATGATTGATAAGAAGGTGAAAAGAAAAGTGAGAGAGAAGTACCCCAGACTAATCTACTGGCCCTCAAAGGATCATCTACAGGTTAACAGTGGAGAAGATTTTGGTGTATTATTTCTCCTGTGCTGTGTCTCCTTTGAACATTTTTGCAGCATGTTCTCTGTCTTTATAGTGCTTTTCACCCTCATGGCTTCTCTGTTGCGTAGGACTGGAGCTGGGACATGACACACTGCATGTCTTAAAGAGTTGGTTTCCATGTGGATCCCCCAGTGCTGGTGTGGTCTTACCCCACAGCTGTTCTCAGATGCAGGATACTTCCTGGGTCTGCTTGCTCAGGGAAAGAGAGTGACTTTTTTCACCACAAGTGGATTTACTCACTCTTCCCAAGATTCCTCCTCTGGATTGCTGATCTTTGCTGACTTTCACTGATTTTATGATGGTGAAAGCTCTGGGCAATGTTTCTTCAGCTATTCTTTTGCTTCAAATAATCTGATACAATCTTCTTATATAAGAAAGTGAAGATGCTGCTTCCTGTTTGGGTTCCTCATAAATTTATTTGGACACTCATTTAAATGTCGCTGCAATTTATATTACACATATCTACTCAATGTTTAAAGATCAAAGATAATCGTTTCATTCAGTCAAATGGTCTCATGCAGGGAAAAGGTAGCAACACCATGCAGGGGAGGGAGGACAAGAAAGGACAAAAATAATTTCAGTGCTTAGGACAGGAACCTTAGGGTTAGACATCTTTAAGATGGAGCACGTACTTCTGTGAAGGTTGGAAGAGAACGGGCAGAGGGAGAAGATACTGACAAGTACACAGAATGGGCACAGTAATACTTGTGACAGCAGCCAGGAGACAAAGGACAGCTGAAAAGACAGAGGGCTGAGAAAATTAAGCATACAAAACTCTAAGACAGAAGAAATACATTTACCCATCCCCAAAATTCCACCCTATAGTTTATTCATTCTTTCTGTAAATATGGTGTAGTCAGCATGCATTGCTTCAGTGGTCATATATATCCTTTAGTGTCAATCTCAGACAATCAGGCAACAAAAGCCCAAGACATACAAATACTGAAGATCCTGTGAGAAGGAAGGTCATCCTGCCCCATTTTCACAGCTCTCCTCACAAGGGAGACCTTGAGCAGGTGGGAAAATGATGCCAAGTGGGGTATACAATGGCAAAAAATACTCACTGGCAACATGAGGACATCAGATGAGGTGTCTAAAAGTGTACACTTGTGCTAGAGAAAGGGCTGAAGCCTGCACACCCTGCCAGAGGTTAGCTGAGCGTGGTGCAGTCAGAATGACAGCTCCCAAGCACCGGCAGGGGCTCTCAAAGGCACAGACACAAATTCTTTGGGCATCTTTCACACCCAAATTGGAGGCAAGTGTCTTGAGCAACCTCTCTGTGTAGATGCTGGTGTACCTCTCTCCCAAACCCAAGTCTGAGAACAGCCTGATATACATGAGAATATCAGAGGCAGTCCCCGAGATGCTGTCTGGCAGGTAGTAATGACTGCACCCAGGGGACCCTTCCTGGTGGCTCTGGGCATCCACCATAGGACCACATCAGCTGAGCAGCTCCTCTGCTTGCCATAGAACACCACAAAAAGTGTGGACAAGTGATAGTACAGCACACCAACTAATGTTCCTACTGCTGCTGGTACTGATGGAGCTGAACGAGCAGATGAAACAACTTAAAATATGAGGGGTTAGAGAGCCCAGAGTAAATACTCCCCAAAATACTACAATTTTAAGGCTGATATAGGGGGTTTTACTCACATAAGTATTCTCATGTATTAAAATGGGATTGCTCACATGAATACATCAGATCTTATGCAATGTTTGGGGTTTTTTTTCCATTTATAAAGTTTTAATGTGACTATTATTGCCTTTCTTACAAAGTGAAACAGATTTTTACTGTTTTATTCCATTTTTTTACCTCTTTCTAGTTAGGTTTTATAAATACTGCTTTACATAGATAATGTTTTTTATATTTTTTTGCCTCTCTTACTGTATCATTGTTAATTTCTGCATTTGATTCAAACTGATGAGAATGTTTTTATTGCAATTAATTTTACTGACTATATTGGAATGAGTTGCAAATATCTCTCATGCACAATTTCCTCTTATGTCAGTAAATTCTCATTCCTTTTGATCACTTTGCACAACTGCTTGTTTTCTCAAATCCAGTGTATTTTCTTTCTTGCTTTTATCTTTTTCTTTTGTAGATATTGCTGACCTTCATCCAAATTCTGTTCTCATAATCAGGTAATAAAACCACAAGCTTTAAGCTTCTTTCTGGCTTTATCTTTTCTCACATATGATAGATGAGCTCCCTGTAAGCTATAGCCACCAGTATCTCTGTTCAGGTCCATGTACTGGAGGTAATGGGGAGCCTTGCTGTGGCTAAGGGAACTGAGATACAAGGGGATGAGGGAAGCTGGAAAGAACTGCAGTAAGAGAGTTCAGCAAACTTTTTTCATTGGACAATAATTGTGACCTGTTTTCTCTCGTCTATTTAAGAATCACCTGGAAGGGGGCTTTGCCATAGTGCTGGCTTAAGCTCTGAATTGCCTTTGAATTAATTGTTATGACTCTTAGACTTATTATTAATGTATGCTGTGTCACTCATAATACAAATCACATGTGTTATATCTGCTCCTTAGTTCAAAGGCTCATTAAAACCACAGAAGGCTTTCAAGATGGGTGTGTTTTCAGGGTGTCTACATCTTTGTGTAAACCTCTGTTTGCAAATTCATGTCCAGAGAATGTAAGTAGCCCGGTTGTCCTGGTTTCAGCTGGGATAGAGTTAAATTTCTTTGAAGTAGCTGGTATGGGACCAAGGCTGTGGACTAAATGATACCTGTGTGTTTTATCAAAGGATGGGAAGGAGGGGGTGGAGGTTAATGAGGTTGTATTGGATAGTGTGGAACCTGGGCATGATGTAATTCAAAAATTTTTACTCACAATCTGCCACACAACACACTTCCAAAAGCATATAAAAAAGTGAACAAATTATTGAGTGAACATTAACAGATATTATTCTGCAATATTTGCCCATGTTTAAAGTGTTTGTAGAAGTATGATACATGATACACAGAATTTTAAGTACAAATAATGCAAACATTGCCTAATAAAGACTCCAGACAGCACAGTGCAATATGAATATTGTATCTGACTCTGCTGAATCCCAGTGTTTAAGTCATCATGATTAAGTAATGAATGGCTTTCAGGAAATTAATTGAGGGTCTCAGATACTTTCCTGCTGGACAGTTATCACCACCGCACAAATGAAATCATTATCCTATTGCTTTACAAGCTCAGGAGAGAGATAATGAACAGGATAGGTAAAGTAGCTGAAGTACACCTTGCCTTTAAAAAAAAGGTGTCAGCTAATTAACAGGATGCTATTGTGGTAACCTTTATTCCCACTGCCCTTGCATGACTTCTTCAGGGTGAAAAATAGGACTCCTAAGGTCTCTGAAACTTTCTTTTAAATGAAATTACAGATACAAAAGCTCCACGCAAGCTCCTGTAATTCCTACATGAAGCTGCTGGTTTTACTGTCAGAATTTTCTACAAACTATTTTCTAAAAGCTTTACTAATGACTGGAAAATAACTCCTTACTTAAAAGCAACCTGACCCTTGAAAAACAATGAGATGGTTAAACAAAAGCAAAATAACAATACGCAAGAATGCAGCATTAATTAAATAACTTACGTGGGGGAAAGGCATCTGAAGATATTTTTCATCAGCTCAGAACCATTTAAGAAAAGTGTGTTCTACTGAAAAGAGTTCAGCTATCTTCAGTACCTAAAGCCAAAGATATATGTTATAAAACTGAAAGGTCAGGAGATGCCTTAAGATATCACCTATTGTATCAGCCCCTTGGAAGGCAGGATCAAGATGTATCATTCTTGACCATTGATTGTCTATCCTGTTCTTGACACTATCTGATTATGGAGATAGCATTTATCCATCGAACAGTACACCCCAGTGTTTAATTAGCCTTGGTTTTCTCATTTTTCTTCATGTCTGCCTGGACTCTTCTATGCATCAATTTAAGCTGTGTCTTGTCTTACTGACTACGTATTTGGGAAGTAGTTTATTTCCTTCTTTACACCAATTTTTCATATACTTTTGTACTTTTCTCATACGTTTTGTTCAACAGACTCTTCCTAGGGCCAAGAAACCTGAGTTTGTTCAGTTCTTCCTTGAAGGTCATGTTTTCTGGACTTCTGAAGGCTTTTGCTGCTTTCATATGGATTTTGCCCTTAAAACCTTACTAAATTTGATTTATATGATAAACACTGCTTCCTTTTTCAGCCCCCCAAACCTTGCACATTTGATTTTCTTGATGAGACTTATCCTTGACAAACTCATTACCTCAGTCATAACCCATGTACTTATTCTTTACAGGGCAAGAGATCAACTCTTCAGCTTTCTCCTCTCTAAAGTATAAACCAGATGTGAAGATTCCCATTAAATCATAATGATCGAGACTTTTTACATCCGTATTATTATGGCAGTCTTCAAGGAATTGAGAAAATGAGAATATGGCATGGGATGAGGGGTTTAAACATTCTGAGAGCTGTCAATAAACTAGTTAACTCAAGTATACAGTGTGCCTGTCATTCAAACCTGTAAGAATCCCTGAAGTCTCATCTGCCTCTGGTGAGCTTGTCTTAGAAGAGATCGTGGTTGTACCATGAGAGGCAAAAGATCTGAGCATCTGTGTCAAGCAAAGGTCAAACAGAACTTGCTTTTGGCTGGCCATGGCAAGGCAAAAAGTTATTGCTGTCCCGATGGCCCTTTGCTCAGCACGGCGTTGATGAATCATCAGATAACCAGCAGAGATCAGCAACAGTGTGGAACCATGTAACCAGATATTGATAAAGCATGCCAAGTAACAGAACAATGAAACAGATTGATGTTATTCATAATAGCTTATGAATTACCTGGAAATTCATAATACAAGTAAGACAGGAATTATCCAAGCATCCTGATCATTTAAGTTTCATGTAGTAGCTTCCCCTTCAAAGATTGTTTTCCCATTGGGAAGCTGTCCTCATGGGTTATTGTAAAACCACCTCCCTTGTCTTTCATAGCGTTTCTGCTTCCACACATTTTCATAGCCTTCTCCCCAGATGTCTCTCCTGAGAATGTGAGTAGGAAAAATGGAGCAACAATAAAGCCAGCAAGACATCTTTCTCCCCCATGAAAAAAAAAGTATAACAACAGATGTATAAGATTCCTCTCACTTCCCTGCCAAATAAAACTAACAAACACAAAGTTGCATGACGGACTGCTCTCTTCAGTTCCTTTTAAGAAAATCAAATGCACAAAACATTAGTAATAAAGTCCTGCTTTGTCATTATAATACATTCTCAAAAACGTGCTATCCTTGCTAAGAATCATATAGAATAAAAGTAATATGTCAATAAACAGCTCTTATGGGTTTTGGCACAATTTCATCCTTGAGAAGTGTCCTTCAGGGAGCCCCAAGCAGACATTCAGGCAAAGAATAGGACTGCTGGAGATGGAATATCACATCTGTTGCAGAGTTTATACCCTGTGTAGCACTACTGGCAAGGAGGCACAAAGAGGGAAATACGCAGTGCAAATGTGGAAGTTTCATGTGGAATTTAGGGGGAGAGGCAATTCAGGTATTACTTCAGGCCTCCTGTGGATGCGTGCACTCCTGCAAAGCAGGAACATCAAGCTCTGGGATTTGCCTATGCGAGTAAAAGCCTGGCTTGATGTAGAAATAAGGATTTTGCTGCAGTGGTGAAATGATGCCCCTGTAATCCTCATCTCCCCCTTCATCAGACCACCACTAGATTAATTCTCAAGTCTTTTGCTGCCAGGTTAACAAATTGCCTCATTAGTTCCTGTGAGTCTGCATTCTTCCACTCAGTGTGTGAAACAAACAAGCAAAGGCAAAAGCAAAGACAAAAGTCACAGCAGGCTGGAATTCCCACACTAAGTATTTGTCAGGCAACACACAGGTATGGTATAAGGAATCCCAGCAACAACAACAAAAACGTCTTGGTCAAAACAGTTATAATTGATTTATGCCAGTCACAGAAAGGAATACCTGGTCTGATTAGTTATTAGAATAATATATTGATCAGTCTTATAATCACATTTTCCTGGAGCCCATACACTCAAACTTTACCTACAGACACTCTATGCATATGTGCTACTGCTAAGTTGCCATTAAAATATTTTCTTCGTTTTCATAATTGTCTTACGGTATTATGTTTGTGCTAAGTCCAGTTTTATATGAAAAAGTACTGTTGTAAACCATATATAGTATAGAAATGTATATTAAATTATAAACGATAGCTACAATTGTGCCTGTGTTTTCAAGGTGAAAAAAATTAACCTTTTCCTTTATAGAAATATTTAAATGCTATGTATTTATTGACTACCTACTAATCTTATCAATTCTAGATGACCAAACTTTGTTTTGAGAAGGCAAGTCTGCACATCCATTTTAAAGCTAGAAACTCAGCAAGGCTTCATAAAGTCTTGTAACCTAGGCTTGCGGGAGCTAGTTCTGAGTCAAATGTTTTATAGAGCCCATCTCGTTATTGCCCATGGTGTGCCAAGTTTACAGCTTAGCTTGAAGAGTTGTATTCTCTGCAAAAAACTGTGCACAAAAGCTCTGTTCATTTTTTGTTTGATTTTCTCTGTTCTGCCAAACATGAATGTGTAAAGTCCATAGCTAAGTGCCTGAATAATTTGTTTTCATTAGCACAGTATGCAGCTCCCATGCACACTTTGGAAACAGACCGATTTTTAGAGCCTAAACGTGGCATTTTTTTTTGAGGTGACAGGCTTGGACAGTAAGTCTGAAAATTAAAATGGGTGAAATAGGATGCCTGGATTTAAAAAATTACTTTGTAGTGATCTTAGAAAGTAGGTGGAAGGCAGAATTTCAGAAGGACACTACTAACAGTGCACAAATTATATAGGAATGACTGAGTAGATACTTCCACTGGGAAAGAGATTGAATAAATTACAGAAAGTATCAGACAATATAAAAAAAAAAAGATGTGTAACAAGTTGTACCATGGGATTTCTGTGGATGGAAATTCCAGACCTAAACGGGCAGAGCAGAACATGACAACCATGTGAATCACAGCCCATGTAACCAGTGGTGCCAGTGACTACGGAGAGCCAGCAACCGTAGGATGCTACCTACCACAGAGTCATCCAGGTGGGAAGGGACTTTGGAAGGTCTCTACCCCAAAGTAGAGCCACCTCTAGGGTCAGACGAAATTGCTCAGGGCTTTGACCAGTTGAGTCTTTAAAACTGCCGAAGACAGAGATGGCACAGCCTTTCAGGGCAACTTGCTGCACATTTCAAAGATAATTGAGCATGGCCTTGCAATGACACTGAGCAGCTTCCTTACCACTCACGGGTGTATCCCACCAGGTCCCATTGGCTTGTGTATGTCCAATGTTCCTTAACAATATCCTCTTCTACCAAGGGTACGTTTTCCTTGCTCCAGACTTTCCCACTGGTCCCTCAGGAGCCTGGGATTCATTCCTAAAGGCCAGTGTTACCAGGAAAGACTGAGGCAAATAAAACATTGCGAACCTCGGTCTTTCTGCATTCCTTGACAGCAGGGTTGCTGCCCCATTCAGCAGCAGGCAAATATTTTCCCTCGTATCCCTTTTTCTGCTTAGGCACCTGTAGAAGCCCTTCTTGTTGCCTTTCGCATCCCTCACCAGATTCACCTCCAGATGGGCTTTGGCTTTCCTAATCCCATCCCTTGGATGCTTGGACAGTATCTCTATACTTCTTCTGGTTCACCTGTCCCTCTTTCCACCTCCTGTACATACCCTGTTTATGTTTGATTTTAGTCAGGAACAACTTCTTCATCCATGAAGGCCTCCTGCTGCCTTTGCTTCATATTCAGCTTGTTGGGATGGACCACTCTTGAGCTCGGAGCTGATCCTTGAGAATTAACTCCTTTTCTCTCCAGGGCTGTATCCCATGGAATTCTTCCAAGCACATTTCTGAACCAGGGTTGTAAGCCTGCTTTTTGCCTTGTTTCCTCCTCTCAGGATCCTGAACTCTACCATTTCATGGTCACTGCAGCCAAGGCTGCTCCTGACCTTCACATCCCTGGCTGTTTTTGGTTTTTTTTGTTTCTAAGTATGAGGTCCAGTAGTGTATCTTAACATGTTCACTTCTCGATCACCTATGTTGGGATGTTGTCATCAATGCACTCCAGAAATCTCCTGGATTGCTTGTGCCACACTATGATACCTTCAGCAGATATCAGTGTCTGCAAACATGAGGTTTCTTCCAGTTACCTGGAGGACTCCAGTTGTGTAAGCTATCCCACCACATGCCAATAAGACTGTAGCCCTGCAACTGCACACAGACCTCCATTTTCTCCTTCTGTTCCCCATGCTGCGGGCAGTAGTGTACAGCACTTCAGAGAGGCACTCAGATGTGCTGATTTCATGGAAAGCGTATGAGATCTTTCCCCATATACCTGGGAGATCTTGTCAGTAGACTGAGGCAAAGAAAACACGTGAATAATATCACATCTTTGTAACTTCTATGGTCCATTTCAGATTCAGAAAAGTTTTATCACCATGATGCACTGGCTAAGTATTCAAACATCAGTGGATATACTCTATAGAGCACATTGTCCTGCCCATAGAAAAGCAGCTCCTGATTTAGTCTTGGACAATGTACAGGGACTGGTTTAAGACATAATTATCAGCTACCTATAACAGTGTAGTCAGATTCAATATCCTGGTAAGCAAAAAAAACCAACCCCAAACTGACATGATAGTAAAGCTGCCCAAAAGTGAGATGATGATTAACTAAAAAGTGTCTAAGAGCATAAAAATATTGCAGACAGCATGGAGTCTGTTTGAAGGCTCAGACTAATTTTTTGTGTCAGAGTTAATGTGCATCACAAATTAATGTTTTAGGTTCAGAGTAAATGTATCATAAATCAGAAAGGACTTGAAGGGGGTCTTCAAAAAAGAAAAAAGGCCGTGCTAAAAGAAGAGAAAGAAGGAGGGTCTTAAAAGTAAGAGACATCTTTAGAAGTCTGATCAAATGAGGAAAGTAGAAATAAACATAAACTCTGGGAAGTTAAAAGTTAATTAATAGCAA
The DNA here is from genome assembly GCF_949628215.1 of Phalacrocorax aristotelis. Taxonomy (NCBI): domain Eukaryota; kingdom Metazoa; phylum Chordata; class Aves; order Suliformes; family Phalacrocoracidae; genus Phalacrocorax; species Phalacrocorax aristotelis. The sequence goes on from NC_134276.1 coordinate 83,861,368, forward strand.
TGCAAGCCAAAAAAGATTTTGAAGGGAAAATTGCTAAAAGCATTTAAACTAGCCATAAAAAGAGGACTTTAAAAAACACATCGGAAGCAGGAAGCCTGCCAGAGAGTCCATGGGGCTGATAGCTGGCGTAAGCATAGAAGAATTACTCAAGGACAATAAGGCCAGAGAAAAGAAAAAGCCATGATTTCTCTGCATCAGTGCTTGTTATACAAAAAGTTAGTAATATTCCTAAATTGGTTATAATCCTTAGTGGGACAGGAGTTTGAAGAACTCACTCAAAATTATGGCATCAATGGAATATACTTTAGAATAAACTGTCTAAAATGTTAATACTATACTTGGACAAGGCTAAGTTTACTCAGGGGTTTGAAAGGAGTTCAGACAGAGAATTGCTGGATTGCAATGAATAGCAGTAGATTACCTCTAGTCAAAAGAACCTCAGTTCCAGACAAACATGAAGGGACAAAAATGGTACTATTTTGTTTAAAATGAGCCTAAGGATGTTCTAGAGAACTGCATATTAGAAAGGAAGGTATCTGCCAGATTGGTAAAAACAATAGCAAATAATAAAATGAATGGACACAGAAATGAACATTAACATAATGATGAGGAGTCTATTAGAATTTTGTAGAAGAGATTTCTGAAACGCTCATGAGGTGCAACAAAAAAGAGGGTCTGGCTTATCTAGTGTACATGAATACTGAAAAAACTTTGGCAAGCACTGTCAGTAGAGGCTCTTAAAGAAATGTAACAGTCAGAGAGTGAAAAAGGAAGGTGCTCTCATGAATTAATAACTACTTAAAAGGAGAAAACAGCAAAAAGAAATAAATGGATAGTTTTCAGAGCAGAAAGAAAGGCTGAGCATGAGGTCCCACTCTGACCTGTGCCACTCAACATTTTGATAAATGATCGGGGAAATGGCATGAATGAAGAGGTGACAAAATCTGATGACAGTATAAAATTATTCCGCATAACAAAAATTATTGCTGCCTATGAAGACCTGCTAAAGGATCTTGCAATACTGAGATTTGCGAAGACGCAATGGTAGATGATAGGACTGTGCAAAGAGGCTGACAAGAATAGCAGTTAGTCCCATTAGTGGTTTCTTCATGTTACTTTTTCACCTAGTTAAATTATCTTGATCTAAAATGAAAGATGAATCACACTGGGGCATTTTGTGGATGAAAACTCTGGCATAACATTACTAATCTTTTCTGTGTTTCCTGCCTGTGTTGTGTTGACACTTTGACTCAGTGGAGCAGTATGGAAATCAACCAAGAAAAGGATATTTTAACGGTTTCCAGTATCAACAATTAGAGTCCAAATCAATTTGTTTTGACCTAAAAGAAGTCCCATATGATTGCTGTAAACAACAGAAAACCTCGCTCAAGAATTAGTTTGATCTATTGGCAAATTATTTAAAGAGGAAGAGCAAGTTTTTGTCACTTCGTATTTGGCAGTTTCCACCTTGCCTTACATTGATCTGAATCTCCTTTTTGAGGATAAAGACACTGTAGGGATATGTTTGAGCACTATTGCCTTTCATATTCATTATGTAATAAATTTCATCTGTGTGCATCCTCAACAGAGTTTGCATTTTAAATGTCAGATGGATCCACAAGGAACTGGAATAGTAACTCAAAATACATTGAAATGTATTAATGCAAAAATATATGAACGCAGTAAAACTGTTAAAGTGCTTCTGTGATGATGATTCTTTTGGGACATCTGCTCCCAAAGTAGGTGGAGGGGTCCTGCTTTTGATAGTTATCTGGGTTGGATTTTACTTCTTTTTTCTCGAAAGCATCAGTTTGCAAGCCTTTGCCTGTGAATTTTCTCCTTTGTAGCCAGATGGGAAGAACTTTCTTGCCTTTCTCAAAACTCACTGGGCCTGAAATATAATACCTGTGGGTTGGAGTATCATTCAGCTCCCTTGGGTCAGTATACATGCTACTTTACTAAGCAGAAATGTTAGCATCGTTAGGCAGGAAAGTGTCTATCTGGAGAGGCAGGGAGGTCAGCTGTCAAAACTTCACTCTTATAAAACCTTTGCCACCAGTGATATCATGAAAATGCCTTTGCTTTCCAGATGAGAAAAACATACCGGAAAATGTAGAGTTGATTTTCACTGAAAATGAATAGAAAAAAGCATATACATTTCTTTTTCATAATGTATAGACAAATGTGTATCCTTTTCTCAAACAGCAACAAAAGTGGTTTAGCACATCCACACCAGAGTGAGTTTCACTAGGGAAGTTTAATAATGTTATGGTACCAGCAAGACATAAACTGTATTCAGTGTAGTAAAGACCTTTGGTCAAAATAAAAGAAAAACAGAATAATTTTTTCCCAAGTTTAATAACCAGTATCATGGTTACTAGGTCTCCTCCTATATGAAGGGAGAACCATCTCTGTGAAGAGGCCAGCAATCTTCAAATGCTTTTAGGCAGCTGGTGGTGTAGAGCTGGTGAGGCATTCAGCAAGAACCACGGCCTTGGTATGTTCTGCCCTCGTCATGAATCCATACCGGTGCTGCGAAGTAGAGGCCTGCACTAGAGAACTTGGAACAACTTTGCATCTGGAATGTGGCAAGGTTAAAAACCACTGTTCCTCGAGAAGTTGATAAAGCAAAATTGAAAATTAATTATATTCCTTTGTCTCTGTCTGAATGGTACTTACCCTGTTCATACCCAAAGCTGTGCTGACTCTCATAGACGCAGTTAATCTTTATGCAGGGCATGAGGACTTTGGGGAGGCAGATTTGCAATGTTCTGGCCTCTGAGATGGAAACAATTATACCTATTTCTTTCATTAATGGGAAAAATTCATTACCTCTCCATCACAGGAAAGCAAACTTTTTATGATATTAAGCTTTCAATTGCAATGAAATTATATTTCAACCAATCGTGGTGTTACCAGTGGTATGGATTTGTAATTTATTGTCTCTTCCAGTGTAAGACCTATGAGGCGTCAGACTGGGTACCAGGATAAAACCAAACAGAAATAGTAAGTCTAAACAGGTATGAATTCTGAGAATAAACAGAATTTTCCAGGTCAGAAAACAGGAATGAATTCTTCAGAAAGAAGAAAATTATTTTGTCAGACATTGTCCCTTTACAGTCTTAATTAAACCAGTTAATTTACCCAGCATTCAGACAGAGTTGTAAAAACCTTGGTTGAACAGAGACCACTAGAATGGGAATTTTTACTCGATGAAATAAAAGTTCAATTTTTTTGTTTTTTTTTCCTTAAAGTTGCGATATCTTTAGCCATTTGCTTCAGTAAGAAGAATATATGAACATGTACCTCCACCGTGCATTTGGGAACTCAGAGTGCATAAAATTGTGCAAATCAGCTTTTCTGACAGAAGTCAGATATCGAGAAGCTCATTTCTTCAGTGAGTATGTGTAAATAATGGTGTTAATACTGAAATTACTCACTTCCAAAATGTAGAATGGTGTTTTCTTTTCAAAGGGAAACTCTCCAGCCTCCTTTCAATCACCATTCCCATTAGATATTCCTCTGATCAGATATTCCTCTGATCCATGTGGCCCAGAAAGAAACATATGTAGAGATAAGGAAAAATAATTTTCTTTAGATCAGCAGGCCATTGCCTTATACATCCAGGTGTTAGTATAGATTTTTTTAGGTTCATGGAGGGTGTGGGGTTTGTGTGTTTCTACTTGAAATTATCATTATAAGAGAGGAACTAGTGGTGCCTCATTGGTAAAGGTCAGTGAGCACTCAGCAGCTCTGTAAATATCTACCTTTTACCTTTGAAGTTTTTTTTTAAGCCTCCATACCACTCTACTAGTAGCCTTAGCTGGGTTAAAACTAGGTAGATTTTGTGCTGGAATGATGCTGCAGAAACTTTCCATCCATCTGAATGCAAGGTGTAATCTCAAACCTTTGCACGTACAAATTAGCCCTGGCAATATCTTTTTGCAACTTTTATCAGCTCTATTCTCAAACAGCCATGGAGCTGCTGACCGTATCTAGGAAACTAGTGCAAAAACTGTGCTCGTGAGCCCCTGAAAAGGGTGGTGTGAGGACCCTGAGTGTCAGGAGGGACTCCAACCATTCCCATGAGATGTCAGTGGGAAAAAGAGACTACTACTGCAGAAATTAGAAAAAACAGGTCTTTTAGTTAGTGTAGACTTTTAAATGTCAGTAATGTTTTGAGCTAGTGCTCTGGAAAACTGGCAGCCCTGTAGCATCTTGACTTGTGCTAAGGTACCAGTCCTGTACATGATAGCAGGAGCTGATCTGTGCTTAGTGGCAGTTTCTGGAGTACTTTTGTTAGCACCTTGGAAGCACAGACAAAAGTTGTCACCTGACAGCTGTTATATTTTAAAAAAAACAAACCCTGTAAAGAGAGAAGCTCCACATTGACGGTGCAGGTTCACACCATGGACAGCCTATATTTTGTGGTCAGGCCATTTGGTGCCAAGCAGTTTAAACTGTAGGAATTGGTGTGCCTTTGACTTTTCATCAATGGAAAGGAACCTGCCTTTACCCTTGTGTTGTCCTAGACTTTGAGCTGTCAGGAGTTGGGGCAGTCTGTGGGATTTGTATGTACATGACTCAGCCCATGGATGAATGCTCTGCAACAGTCAGAACAGTTACTAAAAGGAACAGCAGAGGGCTAAATACCTGCTTCTTGTCACACAGAATACAATCTGGCTTTGCTGAGTCAGTACCTTTTAGAAGTGTTGAACACTGGACTAGGATCCCTGCTTAACTTGCTGTATTTTTCTCCTATTTCTTATAACCCAGTTGTGGTGACTTGAGGATTTTAGGAATGCCCCAAGTCTAAACTCACCTCACCATCAAATACCCCTACCCAGAGCCATTAAGTGGCATAATTATTTAACAGCAGAGTATATAAACATGGTGGGACTGATAAAGGTATCTTTGAGAAGCTGGACAGTTTGAGAAGGATTTCCTCAGGCAGTGTGGCCTCTCATCCTCTTGTCTTGTATTTTCTCAGGGGGTAAGCTCTGCACACACCTAAGTAAACCCAGATTGGTTCCAAAAGGGAATCAGAAAGGTTTTATATTTTATACAGAGTCTAATCCTTGATACCTGGAAGAATTTCTAAGTATCCCAAACATGCCCAAAAGGAAAAGAAGCAATGTGAATTTATCTGCTGTCAGAACACCAGAAAATAAGGGAGAGAATCAATGCCTACATTTTCCTACCTCTGACTCCCTAATCTATTGAAAATGTTAGTGATATAACCTGAAGCATCACTTTAGAAAGAAGGCATAGCTGCAGATTAAAATCAGGATATTGTTATGATGAAGCTGACAACAGCAAGAAATCTAAAAAGACACTCTTTGGGAAAACAATTTTGAAGATTAATTGGTAAAAAGATAGTGTTATTTCAGAAGCTCCCACCAAAAACACCAACCCTCTAGAAGATGTTAAAAATAGAAACGTATGAGTTTTGAGATTAACATTTCCAGCTGAGGGAATACCTAAAGAGAAAAAATTTGAAACTTGTTGCCTGAAAGATTTTCAGTTATTTGTGCAGATTGAAAAAGGAATTGAGATTCTGTGTGAGGTTACGGGCTCTGCTGCTCAGAGAGCCTGTTTGTAATGAGACTTCTGAATGCTCTGTTTGTAATTCTGAGGAAATTATCTTCAGTATGAAAGCAGGATATTCAGGATCGTTCTGAACTGGTGAATCAGACTGAATTAGGGAATTGGTTGGGAGGAAAAAACACTTCAGTTTGAGGGTCCAGTTTTCTCTAGACTTCTAACTATTCAGAGCTTGAAAAACATTACCTTTTCCTTAAGTGGAATATAAAAATGAGAGAGAGGTCATTGTTTCACTCCCCAAGTCAAACTGAGCAGGCAACAGTTGAAATGATCTTATAAATTGTGCTATGTCATACCAGCACTTCAAAGAGATACACCACTTTTGTGCATGTCAAGTATTAGGACAGGTTGCAATCAAGACCTGGTGTTCTCACACTGGTACTTCTGAATTTGCATACCATGTGTCTAGGTGGCCAGTGAGATCACCGCTGTCATGGGACACAGGGGTCATTAAGCATGATTTAGATTTATGCTGGATTTATTCTTCCACTTCCACTCATACTGTGTTATACTTTGCTAGGCACATGTTTTACGGAAGCCCCTGTCACTTGTAAGTAATGTCAGATACCTTTTCTCAGTTTACTTGCATGAAGACCCTGTGGGACTTGGTATTATTCAGTAAAAGTAAGGGTGGCAGAATCTGTCTCTTATTTTGAGGATACTGTGTCCTTTTTCTTCTTCTTCTTCTTTTTTTTTTTTTTTTTTTAATGGAAAATGCACTAGAATAACCAGGGAAATGAGTCTGATAATGATCAGCCTGGTGAGTGACTGAGACATCAGCTCACTAATTAGATCTCCTTACACTTGTTTGTGTTTTGTTCCTGTGCTCACAGTTCTTCGAAGTGTTTGGTATGTTCCGTAGAATGGAAGAATGAAATGGTGCATAGTGTCTATGACTACCATTATGGGTAATTAAATAACACTCTGAGTCCTGTAGCAGTAATTATCTTCTTTTCCTGATAATTAAGGGCCCATTGGAGTCAGTGTCATTACTCCTACTGATTTCATAGGAACCAAGCTGGCCCCTTGTTTTCTCCTCTATTAACTGGAGGCTACCTTTCCCACCCTGTCCCAGCTGCAGGCAGATACAGCAGTGTGTGGGAAGCACTGAAGAGAAACAATAGGGCCAAGAAACTGGTTGTGACTCCCTGATTCAGAGCCAATAAGGCAATTAATCTGGCAGAATGGCCTGGGTACAACCCTATTTTATAACACAGGAAGAAGTAGTCTTACAAAATTTACAGTGTGATTAGCAGAAGTATAACTCAGCTCCCCTTTCTTCATCCACATGCTGCCTACAGGATTCCTGGGGTTTTTCACTGGTATTTTAGGCTTGTGGAAGGAGATAAACCTTCTTACAGGTTCCTGCTAACATAGTAGTTTTCTGTGCCGAGACCTGCATCACAGGTCTCTGGCTTCTCTGAGCCCACAGTGCATCAGCTGTATGTACAAGAGATAGAGAAATGTCAGCAAATTTATGAATCCAGCCAAAGAAGGCTTAGCCACAATCTTTTTTTCAATGTTTCGTCTTATCTTTGTTATAACATTGATAGATTCATAGGGTTTTTTTTTAAATTAGTTTTCATGCACAGTGGTAAGAGTGGCCAATTGTGTCCTCATTGGATAACAAGAAACATATCAAGCTATTCATCCAGAGTACAATTATGCCAGATGGTGAATACATCACAATACTCTAAGAAAAGCTAGGCTTATCCTTCCTCATTCTTGTGCCTCACTTTGGTGCTGCTCTAGCTTCTCCTTTTTGAGCTTCTCAGAGCTGTCAGCAGATCACTGTTTAAATAGCAACACCTGAAGTCTGGCGCATTGAGCCACCATCAACAGCTGCCTCAAAACTTGCCTTTTCCTCACGGTGGGCACCTCAAGCTTTGTCTTTCTGTCAATCCCACAGTCTCTCTGACCCAATGCCTCCCTCTGATGCAGCAGCTGTAGTCTTCTAGTAATCAGATCCTTCACCTCACACTGCTGTCCTGCTTCCTAAGCTTGCTATCCTCCTGGCTCCATTCACTTTGCATCTGCCCTTGTCTTCAGCTCTTGATTGCCTTTGCTGCTTCTGTTGCTTGTGCTGAGGTGCTGCCATGTGGAAAAAAAAGACATGCCTTGTGGCTGTCTCTCCCCCTTGTCCCTGGCTGGCACAGTGAAGTTACAAGGTACAACTGAGGCTGCCAAGATGGTTTTCCAGGGATGTGTGGGTACCTGATGCCATGTCAGAAGGTGTGGCATGAAACGTCTGACCCTGGCTCCCATTTTCCACCATCTCTAATATCCAGAGGTTTCTAGCAGCAGAAGAGTGACAGCTGCGCTTCCTCTCACTTTCCCATGATCATAAGCTCTTGTCAGATATGCCCAGGGTTTCCAAGCCTTGTTCCTGCACCTGGAGGAGTGTGAGGCTGGGTTCAGGAGGGAACCACTGCAAAATTCCTATCTATGTGCTTGCTGCGGTGGTGAGAACAACAAAGGATTTAGTTGCTATAGCTGCACAAAATAAAAAGGAACAAACCCCAAACCCCTACTGGCCAGAAAAATGTCACAGAAATCACTTTATTTATCATGGCAAAAAGACAGAATCCTACTGTGAACACGCTAATGAAAAAGCTGTGGCAAACGCTGGGTCTGGCAATGAGGTGCAGTGATTGTCATACTTGTCTGCTGAACTAGTGCCATCTCTGCTCCCAGATATGTCACTCACTTTCACCCCATGAACACTGTTGGCTTTTGAAAGATATCAGGTGTGTGGGTTTCTCCTCCAGATGCTTGTTAGAACCACAGAATAACTTAGGATGGAAGGGACCTCTCTAGAGGTCCTGCTCAAAGCAAAGCCTATGCTGAAGTCAGGTACAGGTTAGATGATGTTGCTCAAGGCCTTCAGCAGTCAAGTTCTGAATATCTTCAAGGAAGAGGTCTCACAGACTTCATGGAACACTCTGTTCTAGAATTTGACTACCCTTCCTGTTAGAAGATTTTTTCCTAACATCTAATCAGAATTTCCCTTTTTGTAACAGATGTCTCTTGCCTCTCATCTTTTTCACTACGCATTTACAAGAAGAGTGTGGCTCTGTCTTTTCTCTAGCCTCCCATTAGCTGGTTGCAGACAGTAATAAGATCCCCACTTTGGCCTTCTCCTCTGAAGGCTGAAGAAAGACAGTTCTCTGAAAACGTCCTACATGTTTCTACAGACAACAGCATAAAGAAATATGGGGTTTTGGAAAGATGGTAGAAGGGAGAAAGGTCATTGATAGGTTGTCTCATATTAGATGGAATATATGCTTAAGAAATATTTGTTCAGGAGCTAAAAATGTCAATACACATGGAGCTCAGGATTAATTTTATGTTTGTCAAAGGTCTGAGAAAGAGAGAAGGGTTCTTATTTTAAGCACACTTAGCTGTGTAGCCCTACTTGAAATACATATTTTCATGTCCCCTAGTATGTCCTCATGTCATCCAGTTACAAAGACAAGGGAGGGTCTATAAAATACTTTGATAGTATTCTGCTCTCAGAAACTTTTCACCTAACAGAAGCATCCAAATCACCTCCTCTTCTTTTCTCTTCTCAGAAAACCTTCACAGCCATCTTTCTTCTTCAGAAGAGTTTGGATATATATGCAGTGTAGTATCTGATGTTAGCCATTGTGTTAAACAGAAGATTTTACCTCCTTGACATGTGTTACAAGACTGTCACTCTTCACAATCGCAGTGTTTTATATAGCAATATTACATTGCAAGCAGATACCTATTTTGATCTTCAGGCACAAGTTAGAATATTTTTACCTCTACATATTTTAAAATATACCACACAAGTGAATGTCTATGTTTTGAATTGTTCCCCTACAGGCATCAGTCTACATATTTAAAACCTGACCTCATTTTTCTGTTTCTCATCCTTTTTGATTCCTTCTCCCTCCATTTCATTAGTGATTGCAATGTTTTCTATTATAATATATCCTGTAACATGCTGTCGACTCTTTCATCTAGTTATGGAAGATTTCAAACAATTGAGCAGCATTTCTTCCACACAACTGGAATATGGGTCTGCCTTATTCTCATCCATATTGACACCTGTCACTCTTTCTACTCTTTGCCTATAGTCCTTCATCCAGTTCATTTTTCTTCAAACCCGCCATTCCATGAAAACCAAACTATAATAATTTTCACTCTTCAGAACAGTTATCACCCTGTATTCTTAGACAGACAAACAGTTTGAATTGTGTCATTACAGGAACCAATACAGATAAACAATTGCATATTAGTAGAAATGAGGTCATAAAAGTATAAGGAAACAATACCAGTTAATTAGGAATTAAAGTTAAAGCTCTAAATTGCCTCTCCAGACTGATGTAACTATATCATATTTGAAATGTCAGTACAACAATTAGAGACATCATCTTCAAAGAACTTGCTGATATATCTATTTTAAATTATGTTAATGAGTTCAGCCATTTTTCCCTTTCACCCTCCATACTTTTGAGAATGTACATGTGATTTTTCAGTAATAGGATATATACACTTTCAACTTGAGATGCTGTAACAAAAGCAGCTTCATCAAAAAAGGGCCATCAAATGATATCTGGGCAAAATGGTGAATGTCTGAATTTCTTTGTGCCTGGTTATTTCTTTTCCCTTATTTCAAACTACCTACCTTGTTGTTTATTTAAAAATCCTACTAGAAGAGTTTTTCTGGTAAACAGACAGGAACAGCCATATGGGATTAGACAAAAGATGACTTAGGGCTAAGTCTTTACTATCTTTTAAGGTAAGCTTTAAAGCCACCTTACTGTCAGTGTGTTGCTCCACGTGGACTCTTTCATGCTCAGTCACAGGCACCTTGCATGCCTTGCCTACCTTTGCATGTGGGCAAACGGCTAGCATGCCTCTGTGCCCTGCGCTACCTGCCCAATTAGAACAGGCTGTGGGATCTAAAGAGGCATAAAGTAGCTGGTTGTAAGGGACTAGAAACTTGTCTTAACATTGTCGACAGAATGGCTTGACTACCAAGGCTTCACCACAACGGCAACTAAGGAAGTTCTACCCAACAGGAACATATATATATCTATACCATATCTTGTTGTCTCAGAGCACACAGGCCCAGCCCTCTGCACATGTGCCTGGCCCCAGGGTCATCTTACAACATATGGGAGAGGGGCTTGGACCCCTTGGAACCCTCTGGAACCGTTGAGCACCCTCTAGTGACGATACTGCACATGGGCCCCACTGCCGAGTGGGAGGTGCGGCCATGCAAACCAGCTCATTGACTCTGCAACGGGACAATGTGGTAAAAGGCAGAACCAGCAGAGACCAGTTGGAACGTTCCCCCACTGGACTGAAGATACATCGGACTGATGGGATGCTGCAGATCTGTGGTGGTAGTTATTGTAGCTTTCTCTCCTTTTTCCTTTTTTCCTCTTTCTCTCCTTTTCTCTTGCGTACTTGTTGGTGGCCAAATAAAGTGGCTTGGCACTTGACTCTGTTTTGAGTCTTAATTCTGTTCCCGAGAATACAATAAACCTGGTCACGATAACACATCCAATTGAACATCACTCAGAAGTTAAGCCCAGCCGCCCCTAGCCACCCAGAATTATCCGAGAAAGCAAGGGGGCTCAACTTCTGCCAAATTGTGCAACCCAACAGTGGATCGTGACACTGGTATACCGTCTTTTACAGAGCTTGATATCAGATGCTTCAAAGAAATGTTCATGACTACTAGTGGTGGAAAGTTTTTAAAGCTATTAGAGTCACAGAAACAGAATAATTTAGGTTGGAAGAGACCTCAGGAGGTCATCTAATCCAATTCATTGCTCAAAGGATGTCTGATTAGATCAGGTTGCTCAGGGATGTCTCTAGTCAAGTCTTGAATACCTCCAAGGATGGAGATCCCACAACCTCTCTGAACACTTGTTCCAGTATTTGACCACTTTTACGATAAAAATATTTTTCCTTATATCTAATTGGAATTTCCCATGTTCCAAGTTGTGCCTACTGCCTTTTTTCCTAATGCTGTGCACCTCTGAGCTCCATCTTCCCTGTATCTTCTGGTCAGGTAGCTGTAGGCAGCAATACAGGTCTCCCCTGATTGTTTTCATCTCTAGGATGAACAAAGTCAGTTCTCTCAGCCTGTCCTCATATGACATGTGCTCTGGTCCCTGGTCAGCTTGGTGGCCCTTTGCTGGATGTGCTCCAGTATGTCCATGTCTTTCTTGCACTGGGAGTCCAGAACTGGACATAGCACTTCAGCGGTGTCTCACCAGTGCTCTGCGGAGGGGAATAATCATGTCCCTCAATGTGCTGGCCACAATCTTGGCTAATACATTCAAGAATGCAATTGGCCTTCTTTGCTCCTAGGGAACTCTGCTGTTTCATGTCCAGCTTGTTATCTACTGGGACCCTCAGGTTGTTTTTCTAGAGCTGTCTCCCAGACAGTCTCCTCCCAGCCTGTATTGCTGCATGGGGTTATTCCATCCCAGATCTTGCATACATTTTTTTTAACTTCATGAGGTTCCTGTCTGCCCATTTCTCTAGCCTGTCCTGGTCTCTCTGTGTAGCAACCCTTCCCTCTAGCATATTGGCTGTTCTTCCTGATTTAGTTTTGCCTGCAGTCTTGTTAAGAATGCACTCTGTCCTGCCATAGGGATTGGTAATGAAGACATTAAACAGCATGGACTCCAGCGTCCACCCGCAAAGTATACTGCTGGTTACTGGCTGCCAGCTGGACTTTGCACCACTGGTGACAACAGTTTGTTCCATCACCTTCCCAGGGACTGAACTGAGGCTGACCAGCCTTTAGGAAGTTATCTGCATCCCCCTGCTTGCCCTTCTTGAAGAGTGATGAAGACTGGCTACAAAGTTTTCTGCTGTATAGCTCCTGGTGGTTAATAATTGTTCTATACCTTAAACCATAAGATCTTATAATCCTCATAGATCTTTCATAGTGTATACAGACTTCCAATAAACAACAACAACAACAAAGTCCTGTAGATTTCTTGGCTCCAAAACCAATTTGGGTCAGGAAATTGCTCAGGGAAACTATACATGCAAATAGTTTAAGCTGTTTACCTCAATTGTTGCTTCTGGATATCAGCCAGCACTGATTTTTAGACATTATGCTTCTCACCAGCACATCTTTGTGAGGTCTCTACAGAATACCTGACAATCTTCTTTATTCTTGCCAAATGAAATAATTTTCTGCCATCTGCAAATTTGCTTGCCTCACCATCTCAATGATTTTGTGCATATTAAAGATATGGGGTTCTACTGTATATTGGTCCTATCATGTTCCTTGAGGTGTTTTAGAAGACTTTTTTTGTAAATGACTCTTTCTAATTATTGTTTTGACAAGATTAACTGATAGTGAAATAAAGCTCTGTGGTCTGTAATTCTCCAGATCTCTACTACCTTTATAAAACCTAGAACAGTTGCTACCCTGCAGGCCTCCAATATAGCTGCTCATTTTAACCAGAGATTGCATATTTTATTAGCTGTTAAATCCCTTCTGTCTTCAACACCTGCAGAGTTTTTGGATAGGTACCAGCCAGCCCTAGTGAGTTGCTGTTCAATTTGCCAGTTTGTTCCAGCTACTCTTCTTGCACTTCTGTTCATCTTAGGTCTCTGTTCATGGCCTATCTTTACTACTTGAAATTTCTGATCCTGGATTAATGAGTGTATAATTTTGTTGTGAAATGGCAGGAAGGGGTTATTAAAAAAAATTTTTTTAGTTTATTTCCATTGTTGTTTCTTTTTAGTTTTTGCTCATCTTGTCTTGGGATTTACTAATTCACTCATGACCTCCTGTTTCTGTAATAGCTAGAGAATTTAACCAGGTTTGCGTTACATCTGGAAATTATACTCCATATTCCCTCTTTGCTCTTCTGTCTTCTTTCCTGCACATTGCCAGTGGTGGCTTGCTATTTTCCCAATTGACTTCTCTTGGGTCAGGTTTCTTTCTTCTGAATGAAGCCAACTGTACTTCAGTAGATTTTAAACTTTGCTACTTAGCTAATTTCCTTGGCTATTGGCTTTTTTTTTATTCATCATGTATTTATTTTAGTCATCATATCATTTTCACAGAATCACAGAATCCCAGGTTGGAAGGGACCTCAGGGATCCACGAGGTTAAACTTTTAAGCTATTTCCATTATGACAAGAAGAATTCAACTTTAAATCATGTTCTGGGGAAACCCCAAATAATCATTAGCTGTCTAGAAACCATGTTGCTTGGTCCAATAAAGATGCTTCTGTTAATTAAGGATCAGTATGCACTTCATCAATGGAAACTGAAGAGGAAATATCAGGAGATAAGGAAATGAGAGATTTTCCAGCATTGTTTAAAGGAGTAACCCTGAGGTCAGCTTTAACAACTCCTACAGACAGCAAAAAATTCAAAGCACTTGACAATGGCCTTTAAGGTGAAGGATGAATACTGAGGGAGAAAAAAACCAGCCACCCAAACCACACACATATAAAACCAGTTTCTGGATTTATAGATTGCCACAGGGTACTGAAGGTGGTTATCTTGTTCAATTTCTGTATATCTTTCTATGTGAACTTGTTCATCTAGATTGGGAATCAGTAATGCTATACTACTGTATAGTAGCTCTACAGTGTAAAATATTAGATAACTTTTCTAAAGATTACTGATGACCTTTTTTTATAATTACCCAGAAATCCACGTACGTTTGTGGTTTTTAAGAGTAAAGCAGCCTTGTATTTATAACTAGAAGGGAATACTTTCTCTATCTCAACCCTGGCCTAAGAGATCTATTTTTCTAGCTTTGTTATTCCTGGCAACAACATAAACCCACAAGGCCTTCTTTCTTCATAACCTACAGGTTTCTCTACCCTACAGCAATTCTGAGTGCTTAACAAGCTGGTTTCTGAACCAGATGTAGGCAGATGTAAGAAAGAGATATATTTACAACAAAATAAAATTGCCAATGGAAGTCTGAAAACTGAACAAGCTATCACTTTCTTCTCTCTATTTTTGTCATAATATGATGAATCATAAATGAAGTCACACTTCATTCTCTTGGAAATGCCTTTGTAGCTACAAATCCAAATGGTTATAACATGAAGACATTTTGTTCCTCCTACTAGCCTTTAATTCAGTTTGCACCTCTGCCACTGGGTCTCAGCTGAAAAATAAAGCTTGGTGGAGAAAGCCACTGACTTTTTTGACATTTCTAAGATAGAAACAAAAATATAACTTATTGAATGGATAAACAGGAGTGAAAGACCTTTTGGTCATTTTGCTTTCAGAATTCTGAAATGCTGAAGCTTTGCAGTATGCAGCTTCATTAACTAACTGCTTTGAACGTGCCCAGAAACACAGTTTGCACCTTGGGAGTTTCCCTGACTGTTTTTGGGAGCTCACTGATCCCAGAATACCTGCCCTACTCTGTTTCTGTTAAATACTGGCCTGTATGATGCCTGCAAGATGATTCCATGCAAAAGTAGTTGAAAAGCTAAATCATTTCACAGTCAGTCGGAGAGTAGCTGCTGTTCAGGAAGGCTGAATGTTCCAATACTCATTATGTTGCATCCTCAACCCTCCTCACATCCTTGAGAGATGCCATCTGTGCTCATGAGAAAATGGAGATTGCATTTGTAGCCAACAACTACATCCGTGCTATACAAAGTGGGAATCTGCTTTGCATCCCTTCTCCCTTGGATTAATCTCTTCCTTCTGGAAAATGGTATTTCCTAATGTTCTGGGGTTTTTTTTTGCTGAATCTAGAACATGTAGAAATTGAGGTACTGTCACGAAGGGAATCCAGGTAGTGGGTTTTTTTGTTTCCAAATAAATTTAAAAAATTTCCTGTGAAACTCTTTTCATTGATTTTCTTGCTGATATTTCAAGAAGGCTACTGGCCACAAGAGTGAGTTGGCTTTGATAGGTCTTCTCACTGGAAAAATGTTTCAAGAAATATATGTATGAAATTACAGTCTTCCTGCTTCTACATTCCTAAGTGAAAAATTACCTTAATAATTTGAAATTGTAGTAGTTTATAAACAAATATTAAAAATAACAAATTTAAAGAGAATCTTCATGGGCTGTTTTTCTTCCAAATTATTGGCTGGTGGAAATTACATATTCTTAGCATTTGTTCCAATCAAGAAACAACTGAAGTTTCCTTCAAGGTATCCTATTTCTTCTCTGTTACTGGTGGAATCACACAGCACTCCTTTCACAGCCTCTGCAGTCTGATATGTGCATGAGAGAGCAAGCAGAACAGTTTCTATGCTTCAGGTGAAATGATTGGGGCAGCTGAAATGAATGATTGCTGTTGTGAACTCAAGTGAGCAGAAAATACAACAGCAGCAAGAATCCTTCAAACTAATATAAGTGCTCAAACTGTAACATTTAAAGGCCCTTATTTCCTTATTCTAATTATGTGGCCGCTGCCTTAATACCATTTTTGTGCATTTAATGGTCTAGGTCTATGAAAAGCTAAAAGGTACCTAAGCACAATCTATTAACTTGTCTTAAATGCTTAAATGCTTAAATGTTTTAGCACAACTGCATGGTGTTTTCATGCAATGTAAGTTCACTGGAGACCTGAAGCAACTGCTATGTAACCGAAGAAAAACAGCCAGCTGTGATTTTTGTGGAAAAAGGAAAAAAGGTGGAGGGCTGAACCTACCTATTAGTATACACATGCAGATGTTGCATCCATCTACAAGTGTTGGTTAAATAAACATCTGGTTCTCCAGTGAAGATTTCCAGACTATAAATCCTCTCCAGCAGACACGTACTACTAGTTTAATAATTTATACATCATTTTTATATCCCAATAAAGTATTTCAAAGCAGTTTGGCTTTGTGTATATGACTCAGAAAGGGCTATACACATCCCAGTTTCAAGTAGAAAATGTAGGCTGTCATGTCGTTCAATGAGGACAATCAATAAAGTAGGACAGTAGTTTAATATAATACTTAATGTTGCCCAGCTTTAGTTTTGAAAAGGACCTTCTCAAAGCTCCTGTTAAAAAGAACTATTTCTATTTTAATTTTAAAATTTTGTTACTGGAGATAGGTAATGTCAAGCTCCCTCCTCTCCAAACACTTTGTCCTCATGTCATTTAATTGCAGGCACCTCTACCATGAACATGTTCCAATGACTTGTCTTCTGAGTGACCAAAATTAGCAGGCTAGTTCACCCTATCTTTTAAGATGCTGTGACCAAACCTCCTAAGAAATAAGGTATCAAATCTCAGTTTGTGCAGTCTGTCAGAAGGAATTCCCCAGACTCTCATATACTTCTTGTAAATGGATTCTTTTACTGATTCATTATTCCCTGAATGTAAAGCATTTCCTGCAAAGGGTAAAAAGCAGAGATACTAATGCCTCTCAAACTAGAGGGAATTTTGTGCCATATAATCTGTTTACTCATTCACCCCAACTGATTCTTAAACCTAAAATTTAAAACTTGCATAGAAATGATTCGTAGGAGTTGATCTGATGATCTTTATATGATACACAGAGTTTGAGAGCATTACAGAATCACAGATTCACAGAATCACAGGTTAGAAGGGACCTCAGGGATCATCTAGTCCAACCTTTCTAGGAAGAGCACAGTCTGGACAAGATGGCCCAGCACCCTGTCCAGATGACTCTTGAACGTGTCCAACGTCGCTGAGTCACTCACTTCCCTGGGGAGATTATTCCAATGGTGACTGTCCTCAGTGTGAAAAATTTCCATCTCGTGTCCAATCAGAATCTCCCCAAGAGCAACTTGTGTCCATTCCCGCTTGTCCTCTCCATGTGACTCCATGTAAAAAGGGATTCTCCATCTTCTTTGTAGAGACCCTTCAAGTACTGGCACATGGTGATGAGATCCCCTCTAAGCCTCCTTTTCTCAAGGCTGAACAAACCCAGCTCTCCCAGCCTATCCTCATATGGCAGGCTTCCCAGTCCTCTGATCATCTTGGTGGCCCTTCTCGGGACCCCTTCCAGCCTGTCCACATCATTTTTGTACAGCGGGGACCAGAACTGTACACAGTACTCCAGGTGTGGCCTGACAAGCGCTGAGTAGAGTGGGATAATGACTTCTTTATCTCTGCTGGTGATGCCCTTTTTGATGCAACCCAGCATCCTGTTGGCCTTCTTGGCCGCAGCAGCACACTGTTTGCTCATGTTGAGCTTTCTGTCCACGAGGACCCCCAGGTCCCTTTCCACAGAGCTGCTCTCCAGCCAGGTGGATCCCAGTCTGTGCTGCACTCCCGGATTATGTTTTCCCAGGTGCATGATCTTACACTTTTCCTTGTTGAACTTCATAAGGTTCTTGTTGGCCCACTCCTCCAGACTATCCAGATCTTCCTGCAGAGCAGCTCTCCCTTCTGGAGTGTCTACTTCCCCACTCAACTTGGTGTCGTCAGCAAACGCCATCAGGCTACACTTGATCCCATTATCCAGATCACTTATAAAGATATTGAATAACATTGGGCCCAATATCGATCCCTGGGGGACCCCACTTGTGACAGGTTGCCAGTTTGAGAAAGAGCTATTTACCACCACCCTTTGGGTGCGGCCTGTCAGCCAGTTCCCCACCCACTGCACAGACCACCTGTCTAGGCCATAACACATCAGTTTCTCCAGGAGGAGACTATGGGGGACCGTATCAAAGGCCTTGGAGAAGTCCAGGTAAACAATGTCCACCGCCTGCCCCACGTCAACCAGGCAAGTCACTTTGTCATAGAAGGCCACCAGGTTTGTCAAGCATGATCTGCCCTTAGTGAAGCCATGTTGGCTTTTCCAATCATGTACTTCATTTGGCTTGTGATGGTCCCCAGGAGGATTCGTTCCATAACTTTCCCAGGGATTGAAGTAAGGCTGATGGGCCTGTAGTTACCTGTATCCTCCCTCGAGCCCTTCTTGTAGATAGGGGTAACATTTGCCTTCCTGCAGTCCTCTGGGACATCCCCCGTTCTCCATGACTTCTCGAAGATTAGGGAGAGTGGCCTTGCGATGATGTCAGCCAGCTCTCTCAACACCCTCGGGTGGATGGCGTCAGGGCCCATTGATTTGTGGGGGTCAAGCTCCTGTAGTAGTTCATGTACTAACTCTTCCTTCACCGATGGTGGGTCAGTGTTTGGTTCAATTGGCAATTTTGTTCCCAAAGCCTGGGACCCAACAGTGTTTGTAAAGACCGAGGTGAAGAAGGTGTTGAGGACAATGAACTAGAAATGTTTCTGTTGCTTTACCAATGTCGTAGATCTTTACATCTTTTTAGTCCTGATGTTTTGAACTTAGAAGTTGCAGTAGCTTTTACAATTAGAATATTATGGAAAACACCATTTCAAGATGGGATTTACTTGAACCCACACTGCTTTGCATCCTGGTGATCTATTACATGAGAGTCTACCAGTCAGAATGGACCAATGCAATACTTTCTTTACAAACTTGTCCAAGAGAAAAAACTAGTAATTTCATGCTTTTCAGACATCTTCAGTAATCCTGCTGCTTTCCAGAGATGTGATATGGATGAGAAAAAGAAATCTGTAAATAAAATATCTCAGTATTGATGCTTTTGAATCATATTTTGCACATCTGACCCTTAGCCTGCCTTCTCTTTGCAGTGATGTAACTTAAATAATACTCAATATAAACCTTGTTTAGGTTTATGCTGAATTCTGACTAACACCAAGAAAATTTGAAAGAGGAAAAAAGAGCAAGTCTTAAGAAAACCAGGAGTTAACAACTATGGGCCCAGCTGGCATTGCTTGCTCAAACTCCTTTTCAGAGAAACTGCTGCTAGCCAAAGGGAATCTGACACAGTTGCTAGTTATTTGCTTTTTCAACACAATGGATCAACTTGGACATACAAAATGAAGCCAAATGCACTGATAAATCCGCACTGAGCCATTCTACCCATTCAGATTCTGAGTGTCTTCTTGTTTAGTGGAAATCTTCACAGAGAACGTGCTATTAAAAATCAAGCCAAAATTAATGCTGATAAATATGTGATCAGAGAAAGACAGAATCCCCAGATAAAAGATTAATAATGGCTGAACGGTCTTAACATATTTCCTTTGATTCATGGGAGCATGGTTATAGCACAGGGAAATGCCATTGCTTTCAGATTAAACAAATGGCTCTGTATTGACTATTGAAAGCAACAGATGTTCTGCAAGCCAGTACTTCCACAAAGGGACAGTCTTGGAACTATTTTGTAAACAACCCAGCTTAAATTTTAATACATGCACTTTGAGGATGGCTGTGTGACAGAAGATTGTACAGATGGGTCCAGGAAGCTGTGCAATGCAAAGGTCATCTACCTGAATTTGGAAAGCCTCAAGCAGCCTGGTTTGTTGTTTGGAAAAGAAAGTCTGAGTACACTAGCCTAAGCTTGTATATTTTCTCTGTGTGTGTGTCTTTCTTTGTATATACATATTAGAAAATGAGATTTTTTTTCTGAAAAATGTTTGAAAACTGTTATTATTGATCAGTACAGATATATATATATAATTTTCTGAAAGTGTTTTTTTTCCCATTTGACTGTTTTCTTTCATTAAGTGATGAGCTTGTGAATGGATGCTTAATGAAAACATGTTTGAAAAGCAGCCGGAAAACTCCAGTGGTACTGTGAAGCCACTGAATTGGTGTCCTTGGGGTCTGTCCCTCAGGTGTAATTCCCTCAGTGTACAGCTTACAAAGATACATCAGAGCACCATGAGGTCCTTACCAACTGAGCATTTTCTGATGGTTCATAGTGAGAATGGCAAGAGAAAGGTGCCATTTCAGGCAAACCTGCTCCGAAGGACAGGTGTCCAGCACGCAGCAGACACACATACATCTTAGGGGTCTAATTCTTGCCAACTCTGCCTGCTTACTGTCAGAGGGCAGCAAGGGCTGGCCACTCCCCAAGGGACTGGCACTGCTGTGGCATCACTGCAGCAGAGATGGATGGCCTGGGGCTGGTTTGAAATGGGACTCCTGAGCCCATGAAAGGTGGTGGTGGTGGTGATGGTGATGGTGAGCCAGTGCTCAGCGCCTGTTGGTGCCCTCAGCACCCTGACACTTGATGTATCACTGTTTGACCTTGGAAATCAGTGCTCTGTAGTGGAATGATCTTCAGCTTACACAAAACAGTATCACTGGACATATTTCTAATTTTTTTCTCTAGGAATTTGGCCTGGTTTTAACTGTAAACATGGCAGGACATAATTCTGTGATGAAGTGTCGACAACATTTTATCCTTCCTCCCCTCTCTTACCTGTGCAGAATGGAAAAGCCCCAAATGATGCTGTAGCAAGACCATATTAACTCTAAATCCACTGTGAGGGGAAACAGACCCACAGGCTGCTGGGTTAGTGAGGCACACTGAGGGGTCCTCTTGGCTCCCACTGCAGCTAGTGGTGTGCCACATGGTGGGAGGTCTCCTGTTATAAGGGCTGTTTCTAGCTGTTGATCTATGAGGTGTTTTCCCAGTACCTGTTGAATGGTTCACCTGGAAAATCAAGACAAATCTGTACTTTTTCATTTTACACATTGGCTCTGATAGCCCCAGGAGATCTGGCAGCTTTGTTTTTTAAGGATCTTTGTGACTACCTGTCATCCGCACCATAAGTCATTGTCTTAACCAACATCTTCCACCTGGCATACAGTATCAAGAAGAAAAGTGCTTAAACCTTTTAAAATGCCCCTTTCCAAAAAATATAGCAGTGAAGAAAGAATAAATCTCCTCTGGAGAAGGCAACTCTCTACTCTGTGGGTTTTTCTAGATTTTCTTTCAGTTTTTCATTTGCAAGGGCAAAGACTGCAGAAGGACTGAATGTTTTGAAGTTTTGCATAGCCTATGCACCTCTCTTTTATGAAACAGAAAAAATTACTGACGTTACATACTTCTGAAGTCAGTGAACTTCTGATTTGCTTATTTCAGCAGGTAGCATCATGGATCATGGACAGTCGCATTTCCAGGCAGCATCCTGCTCTCCTGGTATGCATATGATGCAAAGGTCTAGATTTAGCAGGACTCTTTTGCATGTTTTTTAAACAGGAGAAATAGTCTGTTAATTGAGGCTATACAAAAGCACTGCATGGTTATCTGTCCTTGAAGATGGAGGTAATGATTTCTTTATTGAAATGGACACTGAATAAGTGGGTGTTAAGAATGTACTTAAGTGCCTTTAAAGTTCTTCTCAGAGCTGCAGCCTTTGAGAATTAATGTTGCTGACTTAGGAGCCCACGAAAAGGCAAAATCTTATTTATCTGTCACTTGTGAGGTAGGTAGATGAAAAATACCAGGCTGTTTTGGGTAGATCCCAGTCAAAGGAAGGAACTATTAAATCTCTCCTAGTAAAAGTAATATGTGTGAAAATGGATTACTGCCTATTTTGACTGATTTGAAAAATGAAGTATGTTGAGGTGAACCTGGTTATGGTCTTACATAATAATGTCTGAATGCCAGTGAAGTAGTGTACAGGCAAAAAAAAGAGAAAGTTAGGCTAACTCCCAAATCTACATTACAATGCACATTTTCCGTTTCTAGAGAAACGTTGTTTGAGATATATTTGCGTGTATCAAGAAAGGTATTGCTCTGGTCCTTAGGTAGCACATGCAGTAGTGTCATATTACCTCCAGGGACAGCTCTAACAATTGCTGTGCTAGAGCCTTTCTCCTTCAAAGATAGTAATTTGCATTGGATTCAGATAAGGTTGCATCCTGAATGCAAATATGAGCATAATTAATACAAGGAAGGGACATGCATAATACTGCACTATTATGGTTATACTGTAAAATCCATTACATTTATAGGAAGCTCCTGACAGAAATAGCTCACCTTTTTAAATAGCACTAATGAAAAAAAGGAGGACAAAAAGTCATTGATAAACTGCCACCACCCCAATGTCCTTGCAATATATTAGCCTGAAATAGCACATTGATGATGTATAAATCTATGGAATTACAATGGGGAAACATGAAGGGTACAAAAGCATGCACTTCCAAGGGCATTTCCATTATGCAACGCACTACTGTGAGTCAATACACTTAATATATTATGTCACTGTCTGATAATTAAAAGGGGAGGCTTACTAAGGATTTTTGACTTTATTCATTTACCAAGGTATCAATGGGAAATCAGCATATTAAGCGTTCTGAGACTCAGAATTATCTGTCTTACTTTGGGGTTTCTCAATAACCAGAGCAAAGTTTCAGTTTTCTTTGACAGGAGCAGTGGCAACTCTCCCAGCTGCTGTTGAAGTCAGTGGCAAAATTCCCACAGATGCTGGAGAGAGCTTTCATGGAATGACATTGAGGCTGATGCTGTAACCTATGCCTCTCCTCTCCTAAGGACAAATGACCTTAATTCTGGGCCAGGAATCTTGCAGAAGACACTGCTAGCCATTGCCCTAAATCTTGCCCACTGGCCTCAAGAAGAGACAACATGCCCTTGTGTACTCCTGGTACCACAATGCCTTGTAGTGCCTGTTGGCATTAGCTTCACCTGGCCTAGGGACACTTGCTGGATCTGCTCTGTGCTCATTGGTCCATGTGAGCCCAGAACTTAATTCTGTTGGCAAGAACTTTGGACCAGGATGTATCTATGGCCGCTTAAGGAAGGCACCGCTGTCATCAGAGCTGCTTTTGATGGGCTGGTCCGTCTTAGTGACTTCTGTACTGTGCATGGGCCTGAGGTCCTGGAATAAGCATAAATGCTCTCTATTTGGCTGTGGTCGCAGCCAACCCCATGCACTAAATGAAGAACAAACAGACTGTGGAGGCACTACTATTGGCTGAATGGCAGGCCATGGTGGCAGAGTGACGTGGCATTTTGGCATGAGCCACTGAAGAGGTATGTATAAGTAAGAAATTAATTGCTGGCTCTAGTAGGTGCCATGTACTTCATTAATAACAGTTAATATTATTAACATAAAATATAGTAATACTAATATAACAACTCTAGTCTTGAACAAATTTATTCAATTTTAAAATTAAATTAATTTTAGTTTAAAATAAAATCCTACAGAAGCTGATAGGCCTTTATGCAACTGGTTTAAGGCATTCTGTAAGAACAAGAGCTCACAACTGTAGCCTCAAGAGCATGTTTGATTTAATGGTTTCTAAGTATTATTTGCTTTCTCTCTGGCAGATATAATTAGTGGCTCCCTAAGAGCCTCAGAGTCTGATTTGCATTAATTTACCATTAAATCATAAACTGATTATTTTTTAGCTGTGTCACATATCTATAATTCTGATCAAGAACAAACTGCATGGGGTGAGCATGCACTAGCAGGTAAATGCTGGGACTGACTTTGTTTGTTATTTCTGCCTCTGTGTTTTTTTTGCAACAGAAAGCTTATCGTGGCACATCTTGATGTTTTGGACAGTATCCCAGTGGAATTTAACTGGACTAGTTTCATAACTGAAGTGGACACTGTTTGGTCCAGTCAGATCCATGTGTGCATCAAAAGTGAAGTATGAAGATTCACCATTTCAGTATGTGCCCAAGCTTAAAATTTCTGGGAACTGAGACAATGAAGTCTCCAGCCTATTCTGTGTTTTGCAGCAGCTTGTATTCACAACTCTGCCGGTCTATGTAAGGGAACTTCTCTGAATACCATCAACTGCTTAAACGTCATTTGCTTTTCTAGCTGTTTCCTTTGGACTGGCCTTTTCAATATTTGTTTGTTTTTTTGCCTTTTTTTTTTTTTTTAATCTCCTTTGTGTGCTACAAGGCATTCTAGGTATTCTGGTAAAAAGGCAGGAAAGTGCCTGTCAACAGGAATAAAAGAACCTAGCTATTCTTTGACACGCAAAACAGGCAGCTTTCTGAGCATTTTATTAGTGATGCTCACAAACAAATGAAGAGCAATCAAGCCAGACTGACAATCTAAAACTCACAGAATGGCAAGCCATCACTATGCAAGAGCAAACTATGCAAAATGCAAGCTGAAAAACAAAGGGCTAATGCTACTGATACACACAAGAGCTAATTTAAGAAGGCCCCAAATCATCCCTTTTCAGTGACAGTGACATTGTCTTGTTAGTGTGATTGTACCTAAGGTCTTTTTCTTTGAAGCCACAGTTACAATTTTATCATAACTTTTCTCTGCTGTAGCTGCAGTTAATTTTCAATTCAGTATTTCAATTTACCATGTTACATTTTACGCAATCAAGTAAAGTATTTTAATACTTACTGATAGCGTTGTATCCCACTCCATTCCATGTTGCATTTCCAGTTCAAGATGGGTTGATTATATTGTGGCAAAAGTCACTATTGTAAGATGCCTTCTGGTAGACCACCAACCATCATGGAAAGCATTTACGCATGATATTTCTGAGCAATGTACACACCAAACAAGGTGTGTATGTCCTTGAATTAAATAAGCATGGCAATCTGTGGATGTTTGTGAGGAGGCAGAAGAGGAGGTCTGGAAGTGGAACAGTGACTTCAAAAAGTGGGTTTGGGGGAAGTCTTGTAAGTCTTGTCATTTATTGGAGCAGAAGGCGAGTCAAGACATGGTAGTAGAGGAGCTATTGAGGGAGGAAAGGCACCTGCAGAAGACACTGTTGTCATGGCACATGACCAAGGAAAGGCATGAACAGCCACCTCTTGCAAGGGCCAGGCTTTTAAACGCTCGCTTTCTTGATCCACAGGAGACTCGATACATCTTGCTTCCTTCAACAAATGAAAGAGGGACCTGGCGAGGTGAAAGGGGGAGAAGAGTAAGGTCTGTTGATTTCTTATAGACCAGAGGAACTGAAGACTATCTTTGCAAAGGAGCAGTGTAAGAGCTCAGCAGGACTAAGCACTCTGGCCCTCAGGGCGTCATATCTCTACTACAGTTATGCACAGATGCTCTCCCTGTCACTCAGGCTGGAAAAGCCGGACAGCAGGCCTGGCATATGTACAAACGCCTGTGCTCAGTTTATTTAAATATCTACTTAGAGGATTTTGTCTACTGAAGGCTGCAAAGTTGCTCTGTGCTACCACCGTGTTTTGGAGTGGAAGAAAAATTATCTTGTTGAGATCCCAGCATTCTTGTGAGCTGGCTCTGCCCTGGGGAGTCCTGCAGATGGCCGTTATCATCTGTGAGGGGATAAACGAGCTCCCCAGCACAGACCTGACACTGGCTCTGTCTGCTCCCTGGTTGCTGAGTCCTTCACGGGGGCAGGTTCAGTTTGGTTCGGCTGCTGTGAGGTGTTGCAGCTCATTTAAACCAACCGACTGCATGTACAGGGGGCTGTAAGTAGCATTTCTTTCCTTTTCAGCTCTCCAGTCAGTCTGAAATA
Source organism: Phalacrocorax aristotelis (assembly GCF_949628215.1). Lineage (NCBI taxonomy): Eukaryota > Metazoa > Chordata > Aves > Suliformes > Phalacrocoracidae > Phalacrocorax > Phalacrocorax aristotelis. Next base: position 83,887,213 of record NC_134276.1, read on the forward strand.
GAGGGGTCTTTATGATCTACACTTCTGTGCATACAGCTATGCTTGCAAATGCATTCATACATTTAGTGGACAGAAAATACAGTATATCAGTCATTCTTCTTGCTGGTCTACATTTAAGACTGAGTGAAAGAAAAATATGTGTTACTGGCACAGTGTGGGGGAAAAAAGTAGGCTGCAATGACTAAAATACTACTTTCTCAAGGAAAGTAGCTAGCATAGGAAATATTTCATAACCCAGAAGAACCTCAGAGATCTCAGTTTATCCCTCATCTCTCAAAATATTGTGCATGTAAATCATCTGCTTAAGACATGTGTGATTCAGCTTGTGCTTGAACTTGTTCCTTACCTTGTCAGTTACAACATGGACAGAATCCAGAGAAATAAATATATTCCAGAGTGGATACTTCACAAGTAATGCAAACTCTGAGGCGCTTAAATTTGACACAGGACATCATTTCTACTAAAAATACTGTTTATAAGAGTACGCACAGAGAGAACACATTCTATATATTTGATCAGACACTGGTTCCTGAATGACTGAGCCTTCTCTGATTTCATTTTATATAGCAAATGATGTTTTACACAAGTCTACCAAATAGGTAGACTGGGGTTTTCTTTTGCAAAAATTTGGTTTCAATCATCACACTTTTTCAAAACAGGACTTTATGAAATTTCATACAAGTCTGCAAAAGCCCTCCTCAATAGAGATTTACAGAGCAAGACATTGCATGTGCTCTGTTGCCAACACAAGGAACTTCCACATGGTCAGAAAGCTGGTGACTGTGTTGAGAATGTAGTGGCAACAACATGCTTTAATAAGCATCTGCTATAACTTATTGCCAAGGCTTATAAAGTGAGTATTTGGGATCAAAATGGAAAACACCAAACAAACAAACAAAAAAAGAGTCTCTCTGTCCCAAAAAAAGTATTGCACAGCCAGAGCTTTTTTCATAGTTGCAATGGTGAGCGTTGGCTGCTTGTCACAGCTAGTGACAAAATGGCAAAGAGGAGTACACATCACATTGAAAGATGGAGAAGCAGAGGCACTGAGAGCTGAGACTTTTTCCAGGCCCTTCACAGGCTGATGGAAGATCTGAGGACAGCACCTGTTGAAAAGCTACATAAAACAGCTGTGTGCCAAAACATGCCCTGTTATGCAAGACCAAAATCTGTAGGATTTTATTCTGTTCTATGGAAGCTGGTTATATTTTTCAACTGATTTGAAGCCTCATGGTCAGAAAATATAGAGTTATTATATGGTATAAGTGTAATCAAAATAAAGCTTGAGATGCCGTATTTCTCTTTAGATCATTCTCTCTCCTGCACTTAAAATACTGCAGGCTTGAGAAATGTCAGATTACAACAGCGTAAGTCTTGGAGTCTTCCCTAACCAAGCACCCCCTTGGGTGTAAGCAGGATTCTTCATATGAGCTATTTATAGGAATATGATCTGTGGCAGAACACCAGCCCCAGATACTACACTACATACTTCTTAGCAAATAATTTGAGAAAATCCGTTGTTATTGTAGGATTCTGGGAGAACAACTAAGTAAAAAGCGTGCGTTCCTGCGTGAGAGAAAAACATACATTAATATTTGGCTGTTTGTCAGCAATATGCAAAAAGGTACCAAAATTATGAACGAGAACAAAGGTCATCTTTTATTTGTACAACTTGACTTTAATTCATTGAATTAATTTCTATATCCCATTGTTTCTGGCAATAATGAATACAGAATTGTGCCAAACATATACTATGAATCCATTACAAAAATCATTGGCAGCTTCACATTCAATAATTCACAGCAACATGCTGAACCCTAAGAATGCTCCTTCTGTGATGCTGTAGTGCAAATTAGAAAGATAAATTGGAATTTAACCATGCTGGATAAATGAGCCCATTACCAAGGGTTTAGTTCACTGTCATTTTGAGATGACAGTTAGACAAAGATCTGTACTTTACTTGATATTACGAATAAGTCATCGTTCTAGAATTTTTCAAACAGATATGTCTTTGGGATTAATAATTTACTCATTCTCAATATCTTAGCATGTCTAGGCAACATTTTTCAGGCTGTGCTATCAGCAGAAACACAATCAAGTGGAATGTTTGTGCCATGGTAGTGGTCCATTGCAAGGTCATGGATAGCCATATATACTCCCTTCCAGATACTGTGCTTGTATTGCTGCCGTTCTTAGCTCCTTTCTTTATCATCCTGGAAGGGTTATTTGGACTGAATTCACATCCTACATTCAACAAATCACATAAGGATGGTTTTGAAAATGAGTGTCACTGTGCCGTTGTCACCATGTTATGTAGCATAGATATTTGGAAAATTCTTCTTATATCCCTCTTTTCCAAAATGTCAGCAACTGCTAAGCAGATTGTCTATGACCAGTCATGAAGGGTCTATGCTTCATAGGAATCCCCTATGACAGGTTTATATGTTATCTGGGATTAAAAGAAATGTCTGAATTTCTCCTCTGGAGGGAGCCTAAGTCCTGAGTCATGTGTTGGTTTCATTTTTCCTTCAGTGAAACAGAGGCCAGCGTCTCCAATGAATTCCCCAATTCCAAGGATAGTTTCTGGAATCAAAAAGGAAAAAATGCTCTTATACTGTCTTGAGGCAGCGTTGGCTGACTGAAGTATGTCAGATATTCAAATTCCAAGCCAGCTCTCAGTATACCCGCACACTATCTGTCTGTACCATGGACATACACAGACCTAAAGCCATGACAGCTGACGGGTGAGCAAGTACTTCTCACAGGTCCAGAAAATTGTGTTGCAAACCAGGAAAACCTCTGCCAGGAGCCCAAGTTCTTCAAATGGAAGTGATTATAACAAATGCAGCCATATAACTTGTGGGTTTCCTCCAGGCAATCACTGTAAAATCGCTGAGTCCTTATCACAGTAAAAAGGCCCTCATCGTTTATGTAGCTTAATATAGTCTCTCAGAGATTGTGGATGTTGCAGTTGAGCTCGGCCTTTTAATCATTGGTACTGAAAATTTTACAAGGAAGCATTAGCATTTTAACTATTGAGTCCTCCCATGTCTTTTTGATTGTTTCTCAGAACACTTACTACATGTCCTTCCACCCTGAACTACCTTTCTGAACCCCAACAGGTAGCCAGAACTACACCTGAGCTGCAGGCATTGTGACTGACCCTTGAACCCATGCATTATTCCACAGCTGTAACAGAGCGCATGCTTGAAATTCATGTCCAATGTGCTTTCCTGACTCCCTGTAAACAAATCAATCATCTGCTTGCCTTTTCCGCGAAATTACAGTCACCATTGAAATAAAAGGGATCTGCATACATTAGATCTTTTTTGTAGCTTGGCTTTATTACCCTGACAAGAACATACCATTCCGGGCTGTCATTTCTTGCACATTCAGCTGTAGATGGGTTTCCTAAAGGTCAAGTTATCTCACCCCAAAGAATATCAGTATGGATTGAAGAGCGTATAATAGTGTAGCTCTCCAGTGAGACAGCAAGGCTGACTGAAGCAGAATTCAGAGTTCATTTTCTTCTGGTTTCAAAAATACGCCAAATCAGAAACCTGCAAACAGTGACATTGTGTAAGTCACTAATCTTTATAGAATGTTATGCACTGGAATTAGGTACTGGGTGAGGTGCCAAGTTCAGGAGGGCAATACAATTGTCAGTGTTCAGCAGAAACCATGGATGGTCCCTTGTCTCATTTTCCTTTGTGAATATCTACATATGCTCAGGAGTACCTAAAAAAAAGAAGTCATTCTGCAGCAATCAGGATTCTTCAATGCTCTGTATTCACTGAGCCTCTGTCTGTCCCTGCTTTTTGCAGAATTGCAAGGATACAGGGTTTTGCTGCTCCTCTGCCATTGAAATCCTTACTCAAGGACATAGTGAAGCTGAAGATGTGTTCAGCCATGATTAACCAGAAAGACGTTTTTTATAAACCTTCAGTGAGTGCTACCTGCAGGGTAGCATCCTAGTGACACTACAAGAAGGAGCAGAGCATTCTTCAAAGATGCTTGAAACATGGACTTGATCTTACTTTACTCCACACATGAAAGGTAAGTGAAACCTCTGTACACCAACCACTACTACCTCTGTGATCTGAAAGCTGTTCTTGAGAGACTGGTATACATTAATCAAAGAAACATTTAGAGACAGAGATTCTCATAGATCAGCTCCATTCTATGCCCAAGCTCTAGATGAGAAGGTTTGTGTACTTGAAACTTTTTCTCTACACCACAAATACTCCTAACCATGCAACTCCCATCAGTGGAAACGGCCAGCTGCTGAAAGAGGTCTTTGTGAAGTTCTCAGGTGGGAGCAGAAAATCATAGAATCATAGAATCACAGAATCATAGGATGTCCTGAGTTGGAAGGGACCCACAAGGATCATCAACTCCAACTCCTGCCCCTGCACAGGACAGTCCCAAAATTCACACCGTGTCTCTGAGGGCATTTTCCAAGTGCTTCTTGAACAGCATCAGACTTGGTGCTGTGACTGCCTCCCTGGGGAGTCTGTGCCAGTGCTCCACCACCTTCTGGGTGAAGAACCTTTTCCTAATGTCCAACATAAATCTCCCCAGCACATCTTCCTGCCATTCCCTCGAGTCCTAAAGAAAAGCCACGCTAAAGAAGAAAAGTATGTAAAGAAACATTTTGTGCCAGCATTTGGACCCCCTACTGCTTTTTTGGTTTTTGTTGGTGTTCTGATAATATCAGAGAGAACTCTTGCAGGTAATAGAGTTACACAGCTCTCTGTCATTCTCTGCTCTGTCTCTGGCCTAAGATCATATTAGAAGAATGGACTGGAGGAAGAGGTTACTGGACTGCAGACTTTTGTGGTTGCTGTCACCTGTGAAGAAAACCCTATAAATATGTCAAGCAGCCAAGTAGATGAAATTCACACAGGTTAGTGTTGTGCACTTGTTTGGGATGCCCAAGAGTTCAGGAAGCATATTTTCTCACCTTCCACTAAGGGTAAGGTGCATCAAACAATCTTGTATTTTACAGGGGAAGCCTCTGAGATCTGTGTTGATCATCTTACATACAGTAAGATGTAGAGACAAATTCAAAGCTTCTCAGAATCCCAAAAGAACCTGGTATAAAAAAAGAACATGGAGCTGCCTGCTTATTCTTGCATATAAGACAATAAAGCCCTCAAGAATGATTTATTGAAGATGATTTTAGGTATTAATTCTAAGGAGTAATGACTACCTGCTGCTTCTTAGGCAGTTGACCATAATGAGTCTTTTCACATTAAGATGTTTGAAATTATGAATCTGACTTGTTTATATTGGCTTACTCCCCCATAATTCTATAAAATTCAGTATCAAACCACAAATATATGATTTCTATATATGTTGTGTAACACACAATTTTTACCCATTACACATTTTTTGTTCTTGCGTTTTTATTCCACGCAGCAACTGAAACCTGTGGAACAAATAGAAAATTCATGCTTACTCTCTTCTTTCAGGAGTGTAGCAGTGATTCAGTGGTGGATTAGAAGACCAAAAATGGAAGATTATGTCCCTTGAGCCAGGGATAACAAGTTGTCACTGTATGTGGTGCAACAGCAATTGTGCTAGAAAGCAAAATCCCAGATAGTTATCAAAGCAGGAAAGGCTGCTTATAAAGGGCAACACTGCAATGTTTTGAAGTAGCATAGCAGAATATTTGTGTTTTAAGAAAAGAGCAAAACCAAGTAATTTAGTTATTATTGTGTTACTGTAAGAAAGATGAAAGGAGCTGGGATCACACAAACACAAACTCCCATTTTATCAAAGGTTACATAGAAACCTTGTCTAGAGGAAAACCTGTCTGAGTAGCAGCTGGTGTCTAGACTGTCTCTACCCTCCCATTCTTTCCAGTTGAATGTTGTAACCTTATTGATATATTTGCTCCTAAGCCTGATTTATTTAGAAGAGATGAAAAGGGAGTGTTGGCAAGTTTAGCTTGGTACAGATGAGTAAGGCCCAGAGGTCAGTAGGCCTGAATGTAAGCATGTGGTAGCATGCGTTTTTTCTCAGCTAAGGCTGATAAAACCACCGACTATGGTTAGTTTCCAACTTTTGGCACTTCTCACTGCATTTATATACCTAAAATAGAGTTTATAACAACTTCACTTAAATGCTTGATAGCTGCCAGGCTCGATGATATTTTGCAAATTTCTATTTGCAAACAAGCAGAGAATATGGTTTTATTTGTGTAGCATTTGGGGAATAGCTGGTTTCATACAGATTTAATGAGAAGCTGCATATTTGTCCACACACAAGAAATTTGATATTTGTTATTCATCATCCTTTAGCTTGAAATACAGGAATAAGAATAATACCTGAAGAAATTAGTTACCTGTCATTTGCCCAGAGCAGTCAATCAATCATGTTAAAACACCCATTTAAAAAGATTGAGTTCTAAATTCTGTGAAAATCTAATTTGAATAAGCAAGTCTTTAACACAGATTTGAAGGGGTATGCCTTTTTTTCATGCTTTATGTATTTCTGAAAGGCATTTCTACTCCATGAATGTATTACCCTCCTCAGATGAAACACCGCTCGAGAACAAGAGAATGGAGAACCGAGACATCTGCAGTACATTGAGAAAAAGCTGCCCCTGTCCTTCAGGGTGATTCAACAGGATACTTGCCCTATGGGATTGACTATACAAATGGCTAAGGGCTGTCTGGGAGGTAATGAGTACCTCAATGCTTATTAAGGCATATGGGCCTCAGCATCCTTTATCCTAATGCTGTTAGATTTGAATGCATCCTTAAAGGGAGGGTGGGTACTTCTACCCTCTCTTTAAAGAATTTACAAAGGAAAATTGGACCCTGTGAGAAGCTGGGAGTATTTAGCACCCTTCAGAGTCAGCTTACCTGCCATTTTGTTTTTCTGATTGTCACTTCAGCCTGAAAACAAGTCCGTGCACTTCCATGTAGAGATCATTTCATAGATTTAGAATTCTATAAAGAAAATTGGAGAGGGGCCAGGAACTTCAGACATCAGTAGAATCACAGCAGCGGGCCTGTATAACTCATGGCATGGTGCAGCAGGGGTGCAGTCACACACAATCCAATTTCTTTGGAAAGATGATGGAACACAGGTTTTATCATACACGTGCTGATCTACTTCTTAAATGCAAAGATGGATCTCCATAATTTATAGCTTAGCATTCTTTTAAGGTTTATTTTTTATTCTCTCTCTCTGTACAATTGTGCAGACATGCTGTCTGAATAATCACAACAGTGGATCTTGTGTTTGGAAGAGACATCTAGATTATGCTGTGGTCACACACTGTGAGCATTTCAGCTATTTTCATTTTCAGTCACCACATGGAGAACCTATTTCCCAAACTCAGAAACCTTAGATAGGCATTATTTGTTTTCACTCGCACCAAGGATGGGCAAATCTGTTCAGACAAAAGTAAGATCTGGAAGAAGCCTTTATCAAAAAACCTCAGTCAGCTCTGCATATAGCCAGCTGGGAGGCAGGATTTCACCTGATCCTTCTGCTAAAGTTGCTCCGGGGCACCTCGTAAATCAGAGGCAGAAGAGAGCTGCGGGTCCTGGATGGATCCTGCATGTTTTAGCCGCAGGCTGGGACTAGAAATCTGAAGAAGGAAATACTGCAAGATAAGTGCTCTCAAAAAAATGCTGATGCTCTCAGAAAATGAAGTCATTAGGAACATCAAACAAAATCTGCTCTGTGACATTGTCCGTGGGATTTCTTAGAACAAAGCCTTTTGAACACATATACAATAGAGGAATTATATAGCTAATGAGTAGAGGAATTTGTCTTATGATGAACTGAGGATCGCTTCCATGGCTTTCTTAGTAGCCTAGAACAAATTATCTGGAGCTTAATTTTCTTTCAGTAGAGCTGTTCCTCTCCTACAGCCACAATAATCTCTCTTCCTGGCTATAAGTAACATGAAGAGGTTTAATGTGTATCTCTTCAGTGATAAATAAATCCACTTTCTCTGTAGGATCATGTACCCTCCTGATAGGAGGCTTTTGTTTGAAAAGGAGGATGTTGTTCATGGAACAAATGCTTCTCAGAAATAACACTGTAGAGTAAAAGCTGACCTTGAAAGCAGCAAGGACATTTACAGTTTCCAGTGATGAAGCAATACATGACAGGTGAAGGGAATGCCTGGAAAAATGGCAGGATGATGTGAGATGGTTCATACATTATCTTTACAGAGCAGTTGTTTTGGGTCAGCAGCTCAGTTAAGCTTTGGGGAGCAGGGAGGTGTGGGAGGGTTCAAAAGCCCCTTAAAACATTCACTGTGCCTGAAAAGAATCCATTTTCTATTTGCCTGTGGCTGGTGACCAGCTGAAAATGAAATTGCTTGGGAAAGGAAGCATTAGGTTAACCTCCTAGACCATCCACCTGCTGGTGCAGTATAGTTCTTAAAAATAAACAAGTTTCTGCTTTTTGACATGAGATAATTTTGGAGCTTGGATGATTTTGCTTTTCAAGGAATTATTACCTGTGGGGAAAAACCCCAACCTCCTGGCACAGCCAAAGTCATGCTGACTATTTTATAACTATTTAGGCTGCTGTACTGTTAAAGACCATGTAATTCTCCACAGCTCTGCACTCAGTGTACCACTCTTCTGGCTGCTGGTACCGTGTAGTATGGGCACGTGTGTAATGACCCCAGACAGAGACTAGTTTTTGGGCTGATGCAGCCAGAACACAAGCCCCCTTGCTTACCCTTGGATATGGCACACACATCAGTCCAGTATGAAGAAGATATCAAGCCTTGCCTGACCTCCTTCCCTGCTTTTTCTAGCCCTCAGGGGCCACCATCAATACAGACCTGATGCACAGTGATCTGAGCAGCAGGAAAGCCACTTGCCTTCTACTATCTTCCCCTTTCAGGCACCATGTTTACCTGAATAATGCAGCTGCATCATACACTTCCCTACTACTGATTTCCACTGCAGACATGGAGAGGCAGGGGAACCCATCTCATCTATGTTGCAGTAGTACAGCTTCAGTTTGCCTGGGAAGGCAGCCATGGTGCTTCAGTGTGTCCAAGAAAGCCTTGAAGGATTAGAGAGGCAGAAAGAGCCCCTGCCAAGGGCCTTGTGCCCCAGTTTTCCACTGCCTTGGTGTCCTAGCCCTTGAAGTACCAGGTGAATACAAAACAACATGTATCCCACAGAGCAGGGAGCACTTTTACTTCTTTGAGACACATGATGATTTGCAATGCAATGGAGAAGCAGGACTTCATATCTTTCTGAAAAGCTTAAGCCAGCTGTGATTGCAAGTCTCTTCTAAACTTGCTACAGTTTGATGGGGACTGGTGACTTTCTGTGCTTGCATCCCTGCCAGGCAGACCCCCGATGGGCTCCGAGCTGATCCAGGAGGAACACGCACCGTGAGCTCAGCTGTCATTTGACTCCACATCCTATTACCATTTCCAGCATTATCTGCTATCTGCCTTCCCTAGTGCCTCGTGTATTAAAGAAGATAACTCAGCGCTGCTGGAATAAATATAGCACACAGCTCTCCTGTCAGGGTGCTTACTTCATTAGTCAAAGAAAAAAATGTTTCTCATAGTTTTTCTCCTTGTAATTTTCCAGAAAGTTTTTCTGCTGGAGGCCTTGTATATGTAGTCAGCCAGAGGATATATCGTCTAAAACAATATTTGAGCTCTCTGTAAGTAACCCTTTCAGCAGCATTACTTATTTCAGAGGAAGAAAGGAATGATATTGGGACAACTGAGATCTGAAAGATGCATGGCTCTTCCCCACAGAGTTCATCCAGGTGGAGATTCATATTGGGTTTTGGACTAAGACACCCAACAGTGAAGTTTTAGAGACTGTAGTGAGCTTTTGCAGTCAGGCAACAACCTCAGTTACTGGTAAATGTGTCCATTTGTTGTCAGAACAGCAAGCTGCTGAAAGAGAAGTGATGATTCCCTGTGATTTCTGATGTCTCTGCTCCCCATTCATCACGTGCCCAGACCGCAGGACACACGTGGCTGCAGTGCCACACTTGGGCCCCTACCCCTCCCTTTTCTACCCTCAAGGGAGTGTGGATAAAAGGCTCTTTTTAACAGCTTGGAGGCTGGTTTTGCAGCTGAAGGCTGCCGTGGGTATATACCATGAAGAAAGTCTTTGCAAGTGCAGTTTATTTCAAATATTTCAAATTTTAACAAGGTTCAAAGGGACGCTATGTCTAGGTCATATAGTCTCCCTTTGTTTCTATATTTAGATAAAGTAAGCCTGGAATATTTATTTTGTTCTTTTCTTTCACATTATTTGTCTTCCAGTTTCCTTTTCCACTACAAATACAGGCACTGTCTACTCTCTTTTTCCCAGAGGACTCTATGGATAACTGAAGAACTCACACACTGAAGCACAAAATCAGTGAGAAGTGAGAAAGAGGACATAGATTTTTAGCCAGGTTGCTTAAAACTCTTTCCTTTGTCTGTTTTTGTTGACTCTTAATTGACTCAAACACCTGCCAGACACTGAAGGTTTGAGAACACTCCACAAACTTGTTCCTCAGTCCTCTAAGAAGATATTAAAAAATTGGAGAAAGCGGCAGACTGTATCTCAGAAATAAGAAATTAATTGCAAAGAGAAACCTTTATTCAAGTTTTGCACGTCTTCATGCAAAATCAAATGGAGAGAAGGCATGCAAAGTCTTTTATTTTTGTGCTTTTGTGCTTATATACAATACTGAATGACAGGAAGGAAGGTATTGGATGTCAGGAAGCTTGTTAAACAAATCTTAGTATGGAATGAATCCTGCTTTTTACAAAATCATTATGATTAACCTTACTGCTCCAGAAAAGTGGAAGGTGTTTTCTATGCAAAAGATACTATGGTATATTTAAAGTGGCAACTCCTACATTTAATCAGAATTTGCAAGGGGTCACCTCGTAGAAAAATATTAACTAAGAAACAAAACTGGGTTGTTTGATTTACCCTGCCAGAGGTGGTTAAACTGTAGTTTATGATCAGTGGCCTACATATCATGCTTAAATAGTTGCACTCTCCTTCACATAATAAGTGTCAGGGTCACCTTTCTTCCTCCTGTTTTGAAAGGGGCTGTCTCTGTTCAGATGGCTGAGTCCTGAGCCAAACCCAGGGAATTTTCTTGATGCTAATGGAGGAGGGCAGGAGATGGCATGTGAATCCAATTTCGAGGATAATGAGTCTGCTCTCCACTTTCCAGAGCTTGCAGGTTGTTCGCAAATAGAGCTGTAACAGCACATTTTTCTCATCCTCTGCCCTTTCCAGGGGTCATTTGACCTGGTACACACTTGTCAAATGGTACAGATTGCAAGAGAGCTGAGACAAATCCAGGGTGTTGGAAGAGGTTATCAAGTGGATTTTTCTCTCATAGTAGATAATGCTACCAGAGGAATTGTTTGGGACTTCAGACAGAAAAAGCATATGACCATAAGAGTCAGAGCAGCAAGCTGGATCTGAAATGGTGGTGACTGTAGGTGCTGTCAGAGAATCAGTAAGAGGAACATGGAGAAATATTTTGAAAATCAAATACATATTCCTTTTCTCACTCTCCATGAAGCTTTGATATCAGGAATCTACAGAGAGAATTTTCCAGCAAAACTGAGTCAGGGGTGTCCTCTACGTGCGTGGATATTTACTCTTGCATCTGCAACCTGCACCCCAACAACCTTTTCTTCTCCCTGTGGTCCCTTCATTTGGTTTTAAAAGTCAGAATAAATGGTCTGAGGGTGGCAATACAGCTGCTATGAGCTATAATTTGGCCTCACGTGAATACATGGCTTCTGCAGTGACATGCTGCTAAATTCCAGACAGGAGAGAAAATTGAAAAAAAAAAAGAAAAGGAAAAGTTTCAATATAGCTTGGGTCTTATTCCTTGTCGAGCATTCCACAGTCAGTGTCACAGAATATTTATCATGGGCATTTCTGAGCTAAATTCTGTATTCATATTTGGTTTGTTACTAGTTTAAGTTCTGTCACAACTCTGTCCCCCATGTGAAAATCATGTCCTCTTTTTATGCAGTTTATAATATCTTTTTCAGAGATTAATACAGCTATCTGCCAGGTATCCATGGATGTAACAGCTGTACTACAATAACTTGTTATGTGAAAAGATAGAGATTCACATAACATACTTCTGACACACAATTGGCTCCATGGATTACCTACCCTAAGATGTCCCAGCACATGCCTGTGCTAAGTAATTAGCTATACCTTTTATTCAACTATAGCTGACTGAAGTTTGATAGTGTGTATCAGGGACTTCTGGTAAAAGGAAAACATGTAGATTAAGGTGATGCTGATGCTTGAAAATATTTATAAACAGTGATGGTTAAAAAAGAATTGTACAAAATCCCTGAGTTAGGCAGGCAGCTCCTCTGAAAATTCAAGAAACTTTGACATCTCCCTCCTTGAGTTCCAGCTTAGATACCAAAAGTGGCAGAAAGTAAAAAATGAAGTACCAAACTAAGCTTAGTTTTATGGGGGGAACCCTTGCTAACCAAGATATGTCCTCATGATCATCACTGTTGAAGACTGGATACATGTGCATCTGACCAGTTCTGTGCTTGGACTCTCACTTCACAGGGGGAAGTGTCTGTCTCCATGGGGGGTGTGGTGTGTGATTTAGGAGTAGCTGCTAGGTTTACTAGCATTAGACTGAAGGATGAAGGAGACATGTCTCCTCTCCTCATGGGGTAATCCACAGTGCTCTGGACACTTTTGCTAAGGTTAGCCCTGTGATAACCATACCTGTGTAAATCGACATCCCAGGGAGGGGCATAGATGTCTGTGCTTTAAAGCAGGACTAGGAATGATGTGGAGCCGAGGAGCATCTTCACACCTGTGGCTCCTGCAGGCAGTGCTGAGCTTAGTCTGTAGCAGAGCCAGGAATGATAGCGACAAAGCAGTTGGGATGAATTCTAGAGAATTTCAGTAAAAATATCAAATAGGAAATGGATCTTTTCAGAAAGAGCTGCTAGAATAAGGTTTTACATTGTCTAACAAATGGTCTGTCTCCTCTCATGCTACATAGATGGGCTCTAAAGGCAGTGTAAATTTTTCTCCTTTGCCTCACAATTATTTATATTAACACTGAGATCATATTGCAGTCACGCTCCTGAATCTCCCATCCAAATCCTTGTTTAATATCACAGGCAGGATTTCTGCCAGTGTTTTCTCAAGAGAGCAGCTCTATTTCATGAAACAATTAAATTTAAATTTGTTTGGTGGCCTGAAAGTCCTCAACTGCATTTCAGGCTTATAAACACAGTGGGAAGAAAATGATTCCTCAGAAATTAAAATAGAGTCAAGTTGGGGATAAATATCCTAATTGTGATCTCAGACACAAATCCTGTGTCAGGAGCAGAGAGCAGCTAGGAGAGGTCATGATCCAGACTGACAAGGGATGAAATTGGCAGAGCTGGTTTACAGGATCTAGCACAAGCATGTTAAGCACAGCCAGTGAAAGAAATAAAAGATGATGCTGGGCTGAAGTGACAAAACCAGACAACAAAATCTGATTTGCTAAAAAAACCCAGAAGCGGTAGAGTTCCTTCTTAGGGAGAAAGGTCACCAAGACACAGAGTCTTGTGCTCAGTCACTCACACTGTAGCAAAAAATGTGTAGCAGCAAATGATAAAATCAATAGTATGTAAGGATTAACCAAAATAATTTTTTAACAGCAGTAAGGAAAAGCTACATCCTTTCATTCTGATTCATATGAACTCTAGAAAATTGTGGGGACTGTTTAGGGGTTTTAATGCTAGTGGCACTGTAACAGTTTTACAACAAGGCTCACTTCTGGGCCCACTGTCCTGTTTTCCTATTACAGTTACATCAATGTACAAAAGTAGTTGTACAAGATCAGAGCTATGCTTGATCACAATATGAGGCAAGCCTTGTGGAAGCTGTGCTAGCAGATTTTAACAAGTGGATAACAAGGTACTTTAATGTGTCTGAGATATGGATATGAGTGGCCAGCTCAACAGGAGGATGAATTCTGAGAAGAGCACCCAGCTACACAAATGGCATGGGTAAATGACCCTCAGAGAAGACCAACCTGGCCTGGAACTCTTTCTCTGATGGAGAAAGGTACCTGAGCATGTTGTGCATTTTTGCTTGCAACTGGTTCCACTAATACTAGGCTTCCCAGTTCATCACCTTCAGGGTTTTATACTTCTCAGCGTTGCAACACCAGCCAGCTAAATTTGGAGTTAAACTGGTTTTGAACTTCAGCTTTCAGGAGATACTTTGTCAATGTCTTGCTAGTTTTTGTTTTGCCCTTTTCAATGCTTTTTGGACAGAAAGCATGCATCTTTGAGGTGATACTGTTGATAGCTCTGGTCTCTTCCTGCACTGTGTCCTATAAGTAGCTTCCACTTGCTAGTAACGCTTTATTCACCCCTTTGATACATTTCCTACCAAGCTTCCTCCCCACCTTGATCCAGAAGAGCACTGCATTTTCTGGCCTTGAAACATGGTCTTCAGCAACAACTGTTTTTTCTTACACAGGTTCACTGGTCTATTTTGCCTGTTCAATGGAAATTATGACCAGGTGCAATGGAAAGCAAAATTTTGCTCTTTGTTTTTGTCACATTTTGGCCCATGCAAAGGACAGAAGAGTGAGATAGGTTTGCTGTCACTGCAGCTCCACTGTTAAGCTTCTGCTGCTCTTCCGTTGCGTCTGTGGAGAGATGATGCCACAACAAGGTCAGCTGTGAAGGTCTCTTGCCAATGCAGTGGTGTTTTCCTGAATGCAGTCCCTGCACAGATGGAAAACAGAGTGAGAGTGACCAGACCTGACTGGGAATTCTATAAATTCTTTTTTGTGTGTTTTTTTTTTAACTGGTGGAACTTTTTTTAGATGTAAATGTTCTTACTAAAAACCCAGTTGGGAAATGATAGCCAGATCTAGGATAGCTGTTTTGAACACTCGCACATGATGTTAATGAGTCTGGCCTTTGCGTCCAACGCAGTTTCACGTCAGTAGGTAGAGTGTTGAAAATGTTTCTCCAGTATGCTGCACCTTCAACACCACATATGAAAACAAGAATCTTTGAGCTTCTCCCTCCCAGTTCATGAAATTTGTTTAAGCATAGCTGGAAACATCATGAGGAAGAGTTTTTTATTTGTTTTGCTCTGCTTAAAAGCCCTGAGGTTTATGTGTGTGGTGGTGGTCTGACCTTGGCAGCTAAGCCCCCAACCAGTCCTTTGCTCTCCCCCTCAGAGGATGGGGGAGAGAAGTGGAAGGGCAAAATTGAGAACAATTAATGGTTCAAGATCAAGACAGTTTAATAAGTGAAGCAAAGCTGCATGCACAAGCAAAGCAAAATCAGGAATTTATTCTCTATTTCCCATCAGCAGTTGGATGTTTAGCCTCTTACTGGAAAGCAGGCCCTCAGCATGAATAATGGTTACTTGGGAAGGCAGATGACATGGCTCCAAATGTACCCCCCGTTATTCCTCCTTTCCCCAAAATTCATTGCTGAGCATGGTATCATACAGTATGGGATATCCCTTCAGTCTGCTTGGGTCAGCTGTCCTGGCTGTGTCCCCTCCCAACTGCTTTCCACCCCTAGCCTGCTTGTTCTGGGGTCAGAGTGGGGAAAAGAAAAGGCTTTGATTCTGTGCAAGCACTGCTCAGCAATAGTTAAACCAATGTGTTATTAACACTGTTTTTTTCACCAGTCTAAAACATAATACGATACAGGCTGCTATGGAGAAAATTAACTCCATCCCTGCCGAACTCAGTACTATCTCCACCTCTTATTCAATACCATCTACATCATGCTCAAGTGCCCCAATATCCAATACATCCTGCCTATCCATTACTAACCCTTTCATCTTTTCAGATATATATACAGATATTATTCCCTTGGTTGATTGGCCATCCTGTAAAATGAAATCATAGAATCATTTAGGTTGGAAAAGACCTTTAAGATCATCAAGTCCAACCATTAACCTAACACTGCCAAGTCCACCACTAAACCATGTCCCTAAGCACCACAGCTAGATGTCTTTTAAATTCCTCCAGGAACAGCAGCATAACCACTTCCCTGGCTAAACAACTACAGTTCCCTTAGCTGCTCCTCATAAGACTTGTTCTCCAGGCCCTTCACCAGCTTCGTTGCCCTTCTCTGGACATGCTACAGCAACTCAGTGTCCTTCTTGTAGTGAGGGGCCCAAAACTGAGCACAGTACTCGAGGTGCGGCCTCACCAGTGCTGAGTACAGGGGCACGATCACTTCCCTGCTCCTGCTGGCCACACTATTCCTGATACAAGCCAGGATGCTGTTGGCCTTCTTGGCCACCTGGGCACACTGCCGGCTCCTGTTCAGCCAGCTGTCAAGCAACACCCCTAGGGCCTTTTCCTCCAGGCAGCTCTCCAGCCACTCCTCCCCAAGCCTGTAGCGTTGCATGGGGTTGTTGTGACCCGAGTGCAGGACCCGGCACTTGACCTTGTTGAGTGTCATACAGTTGCCTCCAGCCCAATCATCCAACCTGTCCAGGTCCCTCTGCAGAGCCTTCCTACCCTCAAGGAGATCAAGACTCCTGCTCAACTTGGTGTTGCCTGCAAACTTACTGAGGGTGCCCTTGATCCCCTCGTCCAGATCATTGATGAAGATATTAAACAGAGCTGGCCCCAATACTGAGCCCTGGGGAACACTGCTTGTGACTGGTCAGCAACTGGATTTAGCCCTATTCGCAACTCTTTGGACCCAGCCACCCAGCCAGTGTTTTACCCAGCAAAGGGTATGCCCATCCAAGCCATGAGCAGCCAATTTTTCCAGAAGATTCTTCTGGAATATTCAGTGGGAAATGGTGTCAAAATGTCCATAAAATGTTCAGAAAAAGTTCATTGAGTTAATTTAGTATATGACTTGGGCTCCACCTGTTACAGTGGTCTCTGGGGACAGGAGAGGTGATATGCTGTGTGGGGTTATTGGGCACCAAAGCCAACTCAGGTTGGGTCACTGCTGTACTTGACCAGCTTCTTTCAAGGCTCACCTTCCATTGGTTTGGGTGGTTCCTGCTATAGGGCTTCCTATAACATACAACTCAAATCATGTGTTACCACAATTAATGGTATATCAAAGGATAAGTTTGCTATATATTTCACAGGGCAGGAATGTCTGGGGCCCAAGGGCACCACCAGCCCTGCCTGTCCCTGCCCACTGCCCCTGGGCTCCCTGCACCCTGCCCATGGGCCAGGGTCCCATATCAGTCCCTTGGATTCCCCCCACCCCACCCGTGGGAGTGCCTCCTGCCTCCCTTTCTAATTTTTCAGTTTTTGTTTGTTTTCTACTTTCTACATCCAAATTTCTTGCCCAAGCACAGACCTTAGAGATGAATCTTTCAAAACAGCAACCAAAAATAAAACTATATTTCACAGTGAAATTGGAAGTGTTTACTTTCATGAATACATTGACTAAAAGGCCAAGTTTCAGGAAAGGAAAAAAATGAAAGGAACACAAAAGAGTCAGAAATAGTTTGTAGGCAGAAATATGGTGTATAATTTAAATGTGAATGGGAAAGTAGTTGTTCCAATGGAATACTGTGTGTGAATATTAATAGAGGATGATGCCTAAGAAATAACTTGCAAACAATTGCTTTCTCCAACAACTTTGGTTTTGTTAAAATCACTTTTTTTGAGCTTTCATGTCTTCTAGACAGATTTTTGTTGCCCTGTTTGGGCTCAACAGTAGCAACATATTAAAATATTCCTTCTGCTAAATCTTTGAGACCTAACATTTACACTCAGCAAATTCCCATTAGTACTAATGTTTTAAGTACTTGGCATTTTGTTAGTGCGGTGAGTTTGCTCTCCCATGTTGCATGTGCAGTTTGTTTCATGCTTGCTTTGCGAAGTCACAGTGTGAAGGGTCAGGCTACATCAGGTCCAATTCCCAGTCAGAGATGAGTGTTGCTGTATTTTCTGGTGGCCTGATACCAGAAAGAAAAATGGCCTCTCATTCATGGTTTTAAACAGCTACCTTCAGACTGTTTAGAATGAGGTACTCGCCCTCACAACATGGGTATATAAGGGTTGGGACAGGATTATATTAGAAATTACATTTTTTTTTGGTACTGCTCACTAAAGTCTCTGTTTACTGTGATTATTGTTGCACACACTCTGCTCTTGGAGAACAAAGGTCCAAACCGCTAAGCCACCAGTTCAATCAACAGGCAAGAAGAAATCTTCCTCCTAATGTTGGCAGGAAAGTCTAATATAGAATTGTCTTCAAACCTATACAGAAGTTAACCATCCAAACAGTTCTTTCAAATGAGAGGTTGGCCTATTGGTAGGGCAGCTGAGGGAGGAAACTATACTACCATAAGCAAGTACGCTTTTTTTTTCTCAGCCAAAGCTTAAGCAAACATCATATTTTCAGAGAAATTTAGAATGTAATCAACAGTCACATTTATTTCTCTGTATACGTTCTATTTCACTATTGAATGAACCATTAAAGAAGGAATTGAACAAAGATATGACAATCTTTTCCTACTGCTACCAAATAAATCTGAAGCAGATGATGTAATAAAATTGACAAAACAGCATGAAGGAAGAAGAAAGAGAGCTCTGATGCTGGCAACCTGAAGCCAGGAAATACTCCAAATTTTAAAGCTGACGTAACTTGACAGCTCTGATGAAATCATAGGAGTATGTATGCACATTCAGCAAAAAAAATATAGTGATGAACTTTATCTGTCTTGACAGGCTGCCGCTTGAATGGACACTTGATTAATATTATCTGTATTCACAGTGCTACTTGGCATGAGCAAATGAATTTCAAAATGTTGAGCTAAACGCTTTCATAATTCACTGTTTCAGGAAGGATACAGTGCCAATGTGACTGGAAAATTAGTCCTACAGTAAACACAATCCATCACTTTTCTAACAGTTTGGCTCATTGGGGTATACAAGTAGGCTTGTACGTTACAATTATTACTAGAGCACGTAATTTATATAAAAGCAGTTTAAATGCCTATTCAAGTTTAAAAAAATGTTTTACTTGTTCGTTGAGGAGGGTCTTTATCTGAATAAATGTTATCCTGTTTTGTGAACTCTAGGCTATCATTTATTCATACTTTTACTTACCATTGATTACAATTCCTAAATAAATTAATTCTCTCTTTAACAGTGAATCTAGAGGAAAGAGGATCTAGCAAAAGAGCTGTCCTATCAGCAAGCAGTAATTTTGCAAAAAGCAAGCTTATGGGAGTAAATTCTGGGACACTTATTTTAATGAAGTTTTCCTTGTGCTATGCCTAATGTTAATACGAGTACTGTTTTGTTCCTGTTTCTAGGGATCCATTTAGTGTAGCAGTGAACGTTCAGTTACACTTTCCCTCTCTTGTAAGTTTTGCTTGGCTCCTTCTGGAAGCTGTCAGCGCTGTTTGTGGTCACAACCAGCATCATAATATGGGAAATACTGCACTTTTGGCTCAAAAGAAAGGAAGTCCATCTAGGGTGTTTCTGTATTCTGGCAATACTTGGATGCAGGATGGCAGTCCTTTGGCACAATTGCAGCTGAGTGTGATTTGGAAAGAGCTGCACCGAGACTTCTCCAGTCTGCTAGAAATTCTGTCTGCAAAGGGCTTAGAAACGGAGGACGTATATCATCATTGCCTACTTTTTTTTTTCCCTCCTGGCCCAGGAACACCGATACAGGTGAAAGTATGAAACAATTGGTGAGAGGAACCAAAACCTGAAGATGATGTTCCTGCAAGGAATCATTTTAATGTTACTCTTGAGATTTTTACCTTGTAAGTCATGGGGTGTTTATGCATCAGTGTCTAGTACTTTTTGAGAGTCCTTGGGGGTACCTGAGACATTCATAAGGATGAAGATAAGTCATGGATCCTACAGGAGACCCTTTTAGATAGAAAGCTGTAGGTCAAGTGGGAAGCTAGGGAGACTGAACTGGCACCAGATGTCCTATGTCTGTTTGGATGATTCCTGTCTAAATTGCCTCTCAGGGGAGTGTCCTGTGGTTGAAAGGACAGGGCAGAGAGGAGAGAAGGGAGGTTCATGTATATGTATTCATAGAATGTATTTTGTAGGTTAGAGAAGATGGCCCGTATCTCTATCATAGGTGCTAGTATGAAAACTCATCATTTTTACATGGCATTTTATGAGTGTGCCTTTCAGCATATGAGCTGTTCTTATCACATTTGCTCTGAAAATTTGCTCCTTGCACTACTTGAGTCATGGTCTGGAGCAGAGGAAGCTTGAGCACACCAAGCCATGGATACTTTGTGAGTAAGTGCTTGTTAAGATGTATGTTGGCCTTAAAAACTGAAAGGTGTTCTTTTGCACTACAGAAGGACTGCTGGAAGTGGAGATTGCTCATAGAGAGGTTCCCTGAAAGCAAGTAAACTGTGTTACAAAAACTGATGAAGTGACTTACTCACCCTTTATTCATAAAAATACATTTAAACACTTTTTCTCTACTGTTCCTTCTAATCCTCACACCAGCACAGAGTCAGTGGCAGACTGGTTATGCTGAGGTTCTCTGTTTGATAGAACCAAAAGAAGGAACTGTTCATTGCAGAACAGTTCATGGACAATGAACATGTATTCTTATTTGTTCACTTCTTATATTTATATTGTATTTTCATATCGTGTGAGAAAATTCAATTGTGTTCATTTCATTTTTCTTCTGGGAACAGAAAAAGTTGTTGCAGCTTTTGTTTGGACATGTGCTAATTTTCATTCTTAATCTAGAGCAAGGTGGTTTGGAAATGGTCTTAATAGACTGCTCTGGGAACTGTTCCCAACTAATGAACACCCTTAAGTAGCCAGATCTAGTTCAAGGATGATGGCTTTGGCAATTCTGTGTAGAGGAACATGCTGGTTTTCCTTTGCAGTATAATTAGTCTGTGCATGAGGCATACCTACTTTATTTTAAATGTAAGCCATATGCTTGGTTTATGAAAACCAAACATCTGCCATAGAGTTGCAAAAAGATGTACCTTAAAATACCTTCTTCTGATATGCTACTACTTATCTTGAGGTAAATTAACAAAAACTAGTATTGATATTTTAACACTGAATTTATGGTTGTTTGTCATTTAACTCATACCTTTTCTCAAGAGCTGTACTTTTGACATGCATAAGTCATTCGCTCTAAAAATGTCTCTTATATTTCTGAATCATCTTTCACATATTAACCAAAAGGATTTCTGCACTCCCAGAATGAGTAGATCTCATGTATTTCTCTCCTTAATTGTACTGTGATTGATTCCTCCTGGCCACTGCTTAGAGATGTTAACTCCTGAAAGATTTAAGACCAGTTTATCTCCTGCCAATTTCTAACAGAGTAAGAGCCACCGATTGATGGAAGGACCATTTAAAACTCCCCACATATGTTGATACTGCCTAATTTTTCTTTTTGCAGTGGTATTTTACAAGCAAAGTACTAAAATATGCCAATAGAGTAGATCAATGTGAAGGTCAGACCAATTTTTCTGCTGTAACAAAAAGCTTAATTCCCTAAATGGTGATACCTTTTACTAATGAGAAGCACTATTATCCTTTGTCTTTTGTAACAGCGTATTAAACTTGCTTGAAGTTTTTACTTTCTCTCTCCTACTTACTGTGGCAAGAAAATACAATAAATACATTTTTAATTAAATTGCCTAGTTACTTCATGGAAAACTCAACTGTACTGCTTCAGCTTCTGTTAAAATCAGCAACCCACTGAAAGAACTTGGCATAGTATTTTCATGATTCTGTTTTGAAATGGCAAGCCTGAAAACAAACTAAAACATGCATGATGGCTTTTTGTCACTGAAGAGCCTTTAGCCAATAACTGATTGCTTACACAAAGTAACAGTTAGCAAGAGGGGAAAGCTTGCTCCCTCAAGACCCTAGAAGTGAGGGGGCCAGGTTTTCATGCATTTCCTCTAAAACATTGTACCCTCCAGTTATAGGTGTATTTAAAGACATAGCTGTTAAACACAGCAGTGATTTCTTCTGAAGCTCAGAGATATATTTCATGGGTTTAATTACTTTTACAAATCATCTGCTGGCTGAACAGAGGTTGGATAGCTGCATAGGTTGATGTTAATTCAATGTCTGTCTATATAGTCTCTTTTTTTTTTTGTTTGGTTTTGTCTGTTTTTGGGGAGGGGGGGACCTGGTGAGAAAAGTAGATGCCTTTACATAAGGCTGTGAAAAATAACCATGAAATTACTACAGTGAAGTATTCGTCTTGTCCAGCCGAAATCTCTGTGGAACATATTCCATCAGTAAATTAAGATCGTTAAATCACGAGTATGTTGCAGGGATTTCATTAAGTAGGTTTTGAAAATAAATTAATTTCAAATACATTTTCAATGAAAAAAGTATATAGTTTTGTATGCTGTTTATTAATAGTAAACTTGAAATACACACCACATTAGCATAATCTTATATGTATATATGCCATTGTTAAAGAGTTTCAACTTTTAGAAAATAAATTTGGTACTTTGGGCTAAGAGCATTCTGAGTTTCATTCTGAGGAAAAATTTGACTCTTATTTCAGTATGATTTTAATTGCAAGATTTGTTTCAGGAGAGAAACATGTAAATAAAGTTCTGTAGCAGATGGGGTTGTTTCCTAGAATGAGAAATATTCTGCAACGTTAGAGTTCTAATCTGTTTGTACTCACATACTTGGCAGTCTTCAACAAAGGCATTAGCTAGCACTGTTAAACTCAGGAAACCAGTGTTTCTTCCTAATACAATGTTTTAAGGTTTTTAAAAAAAGAGACAGAAACTAAGATGGAAATCAAAACCAAGTTGTTAATTTTTCTTTCTTGATACCTCCTTTGAGCACATAAATTAAAATACGGTTTTATTCTGTCTTATCCATTTGTCAAGAAAAAAGTAAAGTTTAAATTTGTGCCCCTGATTTTGAAAAAGCAGCTAGCAACTACTGCATGAGGGAGTAACCTTTTAATCTAAACAGCTTTTCAGTGCTTATGTATGTTTGCAGAAAATAACATTTTTTCCCTAGCATCTGTCTGTAATGCCATCTGCTACTATGCTTCAGGCAGCTTTGATTGTGTAAACTTAGCTTTTCAAACAGTTTGCCAAATGTAGTGGTTTTGAAAATGTATCCTCATTCACCCCCTACTAAGACATTTGATGATGTTATGCAGACCCAGTGCAGAATGAACCAACCTTGCCTACAGTGAAAACTTCTTGTTTCCTCACTTCTGCTTGTGCCTTCACATGTGCCACAGACACCAGGACGAGCCCTAGGGGCAGGTAACAGTGTTCTGTCTGTCACTACAGATTTGTATTAAACACACATCTATAGTAATTTTTAATTCTGTTATTGGGTTTGACACCTGCGTCCACAGTTTCTTAACACCTTTTCCTTATTACATTATTTTCTCACAACTACTGAAAGACAAGTTAGTCCCATAATAATGAGTGCCTCTACTACCAACAACCACACGTCCTTCTATGTTCCATTGATCTGAAGAAAAACATAAAGTCTTGACATTTTCTGGACTGCTTGGGTAACCATTTCTTAGGCTGTACTTGTACGGTTATATATATATTCCTCTGCTGACAAACCTTAAACTTTATGTCATATAACTTATTCCCTGCCTGTGCCCATTGCTGCTTGCAATGTGTATGGAGACAGTCTATCTGTACCCATGCATGCAGAATCGGTGCTTGTGGGGTGTATCCCCAATTCCTGAGTGATACGCATAGCTGAGTCTTTCTGGGAATTTTTCTGTAGGGTCCTGTAGGACATATTCTTGAAATTCTCATTTTTTTTCTTTCTTTAACAGCCTCCACCTGTGAGCACCCATCTGAGAAGCTGCTTTGGTGCTTGTCGTTGCTTTTGCCAACATGAGCTTTCTGCACTGTATTTTGATATGCTTGTAGCAATGTGAAATAGCCAGGAAGAGAAGATCCTCAGAGACTAAGCCAGAAGAGTCAGGTAAAGGGTCAACCGTGTAAGTATCATGCTACTGAAATACTTTGAGGGCTTTACTGAGGCGAAGTTTGAAGGGACAGGTAGTATTTTTTTCCCAGCTGACAGAGTTTGCACAAACACCCAGGTTTTTGAACACAACAGCCTTTCTTGAGCTCTGAAGGAGGAGCAGCATCACACTTCAAGATAAGAGCAAACTGGGAACAATTGAGTTTAAGATAATTATGTTAATCCATATAAAATTTGAGAGAAAATGATGATTGGCACCTTTGGAGCAGAGATGGATGTTAGCAACGGAAGGAAATAAAGATTTTTAGTCATTGTGGCATGGAGAGAAAGGCGGGTAATTAGCACTGGTGGAAGTGAGAGTTTACCAGAGGTGAGGGTAGGGGTAAATAGTAGTGTGCCCAAGCAATCTTTTTGTGTCTGTGATTTTGAGTATCCATTGGAATGCTGATCTGAACTTCCAATTTCATCCTTTGGGACTCAACTGTTAAACATCCTTGAAACTCAGGACTGAACAGGCCCAGAGGTGGGATGGCTGTTTTGGGAAGCACCTCCTCCCGTTAATATCCAGGTGGTTCTGTCCTTTGCTGACCACATGAGTTCATCCTTGTGAGTGCCCCACCCCTGTTATTAGGACTAAGAAAGATGTGTTAGACCACAGAGGGCAAGTGAAGCATCCCACTTGGTTTTCTTGAGATGTTTTGTGCTGTGATCAATACTGATCTCCGTTTGAGACCCAGTGTTTCTGGCTGAAGAGGATCGCGGACCCTGGGAGAGGCTGACACTATTTTGTCCTGTCTGTAAACTTCTCTCAGGGGAATCGGATGCCTCTGAGGAAACTGTGCAAGGATCTTGCCTCATCCTTCCAGAGCCAGAATACATTAATTAAATAGTCTGAGACTGCACCTACACACGATAATAGCTTTGAATCACGAGAGGCTAGGGAAATTGAGGACACCACATAAACATGTGGTCAGTGGCCACGAGTTGCCATTTTAGTGAGTGCTGTTGGCTGGGTGGACACCGAACATGGCCTGTACTTGTACTCTGCAGTTCAGTTCCACATGGACATCAAGATGGGTGGCAGCTGAAGTGTCTACATACCTGGAAGTGAAACAGATCCAGCATGCCCAGCTTTCACCAGTTCTTGCAAATGAGCACAGAGTTTTTAACCTGTATGGGAAGAACCTGAATGTGGACTTTTTGCAATGTAGATTAATTCTTAATCTGAAAACTAGCAAGATATCTTTCTACCCTGTACCTTCATAGCCAGTGTGGAAGACATGTGTGCCTTCTTTACTCACAGCATGCATCAAGTCTGTGGATGGACTGTGGTAGGTATTATGCAAATACATGAAGAGTATTTGCACTACAAGAGCTTCTCAAGAATGGTGTAAATCACAAGACAGCTTGTTATGGCAAGCACAGCGTATTAGAGACTTTCTTCTGCTTCATCATATGATAAAGAAAAAAAAAGAATGTAATATATTCCCATTTCAGAGAGAGCCCGATTTATACATTTTTAATTGCTACTATGAAAAATGAGGGAGAAGATGTGAAAGTGAACAAAGCTGTAGGAGTTGGTGGAATCAATACATAGATCAGAGAGTAGAAAAGCTCATTAAATTCTGATAAGTGAACATGATTTTAAATGTAGATGTTTTGAATCTTGTTAACATACTAAGTTTCACTTTTTGAGAGAGAAGCAAAATAAATAAATGTATATTAATGTAAAATCTATTGGAAGTCTGTAATATGTTCTATGGAACAAGTAAGTTATCAGAAATTTGCCATTTGAAAGTAGAATTCATGTTAGCACCAGGAATTAAAGAAGTTGAGGTTAGTGTTTCCTCAGACTAGCTGCTCTTGGGACCTATAGAACTGGGTGTCTTGGAGCATGGCTCTGCATACAGAGGAAAAGGCACAAGAAATTCTCATCAAATTAAGCTGGATGTGTTCTTCGGAGGTGACTGTGCAGCTTGAGGCAGTGAGCGAAAGGAATGGTAATCTCACATAGCTGTAGAATTAAATTCCTTTCAAATATGTTGATAGTGTTATTGCTCTGATTAGTGATAGGTGGACCTATGTGCTGCTTTCCAGCCTGGAGGATCTTAATCCTGCCCTAAACTGAGAATGTAAAATGAAGTAGTATGGAGTAACTAGGTGTTAATACTCTAATTTTAGTAAGCCCATCCAACAGGCTGTTAAATTACTACAGCTGGTAAAGTCTTTACACTAGTCTGAAGAAGCAATATAGAAGTACTCAGTCCCTCTAAGGGTCTATGGAGAAAGAAGATGCTACCATATATGCGGAATATTAGTAACACGTCTATACGAGTATGATAAACATGGACAAAACCCACCCACATCCAAATACATATATGAAGAGCATTCTGGAGCCTACAGCTTATGGCAGAGAAGACATGGTAGCAGTAATTAATTTCCTGGAACAAAGTCATAAAATTATAGAATGTCTGGGTACTCAGTAGAAAAAACAAATGCACACTTGACTACAATAATAGCTGGTAAGAAAAGGTGTGAAAGACCTTGGCTGGGAAGGAGGACACTGGTTCGTCTCATTGGTTCTAAGGGTAGAGCACTACTTGGCTTTCTTGCTAGAGAAGCAGGAGCTTAGAAGGACTTACAAGAGTAAGCAAAGCCCTAATAGCCTTAGTACCTCCATGGAAACCTGTCTCCTGAGAACTCCAGTTTCTCTGAGATTTGTGCTTAGCATCAGCACACTTAATTCACTGAATGAATAGTCCTCTTCTGTTTTGGTGTGGTGTGGTTTTTTTGTGGTTTTTTTTTTTTTGGTCAGTTGTTTTTTGGTGTTGTGGGGTTTTTTGTTGTGTTTTTTTTTTTTTTTTTTTTTTGAGAAGCTTAGCTTCTAGGGTTGAAAGAGAACAGACACAGAACAGACACATCAGTGGGATAATCCACCTTCTGCTTGGTCTTGCCAGACTGCCACAAAACATCATGAATTTTGTTGGAGGTGGAAACAGCAGATGGTGCTGTGCACAGAGCTTGTATTTGGACCTCTGGTCCTTCTATGATGGATGTGAGCTGGGCTTTATTTCTCATTCCCAGAGGCATTTACCATCTCAGTGGCAAATTTGGAGTTTTTTTAAATGGGAAAAACAAAACATTTTCTTCTCAAAGTTACTGGTTTCTTTCTTCTGCACTCAGACTGCCCCTATTCCTACACTTTTTATTAGCCTGTTACTGTTTTAAAGAATAACATCTCTTCCTCATAATGACAACTTAGAAGATAGCCAAGGAGTGAGAAGGCTTTCAGATTAATGCAGGCTGGTGGGGGTGTTGTGTCAATAAGGACATTAGGAAGAACAGATGTGATCCCTTTTGTACTTAATGATTGTTGACACTTGCAGAAAAACTGTCCTTGTCATTGGTGATCAGGTCACCCCTTCCAGTGCTGAGTTCCTATAAGTGTTACTGGGATATAGCTCATCACACTAGAGCAAATAACTTGTACAGACAAATATTTTAAAGCCTATTGTCAAGGTTTCTCTATATCATTCTTTTTTTTTTTTCTGTAGAAGGATTCTCATTTCCAATTTATATAAAAAAATTTAAATTCTTGGTGGATTTGGCTAGAGTTGGTAATTTCCTAAACTAGCATCACATTTACTGACGTTAATTAACCAGGGTTTTCTTCCTCACTGGTAATGATAATTTAGAATGAAATGTCTCATTGTTTTTCAGAGTGAAACATTTTTCATACTGTCCTCTGTTGCAGGTTATAGGATTTAATAGTATTCAGTTGTCACCAGATTGAATTCTCCCACTTACCTTTATTTAAAATAGGCTCTCTTTCTCTGACATGGAATAACTTAAATTATTTCCCTTGATATCAAACCCAGATTAGTCGGATGCGAGAATAAAGAAGAGACCTTCTGGCTAACTGCAAGTACCCTGCATCCTGCTGTTCAACATTTACCAGGAACATTAAATATATGTCAAGTGAGTGAGTGCTCGCTCATTGCCTAATTTTAGTCTAGGTAAAAGTGGCAATTGACGCAACCCACCGCATTAAATGAAACTAGCTGCATATCTCTGTGGTCAGCATTGTCTGTATCATATTTTAAAACTGTCTGCTATATAAAGGAGTCTAAAACATTTTCTGGATTTAAAGGTCATCTCCTGATGGCCTCTATTGGAGACATGACATATCGTAGATATGTATGTGCTCAGCACAAATCAACAGGAAGCAGAGAGGTAAAATTATCTTCTAGCCATGGATCTGTAAGGCTGCTGCTTTTGTCTTCAGCACAAATGAGAGAATACTGAGGATTATGTCATTTATACTAGTCAAGGATGGCCTCAGAGTTTGGGATAACTGCAATATAAGTTGTCTTTCCCATTTTCTTCTACATGTGGCTCTTTGGATTCAGGTAGAGTGGACTCATTTATGGCTTAAATATGAACTAATCAAATGGGCAGAAAACCAAAATTTAAACACTGGATAATTCTGTTGTGCAGCATTAAGCTCTGTAGCTACTATAGCTGCTATATTTTATGTAAAATGTTAGGTAAAAACTTAAGGCTGACTAAATCAAATCAGGTCCAAGCTTCCTAGCCCATAAACTGTTTCAAATGTCAGTCAAAAGCAGGCATCCAGGGGAGCGAGCAAGAAAATGGGTGCATGTACCACTTTGCCCCTTATTCTCCTGCCATGATTGTGTGGACCTCTAGTATATTGCCCTCAGCTAACCCTTTACTATGCTAAAGAGACCTAACTTACAAACTCATTCTTCATGTAGAAGCTGTTGCTTATTTCTGATTGCCCCTCTTGCCCTTCTTCAGCTCCTCTGTAGGTATATAACTTTTGAAATACAAGGACCAAGACTGCATCAAGCAAACCACGCATTTACATAAGGGCATAATAATGTTCTTCTATTTTTTTTCTATTTCTTTCCTAATTAATTCTAACACTGACTTGCTGTTTTGCTAGGTAGTGAGCTGAAGTTCTAATGGAATTGCCTATGATAAATTCAAGATTTTCCTCCTGTGTTGTAACAGACATCCCAGAGCCCATCATTTTAAGCACACAGTTGTGATAGGTGGGTTTTTTTCCACATGCACCCCTTGTATATAGAATTTAATATACCAAATTTTGTCTGCTTTTTTATTTACCATCACTTGACTTTATAAGGTTCCTCTGCCAATCTTGACAGCTAATGCCTATCTTTGGAGATGCTGTGCAGTCTTTGTAATCTCTATTATTGCAGCTGCTTAGTCTGTTCTTGATGTATGCCCACATTCACAGCCAGGCAGTAATATCTAGGTAGCAGAGAGCTCTGCAGAAAAGGCATTTAATGGTGGAGACAAGCATGTGGCAGAGCAGCGCTGCACTTCCTATCTTTGGCTGTGGGCACCGTTGCTAGCTGTGTGATCACCTGTCAGTTCCTCTGCCTCTGATGGTGGAAGCTCAGTTGAGCTGAGAGAAAAGGATTATGAGGTCCAGTGAACTTTTTTGTCCCACCGTGGTCAGGAGATACTGGCTGTAGCAGGGAAAGTGACTCTACATGTTTACAGGTGTCTGGAGTTCCTTCTGTTATTTGCTTGTTTTCATCCTCTGGCTAGACTCAGGAACAGTATAAACCTTTGTTACGGGCTGAGCGAATTAAAAGACCATTGGTTTCAATACACCTAGAATCAATATTCCCTCAAACAGTAAGTGTTTGTCCTGCAACAGATTTTAATATCCATTCCCGTAGCTATCACAGGGAAGATAAGACAGGAACATAAACTTCCAAATGGCAAATCAACATGCTCACATGTTTCAGCCTTAAGTATTCATGAATATTTTTCCCCGTGTTTCTTTGAAGAGTTTTGACATTTACTTAAGTAATTACTGTCACCTCTAAATGGGTACCCATATTTTGTCCTTTTGTAAATCCTTCTCCAGTATTATTTATGTCTTTGTTTCATCTTAGCTCTTCGAGCCAGGCTTTATCGTGTCTGCCAGGTGTACTGTGCACACACATTCTGAATTAATCTCCTCAGTCTGTCAGAGTGTAAGGAAGTTCATTTATTCAAAGGAGGCGGGAGGAGTGGGGGGAATTCAGCCTGAGATATCCTGGTCTTGGTTGTCTTTGTGAGTTACACTGGGTAAAACGCTGCTTTCCGTGTGAATAGTTTCAGCACAAGCAAAGACAATGTCAGACACAAGTAGCCTCAAGTCAAATCCTTTGCCATCAACATGCCTCAAAATAAGCTGATTAATTCTTCAAAATCTTTTATTCCAAGAGCTTTGCTGTACAGCACACACTTCCATCATGTAAAATCTCATAGCAACGTCCTTTCCTATCACAAGTGAGATGGCAGCCCTGGTTCTGCAGCAAGGTGCTTTGCTCTGCAACCCATCTGATACTTGCATAAGTAAATTCTTCCTGAGAGGAGTTTGGTGTTGGTTTTCCACAGCTAGGCAAGCAGATTTACAGGTACAAAATGACCTGAACAGTGGTGCAGTTGCATGAGCCTTCTCCTTTGTGGGGATGGGAGGTCTGACCATGAGCTGGAAGGCTGACTGACTGGGAAAGTTTGGGGTGTCACGTGGAAGTTGAGCATCTCACTAATGAACTGGGAACTTAGCCCTGGCGCATTGGTGTTAGTCAGTCAGTATTCACATTTAAACGGTCAGGAGTTCAGAATAAAGTTGGCAAGGAGTTGAAAGAAAACTGGAAGGTCTTCTCCTCCAAGACCAGCTCATCCAGGCTCAGTGGGACTCCTCCAGGTGATTTGGAAGAGCCTGGTGCTTAAGTTAGAACAAAGAGCACCTCTGAGTTACTATTTTCCACTTGAAAATGGGAGGCAAAGAAGAACCAGGAGGGAACTAATTTTAAGTGTAGGCTGAATAAACTGAAGTTACTGTTTAAGTTTCAAAACTGTCCAAGAAATATATAAAATATATTTTTTGCTGCTCACACAAATTGGTGAAGACAGTCCTGAGCAGATTTCACCAGTGCACAGTAGAGGCTGTGTAAGAATTCTTAGATCCTGCTGAGAATGGAGGTCTGTCGAAATGCTTTGAAGGCAGCTAATGAATACAGTCGGGAAGAAGCAACTGGGAGATGCTAGGAAAACCCTAGAGAATGCTGAGAAGAATCATGCTGGATATCCATTATCACAGGCTCCATCTTTGACATATATTTTGGACAAAGCATGGAGAGAGAAGAAAATACAAGAAGAGAACTCAAAAAACTAGGAAAGTTATTTCTTATTCTATATAATGACAAAGATCATTTCAGTTTAAGTTCAGTTTAAGCTGCTACAAAGTTTACCACTTCTGTCTTCAGCTGATGTAAGTTAAGTGGCTGCTATGCCAATAGATGTCCCTAAAGGTATAGTGATGTTATCCATGATATCTTTTTTGAGTTTGATTGCAGTGTAACTTCCAGGCCAGTATTTTAGGGGAATTTCAACTGGGGAAACAAAAAAAAAAGTTTTAATTTTTTTTTTAAATTAATCTCTAAGACATATAAAGAAGGACATTATATGTCAGGCATCATTGTCAGATTCTCAGTTGAGAAAATGAACGGCAACCATGGAAAAATGAATGAGTGAAATTCTGACAAGTCATATTTCCCATTTTTGAAAGGCTGTGAACATATGATATTCTTAAAAGTCACACAGAATGGTCCACAAAGGAATGTATCTAACCTTTTAATGTCTGCCTGTAGCCTTTTAATGTTTGCTTTCTAGCAAACAACTTTGTCAGTTCTTACACTTTGAAACACCTAGCCTGCTTGCTGGACAAGATGCCCCAGTAAGGTTTATTCCATGTTGGTGCTTTGAGCTTTGTCTTTCTGCTTGTATGTCCATAGATCCCAGGCAGGCAGTGTTGCATGCCCTGTGCCACCCGAGTGACCACCCTCAAGGAGCGGGAGCAAGAGGTTTTTGTGTGTTGGTGTTTGTGTGCCAGCCTGTGTGAGAGAAGGGCAGCCTGGCTTCAGCCACCTGCCAGGCGGGAAGGGGGGAAGAAGGCAAGCTAGCATGGTCACAGGAGCAATCCTTCTGTTTCCCCTCTTTGTTGAACTGACTGTAAAAACGGCCGCAGGCCTGTGGAGGAAGAGGGAGGATTTATTGCTGTTTATGCATGGTATACACAGGAAAGAAGTTGTATCAGGAGCAAGCAACAGGAATCAGCCTGGAGGAGAGAATGTAGGCCAGTTTTGTTTCTCCTCTGGAAATTGCAATGAGGAAGACCTTTTTAAAATCTTCCTGGTATTCTTGTATTACCTGTGGTGGATCTTTTAATCTCATTTTCCATGTTGTACTTGTCACTGTTCTCTTTTGCTCATTGTTTGCTATTGTGAGTATTGCACTTGCATTAAAAAATACAGAAAAAGAACAGCTTGATTTCTTCTGTGTTATGGTGGCTGAGGGGTCTGTGTAGGTGTATGTAAATGCCTTTATTTGTCCTATTTGCCTACTGTGTGCCTTCAAGTAGGTCTTGAGTAACACCTGAAGAAAATAAACTTATAGCAGTATTTATTGAAAGAGCTTTTGGTCCTTAACTTGTAATTTGAGATAAACCCTCTCATAATCTTTTTTGTTTTCCCTTTTTGTAGATGTGCATGATTTTTTTTTTCTGCCAGAAGCATTTATGGAAAATGAAATAGAAATTTACTTAGTCAAACATTCACTTAAAGCAAATTTAAATTCTTCCTCCATAAGCAATTTTCTCATCAGATAATTATCAGACTTGGCACCTCTGTTCCCTGAAACCTTATGATCTGTTGACTTATAAACTGGTCCCTGTGGCTCAGCCATGCTCTGAGCTCTGGGTTTATTTACCAAACAGACCAAACTCTGCTGCAGAGCTCATATCAGATACTCTGCAGTAGGTTAACAGATTTTGTGTGCAAGAAGAGAGAGAAGGGGGCTTTTTAAATTTTATTTTACTGTTCTATGTTTAGGACATGCAACTGCTGCCATCTTCAAAGGATCAAGACAATTTGTGGGTTAATAGACCAGACATGATTGCACTAAAACAATTTCAATCCGAGTTTATGGAAGTAAGCCATAGTGGCAGGCTAATGAACCAAAAGATCATAAGGTTGCAGTGAACTGAGGATGCAAGTTTGATGTTTCTGTGCTGAGAAAATTGGCCAGCTTCCAGAGAAATGGATATTATAGCTGTTACACCCTCATTACTTTTATTATGTATGTGCTTTCCATTGCTGTAGGCCCCAAGTTTTCAGGGCTTGTAAACAGAAATGGCTTTAAAACTCTGCTGTGTCAGTTTGGGACTGGACCATGACTGAGAAGTGAAAAAAATCGTGTACCACTCCCTCTCCTCAGTTTTGTATGTAATGCATGGGCGTGGAAGAGCCTTCCTTTAGAGGGTGCAGTGTCTCTGTTGTCTCTTTCTTTGGTCTGTGTGTAAGAAGCCCTCAGAAACTTGCCAGAGCAGCCACAGAGGTGCATCTCATTGGTTTTGCGTAATAACTAAGTGGTGCTCCTGGGCACCCAGCTGGGCCTGTGCATTTTCTTCACAATGCTTTTCTTCAACAAAGGGCAAGAAATGTGACCTTTGTAAGCGAATACAAATAAAGTGATTATACTCTTTGCTACAGTGTGAGAAAGGTAACTTGCTGGGGCTGATTCCCATGGTCAGTCTATGTCTTCAGATGATTCTGGCCACACCAAACAACTGCAAGCCTGTCCAGTTAAGCATGGCTGACAGCTGCTTTGTGCTTGTGGAGGAGCATAAACCCAGTGGAGACTGCTAGCAACTGTAGCACATCGTAGCTGTGAAAGAAGTGCGATCTCACAGCCCAATTCCACCCCTAGCTGTGTAATGCCTATCTGCTGGTTGCGAGGATGCTCTCTTCAGCCCTTTGACTAAACCTGTGCGGATCCCTGGATGTACACGTGCTTGTGGTGACTGAGTGTGAATGCCAGGAAAGTTTGTTTCTCCTTGGTTCATTTGATGCTACTTAGAGGCAGGGCTATTAGAGCTATGTGTTATTACAACACAATGTAGCATGTAGCTGCAATTGCTATAGCTTTGTTCTTTGGATGACAGTTCATTAATTACTACTTTTAGTTACTCAAAGCCACACCTTCTTCTGGCTCATGCACTTAGAAACCTGAGTGGCTACTGCACTTGCCTGATATAGGGCTACACATATTGTTTCTGTTACTGTTGATATGCATTTCAAGCTGTTGCCAAAATAAAATGGATTTTAAAGTGCTGATGTTTTTTCAAGCAAAAATATAAATATTTTGGCCAAAAAACATTTTCATGCTAAATCCTTCTAGCTTCTCAAATTGAAAGCAATTCCATTATATTGAGTACTGTGTTCAGTTTTGGGCCCCTCACTACAAGAAGGACATCGAGGTGCTGGATCGTGTCCAAAGAAGGGCAATGGAAGTTGGTGAAGGGTCTAGAGAACAAGTCTTATGAGGAGCGGCTGAGGGAGCTGGGGTCGTTTAGCCTGGAGAAGAGGAGGCTGAGGGGAGACCTTATCGCTCTCTACAGCTGCCTGAAAGGAGGTTGTAGCATGGTGGGGGTTGGTCTCTTCCCCCTAGTAACAAGCGATAGGATGAGAGGAAACGGCCTCAAGCTGCGTCAGGGGAAGTTTAGGCTGGACATTAGGAAAAACTTCTTCACTGAAAGGGTTGTCAAACATTGGAACAGGCTGCCCAGGGAGGTGGTTGTGTCTCCATCCCTGGAGGTATTTAAAAGAAGGGTAGATGTGGTGCTTGAGGATATGGTTTAGTGGTGGGCTTGGCAGTGATAGGTTAGCAGTTGGACTCAACGATCTTAAGGGTCTTTTCCAAGCTTAACGATTCTATGATTCTATGATTCTATGGAGGCTGTAGTTCGCTTACCTTAAATTTCCATTCTTCTGTAGATGCCTCTTCTGGTTAAACTACACATAACCAGAAGAAAGAGTCACCTTTACGGAGAGAGAAGGGCCTTTTTCATCATGGGTGTCGATGGACTGAAGAAGGAGTTTAGCTAGTGAAAGTAGTCAGTGGGGAACAACTAGGAGAGAACTGAAGTACATCTTCTCTGAACTAGAAGAACAGTATTTCCAAATGAGTTCAGTATTCCTATTATTTCTCTATTAAGTGGAAAACATACATTTTTGTCAAAACCCCATTGGATACTGAAAACAGAATCATCAGCAATTATCAATGCCACACACCTGTGCAGATTGATAACACTTATCACCTTTTTAAACTCCAGACCCACAACACAACCTGTTACTCTCTTCTTCTCATCAGTCCCTCCATCCACTCACCTTTCGAGACCTCTGTCATCATTATAATGTAATATTTGAGGAATTCCCTTCTCAGGAAAAATAATGGGATTGTATAGGGCACACATACACAAACATGGAAGATATGAATTTACACTCAGAGATTTAGTTATATATTCAAGCTTCTTCCCTAGACTTTTTTTAAAATGAATTATCACTTTCAGACTGCTCACTGCAAAGATTTATAAAATAAATGTAGTGTAATCAAATGAGTTCTCTGAGTGTTTATAAGATTCTCTCACAGTTGTGTTTGAATAAATAAAAAACCTTAAAAATAAGCATTTCAGGCACCAGTAATCATTATTTTCATAACTATGAGACTAATAAATCAAGAAAAGTTCAGTGAGTATAGTTTTCTGTCTTAAAACTGTCAAGCATTTAATATAAAATAAACCACATCAAGAGCATGCATTATAAATTAGCTATCATTTCCTAATTTTAAACTTCTAAGTGTTTCCAATAAACAGAGCTTGCCCTAGAAGCTAATTATCTCTTCTTCAGCCACCTGAGTTGCTAACAGAAATGTTGAATTTTGCATGAGTGGCAGCCATTCAGTAAGGAACCACCCACACCTTAAACATTGTCCAGGTCCTCTGAGTGCTGGGCTCAGGCACACCAACAGTATGTTTGCAGCTGTAGGTAATGCATGGAAAATGTTGTGGCATCTAAATCAGTGCCACAATAATTCAAGAATAACTCTACTTTGTTCCAAAATACTGATTTGAGAAAAGCACACTGAGCGATGGTTGAGGCAACTGGTTAGCGTGTGGTGGGTTCACCCTGGCTGGATGCCAGATGCCCACCAAAGCTGCTCTATCACTCCCCTCCCCATCTGGTCAGGGGAGAGAAAATATAATTAAAGACTCATGGGGTGAGATAAGGACAGGGAGAGACTGCCCAATAATTACTGTCATGGGCAAAACAGACTCAACTGGGGGAAATTAATTTACTACCAATCAAATCAGAATAGAATCATAGGATGTCCCGAGTTGGAAGGGACCCACAATGAACATCGACTCCAGCTCCTGTCTCTGCACAGGACAATCCCAAAATTTACACCATATCTCTGAGGGCGTTGTCCAAGTTCTTCTTGAATATTGTCAGCCTTGGAGCCGTGACTGCCTCCCTGGGGAGCCTGTTCCAGTGCTCTACTACCATCTGTGAGAAGAACCTTTTCCTGATATCCAAACTAATCCTCCCCGGCACATCTTTCTGCCATTGCCTCGGATCCTATCATGGTCACCAGAGAGAAGAGACCAGCACCTGCCCCTCTTCCTCCCCTTGTGAGGAAGCTGCAGGTCACGATGAGGTCTCCCCTCAGTCTCCTTTTCTCCAGGCTGAACAAACCAAGTGACTTCAGCTGCTCCTTATATGGCTTCCCCTCTAAAATCTTCACCAACTTTGTGGCCCTCCTCTGGACACTCTCTAGTAGCTTTATATCCTTAATGTACTGTGGTGCCCAAACCTGCACACAATACTCAAGGTGAGGCTGCATCAGGGCAGATCAGAGCGGGAAAATCACCTCTCTCAACCAGCTGCAATGCAGTGCCTGATGCACCCCAGGACTACGTTGGCCCTCTTGGCTGCCAGGGCACACTCTTGGCTCATGTTTGACTTGCTGTTGACCAGAACCCCCAGGTTCCTCTCCATGGGGCTGCTCTCCAGCCTCTCGTTCCCCATTCTGTAGGTACATCCAGGGTTGCGGTGCCCCAGGTGTAAAATCTGGCACTTGCCCTTGTTAAACTTCATACAGTTGGTGATTGCTGAGCTCTCCAGCCTGGCCAGACCCTCTTCAGGGCCTCTCTGTCCTTGAGAGTGTCAACAGCTCCTCCCAGTTTTGTGTCATCAGCAAACTTAATTAGTATTCCTTCCAGTCCTGCATCCAAGTCATTTACAAAGACATAAAAGAGTACCGGCCCCAAGATGGATCCCTGTGGAACCCCACCAGTGACTGGCCACCAGCCTGATGTAACCTCATTTACTATGACCCTTTGAGCCTGACCCATCAGCCAGTTGCTCACCCACTGCTTTACATGTTTATCCAGCTGTGTGCTGGGCATTTTGTCCAGGACGATACTGTGAGAGACAGTATTGAAAGGTTGACTGAAATCTAAAAAGATCACATTGACTGGCTTCCCTCAGTCAGCTAGGTGGGTAACCTTGTCACAGAAGGAAGTCAAGGTTGTTTAGGCAAGACTTTCACCTCGTGAACCCATGCTGGCTGGGACCAATGACTGCATTGTCTTTCAGGTGTTTTTCAATAACTCCCAGAATAATCTTCTCCATAATTTTGCCAGGCACAGAAGTGAGACTGATGGATCTGCAGTTACTGGGGTCATCCCTGTTGCCCTTCTTAAAGATTGGGAAAATATTTGCCAGCTTCCAGGCAACTGGGACCTCTCCAGATTCCCAGGAGCATTGGAAAATCATTGAGAGAGGTCCCACTATGACATCAGCCAGCATTTTAAGTACCCTTGGATGAATCCCATCGGGCCCCATCGACTTACAGGGATCCAGCCGGAGCAGCAAGTCCTGCACAAGTTCAGGGTTTATTAGCAGTTTATCATTCCCACAGTCATGGTTCTCTAGCCCAGGGCTCTGGGGGTCCCTGAGCCCACCATTAGTGTTGAAGACTGAGGTGAAGAAAGCATTAAATGTCTCTGCCTTGTCTATGTCCCTGCTTGAGAGGTGACCATTCTTGTGAAGCAAGGGGCAAATGTTATTTCTGGCCTGCCTTTTGCCATTAGTGTATTCTAAAAAGCCCTTCTTATTGTGCCTCACTGTACTGGCCAGCTTCAGCCCTAATTGAGCTTTGGCCACATGTATTTCCTCCCTGCAGTGGCAAACAGAATCCCCATAGTCCTCCTGTGTTGCCTGACCTTGCTTCCACTGGCCATATACTTTCTTTTTTCTCCTTATTTCTAGAAGAATATCTCTGGTCAGCCAAGCTGGCCTTTTGCCTTGCCTCCTTGACTTTCTACACTTTGGGATTGCCTGCTCCTGTGCATTTAGGACGTGGTACTTAAAAATTAGGATAATGAGTAGGAGAATGAGAAATAAAAACTAAATCTTAAAACACCTTCCCCCCACCCCTGCCTTCTTCTCAGGCTCAACTTCACTCCTGAATTCTCTACCTCCTCCCCCTGAGCGGTGCAGGGGGGCGGGGAATGGGGGTTGCTGTCAGTTAATCACATGTTGTCTCTGCTGCTCCTTCCTCCTCACACTCTTCCCCTGCTCCAGCGTGGGGTCCCTCCCATGGGAGACAGTCCTCCATGAACTTCTCCTGAAGTTCATGATCTCCTTCTATGACAGGGTGACCCACCTAGTGAATGAGGAAAATGCTGTGGATGTTGTCTACCTTGACTTAAGCAAAGCCTTTGATACTGTCTCCCAAAGTATCCTTCTAAAGAAGCTGGTAGCTCATGGCTTGGATGGGCGTACTCTTTGATGGGTGAAAAACTGGCTGGGTGGCCGAGCCCAGACAGTTGTGGTGAATGGAGCTAAATCCAGTTGGCAGCTGGTCACGAGCAGGGTTCTCCAGGGCTCAGTGTTTGGGTGTCTTGTTTAATATCTTTATCAATGATCTGGATGAGGAGATCAAGTGCAACCTCAGTAAGCTTGGAGATGAAACCAAGTTTGGCAGCAGTGTTGGTCTCTTTGAGGGTAGGAAGGCTCTGCAGAGGGACCTGGACAGGCTGGATGGATGGGCTGAGGCCAATTGTATGCGGTTTTACAAGGCCAAGTCCCGGGTCCTGTACTTGGGTCACAACAACACCATGCAGCACTACAGGGTTGGGGAAGTGTGGCTGGAAAGCTGCCCAGTGGAGAAGGATCTGGGGGTGCTGGCTGACAGCCAGCTGGACAGGAGCCGGCAGTGTGCCCAGGTGGCCAATAAGGCCAACAGCAGGGAAGTGATCGTGCCCCTGTACTCGGCACTGGTGAGGCTACACTTTGAATATTGTGTTCATTTTTGGGCCCCTCAGTACAAGAAGGACACTGAGTTGCTGGAGCATGTCCAAAGAAGGGCAACGAAGCTGGTGAAGGATCTGGAGTGCAGGTCTTCTGAGGAGCAGGTGAGGGAACTGGGGTTGTTTAGCCTGGAGAAGAGGAGGCTGAGGAGAGACCTTATCGCTCTCTACAACTACCTGAAACGAGGTTGTAGTGAGGTGGGTGTTGGTCTCTTCTCCCAGGTTACTACTGACAGGATGAGAGGAAATGGCTTCAAGCTGCATCAGGGGAGGTTTAGATTGGATATTTGGAAAAACTTCTTCACTGGAAGAGTGGTCAGGCACTGGAACAGGCTGCCCAGAGAGGTGGTGGAGTCACCATCCCTGGAGGTATTTAAAAGATCTGTAGGCGTGGCACTTCAAGGCATGGTTTAGGAGACATAGTGATTGACTGTTGGATATGATGATCCTAGAGGTCTTTTCCAACCTTAATGATTCTATGATTCTATGATTCTCCAGTGTAAGTCCTTCCCATGGGCTACAGTTCTTCCCAAACTGCTCCAGTGTGGGTCCTTTCCACATGCTGCAGGTGGATATCTGTTCCACCATGAACCTCTATGGGTTTAAGGGGGACAGCCTGCTTCACCATGGTCTTCACTATGGGCTGCAGGGGAGCTTCTGCTTCAGCACCTGGAGCACCTTCTCCCCCTCCTTCTTCACTGACCTTGGCATTTGCAGAGTTGTTTCTCTCTCACATATTCTCACTCCTCTCTCCAACTGCTGTTCTGCAGCAGGAATTTTTGTTCCTCCTTAAATATGTTATCCCAGAGGCGCTACCACTGTGACTGATGAGCTTGACCTTGGCAAGAAGCCCGTTTGTCTTGGAGCTCTCTGGCATTGATTCTACTGGACATAGAGGAGGCTTCTAGCAGCTTCTCACAGAAGCCACCCCTGTAGCTGCCCCACTACCCAAACCTTTCCATGCAAACCCAATACATAGCATTTGAGAAAAATCAGAAGCAAACCAGTTGCAGTGGCTTTATGAGTTATCCTCTCTCAGCCCAGCTTGACTGTGTGGGTGGATTTGGCCTTTCTCAGTTTGAAGACAAATATCTTGGCTTAGACCAGGGCCATTGAAATACAGCTTCTGTCCTTCCTGTTACCTCACATTGTATTTTGCTCACGTTTAACTTCACTGTTGGGGTCAGTAGGGGCTCAGCCCCAAATTTTGAGGCATCTACAGCATTTGCATTTGGTCATCTAGACTTAGGTGTCTGAACCTGAGCTGAACTTCTCTCCTACTGCTTTGAAAGGCTGTAAAATTAAAGCCTGCTAACAAATACAAGTTATTAGTCTATGCTGCATTTTGTCATAAAGCATCAGTAATGTGAGAAATTTAAAGCTGAAAAAGAAATGTGTAGATGTATCATAGTTACGTTGGAGGCAGATCTACTAAGAGTAATGAGATAAACTTTTATATTTCAGGGCTTAGCCAATTCTTTTTGATCAGTTCCTGAAAGGCATTACAAGATGTGGTTGCTTAAAATAGGAGGGGACTGGATCAATCCTCAGTTCTATTGATTAAGACCCAGGGCCTGAAAGATGATTCCCTCCATGAAGAAGTCGTATCTGTAATTGTCCACGACAGACTGTTTTTGTAGTGTTCTCTGAAACATGTGGCACTCATCGCTCTTGGAAGTAGGGTATTGAAGTTGATGCATCACAGTTCTGAGAGGCTTGGCCACCCCTGTACACTGTATTCAACCAGCCATTTCTGCTACACAGTCTTGATTATCCCCTAACCTTTAGGTACCATAAACAAGACAAAGAAAACATCTTTTTTCTGAAATGTTGATGCATAAAGCTGAGTTTGGTGGTGGGGCTGAGGGACCTCATTCTCACTCATGACCTTTTTCTCTCTGATGCTTTAACACAAGCAGCTGTCTGCATCACTGGTGCACCATTCTGCCCTTTGCTTATTTTTGCTCATCTGTTTTTCCTGCAGATGCTTTTTCCCTTTCTTTTTGTGGGGCTGTAAAGCATGAATATTTAGTACTGATGCCCAAGAGACATGCTAACAAAGTCCTAGTTTACAGGTGAGTTCACTTAAAGTTAACATAGCCTTCATGAGCTCTAATGGCTGTGTGCCACAAACTTACGATATTTGCAAGGACAGTCTCAGAGGATCTTCCTATTTCAGTTGAAGATCCTTTTCTTCTTGGAGTCAGTAAGTAGCCAATTGAACTTTTGGTTATTGAAGATGTGGACAAATACTGAGTACATTTTAAACTCACTTGAAGAAATGTAGATGGTGTTGAAAAATAATAGTTTTACTTCTGCACTGTAGAACTTAGTATTTCATCAGATGACTATGCCATCAAAATAAAGCATAACTGAAGGCAGTGACTGGCAGTCAGCAGACTCCTCTGATGTGCACAGCAACTATGGGAAGGTTGACTTTTCAGCTTGGGACAAAGGACTCATTTCCCCCTTGCACAAAAGCAGAATAGAAAGAAAACCAAGGCATTAAATTGTGGTTGGGGATTGATCCTAACTTGGTGGGGGGCAGGCAGGAAAGACAATACAAAAAAGACATCTTCTCGACATCCCTACATCCCTGCCATGTTCTGAGACAAGTGCTGTCACTTTCCAGATGAATGGACGGAGAGACAGACTTTTTCCGAGTGCCACATTTACTCTTCTTAATGCTTCTGAACTAATAATACTGCTAAGGACAAAACAATATTTGATTTTTACCTCATATTTCAGCAGAGTAGGGTTTAGGGTTTTTTGTTGTTTTTGTTTGGTTTTTCTTTTCTGTTATTATTCCTAGTTGAAGAAGTCACACAATCACAGAGTCACAGGATGGCTGAGGTTGGAAAGGACCTCTGGAGGTCATGTGGTTCAAACCCCCTCCTCAAGCATGGACATCTACAGCTGATTGTCCAAGACCATGTCCAGACGACTTTTGAATATCTCCAAGGACGGAGGCATTCACTCACTCTTACCCTCACTCACAGTTCCCTCTTTCTTAATTCAGTTCTCACATTCAGAAGAAAATACGCATGCAGCTGTATATGGATTTACAAGGGTGTGTGCACACCTGTATGCTTTCCCATTCTTTTTGGGGGTCCATACAAGACAGGAAGGTCTGTATCTCCTTCAAGACCCTAGTACTTTTTATCTCAGGGGATGACTTAGTTCTATTTGATTTACCTTTAAAATCAACAATATTTAATGGTCTGATACCAATCTGTCTAGTGCCCCTTGAGTCCAGTGACAGATGAATGAAGCTGCAATCTCTTTAAGACATTAAAAGCAGTAGACTTGTCAGTGTGTCGTTATTAATTGTATTAATTAATTGTCAATATACCATGAAAATTTTATGAAATATTTTACATATAAGTAAGAAGGCAGCTTTTTTTCCCACAGCACATTATACTTAGAGCAAGAGCCTGACTTTGGAGTTGACTAATAGCCCCTCCTCCCTCGTTTTTTTTTTTTTCTTTATGAAGGTGTTTTCTGTAGATGTCCCACTTTTTCATAGAAAAAAATTGGAACAAAAAAGGTTGGTGTTTCAGTAAAGGAACAATTGCAATTCTGAATCTAGATTTTTGATCTGTTGACAGGGGAAATCCTGCAGGCTGAATAGTATAGGCAGTGTTTCCAGATCTGCAGCAAGCTCCTCCACCTTGTTGCTGAACAGTACCAAGGTAGGAAAGTCTGAGCCTGTTGAGTGTTACAAGGTAGTTACTTGGTACAGGGGAAATCAAGACTATAGGGACAATATGGAGATATCCTCCTTAGGTTTTTCATTCCTTTTCCTGCTGTCCTCTTCAAAACTGCTCATATTCAAATAATGTAAAGCAGTTGAGATGAGTGTGGTGGAAGAATGGCATACACTGAGCTAACCAGGGCAGTAACCTCAGCAGTACATTTCCCATTCCTGCAGCTTCAGTTCTGGCAGTATTCAGCACTGAGTTATCTCCATCAGAAGCAGGAAAATCATGCCAACCTCTCCTCAACTTGGTGACAGAGTTTCTAAAACGAATCAAAGACCTTAAGAGTCCCTCCAGGCACATCACTACAGTTTTATTTATCTTGATAATATTTAAACTTTTGATTTGTATGGATTTATGATTTCGAAAGATGACAAAGGGAGTTAGTGTCACGCTGAAGCAAAATATTAAAACGTACAGCTGCAAGTTTGAGACATAATGCCTTGACTTAGATACAGGTTGCACTTACAGAACTTCTGAAGCCTCTTTACATGTCACTGTGTTCTATGTGATATCCTTTACAGCCTGTGACTTCCTGCCTTAAACGATTTCATTTTATTATGCTGTGAAGCATTTACTGACAAAAAAGCCTTCAGAATTACTTTCGGCAGTAGCCTGCATGAGAAATTCTTGATGCTACAATTCATTGGAAACTTTTATTATTAACTTTTTATCTCAATTTGTGTTTGCATTGCTCTTTGGTGAGTTTTAGAAGTAGGCGTAGTTATAGTAACCGTAGTATAATTAAAAAGGAGTGGACAGAGAGCCAAAAAGAATAATTTATGAGGGGCCATGAAAATTGCAGAGGTACAAACCAAGAAAATAGAGAGGAAAATAATATTTTTTTTCTTTTGTCCAGCTACTGCTTCTGTTCAGTCTTCAGCACTTAACCTTGTAGAACTGAAAATACCATAAGCACCTGCAGACCTGTAAGGATTCCTTAATTCCTTTAATATATCTGCAGTATAGTATATCTCAACACAACACTCAGTAGAAATACAGGTTTCCTGAACATTGAATGTGACGAGATGCCTGGGATGTTTGCAATTAATTCTCTAAGTTTGGGATTTTAAAGAAAACCTGAAGTATCTGGTGAGGATAATTGAAGTTAATTGTCCGAGCAAATTTTAGGTAAGCAATATTTTTCCTTAAAGTATGAGGAGAATGTACAGAAAAAACCGATAATTTGGCCAAATACTTCCAGACAATTTAAATTTGCTTTGAAAGTTTTTAGTTATTCAAACTCAGTGAAATAAAGGAGCAGAAAAAAAGCTATACCATCCCATATACGCAAGAAAAAATATACTAGACTTAGAAAATATGGGGGTTTTGTGTGACACAAAAACTTCCCAAATGAGGGAAAGGAATTGAAAAGGAGGCACAGAGTAGAACATTTTGAGCAGCAAGCCTGAGATCAGTTGCCTATTTCAGCAGGCTTGTCCTTTCAACTATTACTCAGCAGACCCCATTTGATGGTAACATGAAAGAAATATTTTTGCTGCTTGCAATTTGCAGGTTCATTTTTGACTTTTGCGTCACAGTCTTCTGGGTGAGCAGCCTGCGTGTGTTTGGCGTGATGCAGGGGCATGTAGGGCTGCAGAAGCATACGACCAGCTGCTGCTGATGATGAGTGCTGGACCTGTCCTCGCATGCCGTGTCAGGAGACTGGCAGGCTGCTGTGTTGCTTTCAGGAACAGGCACTCTGCATTCATGTGTTTGCCTTACCCAGTACAAAAACGCCTCTTGGCAAAATATCTCTGACTTCCTTATGGCCCTCTTCTTCTCAGCTGCTGGTGGTAGTAAGTGCAGATCATTGATCCTCTCTGTTGTTCCACGTGTAGCCAGTAAACCTGGATAGAAACATGATCACCCTGCCTAGGACCAGTCAGTATTCCAGTCAGAACTCCTGGGTCCAGAAAATA
This sequence comes from Phalacrocorax aristotelis, assembly GCF_949628215.1. Classification (NCBI taxonomy): domain Eukaryota; kingdom Metazoa; phylum Chordata; class Aves; order Suliformes; family Phalacrocoracidae; genus Phalacrocorax; species Phalacrocorax aristotelis. Next base: position 83,932,092 of record NC_134276.1, read on the forward strand.
CACCAATGTCTTTTTGGTGTTGTCAGCCTCAGAAATTAACAGCGGGGTGAAAGACCAGTTCTCAGGGGCCAGCTTTCTTCCTGCAGTGGATATCTACCTAAAATTCTTCACACTTTGGTTTCCACAACTGAGAATGTGTCCTCTTTAGTTTGGCCTTTCATTCTCTCTTCTATAAATAATTCCAGCAACTGTACGATGGCATTATACATATTCAACTTTTATGTCTTTTAGGATACACAACCCTCTGACCATGTTACAGAATTGCACAGAAATGATAGGGAAAGGGGATTTGGTTCGTTTGAGTCAAATAAAGTATTTTTTGCTTTAGAAACTATTCTGGGTTTCCAAGGTTACTCCTAGTCTAATAGAAGTGATAAAAGTGACTTTTGAGTGCTAGGCTTTGTTTTCATCATTTCTTTTCCATCTTTTAAAAATGGCTGATAAAATGGTCTACGTGAAGGTACTTGCTTGAGTGTTGACACTGTTCATTGGGATGAAAGCTGGCACTTTTACTTGAGAGTCAAAAGCACACATTATTCTTGATTGCACCATGGTAAGAAGGATGGGATCAAATCTGGTTCAAGAATGCCAGCACTACCCAGAAACATCTGCCTTTTGCCTTCAATGATGCTTGAGTAGCTGACAGAGAGGTAATGACTTGAAAAGTGCAAAGTCTAATTAGAGTCATGTTTGCAGTACAAATACTTCAGGATAATTCAGTATGTGAGAAAATGCTGCTCTTGAAGAACACTATTTTTTCAGTCCTTTAAAGAAAACCTAATCAAAACCCCAAACTGGCACAATTTTTCCTTCCTGTAGTACACGAGAGTGTGGGAACTAAAGGGACATTGGGAAGGCATAAGTAATCCATCTAAAGCTTCCCAGCATGGAATTTCACAATAACAGTGGCTCAATACAGAAGGAAGGAGAGCTCTTTGAAGGCTGAAATATCAACGTGCAGCAGCTGGGTTATATCTATGGGATCTTCATGTTCCTGCAAATGTAAATGGCCATGTAAATGTAAAATTGGGCTGGTTTTTTTGTTTTTAAGTGAGCCTGGATGTCTTCTGTGTAGTGACAGAAGGCTGTCTGTCTTTGTGCACAAGCAGTGCTTTGTATTAGAAGGAAAAAAAGTACAGACATTTGCTGTGCCACTCTGATGCAAACTGAGGGTCAGACTGCTACATGAGTAACTCTGAGAGCAGGAAGTCTACTGTAGTTTTGAGCTGCCTGTCTTCAGAGACAAGGAATTAGCTTGACAGGCAAGCAGTAAACAGTGTGCAGACACTTCCCTTTGTTCCTGCTTCATATAGCAGAGGAAGTGAATTGGAGATATTTGAGATCCATGGATCTTCAGCTGCACAGATAATTTGGCACCGTGGAGGGATATCGCATACCTAGAGAGACACCAAGTAGCCTCCTCCATGGGTGAGGAGATGAGTTATTACTGGCAGAAGCACCGTAGTTTAAAACCTCATCTGCAAACGCTGTAGGGAAAAACAGGACTCATCAAGCAGTTGTCTGAAAGTAATGCCTAGCACACTAGCACTTTCTGCTTTTTCATTTTAAGAGCTCTCACTCCAATCACTCTTCATAGTGAATGGGCCTTAAAACTCCTCTTTCCTGTTTCACCAGCCATACAGCTTCATTTTGCCGCAGTAATTAGAAAAATGCAATTAGAAATAGAAATGTAACCCACATTCCACTTGTGGTTTTCTATCAGCAAGTGGGATACTTTTCTTTGGGACAATGGAAGGATAAATTACCTGTTCTAGTGGCTTTGGGTGCTCAGCTCTTGCATGGTCATCTTGGGTACTAGTAGAGATACAAAATTTAGGACAAAAACTTACCGAGTTAAAACAGCTTGAAGAGGAAAATGGTCCCATGGAGACAAGCTTCTGGAGGAGATGTTCTTCTGGGGCGATTGGCATGGCAGCAGCACTCTGCCACGATCTGACCTCTATGTGTGGTCTTCTCTGAAGTGACTATTTTTTTCTATATAATGTAATTAATCCCATCTGTACTGTGGGAATTTGTTGCCAAATCCTAAAAAGAGCACTAAATATTCAGCATTAGAATTTCCCTTGAAACACTGTTAACCTCATTCTACCGTATCCCAAGGCAGCTAGCAGCACTTTGTAAGCTTTAACAGTTCAGCAAGGTTGGAAAATGTCAGGACAATGTGAAATTGCTTTGGCTCTGAAGGTCTATGCCTTGAATTGCAGTAAAGGCAACATGGGCATTGCAGTAAAGGCATAAATACATAAATGTCACCAAAAGAGGACTCCAGCATTGCCCCTAACAGAAACATGTGCTGTAGGACAGTGAGCAGGACTGTGGCCTCAGCTCTGAATGAGTTTTAAAGTGTATAACAAAGTAAAATCCCTTTCTAAGAGCTGTACAGAGCTCTCAGTTGTGCACTGCAACTAAGCTGGCACATGATAAAACAAAGCACTTAGTTTCCACCACCCACTTGGGAGAAACATCCACAATTGGACTTTCACAAAACCCCTGAGATAATAGAAGGCAACTTTTTGAAGTACGATGCCAACAGTGTTCAAATGGCATGAGAGCCTGAAAGCTCAGCCTGAGGTTGGAAACTGATAATGCAGAACAAGAGGGATAGTTAGTGTCACAGCAAATTGTGGGGAAGGTGAAACAAGTGAGAGTGCTGTGGGTCAGGTAGAGGCATATCTGCCTACTTATCAGAGTTTATTTTTCATAGCAGCTTGCTGTTTAAGTCTTTATCTCAGATAAAGGCTAATGCTGTCCTTAAATTATCTTTGCTTGAGTAAAAGGATTGTGTGTTTTGCATGCAGAAAGGTTAAGGATTTTTTGGGTTGGGGTTTTTTTCCCCCCCTACAGAGAATAGTATCCTTTTATCTATATCACAATTAATGACAACTCCTAAAATATGCAAAATCAGGGAGCCATGAGGCTGTATCAAGTTCTGGTCAGCCTACAAAGCTTGTATAATATATTTACCATACTGCAAGTTGAGGATTCTCTGAGTTAGGTGATTAAAGTGAATCTTTCTGTCTGAAACAGTGTTTTTATCTGGCAATGTATAACATAAATGTTAAGTATGTTATAGTATAACATTAGAATGCTCCAAAACATCCTGGTACTTGCACTCAGTAGTCTAATGAAGTGAAACCTGCTAGAGAATCCTGCACTGATTCTGAAACTGCCTGTCTCTAGCGTAATGAAAATTGGGCTGAGCTGTTTTGTTGATTGCACCTTGTTAAAATTTTCATGTGATACTGAAAAATATGTATAGAATATACATATTTGTAAATCCATAACATGAAAAAACTTAACAGTTGCAGGAGTAGTAATGAAATGAATCAAGAATTTTTTTTAAAAAATGAATTAGAAACTGTTCCCTTATTCAAAATCACAGTCCATTTCTTTCTAGCACACACAGAAGCAGGTATGGGGTCTTATGCACTTCTTGCATATGTGGGGTATGTGTGCTCTGGCTTCTGCATAAGACAGAAAGAAGACACTCACCTTTCTGTTAGTGAGACACCAATTTAAGAAAGGGAAGTAGGAGCTGGTAAGGGTAAGACAATAAGTAGTTATTTAGAGGAGGATCACTGCTACGCTCAGCTGACTGCAGTGGGGAAGGTGGAGGTCTGTTCGGGAACACAGAACTTGTAAGAAATGTACACTGATTATGAAAACCTCTGATTTCTTATTGCTCATCTTTGTTCTCCATCGGAGTGCAGGGATTTGCATAATGTGTGGTTGTCAGCTAGAAGTGAAGGATAGGTGCAGGCAGATAGCTTACTAACTCATCCAGATGGAAGCGAGAGTGCCTTTTGTAAGTCAGATGGCAACAGTATGCTGTAAGCCGATTTCAGGAAAGGCGGTAAACTCCCACTCACAGAAATATTCACTTCCCCTGGCACAAGCTAAAACCCATTACAGAAATTTATTCCTCCAAATGCCCTGCTGGTCGAGAAGCTAATCAGCTCTTGTCCAGCCACATCTGGGAGATGATCTGAGCAATATCTGAAGCTGTCGCTGAGGAAATTCACTCCAAGTACTTTATGGTGCAGAAGGCTGAAGCTAGAGTGTGATTAACAGGGAATAAAGGGGAAACTGCTTCTCCAAATTGTACATTTTAATAAGGCCAGTATGACTGCATGGTTCTAGTGATGCAGTATTTCTCAAAACAATCTGGGTCCCAGGTTTGAGGAACCCACCAAGCTTATGAAATAAAGTGGTTGCTGGATTATTGTCTCAATCCCCAATCATGATAGGGAGAGGGAGCTTTAAATAGCAGCGTGGCATTTAATGAAAAGTGGTACCAAGTTCTTCCCTCTTTAGGCGTATGGGGTGGTTAGTAATATTTTTTAGTTCTTCTACTACACAGATATATGAGAGGCTTGCCTCAGAAATAGCCACAAGGGAAACAAATACGGACTATGCCCTGGGAGCATAATTCTTGGTATGTAAAGGGAAGGTGGAATGTGAGTGGAATGAGGCTCAGGCAGGTAAACAGCTCTGCTGTCTGTAAAAACTGACTAACAGCATGGGCAATCTGGCTGGCATAGGCCAGGTCAAATAAACCATGGGAAAATTAATCACAACGGTGCAGGAAGAATGCATTACAAAGAACGAGTAAGAAAAGAGCTTTACAACTTGTTAGGTTAAAATTCTACTTAGGGGAACTAAATCTTGCTTTATTCATGGAGACGTTACTCATATCTTCAGTGTTCAACATAGCAAATTCCAGGTATGTTCTGAGTATACTCAGTGACTAGTAATGAAGATGACAAACAAAGCCTTACATTGTTTCAAAAAAGATATTAATATATAGAACATACCTGTATAGTAATTCAAGTCTAGGAACTCACTCATTTGCCAATATTTAAAATATCAGCGTTGGAAACAGACTTAGTATGCTTGTCTTTAACACTGTCATATCTAGTTTGCTCATAAATGGGAAAACCAAGTATTAGTGCTACTACAGTTCAGATAATATGACATAAAGTGTAACCCATGGTAACTCAAGTATTCATTACCACAATTTCATTCCAAGAAGCTTGCTTTTAATAATGGATGAAAAGTATGTGTTGCTGCCACAGTTCATTGTTTAATTAGTTTTCTGATCAAACACATTAATGAAGGAAGACCTAATAAATCATGCAAGAGCAGAATGGAGTACTTAGTTGATACGTGTTGCATTGATTCATGGTAATATGAAACCACAGCAATCTTGAAACAGTGGTTACATGTGACCATGCACAATTGCAAGGGCACCTTCAAACACATTTCTTAAAAAAAAAAAAAAAGAAGCAACATGAAATTATCTTAAAAATCAGAGTGCCTGGGACATCTCCTGAATTGCTCTGAGTTCCAGGTTGCAGCTGGATTTAAAGTATTTTGAAGTCTAAGTGGAAACTGGACCTCTGTGGTTTGGCAGCAGTGCTGCAGGATGCTCTGTTGTGGTTGGTGCAGGGTGGCGGGAAAGGGACTACACAGGGCATAATGTGGTGGCATCCGTCTCAGTAGTCAGGAGTTTTGAGGCGAGATTGGTTGTCAGTTATGATGATGGCAGACAATACACCTCTTCTTGCTCCCAGAGAGCATATTTTGAACCATCATTTTACCAGCCCCTAACATTAATACTATTCACTGCATTATTCTAAGGGTCTTCTGGCTGTTTTATGTTACTGGCAAAAAAACATGGTTTGAAGCCAAAGGGTAAAGCAAAGGTGAGCAAGAGTGACATAAGAGAAATATGGAAGAGTGGAAAAATTTTGTGCAGGAGGTCAAAAATGAGGCTGTCACCACTTAGGTATGCTCTTGTTTGAGGTTAGAAGGTGTGTGACTGTGCTTGCATGGGATGTGTGAAGAGTAGGATACCCAGACCTCTTGAGCCTAGAGAGGTATATTCAGCTTTCCATTTTAACTTAGCTTCAATTTTTAATCTGTAAGCTGCTGATACCTATTCAAGACCTAAATTTATTCTGGTGCTGTGCCCTCCCCTCACTCCTTGCAGGGACTGATTGTACTCCAAATCCTCTCAACCTGTCCTCTCACCTGCCGCAACATACAAAGCTTGAGGCACCTGGCTGCACAAGCTGCCTTGCTGCTGCTGCAATTTGGCCTGTTAACTTGGCCTTATATCTAAGGAAGGTTTCTAGGGCCATCTCTTTCCCACTTAGCTCTGGGCATTTGTGGGTATGTGATGTTCTGCTGATGAGCCATATTTGCAAGCTCTGAAGCACCAGAAGAACAAGCTAAGGATTTCCAGTAAGCAGGTGTAAAGCACCTGAGTTACTCCAATGTTTTGGAAAATCCCAGTGGCCCCTGACTGCATCTTTATGTGCTGAAATATCCTGAAAAGTCTTGTCCTACATTGCTTCGTCCATGTCCCACTGCTGGTGTGCATTACAGCAAGGTCTTCCTCAGCCTACCCTCACCAGCAAGGTAACGGTTTGCCTTGACTTGTCTTTGCAGTATCTCCCTAAGGGCTTGCTGAAGCAGGTGCTTGCTTTTCCTTTCCTTGTACAGTCTCAGAGGAGATTACCCCACAAACGGCTATGATTAATGCATACGCGACCAGCTTCCTCTCTGAAAATCATTCCTTTTGATTTCCAACAAACAACAGAAAAAGGAGGGAACAAGTTGTTCATCAGCCAGAGGTACTGAGGGAGCTGACCTGGTTTCCCTCAGACACAGCCATAACTGTGAAGGAGAGTATATGAGTTCGGTTGGCTGAGCCATCACAAGCACTTTATTCATGCATTGCAAACTCTGCTACCTTCCAGCTCAGAGAAAAGGGAGGTTACTTTTTCCTTTCTGCAGAACACCTTCCTACACAACTGAAAGGAACTTCTCTGCAGTTGGTCCTTTTAAGCTGATTTCCCATGAGAAGAAACTGATTGTTTGCAAGATTCTTGGATGAGGCAAGAAACCCAGATTAGATTTAGGATCCTGTTGTTGGAGTATCTTCAAAAGGGGAAGCTCATAGTCATTACCAAATATAAGATAATTTGAGATGTTTAAAAATGTTCATGGGTGGTAGGGGAAATTCAGAAAAATTATAAGAAAAAATGGTGCTGGACTGTGTATATTTGATTGGATATATTTTTAACGGCAGGACACAGCAGCTCAAATTACCTTCTGACCGACAGTGATAACAAACATTCTCCTTTGAAAAGTGAAGATGAACTCACCTAGCCTGACATTATGAAACCAAGGGCCAAAACCCCAGGGTATGCTGGGAAGAAAGTGGAAGAGATGCCATAAGCAGACAATTTTTTAGTTTTGTGTTAAAGTTTGTATTAATTAATTTTGGTAGAATTTTTTTTTAGAAAGCATTTTGTAGTTAGAGCTTGGAAACAGTGGCAGTCCTGTCCTCTGACTGCCAGGTGAATCAGCTTCTCTGTGCTCTTGCCTTCTTCAGCTACTAGAGACCTCTCTGTTGCAAGTTATTGGCTATTGTGGATGGGGTTCAGAAATAATTTTCCTGCTTTGTGTTGTTACTGCATATTGAGTCATTGTTCAGATTTAATGGAGATAAAATGCATCATCTTCCTCTGAAAGGAACAGAGAGATAAACAAGAGCAATAATGAGATGCAGAAATAGGGTGAAGGAATTTTATGGTAGGTTATTTTGACAACAACTTTGGTTTAAGTAACAAAAATTGAACCAAGTAACACTAAAGTGTGCAACCTGTATGCCCAGACTACCTAGAATGGGAATAACAAATATCCACATATGTTCAGATACAGAATTCAGGAGGCAATCTCTTCTCCCAGCATGTTCACCTAAAGAGACTTGAGATAATCTGTGTCTAAGGGTGTCAGCTCCTGCTCCTGCAGTTGCAGGCTGAAAAGCAGGCCTGACCAAAGGCTCCTCTGGATCTCTTTGAGGGACAAGTTTCAAGCAAACCTTGTTCATTCTTCTGTTTATGGCAACATTTTTACCTGAACAGAATTCCCATCAACTTGCAGAGAGGCAGGGTTTCTCTTCAAGTGTTTGACCTCCAAAACTTCAGATTCTTTTTTTCTGAAATGGTGGAGTGATTTCAAAAACATTTCCTTTAAATAAGGAGAACAATAATTGCAATTGAAGAAGAAAGAAAGATTCAGCTTGATTAAGAACTTTAGGGGACCTTTAATCAGAAATCCCAAAATAGACTTTTAAAAATAGTTGAATTGAACTAAGCAAGTGAGAAGCAGAGGCATCTTTTTCCATTCTACAACAAATCCTCTAATGTGAGAAGAAAGCTTTGGACCTCCACCTTTTACTTCATGGCTACAAAAATAAGTGGATTGAAGTGTTTCATGAGAAGTGATGTGAAAAGACAGTTGTCCATGGAAATAGTTTTCCATGGCTTCCTTTAATTCTATTAATGGTTTCCCTAGCTTCATTAACCGAAAGGTTGTTTCCCACTTCTTTTCTGGTGAAAAGGTGAGTCTCTCAAGGACCTTTTTCTGTCTCCAACCAGAAAAATCGGGTGCCAGTTTTATCCTTGATCCATTCACCAGTTCATACATCCTGTGGGAAGAAACTGAAGATAACACTGTCTGCAAAAACAGTTGGTTTGATGTGAAGTTTAATGGAACCTGAAAACACCACTGGGCTATGTTAAAAACAAACAACAGCACTTGCCAGAATGACAAGGTCTGAACAAAAGACAAATACGGCCAATGAGAAGGGGTTCCAGGTCACTTGTCTTCCAGTCCATATGGGACACATCTAAAGAGGTGAAGGGTCTCACCTGCCCACCTACCTGCGGTGAGGGGAACAGCTTCCCATGCCTTCATCTCCACAGGTCTTGAGGTGACCTCTGCGAGAGCTGAATGGAAACGATGCTACACACTGAAGAGGAAACACCTGCTCTCTTTGCATAGTGGAAGATGCTTTACCACACCATATAAATGAAAGTCCAAAGGATTGTTTGAACAGCATTCCCAAAGACACAGAACAGGCATGTTTCATGTGTGCATGGTTCTCAGGTTACTTAGAAAAATGATATATCATGTTATTTGAGATCTGTCACATCTGCCAGATATCTGAGTTCTGATTTGGCTAATAGTTTTTTATTCTTCACCTATTTCAATAAACTTGGGAGTCACAGGCATCAAAAGGCTTTTGTGCCCTGAGACAGTTTGTTGCTAGATTATAAATGGTGACATCTGATACACATTGCTTGGGTGAAAGACAATAGACCACTCCTGCAAGCTTTGGCTATCTGTTTGTAGCTGTCTAACTGGAGCAACAAAGAGTCAATACACTGCAGTCTTGTTTAATAACTTCGTAAATGATCTGGATGAGGGGATCGAGTGCATCCTCGGTAAGTTTGCAGGCACCACCAGCCTGGGTGGGAGTCTTGATCTGCTTGAGGGTAGGAAGGCTCTGCAGAGGGACCTGGACAGGCTGGATGGATGGGCTGAGGCCAATTGTATGAGGTTTTACAAGGCCAAGTGCCACGTCCTGTACTTGGGTCACAACAACACCATGCAGCACTACAGGGTTGGGGAAGTGTGGCTGGAAAGCTGCCCAGAGGAGAAGGATCTGGGGGTGTTGGCTGACAGCCAGCTGAACGGGAGCCGGCAGTGTGCCCAGGTGGCCAATAAGGCCAACAGCCTCCTGGCTTGTATCAGGAATAGTGTGGCCAGAAGGAGCAGGGAAGTGATCGTGCCCCTGTACTCGGCACTGGTGAGGCCACACCTCGAGTACTGTGTTCAGTTTTGGGCCCCTCAGTACAAGGACACTGAGTTGCTGGAGCATGTCCAAAGAAGGGCAACAAAGCTGGTGAAGGGTCTGGAGTGCAGGTCTTCTGAGGAGCAGGTGAGGGAACTGGGGTTGTTTAGCCTGGAGAAGAGGAGGCTGAGGAGAGACCTTATCACTCTCTACAACTACCTGAAAGGAGGTTGTAGTGAGGTGGGTGTTGGTCTCTTCTCCCAGGTTACTACTGACAGGATGAGAGGAAATGGCTTCAAGCTGCATCAGGGGAGGTTTAGATTGGATATTAGGAAAAATGTCTTCACTGAAGGAGTGGTCAGGCACTGGAACAGGCTGCCCAGAGAGGTGGTGGAGTCACCATCCCTGGAGGTATTTAAAAGATCTGTAGGCGTGGCACTTCAAGGCATGGTTTAGGAGACATGGTAGTGTTGGGTTGAGGGTTGGACTTGATCCTAGAGGTCTTTTCCAACCTTAATGATTCTATGATTCTATGAAACTGTCTTTAAAAGCACAGTTTATGCTACAACATGTGTGTTGCTTTAGGGCATCTCAAGAACAATGTACATAAAGCACCATGTGATCATTTTGAGCTGCAATTGTACGAATTAATTCAACATGTTCTAAGGCTGATGCCCACAGGGTGAGAGAGTTGGACGGAAGTCACACTTCTTTTTTTCACTGACGCTCCCTCCAATTCCTGCGCAAGGCTTCAAAGGCTACTCTATCTAGAGCTTATTCAAGCCCTTGCTCAATGGCCTCAAAGGCAAGTGATGTGCTGCTGTTCATAGCAGAGATCAGGCAGGGCTGCACTGTCACACTGATATCTAGGGGTGGGCCTGGGTGCATGGAGGGCTCCAAGGGCAGAGCAAATGGAGCTGCCTATTAAGATGAACAAAGAGGGATTGCAGTGGTGCTGTTGTAAAAGTGAGAATGAAATTGCTGACATATTAATGGCACAACATCCCCAGAGTTACTGTGTGTTTTAAGCAAGGCATCCCTGTGCGCTGCATGAAGTGATATTGCTGTGAATAGGGAAAGGGGTAAGCCAAAGACCAGCCATGCACACCAAGTATTTCTTACTGATTTTACCGCAGTATCTGTGTGGATGAGGTACAAGATTTTATGTATAGTCCTCTGGGAAGATTGCACATTTGGCTATAGTTCTAACCACTACTACCAGCTTCTTTCTTCAGGATGTACAACCTCTAGGATTTGATGTGTTTTTACTGCCTTTGCTCAAATTGGGTTTTGGTTTGCTGTGTATTAGGACCAAGTATGGTGATTACACAACTACCTGCCAACTTTGACTCTCATTCCTTCATTTAAAACTCTTCCATTCATGCCAACCTCAGCTCCCAGCGGCTACCTACATCCTCTCTCTCAGACTCGGTGCTTTGCAGAAAACAGGCAGTATTTTGTTGGATGCTTTTCAGTGACTGAACCTCCCCAAACTTTCCTAGTAATATAAACCCATATGTCATATAGGAATCTTAATTTCCCCACTTTTTTCCTCCAAGTTTTCTGTGACCTGAGGGTTTATTTTTCTGAGACTTTTCCCAGCCTAATGGAGTTGTCCTTGGCTTATTGTCAGTGGGAAGGTGGCAGTGTTGGTTGACTGTGCAGCTTCCCAGCACTTCTCCTTCCACCATGTGTTGTAATTGGGGTCTGAAGCCCATTGCTGTTCTCACAGCTATTCCTTCACAGTGTTTAGATCTGCCCTCTCTCTGGGCAACAAAAAAGCAAAGTTAAGATTACTAGGTGGTAATCTTTAGAATCTCAAAACATAGAATCATAGACTCATAGAATCATAGAATGGTTTGGGTTGGAAGGGACCTTTAGAGATCATCTAGTCCAGCACCCCTGGAGTGAGCAGGGACATCTTCAACTAGATCATGTTGCTCAGAGCCCCGTCCAACCTGACCGTGAATGTTTCCAGGGATAAGGCACCTACCACTTCTCTGGACAACATGTCATATGGTGTGGGATATCCCTTTGGTCAGTTGGGGTCAGCTGTCTCAGCTATGCCCCCTCCCAGCTCCTTGTGCACCCCCAGCCCACTCGCTGGTGAGGTGGGGTGAGGAGCAGAAAAGGCCTTGGCTCTGTGTAAGCACTGCTCAGCAATAACAAAACCATCCCTGGGTTATCAACACTGTTTCCAGCACAAATCCAAAACACAGCCCCATTCCAGCTACTGTGAAGGAAATTAACTCCATCCCAGCCAAAACCAGCGCAGTCACAGAACAACGTAGACTCATAGAATCATAGAATAGTTTGGGTTGGAAGGGACCTTTAGACGTCATCTAGTCCAGCCTCCCTGTAGTGAGCAGGGACATCTTCAACTAGATCAGGTTGCTTGAAGCCCCATCCAGCCTGACCTTGAATGTCTCTGGGCAACCTGCTCCAGTGTTTCATCACCCTCATTGCAAAAAATTTTTCCTTATATCCAGTCTAAATCTACTTTCCTTTAGTTTAAAACCATTACCCTTTGTCCTGTCACAACAGGGGTTGCTAAAGAGGTTGCCCCCATCTTTCCTATAGTCCCCCTTTAAGTACTGAAAGAATGCAATAATGTCTCCCTGGAGCCTTCTCCAGGCTGAATAACTCCAACTCTCTCAGGCTGTCCTCGTAGGAGAAGTCGTCTTCAAGCTCTGAGGATCTCTCTTGCATGAGATTCTTAATCAATAAATGCAAGTCATCTTGTGTTCAGCTCTGCTGACCTGATTCATGCAAATGGTTCATCAGCCATAGACTTAAAAATCAAGGACTGAATGTTTGTTAGGATGTTGGGTTTTTACCTGGAATGGAAATACCAAACACTGATTCACCATCTTTTTCCTAAAACAAAAACCACACTATTGAAAACAGTTTAGTGAAAAACCTTAAAATGTAGAGTTCCACCATAAGCATGAGCAAAACCCACCTGAACTATACAAACTTGTCAGATTTTAAACACCAATTTAAAATGCCACAACACTGATAAATACAAAACACATCAGCATAGCAAGTCAGGAATAAACATTATACAGACACTTGTGACAAATATTTATGGGACTATATGTTCTGGCTGCATTTGCTTTTAGGTATAACAAAATGACCTTAGAAGAATTTGGCCAGAGATAATTTTGTTCTGCTATTTCTAATTGAAAAACCTCAGATGAAAGAGTTTTCTGGCCAAACACACACACATACACAAGCTCATAGGACACATACACAAATATGTATAGTGATGACACTATATATTGTTACAGTGTCATCAAAAGCCATGGGGAAAAAAGTAAACATTTACATTCTATCTTGACAAGACTGAAATCTTTTGTTTTGATGACATCAGAAGGCAGGTATTTGACCAGTGCATCATATTGCAACAGTTACATTTAGCAGAATATATATTAGGGGTGTGGTGATACCTGCACTGTCAGAGGAGAGACAAGCCTGAGCATTTTGGGACCTTTCCATTGATGCTTGGTATGAAAAGAGGACTACACTGCTGGATCATCCTCCCCCACAATTTTCCCAGGAACCTGACTTATAAGTTTAGCATTCAGTATGTTGAACACAGTAGACCTTGAGTTATATTAGTATTTGAGGTATTCAGAATGAATTGCTTCAATCTTCTTAGAAAGCATTTAAGAGTACATTCTGCTGGCTATACTAACATATCAGGTCTTTCTTCTATTTCAAGATGTATTTTGCAGTTGCAACAAGTTTTCTCCTGGAATGGACTTTAATCAGAAGTCTTACAGCATTTTACATCTTACAGCAGTAAAGTTTAGGTGATAGTTCCTGGAAAAAAAGTCCTTTTATCATTAAGTGATTGCATGGGTTGTGGCTAATCTTACTGTAGGTCTCCCTCTTTTTGAGCTAACTTTTCTCAATTTTGATGTAAAATTCTGAAATGATAAGTGAAATTAACATTCTGGTCCTTAAACTATTGTAATGGATGAAGCACATCTTGTTCATAGTATAAAGTATATGATTCAATACTTTATTAATATAGGTAGGTTTTGTCAAGATTAGGTAAAAAAGTTTAAGCATATCCCAATCAAAGCTAATTTTAAAAAGCCTGCAGATTTATTTCTTTTCATATACATGCAAGTACTTCACTGCAGTCTGACATTTTTAATAAGGGTCATGGCTGGAAGCTTCCTGAATAATGCTTCAAATTATGCTGCCAACAGCAAATTTAAATGTTGTTTGCATATGGCACATTAACATTTGTTTGTACTTTTTTGCATTCTTGAATCACACTGCAGACACTATGGCAAGCTGTCATGTTGTAGGAATTAAAATAAATGTCATGGGCAACAAACTTATGCCATGTCTTACTAAGGTATCTTTAGGGCAATTTGCAATAAAGCTTAAAATCATTTAAAAGCTGACTCTGAATGCCTTCCATTGTGCATTGGTTTATGACAGGACACAGAGGCACGAGAAAGGGTTTTCAATGCCATTTCTTCTTCCAGCAGATCATTATAGACAGATCTTTTTCTATTTCATGCTGAAATTCTTAAACTCATCCCTCCTAGCTTTCACCACCTTTGCTAAATAGCATCAATACTTACTGTGTTAGCTGATGAAGAGTCAGTTATCTAGTTAATCTGAAGAGATGGAAGGATGAATCACTTGGTCTGGTCACCTGCTTTTTCTTGGTCTTGGAGAAGAGACAGGGTGGTCCTTGCTGCTGCTTGCAGCCATCTAGGGCATAGCAGAGTCAGTGGACCATGCAGTGTAGAAACAGTTCAGCCCTGGAAGCAGAAGTCATGTTCAAACACCACTTCCTCCTAGACTAACAGCCCAGGGAAGGTTGCATTAACTGGGGGTCAGATTATGCAAAAGCAGGTGTATTACTTCCAGGTAAACTGCTAAATCTGTGTGGATTCATTATGTGGACTTCCTAGACCAGGTTATTGGCCTTTCCTCTGCAGGTTCTTGTCTGCAGTGTACTTTGCCATAGCTTGCAAGCTGATGCATAGCAGCTGGCTGCTCAGAAATTGTTTTGCTAATAACAGATTTGGAGGTCCTTACCAAAAAATGAGGTGTTTCAATTCAGAGGGATTGGTTGGAAAATGGCCAGGAACCATTGCAACTCTTCCTCAGCACCCAGAGATTTTCATGGCAATATGGGACTCCAGGAAATGAATTTTGTCCTGTGCCTGGCCCTTCTGCACCACCTGGTACATAACATTGGCTCAAAAACAAGTGGATGTGAATGGACCAAGAAGTAATCTAAGGCTGATCAGAAGAACTCGATTCATTAGGAAAGAAGTGAGGTTCTGGAGCAGCCTTGCAGGTGGGACATGCAGGTATGCAACAGAGGCTATGGGGGTTTACTCTGTTAGCACCTATATTATGTACTTTCTTAAAAAGCACATGGCTAGGCAGCAGAGTGGAAGGCTGCTTAGTTGTCCCATGCTGGCTGGCAAAGTTGTTGCAGAGGAGAAGATTCCTTCTACCCTGAGTGCTGCAGGGCTGACTTTGTCAGGAGAAGCTTTTGGAGCCAAGATGTGGCAGGTGGGGTTAGAGGAAGAGGTAGAGCAGGCAGGGGTCCTGCAGTACAGCGATGGACTACCAAACAGTAGCAGGTGGCTGCTTTCTGCAAGCAACAGACTCACAGACCGGCCTCAAAGATGGTGAAAGAAATAGATTCGGATGCCAGAGTTTTGTTGGAGCCCAGAAGCCACCAAATACTGCTGGCTGGGAAAACAGGATTGGAAGGAAGGACATGCCTTCTCACCATGGTTTGGCTGCAGGCTTGTTTTCAAACTTCGGTGGTTTGAATTTTATGCCCTGAAGAGCTATTTGATCATAAACTGTAGAGCCTGGAAGCCTTGTGATATGGTCACTTTCAGAACAAGGAAGTTTTTCTACTCCATGTCCCTGGCCATTTCAGCATCAAAGGGAAAAAAGCCCCTGCTAGTTTTAAAATGGAGACCAATGAGTTTAATAAGAGCCCTGTAAGACACAGTTGCTGTATTCTGGCAGCAGGTGGACTTCATGATCTTGGGGGTCCATTTGGCTATGTCCATGGTAGGGCATGGTGTCCATTAAGTAAGGGCATGGTGCAGGTAAGCAGACCCCAATCCTGTTGAATTGTTAGCACGTTCTCTGGTCCAGTTTCAGTGGTCAACAAGCGCTCTTCATCAAAGCCCAAAGGTGGCTTAGGGAATGGCATGGGCCATGGATCATTCCTAATAGATGATATGGATAAGGCTGTTCTGTTTCTGTGGGATGGAAAGCTCAGGTGTAGGGATGCAAGCTGTTCTGTGACTCGGCCTAGGAGAGGCCTTGGTTCATTATGTTTGCTGGGGTAGATGTGCACTGCTAGTGCTGCTTAATAGACAAGTATCTACTTCAGAGAAGAGTAAGCCAGAGCGCTTATCTATATGGCATGGAGGCAGTGTTTTCTAGGAATTTCCTGGTAACAAGTAAAATGTACAGATAGCTGTTTTCTCCTGTATACAGTAGAAGTGAAATTCCAGACCACTGAAGTGAAGGGGGTAAAATTGACTTCTGTGACCAGCGGTTGATCCTAAGCTTCTGTATTCTTAAAGGCTTTTCCCTGAACAAATAGTTTCAGTAGATCCTGGCTCTGGTCTCCTGCTCAAGCCTGCTGACCTGTATTTCGGGCTTGACTATCTCAAGCATCTGCTTTCTTCCTGTGTAAAATTTTTCTTGTCCTGGGTACAGGAAATGAAGTTTACTGTTAAATTGTGTAGAGAATGGGACAAGTTTCCAACAAAACAATTAGAAGTAACTGGGAATTAGTCTTGTTTCTCTGTAGCAGGATTTATAAAATTTCAGTGTGCTTTATGTTGTAGCCTAGCACACAGCACATCGGGCCCTCAGTGATGATGTGTTGGTTTGGGGTGTGATTATACACGTTCTTCTCTTGCTCTTTGGGGCCATTGTAGAAAAAGATATGTTTTATACTGTGAATGAAAAGTAGCATGGCTCTTCTTCAGGGTGCAGCTTCCAATCCCCCCTATGAATACTCATGTCTCTGTGAGGACATCGCCACAGGAAAAAGAGTCAGATCATCCCAGGAAGGCCCTGCTGGTTTCACCAACAAGATAAGGGGAGGTAGCACAAGACGGGGTTTTGGAGGAGTCCACAAAGATAACTTGAGGGCTGAACTAACTGATGGTGAACCGGAAGCTCCTGAGGCTGCTGTTGGGTGCTAAGGCAGTACGACAGAGACATCTGGAGTCAGATCCTGCTGCAGGACAAATTTCGCCAGTGTTCAGATTTAGATCAGGAAAAATAGTGACATTCTCTGTAAAGATTAATTTTGCACAGCTAAGTTAATAGCTGAAAAGAGAACCATATGAAGAGAATCAGAGAGAATCAGGATAGAGGGTAGTTTGTATTAAAGGATCCTTCTTTCTTCTCACCTAAAGATTCCTAAAACTTGGACTTCCCTGTTGCACTTTGCTTCTGATTGCTGCTACTTGCGTCTGTGGCCATCAGATAAATGCAGTATTAGTCACTGTGCGTTGAAAGTGAGTTGTTAAAGCTTTTCACAAATGTTTTTCCAAGTTACCTCTCCTAATTTTGAAGTGCTTTTCATTTTATTTTGTATTAAGTAGGCAATGTTTGTTCTAGCATTTGTATGTTTGTATATTTTGCTTTAAACAACTACCTGTTGTTTAAACTGATTGTCTATGCCTTCTTTTTACTTGAAGCACACACAAGTTGAAGACCTATCTGTTTTTTAAGTTAATTTTAACTAAAAGTCACCTCTGCAGGGTGGGATCAGCTGACTTGAAAATAAAATACCTGGACATGACGAGACACTCTGAAAGTTTTATTTCAATGCTAGAGATGTTTTTTATTAATACAGATCATGAGATCTCTAGGTATAGGAAAGCAAACGACTCCTTACTTACTGTTGTATATAAAAGGAATAGCACAATCGGTTATGACCCTAAAAAACATTAGAACTGCTGTTGAAAATAAGGATATCATTAAAAATGTGCCATTTCATCAGTTTCTCAGTTAGCCAGAGCAAAGACATAACTGCCAAAGAGTTTGCCACACCATCTGTGGTTCTTTAAGAAAATCTCAGTACTTGTGACATTTGATTCTTTGATAAGACTGCCACTTTTCAGTTCTCTAAGGAAATGTGCTATCCATGCTCTTTATTTCAAAAATTGGTCATCCCAGTTCAGGTAGAAGCAATGCAGTAAGACAGAAAATGTAGCTCCTGGATAAAAGCACACACCTTCAGCATGCTTTGGCAGAATGGTGCTACACCTGTAGTGAGTACAACCCCACGTGGTTCAGCAGAGCCATAGATCTGGGAGAAGCTGGGTGCACTTACATGGTTGCATTGGACTGGAGCCTTCAGATACTCTCCTGTACTGGTCTGCCAGCTGCTGGGGTCTGACAGCAGATACGGGGGCATTAGGCAGTAGCAGTATGTGGGTATTTTGTGGGAGTCTGCTACACAAGCTGGACTCAGGAGCTGAGAGAGGTCAGGCATCGAGCAGCGTGCTCAGTCAGTAGGGAAGCGCTCATTGAGTAAACATCTATGCTCACTTTAGGAGCAGGCTCTGTTAATAGTGCTGAGTCCAAAAGTCGAGTCTAAAAGTCAAATTGAAAAGCAGAGTAGTTCCACAATCTGTACAAAAGCCCCCCGACAGCTTCCAGAAGAGTTTCTGTGAACCAGCAGTGCAGGGAGGCAGATAACGAAGGGATAATTTTCCCTGTTATATGTGTTCTGTAGAGAAAACAGATAGCCACGTACCACTTCATGAGGATTATAAAGCAGCAATTAATCTTTCGTCAGACACGGATCAATGCCTCCTTCACTCGGTGCGTCACGGGAGGACAGGGACTCACCAAGCTCGGTCCCCGCTTACCAGAAGGTGGTGCTGGCTGGTCACCCTGCCTTGCCATCAGTTATTTAAAGGATTATTCCAGTGTAACTTGTTGCCCTGGGATGCAGAAGTGCAGCACTGTATTTTTTCAAATCACTGTAAAGCAGCTGCTACACAGTATTATTTGGATATAATTCTAGTGACTGGAGAAAGAAAGCAGTACTTGCAACTAGGAAATTATATTAAGCAAGAATGCCCACTTTTGTGTTATGAGTGAGAAAAAAACCACACGTGTTTGCAGGCAATTGTCAATAATTTCTGGGGAAGAGTCGATGGTGTTGGAATTTAGCTGCTTAAATTAGAAATACAAATGATAGATCTAGCACAAGCTGGGCACTCTCCTGATGTTGCTATGATGCTAAGGACAAGTCATTTCATGCTTCCTTGCTCTTGCAAAACGCATGAGCAAATTGTTTCTGAAAGGTAAGTTATTGGGGTGGTCATATAAATGCCAGAAAGCATTTATTTGCAGTTAATGTATGGTAAAGAATTTCTCTTCTTACTCTAATATGAACCTGGAGGCAGAGACTTGACAACACAGAGCTGAGTTTGGTTTTTTGGCAGTAGTCAGACAGTACAATGGGCCTTGGATCATTTTTCTTAGTATAAGTCTTAAATTCACCACACTGATGCTGTACAGACTGTGTTTCCACTGAACATCCTTCCCACAAGAATGAAAGTGTTCTTTAGAGAGTGGTAGAAAGTGGAAAACCTTGATTCTGACAGTAAGTGGAGAAAATCCATGAGACAACAGAGCATGTCACTGGTCAGCAAATGAGATTTTTTTAAATTTCCTGGAGAAACATGTCATTATAGAACCGAGACTAATAATTTTCAGCTTCAGAACTGAAATTGTTCCCGTTACTAGCACAAAGAGATATTTTTAATATTAATTAGCAAAATCATGAGGTGATTTGGACAACAAGCAGTAGACTCTTTAAGCAAAGAGACCTCAGCAGAATAAACAAGAAAATACCACAGCAAGAAAAATTATAAATCCATTGAAATTCAGATTAACATTTTTATTTAATTCACGGAGAAGTATGCCATCCATAATTTTCCACTTGTTTGCACGTGTTGTCTAATAAACTTTTGTTTGTGTGTGTGAAACTTTCATTATTAGAAAACTAAGGAGGCCTGTGGTGTTTATGATCTTTTCTAGCTTGGTGTTACATTTTAATTAATGTGTATTTAATTTGATAAATTAACAAACTTATAATTAAATGCTTATTTACTCCAGATAAACAAACAAAAAACCCTCACATGCCCTAGTCATTCTTGACTCCACATTTTGAAAATATCATAATCTTGGAACCATGTTTCTGGAAATGTTATTTTTCCATTTTCGGATTGGTATGAACTTTGTAAGAGCAGGTGACAAACAAGCATTGACTGCTTATGAAAAAAACATAAAAATCTAATGAGATATAAAAAAAAAACTATAAAAGGATCAAGAAAAATCTGTTTTCCTGGAAAAAAAAAAAAGGTCAAAATACAAACCGTTTCTACTAAGTAAACATCAGGTAAGAAACATACAGGTCTTTGTCAGTTTTCATCCACCTTATCAAAAGTTTTTCACTGGAATTGAAAATTCTCCTCCATGGACAGGCAGCGCTTCTTATGCATGATGACTCCTTTCCTAGAATTTGGGTAGCTGCTCAAGAGCATAAGAATGGTTACGATTACAAAAAACAAAAAAACCACCAGTTATACAGAAGTGTCTTCAGTTAAGTTAGTTTTGTTTTGCCAGCCCATAAACATCATTGCTGTTGCTATCCAAGCCTAGTATAACAGTCTCAATAATTCTAGCCCATTTCAGAAATCTGTTGTGCTTGTTTCCTGACAACATACAGAACACTGTTCTCTGCATTTCTTTCCAAAACACACCTACATTTTGCAGTGAAACATCCCTCCTTGATTCACCTCTTTCAAAAGGCTGAACAAACACTGGAAACACACTGTGCAGATATTATCACAGTCCCATTAAAAGTCATTGCAGGTAGTAATGTGGACAATTATTTCTGACTGACTGAGTTGTTGATCTTTTCAGTTCAAGAAAACAATATGAAGTTCTTCTGCCCTCTTTCCCGATCTTGTCTTGTTTAATTGGCAGGCCAGCATTGCTTACCATTTACTGCAGATTGCAACTTCCTGTCGGAAGACATTCTGAATTCAGAGCATGGTCTTATATTGCTTTGCTGCTAAGGTTAATTAACACTTCTTTTTGCTGATACCAAGAACAGAAACGTGAAGGAAAAAAGAAACTGGCATAAATGGAAACCTGCCAATTATACTCAGCAAACTTGAATTTAGCTATTGTTTAGTGACAGTAATAAAAAACCCAAGTTTGTCACCTCCATTTCGTAGAACCCATTTTCCACATTTCAAGTCAGTATGCATTTGTACAGCAAAAACTGTATGATTTTTTGTCTTTTAACTCTCTTTTTAAGTAGGACAGATGAATTTGCCTACTCTTGAGGCACTCTTAGTTCTTAAATATTTTCCCTTTTGTCTCTGTCCTATCTGTTAACTCTTCCCCAAAATACTTCCAGTGCATGCCAGTTTCCTTCATCCTTATTCTACCTCTGTAGAAGTCCTTATCTTCCCATAATGATTTCTCACCCTTTTTATGCTAATTATTTATAAGTTTCAGTTCCTGCAGTTCCACTAAGTTTTGGGACAGAAAAAAAAACCCAACACAAACACCACCCTCGGATAAGTCCAGAAGATCTACATCTACATCAAGAACCATTTAAAGAGCTGGTTTCAGTGAAAGTCATCCACAACATCCTGCCAGAAGGACAAATTTCCTCCCACAGCTTCCTTATGGAAAAAGAAGCAATGCTTTTGAAGCCTTTCCTTGAACTCCTCCCACTCATGGAGACAGGGGTAGGTTATAATATAACAGTTAGAATAGTTGTAACTGTCCAAGTGAAGGAGGATAGCTTTAAGTTTTACCCTGAACTGAAATGAGGAATGGAAATCACAGAAAGGACACTGAGGTCACCACTCCTTCTCCCCACTACACTTGTTCCACACTGTACAGATCTTTTTTTCTCATTACTTCCTCAGTGTAAAATGGCTTTAAATAGATTCAAATCCATTTGCTCCTTATGAACTGAATTGTTCTGGTTCTCTCGTTCTATGTTTATTCATTGGAAAAGGTGTTCCAAAATCATTCCTCTTCTCTGTACCTACAGCAGCTCTCACATGGGTGTAGGACCAGGTTCCTGAGAGAAAAGTCATGATAATTTCATGTAAGGGACATGTTCAAGAAGCACGCGTTTAAGTGTAGCCATAAATGGGGGAGCACTGATCAAAGGGTGCCCTCATGGTAGCTACACTGCACAGGATTCACTGTGAGCTTCTGGCAGATTGTGGAAACTTCATGTTAGTGTAAGTTCATTTGAAATGTAAGAGCACTTCAGAAATCCCAGAAGGAAAACATATTGCCAGAAAATGGGCAAATGCCAAGAAATGCATCTATGGAAATCAGATTTCAGTGGGAGGAACTGGGACCCAAACTCAAGATGTTTGTAGCAGCTGTGGAAAACCAGTATGTTTTCTTCAGTATGGACCTCAGACTAAAAGAGGAAGGCTACTGGCAAGAATTTTCAGTTTAATTACTTCGCCCTCATTGCAGACAGACCTTTGTTGGTGATATTCCGGAATACCCCAGGGTACCCTTTCCTTGGACAACCCAGATTGTAGGAGAGAAAGAGTAATTTCATTTAGGACTTAATGCTGTCTCTAGCATAGGAAGTGGGGAATTATCTACTTCTTTAATGGTTAGAGTGAACCTAATGTGTTTTTTTTTTGACTAGACAAAGCTACTGCATCAAAATGGGATCTACTAGAGCAGAGTATGATAGGTTAATTGGTCCATTATTGTAGGATGATACAATGCAATTAACACTTCTGATTCTGATATAATATGGAAGTGTAGGTTCACACTATATTACAACCTATTGTAAAATCTCATGACTGGTATGAAATTAACCATGTTCAACATTGTAATTAGGAAAAAAAGTCTTAGCAGCAGTAGTGTTGGCATACCTCCAGTTCCTTAAAAATACCAGAACTGTTCTTCACAAATTCAGTATTCTGCAAATTAAAAATAAGTACATTCAAATTGATTCTGTCTCTTTGGGATGAGACTATAATTCTGCAAAAGGTGCAATATTAATGGTAGACTACTTTGAAGAGCTACTTCAAGAATACCCATCAAATTAAGAAGCTGAAAGTTCCAGGATAACCTAATATTTCAATTTTTTACTTATTTTTATGAAGCAAAGGAAGCCTTATTAAAGAAATCTGTATGCACTGAGAATATCGTCAAAGACTTGAAGGGCAGGAAGTCCAACAACTCTCCCAAAGAATAAGGAGGGAGAAAGTTTCACCTTCCATCATCCCTAACTGACATTTATCTTGCCTACACCCAAATGTAGTGATGAAGCCTTCAAGGCAAACCGTAGCAGTGTTTACCTGCAGATCTCTTTTAAGAATGGAGGCTATTGCCTGGGCTTCATCTAGGACAAACATGTTGTTTAACTGACTTGGTTTAAACTGAGTCCTAAAAGTGCTGAATGCCTAGAAATTTCAGTAAAGGTAATGGTGACTTGTGCTTTTACACTGAAAATCAGGACATTATGCTTCTCAAGGTGGGAGGTAAGATGACAAGTTGCAGTTCCTAACCCAATTAATCTTTAACGCACAAAGATGTTATCCAGCTAGAAATAATTCT